>NC_053452.1:91246102-91875245 GCF_015227805.2 Hirundo rustica | reverse complement strand
CCTCCAGCTTGTTTCACACCACAGTATTCCCGAGCATGCTTAATTTAAAACTAGTGCAATTTTGGCCAAAGTCAGCTCTGAACCAGAAATGAATGTAGCTGTACTTAGGCACTGCTTGAGCACAAGCTAATAAAACCTGCTGAGGGGCAGGATGTATTAGCTCGGGTTCAGTGCTGTGCTAACATGGCTGTATGGCTTCCAGATGGCTCAGAATTTAGTCAGAGCTATTGCCTGCCAAAGTCCATATATATATCAATGTAAATACATATTTCCTAAGTTTTCCCACTATAAGGACAGTAACGATGGTGAAATTGCTCCTCATACTTTGCCTTGTAAATACCAGATTCATCAAGAGGTTTAAGGCTAACAAACCAGCAACATCCTCCAGAGTACTTGATAGTGATGTGCCAAGGTTTTCTAGGGGCAGCTGTGGGATAAACCGATGACATTTAGAGTGGTAATCGTGAGGCCAACACAACATCAAATATACAGCCAAGTACACAAAGATGCCAGAGTGCTGCCACAGGTTGTCATGACTTGAAAGCAAACCAGCCACTCCATGCCGCACCAAGAAAGCTGCCTTTCTGAAGGAGAAAGGGACCTTGGAAAATCCAGGCTAAACAGAAGAGAGGCTAAAAAGAGAGGCTGTGTTTTTTAGTTTCTTCCCCAACATATCTGGAGAAAAACTTCCCCAATCCTTCATGCAGCGTGTAGGGTTAAAAATCAAGCCCCCTTCCAGGGGACACACATCAGAGCATACCCAGATTCATGCTGAAGGGGGAATTGGCCTTCCACAGGCTTCACTTGGATCAAGGAACCTATTTTTTTCAAATTTGCTTTTGCTCTCAGGAACAAAAAATACTTGGAGCAAGAGTCAGAGTCAGGGAGCTGAGGGTTCCTGCTGCCTGCCCACCTCAAAAAGCCCAAAGAAACCTTCTATGGGACTATGTGGTAACAGAAATCTTAATCTTTGTTTTTTCTTCCCTTCTGGTGTGCTGGTAGATGAAAAATAAGTGAGCGCTTCAGTAATCTAATAAAAGGCACAGAATTGCATGACTGTGGGGCTACTCATGATGTTGCATTGAGAGCTGTGTATTTGGAGTCTGTTTTATTCTGTGGATCACCATCGATCACATTGCACATTATCTTCCCTCCATTCTCTGCAAACAACTCTAGGTTCTCCTCAGCAGTGACATAAACAGAAAAAGGATTACTCTTGTAGCTGTTTATACCCCTTCAGCAACAGTGATGTTCAGATTCCTGCTAATGTCCACTTATAAAAATGCTAAATGGTTAATATGAAGGTGCTGATTCACTAGAACAAGATTTAAGTCTTAGGAGACATGTGGTATTTATATGAGAAAAGGTTGCATGGAGCTTTTCAAATTGTTTGTGCATCTGTATTGATTTTATGCTGCAGTTCCTCCAACACCTGTGCATCCATCAGCACAAAAAAGGTCACCTCTCATTTGAATCACGACAGAGAGTTCTGGTGTCAAAAGCAGAGAATCAGCCAAAAGGGGATGCTGCAGAATGTTGAGGATACACTAAAAAAGAGAATGAAAAAACCCTGATCCTTAATTTACCACAGCCCCAGGGAAACAGTGTATTATATGTTGACAGCTTCCATATGTGTCATGCAAACCTTTATTCTTACTGTTCAAAATAAAATGTCCCATTAAGAGAAAAAGTCTACATTTCATGCTAAAATGAGACGTATGATACCAAATACTGTCCTAAAGAAAAAATAAAACACATTCCAATGTCATGTGGCTTTTTGTACTTTTTTCAGGATTTTCAAAGGAGGAAAAATATGAATTACAACAACCAGATATTTTTCCAAAGATTTTTTTTCACACTGTTATATTAAATAGTTACAATTTTTTTTTCCTTATGTAGACGTTATTATTATTTGTGCACCATCTTCAGAGATGCAAAGAAATATATCTACAGAAGTAACTGCCAAAATGTCTCTGATAGATAACTGTAAGAAAGATTACATGGTAGTGATAACAATACAATAGCACCCTGGAGTCTCAGCAACTGTTGGTGCCCCATATTGGCTGTATGAATAAATCTAAAAATTAGTATGTATTTACTGACTTGATTATCCAGGACCCCCAGGTAGCACCAAAATAACTCAATCAGGGATCCTCTTAACAGAATCCCATTTACTTTAAGGAACTGTTGCAATAGAAAGGTTAATGGATCAGGTCTTATCATAAACATCTCTCCAGTTATGGGGACAGAAGTACTATACCTCCTGTAAGCTCGACTGACAGCTGGAGGCATGAAGAAATGTGCTTCAGACCTGCATGGCCTGAAGTTCACTCGAGCCAAGGGAAGGTTTTTCAGCTGATTTGAACCAGCCCCTGAGCTCTCACAGAGAACTGGTTGGAGGAGAGGTGGGTGGGGTTCTCTGGGTTACGAACCGAGTCTGCTACATACTGAGTCGTATAAAAATTCATGTTCCATCTGTACACAAACGTGTCATTCAACTGCTGGTGTTTCTAATAGTTTCCAGAAGTAACAGCAACCCAATAAAAATAATCAAAGCCTTAAGAGCAAAATTGTAAGAGCATGAAAGGATGATTTTGCTTGTGCTAAGCTGAAGTGGTATAGCACAGGTCTATTCTATAGTTTTGAAAATTTTAGTCGTTAGAAGAGGACTCCTTGTACAAATAAACTGAAAAAGGGAATAGAAAGTGAGATAAAAGGCAAATTCCTTCATAAGTCAAATAAGTAAGGTGCAAAAGGTAAAGCTGTTTGTGGCTTTGGAATTTAAAATAAAAAATTATCTATCACCTTTCTGATCTTGGGAGTAGGACAGGGAAAATATTTACGTGAGCTATTCTTTTACAATTTCTTCAGTGTTTTAACCAAAAAGTTTCCTTTTATCCATACAAACGTTCCTGTAGTTTACCAAACGGATGTAATTTTGAGGCTAGAACCAACAAATTGCTGGTTGCAGGGTTTCTTAATGAATGCCTTTCATAGATATTTAATTTTCAACAATTTCTGTTTCTGTGTTCAAATCTCCTGGGGGAAAAAAAAAAAAAAAAAGGTCAAGGATGGAGTTTATTCTGGAGCAGGAAAGCTGGCCAGAAGCCAGCCCACCTAATTTGGATTCCTGACGGAGGTGTCACCTCCCCAGAATTGTAAGAGCTTTAAAATGGCCTCACTAAACCAGGCTGCCTAAGAGATCTACTCCCCATGCAGCCCAGGCTCGGGAGTGGTGCCTTTGAAGGCTGGGTGAAGGCAGCAACAATGTGGTCTACTTTGCATTGGTGCCCCCTTGTCCACTGACTGTACTCTGACTATAAAGGTAACATTAGATGAAATGGCCATGAGCTTTGGTGCAAGCCTGTCAGCTCTCTTTTTAAGCATTGTGCCTAAAGGACAGTTTTTGCATAACTCTCCGGCAACCAGGGCACTTGCTGAAAAAGTATGAGACGCTTTGTTCACAGCCCAGCTGAGCCTGAGGGGGAATTTAGATCAAAACCAATGAGAAAATGTAGCCAGAACAAAGACGAAAAAAAATATTAATCCTTAAACCAGGGTTTCTTCTGCTACTCATTAACAATATGTCAGCTAAGGTTTAGATTAACTGGCATCATAGATCCCTTGACCTCTGACATAAAAAGCTTTTTGACAAAAAGAGTTAAATCTGAGTTTGCTTGTAAAGTGGTATGGATTAAGTGAACCATCACAGAAAAAACAGTATATAAGTCTCTTTTTATTAGTTTCTAAAGAAGTCTAAGTAAAGAACATTTCTTCTAAAAATATTGTTTTGCATTGAGATGCATTTTTAGATTTAATGAAGAGCATAACTATGAATAATGCAGTAGCCCAGTAAATTTGTACTAAAACCCCCACAGCTCAAAACTTCAATTTTGATAGTGTCTTTTCTAATTTTCAGCTAAATAAATTTTTCAAGATTTCAAATTTTTAACCCATTTCAAGATTAAAATTTTTTTTTTAATTTTTTTTTTTTCAAAATTAAAGAAAACCAATTCCCACATTACCCTATTGTTAATCTTTCTTCAACATCAGGATCAAGAGCTCCTATACCTTCTGAATTGCTCTGAGGTTTATTTTATAACTTTCTCCATGCTTTGGCCGAAGAAGTTCTGCAAATCTACCTGGGTTTCTTGAATGTAATCATCAGTGGTAGAAAATTAAAATGGAAGCAATTTTGTATGTAGGAGTTCTTATTCTGAACCAAATTGCACTTGATTCAGTTAGTTTTATAATTGACAGATTCTACAGAGATGAAAATAATAGAAAATTTGCAGACCACAACAACAGCAGGATAAGATTTGTGTTATTTCCTTATAAACTCTCAGTGAATCGTCACCCAGTCATGTTAAAAAACACTCATCCGGAAGAAAGTCCTAGCAAGGTTTGACAAGAGCATACATGGCATTGTGATCTAGAGTCTGGATCTTACCGTCCCCGGTTTCAGCGCAGAGTTGCAAGCCCAGGTTGTTCTGCGGATTAATCACCCAGTGATTGCTGGTCACAGTAATGTCGAAGACAAACCAGCCCACATCAGAAGCCTGAGCTTTTCTTGTGTCTAACAGGAACAAGTCTGCATCCCTAAGTTAAAGAAAACAGAGAGCTAAGGCATTCAAATATTATTACCTTTGTCCCTAATTTTCTTGCTGACAGTAACTTCTTGAAGTTCAAATTAATAATCCTTTGATGTATCCTCATTATGACAGAGTGCAGCATGTGCTGTAGCTAACAAGTAGTCATTAAGTATAATACAGGTATTTTCCTTAAGAGGCCTTTATGAAATGAGTTTCAGCATGTAAAAACTATAGCTCTGGAAAATCTGAAAAATACACCTTCCTGATATAACTACACAAAATACATAATTGAAGCTGTGTATAAAAAAATTCATCTTTCAACATTAGAATGTCTCAGGAAGAGTCGCTTTTATAAGCTTTTCAGCATAAGAGACAAAAAAATGTCAAAATCACTTTCCAATTTCAACTAAAACTCAGAGGCATAGCATTGCTAAAAAAAGATCTGTTGTTAATAACATATGACGGCAGCTGTGTCCTTTGACAAAACATTAATAGATGGCAGTTCAGACCGTTTCCTATTACTACAGATGTTTAGAAAATAAGTCTCTATATCAAAGCAGAAATTACATATCTATTCAATAATATAATTATTACATTTTAACCCTCAGTTGCCTGGTGTATTTTCAAATTTGTTCCCATGAAAACTTCCAGTAATTCAGAAGGGCTGCTCAGGGGAGTTAATATAATTGTGTTACTAAATTTTTTGCATGGGTCACTTATTTGTTCTGTTTTCACATATCTTGTGACACAATTGGTTCCAGATCATCATCTGTATTACAAATAATTTACTACAATGACCAGACTAAACCCAAGGTATTTAACTCTCATCAGTTTCATTTTACATGCTTCTACAAAGCAGCATGCATTATTAAAAACTGTTTTCACCATTTATCCTTTTAAACCTAAATTTATGGTTATAGAAACCTATTTCTTTTATGCCATAAATAGTAGTCAAAACAGTAAGATACAATAAAAAATGTTTCATTCTGATTTTTTACTGTATAAGTCAGTAAAAGGCAGACTTGGCTCACGTGGATCTGGGAATTGTACATTCCGCTTACAGACAGAATGAATATATGCTTAAAGAGGAAAGACAGACAGAAAGAACAGGCTTTGTGTGAAAAAGTGGATTTAAAATGTCAGTGTTTAATCACAATGACACGTTAGAAAGTTCCTGTCCTATCCAAATACAGTAAATGCACCTGGAAGCTCTGATACAGAAAAAAGCATCAAGTGCACCTTTTAAAACTGTGATTGCTAAATACAGAGGAAAATAAGACCAAGTGAACTATGACAAGCATATGCTTACTTCCATGTGAGATATATCTGCAAAATCAGGCTTAAGAGCTTAGAAATTATAAAGGTCATTAAAAAAAAAAATTCAAAAAAAAGGAATTGAAAGGGGTTTTTTTCAAATCACCTTCTTTTTCTTCTGTTTAAGGATAATTTTTTGCTAGGCTCTTATCACTTTCATTCTAGTAGAACTGTGCTAATGACCACACAAGGAGAAAACCTACATTCCCCCTCTGGAGCTAACATGAAGAAAATCTTAACCATTCAAAAGAGCCTGACCTGCTATGCTAGCACTGAACAAATTAACAACGTACCACAAGCTCATAAATAGTACTCTCTGGAGTCTTAAATGCCAGCTTTTTTTCTCTAATAAGCAGTTTTATCAGAACTTTAAACCTGAAAAGTTTAATTCTGACTGTAATTATCTTTGAGATGTATTTCAAAGTACTTTTGCATCATTCAGTAGTATTCAGTAGATTCAATAGAAAACTATAAAAGTATTTGGAATATAAAATACTGCAATACCATATACATACCAATCTTTTCTCCTTCTAGAATACATAATTATTTTCTCATATAGAGTTTTCCTTTCTAAATCTAGGACTGATACTACACATTTTCAAAAATCACAATGTTTCCCATGCCAAATCAGAATAAGGCACTACTAATGGTCCAGTCCAGAAATTCCTATGAAGGACAAATTTTTCCTCAATGTAATTTTTTTTACTTTGTTCTGCAGCAAAAGCTCAAACTAAAGTATCTTTGGTATTGATATGTCAATTTAGTAATCTGTCTTCCTGCAAGCATAGTGATTTGGCTAAGGTAATAAACATTAAAAAGATGGTTTGCTCTTACCTATTAACTCAGCAAGTGAAAATGAGTTTGGGATACCTAGACAAAACCAGAACTGATTCTTGAGAACACACAGTAGAATAGAGAAAATGTATGTGGACCAATACTAATGATTTAGCTGGCATAACAGAATGTTACTAAAGAAATTCAAAGTATTTGTCAGGGAAAGAAACAACTTCTTTCATAACTGATACAGATACAGGGTGAAAACCTGACCCTTGATAAGGCAGCGGGAGCTTTGGGATCAAGGTTCCCCTTAGCTCATGTCATTCATTCCAACTTCCCATCATATTTTTGACATTTTTATTTTAAAATTCTCCTTTATTCTCATTTTAAGGGCAATCACACTTAAAATGAAAAACAGCCGCAAATTTTGGCTAAATTTTAAAAAGTATTAATATGTAAAAAATAGCCCACAGCATGTAATAAAAACCTAAGACATTACGTTGTAAATAGCCCAAAATGTAACAGTGAATACATTCAGGCAGAATACAGCCAATTGGCTTTACCTTTACAGAGGCTGTTTGGGTTTAGTGCTTTCAGTCTGGTCCCCAGTGATCAGGTTTTTTTTACAGGAGAAATGCTACCACAGACAAGAATTTCAGCAAAGAGGCTGCAGGCAGAATGTCTAAGAAGTTCCATGTCTCCTGGGACACTTAAGGAAGTAAAGGTGGAACAAACCATCCATATCTTCCTCGAAACTCATAACAGTTCTTGATCAGATCAAATAATCATTACCGTGTAACAGGCCATCCCAATCATGCTTTTTTACCTCTAGCCTCATTCTAGAAATCTGCTTTTGCATCTTACTGCCACTTGAGCATTCCCTAATGTGGGAAGAGCTCTCAGGGTTTAACAGTGGCTAGCTACCCCCAGATCACGAACAAAGATTTGGCACGTTGGACAATATTTATACTTGAGAAAAGATCCAGGTAGGAGTCCATGGTGAGGCTCCATAGGAAGTTTGCCTGCTGTGGGCCATGTTGTACATGCTTCCTTAGACCAAATAGAAAACTACAATCTCAAAGACTGGAACTTCAGCAAACTCCAAGGGAATTAAACACACACACTTCAGTAGCCATGCTGCCACAGAGACAGAAAAATGTCTAAGACTACAGCACAGTCCTTAGTCCTTTTCCAGCAGCCTGGAAACCCTGAACCTGGGCACTCCTTCCCCAAAAGCATAGCAGAACTGTGTTTGGGATTGCAGAGTCCTGTCAGACACACCTGTGTTTCCTGTTCAAAGCAAAGAAGGGTGGAGGGGCAGTTTTGCTGTAGAATGTCACTAGTGGGTGGGACATTACAGAATCAGAGACAGGTTTGGGTTGTAAGGAACCTTAAAGACCACCAAGTCCCAACAGCCTGCCAAGGGCAGGGATACCTTACACTAGGACTGTGGCTCAAAGCCCCATCCAGCCTGGCCTTGAAAGCTTCCAGGAATGTGGCATTCACAACTTATGTGGGCAACATGTTCCACTGCCTCCTCTCCTTCACAGTTCTTTCACCCTCCCATTCTGTAGTTGCAGCTTCTAAGAATTTTGCACCTAAAACATGTACATATGTAAAACAAACCTGAGGTGACAAAGTCAAGAAAACTACAGTCTAGGCCCAAAACCAAAAGATGTGGCTTTGTTGGGAAAAAAAAAAATAAATTCCTGGGAGATTGTCTTAGGGTCTCTTCTGTCTGGAGACAGCAAGGGGCTTGTGGAAAAATGTTATTGTTTCTAATTTGAACAGTGAAGAGTTTGTGGTCTGCTCCCATCCTGCTCCACTGAGTTGCCTATAATATTTCTACATATGAGTAGAAATGGTCAAAATGAACAATAGGAGAGAAGCACTTAATCCACATCTGAAGCTTCAGTAGCTACACTGGTGAAATCAAATCCATGGCATGTCATTGCCTGCTACTCCTTTCAGCATCATGCTTCCATTAGAGGACACGGGGCAGTTATAATTGTAAATGCAAATATAAAGCATTTATAAATTTCTGTTTGTGCATTGAAAGAACTCAAAAGCATTTTTTAATGCCTTCACAGAGGCAGTTGCTATTTGGGCAAGTCAGGTAGTATTAACTGTGATTTTCATCAGAGTGGTAAACAGTTTTGCTTTCTCTAAAACAGAATGCAAACAACCTACTGTGAAAATATTCAAGAACTTTAAAAGAAAACATTGAAAGTATTACAACAACTAACTTTTCCCATTAGTTCAGAAAAAACCCCAGTTCTCAGGTGAAGAGCTTTCATCACCTTAGCCTTGGCCTGTTCTCTTTAAAAAGATGTGTTTTGTTCCTTCCTGCTTCGTTCCTTCCTCCAAGTTTCTTTTAGAACCTATCTCAAAAGCATTTTTGGGAAGCTGAAGATAGAGGTAAAAAAACAAAACAAAACAAAACAAAAACCACAAAAAAACCCCACCAAAATTCCACATTGTTTTCTTCATTCCCCAATTTTACTAACAAAGTCAAAAGTATTCTGGAAGGATGAGTGCTTTTCCTCCTGTTGATTCCATAACCTGTTGATTGGTATAAAATAATTCCCTGTTTATAGCCATAAATATTTTATAACATGACGTTCAGAGAGGGTACAAGATCAAGGTTCTCTGGGCAGAAAAAAGATTTGAATTCTGGCCCAGCCTTCAAGCCAGCTTGTGATGGCTTTTTATTTCCTCCAGAATACTCTGCAAGTTTAAGCTGACATTTTCTTTGGTTTAGCCAAACCTTCCTGGGATAGAAATATTTTATCGGTTCCTAGATGAAGGAGAGTTTTTGTTTATCTTGAAAGAGAACACACACACACACCCCCCCCCCGCCCCCCACTTTTCTGAGAAAAGACATAAACTAATTTAATTTCAATTCCCATATTTTGGATCTATGTAGCTTTTTCAGAAACATTTTGGAATTGATAGTAGTTTTTAATCATAATTTTCAGGTGTTTAGCTACTTTGCCTGGTGAAATCTGCTAATTTACTGAGATCTTGTAGAGTCTTGGAAATATGTCATACACAGAGCTCTGCAAACTCAGATTCAGGGATTTGCTCATGGGCAACATCATTTGTGGCACTTAGGGACATGGTTTAATGGTGGATTTGGCAGTGCTAGGTTTACGGTTGGACCATAGATCTCAAAGGTATTTTCCAACCTAGACAATTCTATGGTTTGTTTAGTTTTCAGTTACAGTGAGCAGCATGTGTTAAGTATGCACGTCACCCTAAAGTTAGTGCCTGAGTTTATCTTTTAATTACCTTCTGCAGAATTGTCAAACACAAGCAAAAAAGGCATGCTTCTTCAACAGTAACCAAAGTTAGACAATCTTTCTGCATCTAAGGAGCTAAGTGAATCTTGGCTTGTAGTACCTCAGTGTCAGCAAATGGTGCATTTCCCAAATCTAGACACTTAGACTGTGCATGGGACTCTGCCATTTGCTCACTGAGAACATGAGCCCTCACCTGCTCTGTGCATGGGCGGATTATTTGGTGAACTTGGACATAAACTTGGAATAAATTACATTTAAGATAAGCTTTATTCTTGTTCAGTGTTTGCTGTTGTTGCCCAAGAATTAATGATGCCTTGTCAGGAGTAGGCTTATGATCCATTATTGCCTCCCCATTAAGACAGGCAAATGGGATGGTGTTCAACATGTGACGAGTCCGTGCTGGGAGGGTACCTGTTGGGATACTCCTTGATGATCTGATATATGCTAATCTGAATGGTTTCATTCTCAAAGCGGCTGTTGCTCCGATCTTTGTATATCCGGAATTCGGCTGCTGTCACTGACTCTCCATGAGGGATCTGAGTAAGGTCAAAGCGGAATTCTTTGTAGTGCCTTCGGTGGTGGGAGAAGTCCTTGTCCCTTTCAACTGTGAGAAAAAGAATTAAATGTAAATTTAAGATGTGAAACAAATGCCCATTTCCCATGATTAAGGGAGCATTCCCTCTGCTTGGAGATAAACAAACATGACAATATAAGATTGTGCAAATAATAAAACTACTAGCCCAGATATACTTCCAGTTAAAGGAAAATTCTACCAGCCCAGTATTTTCAGTTCAGAAGGAAAAAAACATGGCTTTTATATAATTTCCAGAAGCTGAAGTCAAGAGAATATTACAAAAAAAAAAAAAAAGAAAGGGGGCATGTTGTAAAGTAACTAGAAATATGGACAAACTAAAAGCTGTGAAAGGATTTAGGACTTCAGTGTAGCCATAAGCACAGCAATAGCAATGTCAGAACTATAGATGACTTTGGAAAACACTAATTGCCTCTAATAACCAGGCTGATGAGAAATGCAGCTCATTTCCGTTTAACATAATGGAAGTGGTACTAAAGCACACTGCAACAACTATATAGTTAAGAAGTAGTTAAGTCATGTAAATAACACAAGTTGTACTCTAATGGCATGCACATCATCTTTCCAGTGGTAAGAAGAAGGGACTGTGGGTCAGAGCCAAGTGGTTCTGGCACCCCAACAGTAAAGGATGTACAATTCTGGCTTGAGAAATCCCCTCAAACCTGTTCTTGGAGTGCAGGTGCAGCTGCCAATGTTTCTGACATTGCCACAATTTAAAATAAAAAAACAAACCTCATTATTGTTTAATTGAGGTTTCTACAGAATTTTAAGAGGAACAAACCAGAGGATTTTAATTTACAACTTGCTTGGGTCTATTTCCATTGTCTGCTGCAGTTCTGATACTGAGTTCAGAGCAGCTTTTGCAATGGAATATATGTTTTGATGTGACAACGGAAACTACAGGCCATAGTACTGGCTGATGATCATCTTATGGGATTAATACTTCAATTTTAAGGATGTGGAAAGGAAAATGATCCATGGTTTCCACTTCCACAGAATACAATGTATCATTGACCTATGAATAAACTGTGCTCCGTGGGAAGACAGAATTTTTCTCTTCTGGAAAAGTTCTACTTGCCTCGTGACATACGTGCTTTGTTTTACTGATGGTGGACAAAGTCTGAAACTCAGAGTTGGGATTTGGTTTAGATAACCAACTAAATATTTATGGCTGCATTCAGCTTCCCTAAACACTGTCCCCTGTAACCCCAGCTCTTTCATTGCATTTTAGTCCTCAGTTCTGAGGAACGATGGCAGTTCTGAAAAAGCACACGTTTAGATTACTAAATGCTACATGTATAAATAATGTGAAATTGATTACAATATTTATACTTACATGCTCATATATACATCCCTCCCGAACAATTTTCTTCTACATACATAATCTGTATGTGTTTGCATGTCTATACATATAATTATATAATTTTATATATAAACCTACGTATCTGTATGATTAGAATGTATATGCTGTCTTACAAAATAGAAATGCACTAAAAGGTAAAAAAAATCATTTTGGGCTTGCCGTATAAGGATATAGTTATGGACATATTAAAGTAAGAGCTATTGAACAAAAGTATTTAACACTATTTTCAGAGCAGTAGTTACTAGTTAAGTCAGCTGGGGTCATGTAACTAGTCTTTTACAATGTTCTTCCCTGTCACCTTTTAAAATATGTAAACTCTCCTTGCTTTCATTAGCTTTTTTTTTTTTTTTTTTTTTTTTAACATACAAATCTGTGGTGACTTAAAAACCACCAAAACTAAAATATATAGGCTATAAGAATACTTTATCTTCAGTGAAAATGAACTTTCTCCTGGCTGACAAAAGGAAAATTGTCTGCTAACTGTGGGGCTTACTTGGCTCAAGTGCATATTTAGCTTACATGGGTTTGCCATCGGACACTATGTAGAAAAAGTAAAGCAGAAAAGCAGCAGAAGCATGTAAACTGGCTGCTCTGGACCTGAAGATGAATGGGCTGCTACTGAAGAGAAACAGGATACAGTCTATTTAGCAGCTCCGCTGCCCCGTTCTAAACTGTGAGATATATACAGAGATCTGACTTAAGGTTTGGGAGTTGTTTGCCTTTTTTTTTTTTTTTAATACCCATGTAAAGCCTTTCATTTCAGAGTAACTTGGCAGAGATTAGCATATGCAAGAGCACTGAGCCAGGAGGGTTTTTCTAGTACAAAGAGTCTGCTGCAAATTTCTGAGGTTATAACTGAGCATTTCAAAACTGTCTTGGAACATATATGTCAATAACCTTCAAATGAGAACTATATTTAAGAAAGACTTAGTGTAGTGCAAACCTTTCTGCTGTCTCTGGATAGTAAATTTTTCAAAAAGTATTTAGCAGCATGCATGGGTAACTAAGCACTACTCACTATGAGTAAATATTGACTAATTAGACACTGAATAAATGGTTTAAATGCCACCACCCCTGGACTGATTGATTTTTATTTGGATTTGAAGCTTCCTTTTGTCTAGTTTCTACCAAGCACTTTCTAATTAGTAATATCAATTTAGAAACAGTAGTTGTCTCCCTATATGTTATAGTTTAGACAGAAACCTCCACCATACCCC
This sequence comes from Hirundo rustica, assembly GCF_015227805.2. Classification (NCBI taxonomy): domain Eukaryota; kingdom Metazoa; phylum Chordata; class Aves; order Passeriformes; family Hirundinidae; genus Hirundo; species Hirundo rustica. The sequence continues at coordinate 91,862,088 of NC_053452.1, read as the reverse complement.
ATCAGTGGGGATCTATCAGGATCATTCACAACTGCTGAAGAATACTGATAGCCACTTTCTGGTGGGCCTCAAATTAATTGTTACAACCCTCACAGATAAAACTTATCTGTGTTTTTCATATATATACCCAAGGAAGATGCAGCACTGTCACTTGAAAGGGACACAGGTTCAAAATTTCTTCAGTTCCAGACAGGATTTACAGGCAGGCCAGGACTTCAGAGTAGTAACAGCCTGCAGAAGTGAAGGGTTGTAGGAAATAGGCACTGGACAACACTGCAAAAACACCCCAAGTCCAAGGAGATCCCACTCCCTGCAATGAATCCAGAATTTCTATCTGCAAATTTGTATCAGCCAATGTATAAAGCAAAACAAAATTGCATACAAATGTAGACAACTTAAAATCTTGCATTATATACCAGACTGCAAAAAAGTGGTGATGCTGATGTTGCAATAATGACCAATGGTTCAAATGGTAGCCAAGTTAAAAAAGTAAACTATTATTTAATGATATTGAATATTTTATTACTGAAAATAATACACTAATCTTGATCCGTTCTGCATCTAATAAATGCCTTGCCAGGCAAGACTGAATGCTCAGTAGGGTATCTGTCAGGTCCTTTGTCCTGCTGAAATGGCATGAAGTGCAGGGAGGCACCATTCTCAAATATTTTTATTTCACAGGCAAGAGCTTTTAAACACTGGCAGCCTGAAAAACACAGGTTAAGATTTTCAAGTATTCAGTCCTTTCAGAATGTTCTCATGTCATTCCAGCCCTGCTCAGTACATTTGCCAAAATGCATTTCTTTGGGACAAATCACAACATCTAAAAAACTGTTGACCAGAGATAAGTAAGAATTTTTTTAATCACTGGAGGAATATAATTGTTCTAAGTAAAAAAATAAGAGAATATTAAGGTTAATGCTAATTATTTTAAAAAAAAAGTCTTCTTTTGGTCTCATTTATCAGGATTCTTAGCACTGACTTCTAAAAATGGTATTTTTATACCACCTGAAACTAATATATGCAGCACTGCAGTTACATCAGATGAATCATGGCTCAGGGGAATATCACAAACACCTGTGTGTAAGATGGGAAAGAATGATATTTTCCACCCATGTGGCAAACTGATGAAACATTCACACTGTATTAACACTAAGTCCAACACTAAGAAGAAAAAAATCAAATTTACAGAAAAACAGTATTTTGGAAAAGAAGTCTTCTTTTACACCAAAAGAAAATACCATGCACTTATTTTCATTAGCAAAATATTTATTTTATGGGGGGAAAAAAAAACAAAACAAAACAAAACAACAAAACAAAACAAAACAAAACAAAAAACAAGCAAACAAACAAACAAACCAAAAAAAAACACCAAAAAACAAAAAAACAGAACTTAAAAACATCCAAAACACTTATATGGATGTATAACAAATAATCAGCATTTTAGAAATTCAGCTGTAAATATCTGATTATCTTGACTGATCTTAAAAACTATAAAAACTGCTAGCAATGACTTCAGGTCATAGTGCATGGGAGACTATTAGCTGTGCTCTTTCATTAGTGATTAGCTCCACACTGATACGTGCTTCACTTTTCCTGAAGATGTTGGTGTGTGGCTGTGACACATAGGCAAAGTGAAAGCTACTTTGGCAAATGGTTAACAAACCAAAGGTATGCTGAAAGACATTTTTAATAAGTTGATTTTACTATATAAGATCCCAGGATCCCAACTGGATTCACGAAGAGTGAAGACTCACTAATTAAATCAATGTCACTCTTTAACTACTAAATATATGTGCCAAGGCAAAATGGGGGATCATACAGACCTGTGTAACTATAAAGGGTCATTTACACTAATCTTACTGAATTTCACTGTTTGACTCGAAATTCTTTGTATAAGTACTAAGTAAACCAGTCAGTTTTAATCACTCCAAGGTGATAAAGTTTACAGTAAGCTGATACACTACAAACGACACTCATTTACATCTTGAATATAATGAAATGATAGTTTATCTACAGCGAACACTTGTGGTTATCTGACCAAAACAGGTCAAAGGTTCCAGGCATTTTCTCCTGAAATTACTCAGTGCTGCCTCTAATGACTGATAATTGAAAGCAGAGACTGGAAATATCAAATGTGGTAGGTGACAGATAAGCAACAGATTAATGCAAGTACTCTGTTACAGGACACTGAAAGGTCAGAGGCCCTAGGAATTAGCTATTGTGCTACTGTGAAAAGACAGACATCAAATAGCTGTTTACCTCATTCTTGCTCTTCTCTCTCTCATTCAAATTCCAGTATCGTAGATGAGACAGCTTCGAGTGCCTCACCTTTCATAAATTAAGGCAACAAATATTTTGTAGGGTGTGCAGAAAGGTGAAAAGTGATTCTAGAGACACATACAGGGTTAAAAAACCCTGCCAAAATAAAACAGCTCTGCTAGGTGTAAACATTTTAATATAGTGCATCTGAGAGACGTTAAGGGCATTCATCAGAATGTCATTCTCAGTTGAAGAGACACCAGATTACAGATACTAAATTATGTATTTTGATATTTTTAAGCTTTGTAACATTTTTTGGCTTGTAGAAAATGAATATCAGTTTTAGAAAATTGCTTTATCTGGGCAGGCATACCTTTAATCTTTTCACCCTGGAAGTCCTAAAAATGAGAAATCTATTGAAGTAAGTGGCAGCCATTTCAGTCTGCTCATTGGCCTTTGAATGAAGATCACAGTCTTCTAGAAAATGTTTTAAATCAGGTGGATTTTTAAAGTCCAAGAATGAAGAAAAGTAACTTCCCGAAGTGGTGATTAAGAAGCAAAAAACCCAGCAGATGATGACTGTACTTCTCTAAGCACTATTGCTTTACTAGGTTTATCTGGTTTTTTAGAATGATCTGAACTCAGGGAATCTATTTCGAGTTAGACATTGAAATAAAAAAAAAATTAGTCACCTGTCCTTAAAGCATTGCTTTGGACACCAGAGCTTGCTTTCTGATGCAGTCAGTGGAGAGACAATTCTGTTTGTTAAGAGTCAACTGTTTTGTACTAGCCAGTAAACAGAACAAAGGAGTTTATTTACATTTCTCCTTTAGTTCACTGCAGCTCCAGAAAATCAGACTGAGATAGTCCTCACTCAGCCAAAGGACAGTTGAATCTTATCAGCTGATTTCAATGATTGTGTCCTAACTGCCAGGATGCCAGTAGCCCAGCAATGGGACATCCTGAGCCATTCCACAGAAGAAATGCTGGGGTTGAGGGCCAAAATGAGAATTAAATAAGTTTTTATTCCCTCATCTGACTTTTTTTATTATTTGACATTAGACATTTACTGGTTTTATTACCATAATCATTCAGCTGAGTGTTTTAACTACAAAACTTCAGAGTCATACACCCCATTGCATGTCTTCTATTTAGGATGAAGAGTTGTCACCTCAGAAACATGGTGGGATAGATTGCACAACAAAAGTGCTGCTAAAGATGGCTATAAACTCTTGAGAAGGGATAGTAAAGGAAGAAAACATTCCCTCTATATTAGGGAATGTTTTGATTGCCTAGAACTTAATTAGAGTGGCAACTGGGTTGAGTGTTTATAGGTAAGAATCAGAGGGAAGGCAAATGGCAGATATCCCGGTAGGAGTCTGTTATAGACCATCCAGCCAAATGAAATGATCTGCTGGAAGCTGGGAGAAGTCTCCCATCTGCTAGCCCTTGTTCTCATGGGGGACTTCAACTCACGAGATGTCTGGTGGAAATACAATACAGCAGAGAGAAAACAGTCTAGGAGGCTCCTGGAATGTGTGGAAGCAAACTCCCTGACACAGCCAGCGAGGGATTCAGCTAGGGAAAGGTGTCCTGCTGGACGTGCTGCTAGTGAACAGAGAATGACTGGTGGGTGGTGTGATAGTTGGAGGCCTCTTGGGCACAACAATCACAAAATTATGGAGTTTTAATGGAGTTTTTAATTTTTGAAGAAGTAGGGTAGGGAGTCAGCAGAACTGCTCCTTTGGACTTCCTGAGGGCAGACTTTGGCCTGTTCAGCAGGTTGGTTGGCAGAGTCCCTTGAGAGGTAGACATGAAGGGCAAAGGAGTCCAGGAAGGATGAACATTCTTCATGAGAGAAATCTGGAAGACCAGGAGCAAGCTGTCCCCATGTGCCAAAAACCAGTCAATGGGGAAGAGGAGCAACCTGCCTGAACAAAAAGCTTTTGCTGGAAATCAGAAAATAAAAAGGGGAGTTTATACACTAGGGAAGGAGGGGCAGGAAATCAGAACTACAAGGATGCCATGAGATTATGCAGAGAGAAATTTAGAAGGGCCAAAGCCCATCTATAATGTAATCTGGGCATGCCTTAAAACACAATAAAAAGGTTACTGTAAATACATCAGCAACAAATGGAGTGCTAAGGAGGATCTCTATTCTATTGGATGTGGGGGAAAACAGTGACAAAGAATGATGAAACTGTGGGTACTTAATGTCTTCTTTGTCTCCCCCTCTGACAGAGCTGGGCTGGTTGTTTTCTGAGTGCCAGCTCCCAGAGGCTGAAGACAGGTACAGGGAGCAGAATGAAACCCTTAAAGTGGTGACTTGTCAGTGAATGTTTAATACTTGGAGTCAATGGTCTTAAAGGCTTTTCCCAATATAAATGATTCTATGTTTCTGTGATATCTCACATTAAAAAATGTAGGCAGAGGTTGAATATGCGAGTCCTCAAAATTACATTCCACACACACCCTATCTTAGACACAAAAGTCATTGTCAGAAACTTAACCTACATTCAGATCCCATTCCAACTGGAGCAAAGCTATTTCCTTTATCAGTGGAAATTTTGCTTAATTAGAAAGGGCAAGTCTGGAGAATTTTTTTTCTTTGCAACAGTTCTGTTTCTTAAAAACTGATTTATTGCAGCGGTTTTTATTTGAGTTTCTCTGCATTTATTGTTATTATATTGGTTGTATTTAAAGTAATTATATATTTACAGATGTGGTTTTGAAATAATGATGTAAAATACTCCCACATGAAATTCACTTTCTTTTCAAAACACAAAGAATAAAGTTTGACCAGTCATATGCAGAAGCTAGAGATACTGCTGTAAATTTAGAGTTATTTCACTAAATTCTTTATTTTCACGTCAACTACTGACATCAGTGAGCAACATTTTCTTATTTTGTTTTCCAAAATTAGAAGCAGTTTGAAAATTGTTTCATGAAATACTGTGCAGTTAGTGACAATTTTAATAAATGAAATATTATTTATCGAATCCAAATTTTTAGTTGTAGAACATCCCCTCTATAATTGAACAGACTTACTGAACTGTTGAATTGCATAGTAATTCAAATCAAAATAAAGTCAATGAAAAAACCTTCAACAATGGCAGCAGAATCTAGAGCAAGAAGGAAAAGAGGAAGCATAATAAAAAAATCTAACCAACAAAAAAACCCATTGCCTGTCTTTTTCGAAACAAACATTTAACTTATTTGTTTTCTTTCTTTAACCATCAAAGAAATGCATTTCAGTATCCCATACTTTATATAAAAAGAAAAAGACTATATTAATGTATTTTAAACAAGTGCTTAGTTTTACATCTTTTGAGAGGAGTGCTCTTCTATTATTAAAAGGTTCATTTCTTCATTTTGTTATTGTCGTCAATAAGATCTCATAGATCCTTGACAATTAACAAAACACACATTTCAAAAACTCCAAATAGTGTAAAAACTAAAATATTATTTAGGTGGACTTTCAAATTATGTGATTTCTGCTTTCTAATCCCCTCAAAATGTGCATGCAATGTTTTCACTTCAGTAAGTTATAGACAGTACCCATGTAAATAATGAGTAATACACTCATGCTAGAATATAAGTGAATATGTAAAAGGATTAGTTTCTCTTTTTTTTGTCATGAATTATTGTAAGAATTAGAACTCAGTTAATAGTTAAAATCTTCCAGCATTCACCATGAGAAGGAAAGAGTTTCCAGAAACCATGTAACAGTGCCTGCCAGCAACTTCTATAAGCAGATACCTAAAGAAATGTCTCAATCCAAGACACATAACGGGGTTTGGCTTTCTCACACATAATTTCCCAGGTGATCTGGACACTGTGAGATTACCCATTATACCTTCTTGTTACTTTACATTAAAATATGTGGTGAAATAGAAGTTTTAATGAAATTGCTGGTCTTCATTCAATAGCCAACGTTTTGTTAAAAATTTCAATGTTAAACATGTGTTATTCATTCAATTTACTCTTCTTCCAAGTCAAATGCACTTGCTCAACAAGTCAAAACAAGTGCTGCGCTGCAGCTGGTCCAATAATAATTAAATGCTGGAAGGTTTTCAGTTGTTGTTACAAAATAAGTGGGAAAGCAACACTGCTTTTCTGATGCTGCCTTAAACCCAGCCAATACACGAGGAGAAGTAACCAGACAAAGAGATCGAGTTTTAGAAGTGAACAGAACTTTGAGAGTCTAAGTTTAGGTATTATCACAATCCTAACATAAAAGATAGTTAGCAACATGATTCCTCAAAATCTCCTTTTTCTGTTGGTTTTGACAGTATAATGCACTGTATCTTTCAGCCTTCACAAATGCAAATCTCTCACTCCAGTTGCTCAGCTGTAGCAAGAGGCACAACAAAAGATACAACTGCACATATGTGCTATTTCATCTTCAATAAGTAAGGACCCTGGTTTCTTTATTATTTTAAGACACAAAGGCACTCAAATCACTTGTATTACAAAGACTCCAATCGCAAATACATATGTTAACCTAAATCCACTAGGTTTCTGATTGTGTTCAGTTTAATCAGTGATAAATAAATCTTAACTTGGAAAAGCAGAACTCATCAAAGATCCCTCTATTACGTAGTTCTGAGCTAATACATAGATAAATTAGCTAATCCTTACACCACCAAACCTCAGGTTGCTAATTTTTTCTGCTGTTTCCAATGTCTATTTTGCCTCACCTTTGGCAAAGTCAGTAAATTTTGGTAACATCTGTCAATAGACTTCCATTTTTCTCACATTTAGTTTTTTTTTTTCTATAATCACAGATCACCACAAAGAAAACTAACAATTATTGCCAGGTTTCTGACTGTGTGTGAAAGTCAGGATGTCAGATCAACACAACCCCAAGGTTAACAAATGACAGAAAAAAGATCCCTCTTGGGTTCAACTGCAACTGAATGGAAACAAAAGTTATACCTCTGGGATCCAATGGTCAGAAAATAGGTGTAAGTTATAACTGTTTTGACACTGTAAAAGTATACAGATGGAACATAACTTCTGAGGAGGGTGAAAGGGCATATATCATCATAGGGCAACTGGCAGGGGAGGAAAAGCTAAACATTAAAGTGCACTCTATCTTCTCACATCTCCTTAGTTTCTGCTCATGTTAACCCTCTGCTCACTTCCAGCCAGAGGTGGCAAGCCACTCTACCATTTACCATTCACACATATTGTCTAATAAACTCCATCTATTTACTGCTGTGGAATTTGTTGGAAATGCTTCCATGGAAGTTGTGTCTGCACACCAAATTGGATAGGACTGGATAGGCAATATTTTCTGCTTACTCTGTGCTCACATCTGAGTATTTTAATATTACTCATACCCATTAACACTGACTAAATATTCCAGGAAAACAGTCCAGCTGTAACAAGGATAAGGAAGGAAGCCCTGAGGAACATCTCATTTAGAGAGTAGAAGAAGGCTTCTTTACATATAAGAAATCAAAAAATTTTGCTTGAGTGCAATATAGACAGGATATTAAATACAGTTGCAAAAAATAGCTGCTCACAGGCCATGTACTTAGTTCTTACCTCAGCTTGGCTCAAATAAAATCAGAAGTCCTCTGTCAACTTCAGTTGCACAAATGTATATTGGGCTAATCACTATACTGAGTCATCACCCTAAAATTAAAAATGTAAGGAGACTAAACATCATATTTTATAATCTGTTGACCCTAGTTTTGAAGGTTTCTCCTGCACACCCTTGCTGTTGGCCACCTAGGAGAGCCTAAGAAGTGGTGCTGAGGGACAGAGCAATGGGACCAGAAGAACAGCAGGGGAGGCCCTCATAGACAATACAGTGGAGGCAAACAGGAGGAAGAAGACCAGACAGGAGACTGGCCAGGGGCAGTGAGGAATGGCACTCAGACAGCAGGTTCTAACAGCCAGTTTGGGATCTGGCTGTGGTTTTAATAGCTTGTTAATACTGATTCAAAACGTACCCTCTCCTCAGCAGCTCTGTCAGTCTAATCTGACCATGATTTATTCTCACATAGACAGTTTCACCCCCATGTGGAATAAGTCCCCCCAACAAGAAGGAGAAATACCGGATTTTTTTTTCCCCAAAAAAAGTTTAAAACTTACCAAAGTTAATGATCATTTTGACCCACTTTCTAGGCAGAAACTCACTGACTGTTAGTGAATAAAATACCTCTGTGTTAGCCATCCAGCATTACACTTGCACTGCCAAAGGAAAGGAAAAATGACCTTCACAAGCAATGTGAACAACTCAGTTTATCTCCAGGTAACACGACAGTAGATTGTGATCCCTCACTGTAGGTTCTTTCGGTTCTCTCTTTTGGGGAGAGAGACACAGGAGTCTCAAAATGACATAGGAAGCAAGAAAATAATATCTGAAGTAGGAAGTATGACGTTTTGAGCACACAGTACTGTTCATCCAACAATTGTCACTCCTCTTCAAAAAAACCCAATGAGTGATGTCAATGTATATCAGAAGATTAAGGTTCCCCTTTGTAGTTACTCTGTCACAGAGTCACAGAGAGGCTGAGGTTGGAGGGGACTTGAGGAGTTCATCTGCTCCTGGCTCAGGCACAGCCACCTAGAGCTGGTTGCCCAGGACTGTGGACATGCTTGTAATATTTCTGCATTTTCAGTGTTATTCCACCTGAGACTGCATTCCTCATGTACCTCACACAGTTACTTACAAACACAATACCCAAGCTGGTCGTAAAGTTATCTACAATCACACCATAGATGTAACACTTCTCTGAAACAGCAAAGATTGTCTCCTGGAGCATGTACTCTGCTGAACTGCTGTGCCCCAGACAAAACTTGTATGTTTTTCTGAGCAGAAGGCAAGAATGAGCAGGGAGCGGGAATCTGACCTGCAATCTTTTTGGTACAACACCACTAAGAATATTTCACATGCATTTTGCAGCAGCTTATCAACATTTGCCTTACACTTGCACTAAACCTGTGTTTCCACTAGGTTTGGAAGTGACAACTGCTCTAATCTTTGGGGATAGGCTTAGTTTTTTTATGAAGTAAAAACCCCCATTTGTCAATCTGGAAGCATCACAGTCTCATCTTTTGGAGACATACTTTCATTCCCATTTTCATGAAAACATGCTCCCTATCTGCAGACAAGGAGAAGCAGCATGAGTTTGTGGAGTTTTAATGGAGTTTGTGGTAAATCTCACTGATATAATGATATAATGCTAACAATATAGTGATATGTTAATAAAAGAAGCTTCATTACTGTACAGCAGCAGATGGTAATGTAAACACAGCATGAACGGGTCATAACTTGTTTGGGAGCTGTGCCCATAGAGCCAAGATTTCAGTTCATGAGTGTGCCTGTGCACTGGTTCCAGCTGAGTGATGAACACCTCTTAAACAAGGTCTCCTGTGCGCACACATGCTGATAAGCACATTTTGTACTTTGCATTTGTAAGGAATACATACAAATACGGAGGAAGCAGGGCACAACTGCAGGGCAATCAAAATAGTGGCAGTATGCTGTTGATCTTATTGGCATTACTCTCTTCATTCTGACCCAATGAATTGCAGCATGAACTTGAACTATTTGACCTCGAGATGAGCTCAGTTGGCCAGAGCACGGTGCTAATATGACCAAGGCTGGGGTTTCAATCCCCACATGGGCCATTCACTTAAGAGTTGCACTTGATCTTCATGAGTCCTTTTCAGCTATGAATATTCTGTGATCTGTGTCTTAGAATTTGCCCCACAGCATCCATTGCCTCTGGATTTTGCATTACACATATCTATATTTCCATAGAAAAATATATAAGTACACATATTTTATAAAATTGTAAATATATTTAAGATACACTTACTTTAAAACTGGATATATCTTAAAATGGTTATCCCTGTATATGTGATCTCATTATTATATACAGCCTCATTAAACATGATAATTAACTCAATAGTTTAAGAAGTGATGAAGAAAATTGTCTTTTGAAGAACCATCATTGATAGCTATAGGATATAATATAGAAGATAAAGTTTTTTCTTTTCTTTAGTTGTTTGGTTATTCTGAAATAATACGTAATTTTCAATTATTGATATACAATACTATATAGGAACACATTATGCTACCTATCAAAGTTCTGAAAAATAAACCAGCCCTTCCTGAAAGTCATCATATTTAATTGCATGTTTTCGGGTATACTTTCTATTTATTAACACCCAAGAGGATTTAAAAATTATGATCTTTTGAATACCTTACTATGACATCCAGCAAATTCTGTGTTTTATTCTTAATTATATAAGCTTGTAATTTAATTCAATACACAAAAACCCCCATTTAACTATGTAAAAGCAATTGTGTCTAGTTGAACTATAGGGTTTACCTTTGCTACATGAAAGATGTTACATTGTTTTAGCTTTCACAATAGTGTTTAGTTCACAGTGACCATGGGCAGTACTGCATCAGCCAAAGAGCTCACAGCACAGACTTAAGTAACTTATTTTTTTACCTAGAATTTGACTCATGCTGGATGATAAACCATTGCAATAATGCCATAATGATGTGCAGTTAACCACTACAAACAAATAATTTTTTATGGCACTTCATTCTGCGATAAGTCTATTTATCACAGTTATAATAAAACAAAATCGAAGATGTATTCTTTTGCCTTGCCTTGAAATTTTGGGAGTAGATTTTCACCTGGAAATGATAATTTTATAGCTTGTATCCACTTTTTCTTTCATGTATTTTAGGAAATCAAGTTTACTATAAATTTGTGGAAAGTAAGCTATGGAACAACAACAGAAAAAGAAATATATATATGTATCTTGTATCTACCATCACTAGTGAGAAGTGATATGGTCAATGCCATGTGTTTCAAAAGCCATCAACCATATGAAAACCATTGTAAAATAAAAAGTGCTTGAAGTTGCTTTGTGAGCCTTTAGAGTGATCATTTTCAAGAACTGCAGCTCTTTCTGGATGTTGATTTGTTTTCATTTTTGTTTTTCTGCAGCTGCACGGGATAATTGCTTCTCTTTAGTGAAACCTTAGATGTGCTCATAAATCATCAATGCACAGAAAATACTGTAGCAAATATTATACAAGTCCCAGAAAACCCGTGGGAATTGGAAATACTATGGAGGCATAAGAAAGTGTGAAATTTTTGGAAACTACAGAGATATCATTTGTGGAAACAGAGGCTACTGTCTTTTATATCATCAGATGTGAACTTCAACCCTTGCAGTACTGTTGATATCTCATTCCTTTCTTGAGCTCTTTGGAGAAATATTCAGGCTGTTAGTCAGATAGGAGAAGCCCTTCTCAAAAAAGAAAAAAAAAAAAAAAAAAAGAAAAAAAAAAAGTGATTTTATTCAAAGAAGTACCAATGATCCTAAGTTGAAAAGGACTAGTTTAAGGATATAATTTTTGCCATCGACTGGATGAGCCACAGCTCTCATTACCCTCACTACAAGATTACTCAGCACCTCATACCACTGAATTCTGCTGCCATTTTAGTCTTCAGGTCTTTGGAGCAAATCCATAACCTCTCCTCCTTATTTCAAAATGTTACAACAGGATGTAATTAAGTACAATTAACAAGGAGGTCAAATGGTCATCTGATAAACACTGGTCCAAACAGGCAGCTTGAAAGGTCAGGGCTGCTAAAGCCACATAGTATTGATGGGAAAGAATATTATGATTTAAGGGGAAAAAAATTCCAGTGGCTAAAACTGAAGAGATTTACATGCTTTCTATATTACATACACAAAGCCATGCACACAGGCTGATATGCATGCACACATGACTCAGAGAGACACAAGCCTATATTCTGAGAACAAGAGCTAAGCTAGTCACACTTCCTCTTCATTACACCAAAACACAAGTCTCATTTTTGTGCTTAAATTCTTTTTCATTTTCATTATTTTGTAAACTGTCTATTTTAAGAACAACCAACTTGTTGCCCTTATAGAAGAGCCCTTTAGCCCTTTCTAAAATAACATTTGAGATCACCATGATGAAATTCAAGGTGTTGTGAGGCTTCTAGAAGCAAAGGATTTTACGAAGCACACAGCCAGAGTAAAACAAGGCTTCACAAAAAGAAAGCTATACCAGTACTCTGCAACTTCAAAGAATGACAATGCACAGAACAGACGATGAACACAGGAGTATTGGCCCATCCTCATTTTATGGACTAGAAAACAGAGGTACACTGTTTTCATTTTCTACCTGAAGCTCTTCAGGATTTTCCTATTAGGTTGCTCTGACATTTCACTCTCTGACTTGGCTGAGGGTGGAAATGACTCACTGCAAAACCTTTGCACACAATTAATTTTTATGTATGAGGCAGCAAGGTAACCTGGTCAGGAGCAGCAGATTAACCTTTGGGATCACTAGTATGTTATGACTTGTAGTTTTTGACAAATATTCCAGCTGAGCTAACCTTGGGAACAACCTTACAGAGCTATGTTTCTGCTGGATCTCCACCATCATAAATCACCCCAAAGACTGCAGCTGCTATGGGGTTGTACACTGGGCTTGGACTTGCTCCCGTAGCGATATCATCCACACTACTGTTCTCACACTCTTTCAATTTCTCAGATAGTTTTTTTGGAAACTGTGCCACCAGAATCCCATGGCTCTAGGGACCAGATGCCACCAGATACCATCTGCGCAATGCCCCAAAATCAGAGTCCCTGCTCATTCAGTGTCCCTGTTCCTTCTTTTTCTAAGGCCTAGAACAAAACAGAGCACATATTTTTTCCAGAATTTTGTTCTTTGTCAGAACAGAATTTAACACCTCTACATCCAAAAATGATGCCATTCATAATTGAAAAAGTCCAGTAAAATCAGGTTTTGAAATTATTTTGCAGTATCTTATAGCTGCATACCCCATGTGTATTTCCCCTCCATTTTTTAAGAAATAAATGTTTTAAATGGATATGCCAGCCAAATTGCTCTTAATTCACAATAATTACTCTGGAATAAGGGTACAACATACCAGATCATATTAATTTAACTTCATTAATTTGGCTACAGTCAAATACCTGTGAATTAAAACAACAATAATTTCATCTAATTAACCCAGTCAACAAACAGATATAATTACAGAATCATTGAAGTTGGAAAAGACCTTAAAGTTCTCATGGAGTCTGAATAAGTAATATTGTTAAGCCAGATAAAGATAAACCTTACAGAAATTTCAGTTGTTCAGATTTCTTCCTCATCCTAATTCTCCTTGAAAAAGAGAATTATGTGGAATTTTGCTTCTGCTAAGTCACTGGTTATTAGCTGCAGATACATATGAACCAGCACTAGTGTCATGGTTAGTTTTCTAGGTTCTGACTAATTAATGATTTTTGCCTCAGTTTGCCTTGAATTACAGCGGGAAAAAAAGGTAGAGCCGCATTTTGGTGAGGTATCACACGTGCCTCATATACCACATGTATTAAGTGGTATAGTAGTAGTCAATGAAGCCAGGTTTGTGATCTATTGCACCAGAATAATTTCTCAAAAAGAGATGGGAACTAAACACTTGAATTCACCTCTTGGAGCATCTCTCAATAACTGGGAAATTTCTGAGGGGAGAGCTGAACTATAAAATCTTTCCTGTTCTACTTATATTGCAGTCATATTTTGTATAGAAACTAATACATGATTCAGTACAAAACACAAACCAGCTCTTGCTTGGTGTACCCCACCCACAAACTTAAATAATGTAGTTGTCAGGGTTGACAGGTTCTGCCTGCTGTAGCATTTCTGTGTTTTATAGGAAATTTTAACCAGGGGTGTTATTTTAAGAGATGAGCAAATGGGGAAACCCCATGGCCTAGCCAATAAATATGAACTTTAGGTGCAATGGAGCACTCATAAATATGACTCAGAACAAGGGGATTCATTGTTTCTGCTGACCCCTCTTAGCTGCTCCTCTGATCTCAACCTCTGTGTGCGTCATGGCAGCCCTCATCCTTTAACCTGCGGTTTTTAAAAGCAGCTTCTAAGTTATTTATGGCTGCAAATGTTAGTAGCCCGTCTGTGTACTTCCAGCACACACATACCGAAGGGTGGGGGGAGCTGCATTTTGTTTTGCAAGGATGAAAAGTTTTGCCTAGGAAGCCAAGAGCCTGAGGAGGCCTGAGGTAGCTTCTCTGCCACAAGGGAGTCAGAAGAAAAGTGTTCCCTTTGCCTTCAAGGCATATTCAGATAAGAATCCCACACCTGAGCTAATTTTGCCTTTCATTTGTACATTATCTGTCTTTATCATGCTCTTTGCTCTTTCTCCATCTGCATTCACCTTCTCCCTACCATGATGAACCATTCCACTTTTGTAATTCTACTGGCAAGGGAAATGCGCTCAGTGCTGCAACATCACGCTCCATGTGAGGCACAGAACAGTGGGGCTAAATCTTCCTGCAATTTCTGCAGAAGCTGTTGCTCTGTTGTGAACTTTTCCCATGCCCAGCAGGTCTGCATCCAGCCCTGCACCTTGCCAGTTGCCTACTGAGAAGAGGGATGTCCTCCTTCTAAAGCCCAGCCTGTGTGCCATTCCTCTGTCATGCCTGCTCTCATTCCTTCCCTCTCCATCTCCCCCTCTGCCGCCTGGTCTCACCACTTCTCAATCCTTTCTACAGCCAAATGCCACTGACATAAAGTTCAGTGACCCTGCATAGGCAGCAGGGGTTAGAGACAAGGGAAAGGACAAGGAGGAGAGGATAGGGAAAAGTGTGGGAAATAATTATGAAGTCTGGTAGCAGCCAGAGCTCTCCTGAAGCCCTGGGGAGCCTTTCTTCAGCCGGAGGCTGCAATTGGCACTTCATAAACTGTTCATTCTCAGCTATGCGGAAACACCAGATGACACCTAGAATGATCAGACTACAATCAATCAATTTTTTCCAAATTCTAATGGTTTGTGGGCCTATGAGAGCAAGCTGAAAGGAACCGCCATGGCTAAAAAGAAAAGAAAAAGGAACTGCTCCTGTCATAATTACCCCCATAACTCAGGCAGTAAGTAAGTAGGTAGCCATGGTAAAATTCTTTGCATAACTTAACATTCAGAGAAAATAATAACAGGAGCAGTAAGTGTGGAAGATGACACAGATTCCAAAGTTGTCCAGTTATCTAAGAAAACAATGCAAAGTTAGGGAGAGAACCAAGAAGCTCTCCATCCAGTCCATGCCAGAATTCCTCCCCTAATTCTCTCCACACAGAGATGTCTCCACAAGCCTGCCTCTTCTCTTTCATGGTTAGCCAGAGTCACTGCCAGATTGTGTTTTCCTGGGAAAATATGCACTGTACAATACATACAATCCCCCAAACCCCACCCAAAGTCTGTGTTTAGTCTGGAAAGAAACGCTTTCTAAAGAAGAAGCGGAACTGGGTCAGCCGTTCTTCCCAATGGGAAAAATATTAATAATAATATATATTTTTATATATCCATACATATATATGGCTTTTCACCATGCACGTCTAACCATCTGCTAAATCAGTTTCTCTTCAGTTATCTGCAATTTCTTTCAAACCTGTCGGCAAGGAGAGTCAGACAGTTTTATACCCCAGTTAATGGAGAGCTTGACATTTCTTTGGCTGGGTAGATACAATAATTTACTCGGATTTAAAGTGTTAACTTTGGCAAAAAAATTAATTGACAGTTATAAAAACATTATTTTGTTAGATGATATTTATGGATCACACAAACCTATTTTGAGGTAGAGTTATATAGTTCTTAAGATTCATGTAACTTGAGAGATTTCAAAGGAAATATAAAATATTTCTATATAAAACAACAAATGTAGTGTAATTTTAAAAAGGGATATGGAGAATATTTCTTGCTAAAAATTAAAAGCAATCTCTAAAAACCTGCTCTGTCATTTTCCAAAAATTGGATAAAACTCTAATGAATTTTAAGTATTGGATGAGGATTTTTAGCTCATGTCATCCCGTGAGTAAAGTCCTTTTTTTCTAGAAACAAATAAAATTATTTTTCAAAGAGTTGTCTTAATATTTAATTTGATCATAGAAATTTATTTCATAATTGATAGTTATTTGTAATGTCTGACTGTACTAGGTCACAAAAAATACATTCCATTCACTGAATGGGTGACAAAACTTTAATAAAGGGAAAAAAATTCTTAGTATTTCAAGATGCCAAGTGATGTCTACTTTGGATTAAAATTAAGTGAGACCTGCTTGATCCAATTTGCTCTAAATGTTAGGTAAAAGAGTGAAAAATTACAGCTTATTGACTTGGGGTTGCCATTGAATAAAAGCTTCGCAAACATTTTCTCATTTTTTTCTTCAATTCCACAATTAAAGACATGGAGTCTATTTGCAATTTAACAAGTTTTATCTCTGTAATAGCATCCCTCTGTTCAAGGCAAGATACAAGCGCTCTTTCCATCGCTTCAGCTAAGGCTGTGTCAATATTTTCATTAGAAGCCTGCGTTTATATACTAACACTGTACCACAGCCAAAGAAATTAATGTACGGTTAAAATTTAGACAGCAGCATCTGAAATCCTGTGGAAAAGAAAGAAAGTGTGCTCATTCCTAAGCTTTAGGAAAGAAGTTAATGATCCTGAGGCCTTTTTGCGTGTATCCTTCAAACCCCTTCCTTAGCTCCTGGCATTTTATAGCTTAGCACTCCATACTCCTCGCTGATGATATGTTAGCTGTGAGTGGAAGGTTGTAGAAACTGAATTAGTTTAATTTAAGAAATGAGCTACTATATATGCTCAGGGTCTGATTGGAGTAAGGAATCCTTTCTTTTTCGTATGTAACAAAAATATATTTGTATAGGTATGTGGTGTGGATTGATGTACTATAGGTTTCTCAAAGTAGCTGTAAAATTTGTTCTATGCCATGTTAGCATTCTCCAATGAATACAAAGGGCTATAAATCTTTTGAATTTATGTATTTGCTTAATGATTCAGGTTTTAAAGATGAATATAATCTGTAAAACAGTGTTCAAAGTTGGGATAGAGAAGCTGGAGAAATATGAACAGCCCTCTGTACCTCAGACAAAATTTCCATTGATTTCAGTGTTTGGTTTAAGAACTGAACACAGCAAGTGTGGTTTCAAAATTATTCTAAGATTGTGGAATCATTCACATTGTCTGTGAAGAAGAAAAAAATGTCTTTCTGGGGTGAACTGGTTACTTCAAAAATCTCAGTAATTATTGTATCCTTCTTAGCACATGTACGTCGTGCGCACACAATACAAATTGTACTGTGCGCTTCACATTCAAGATTTCACAATTAATTTTATATTCCTAAAAAGGAAGACAGAAAACCACAAAAGCAGATATATATCCCTCTTTTCATGGAAGGTTCATATCAACTAACAGGAAAATATGAAGAAAGAAAACAGACTTGCTTAGAGAATGAAACAATCTGTTAAGAGAAAAATTAATACATATTGTAAAAAAAAATGAAAATACAGATACTTTGAATGCCATGAGAAGGAACACCTAAGTACAGCGGATTTAATGATCACTTTGATGAGAATGGAAAAATCAGTATTTGAAACATTTAAATGTAGTTTACAAAAGTGCTGCTGTTTTTTCAAGCCTCATCCCTGTAGATCTATTTTATTCAATCCCCCTCTTTTTGTAAGAGGTGAAGAGTGGGAACACTAACATTTATCTTAAAAAAAATCCTTCCCTAACTAAATCTTGAGTGAGCAAAAAGTGACTGCATAAGTATTATTTGCCTATTCTCTGGGGAACGGGGTATCCTATATATGTCATTTTGGGAGACCAGCCAAAAAGAAGATGCCAGAACACTAAAGACTCGGGCGTTTGCAGTAATATAATAAAATATTATAATAGGATAAAAAAACACCCAGTCAGGAAAACAAAGTTCTGAATTTGAAGGTGATATAGTCAGATCTTTGAAAATCCCGGTGTGTTTAGTGGAAAATTTATTCTTTGACTGCTGGACCAAACCCAGTTAACTCCTCTGTTACACTCATCAATATTTATGGAGAGATGCCAACACACACAGTCTTATACAAAGCACAGGACAATACATAGTCTCTGTCCTGTTGTATCTTTCAAGAAAGAAAGAGATGGAAATTCTGATATAAATTCCAGTAGAAAGAACAGGTGTTTACAATTTTAACTTCAGGAGAAATAAATTCATTCTTATTTTTCTCCCTGGTTGCTTGACAGAATTTTGATTTCAGTTCCCTTGATAACTATTTTCTAAATTTGTTTTTGAAAATGTATTTGTAGCTCTGACAGGTTGGGGTTTTAATCAAAGTTAGCATATAGATTTAAATTTTTACTCTTTAATATAAAAATATTTGCTTTTGCCTATTTTTTCTTTTCTTTTTAATCTTATTCAGTCTTTTCAATTCTTGTGCTTAATAATTTCTATCCAACATCTCAGCTACGTATTTCTTGTTTCAATATATACATCCCAAATTGTTATAACTGGTACAACTATATACAAAATTTCAATTTAAAATATCATGATGATTAATAGAGTTTTATAATTACATATTATGTAATTAATGGTGTGCAAGTATGAACATGGTGAATACTATTTTCAGAGCAGATTTATTTAATGCAGGTTGACTGGGGCTTCAATTCTAAATCCATTTGAGTTATTACTACACTGCATCAGCACAATTTATTGATTTTAAGGTACAGCATTAGCATTCACTTATCACTGCATATTTTTCCCCATTCTCCATTAAAAGAGCTTGCCCTCATCTGTCACAATCTCATACTGCATAAATCAAATAAAATGGTTACTTGTTTCCATGATTTATTTCATTTTTATGTTAATTATACTGAACATAGGATTGTTTAATAAAAATGTTGAAGCCAATCTATATTGGTCATCAATATTTTTTACACACTTTACACTGTGGAATGTGTGACATACCACAATATCCTACTTGTATGGCAGGGTATTTAAAGTGAATTAGGATTTAAACTAACTTAGAGCTGAGATAAATTTTAACTTTACAGATGCCAGATTAAACCTGATATTTGCACAGTATTTTATTATAAGTTAATGGTGTCTATTAATACTAATCACTAGAAAAGTACAGCATCTCAACCCCAGTTTCCACAGTTTTGAAACATAAGATAAGCTTTAGCTTCACAGAATTAGTTTCTTTAGGCAACACTGGCATCCCAACAAAAATAAGACAAATATTAAAAAATTCCTACCCTAGGTAAGACACTCAGTGGAAACCTGAGTTCTTCAAGAGAAGGTTTTTGTCTGGGAAAGCCCAGTAGGATCAGCCTAGGACATATCTGACACTGAAACTTCAAAGACTTCTACTCATTCACTGCAAGAAGTCCTATTGTTATCAAAGACATTTCTGAAATCAAAGGGTAGGTCCCATGTAAATAGTCCTCAGGGATGCTGATGGAATGGACCCTGATGTATTTACAGAGGGTACTTCTCAGGACACACAAGGAAAATTTTTGCAGCATCGGTGCCTTGACTAATGCTAAGGATAAGAGCGTTTCTGATTTTTCTGTATAACTTTGCTATTTTAAATTCTGCTGACTCCAGATACTCTGGGTAAATTGAGGCACACAATGTTAATTTAAAAGTAATACATGAGCAATATATAACTGTTTTGTAGTGATAAGGAACACATATTCCAAAAACAGATTCCATTTCTTTTCTAACCTGCTATTTCCGGAGCAAAAAACAACAAGCACATGTATTTAGAGGTGTAGACATCGGCTACTCTTAAGGAAAAATATCTCAGACTTGAACACCTTCTTGTCAGCCAAATAATTAATGAAAAGTGATTTTATTATTATGGCAAATAAACTCTAGATTGTTACTTCCCTTGAATTTCAGTATTTGGAGTAATAATATTTACAAAAAACCTGGTAGACGTAAAAAGTCTGTGTGTGTTAAAAGAATGAGTGTGTTAAAATGAAGGTATTTTGGAACTTGTGCCACTGTTAAAAAGTTTCTACAGAAAGCATTATCCTGAAAAACAAGAGTTCATCAGAATTTGTACCGGCTTATTATGAAAATCCAAGTTTTCAATTAAACCTCTTGCTATTCAAGTCCGATGAGATGTGGCTTTTTTAGCCACATTTATGAATCCTGCAGCGTTTCAAATACTAATAAAAATACTAAATGGATTTCATGAATTATGTGCAGCTTTCTAGATAAGATTTAAGTTGCATTTTAGTAAAGAAATCTGCAACTACTTTTTTTTTCCTAGAATGTAGCTGGCAAGCATGTTTATTACACTCAGAAGCCACTATAATTTAGTTTTATCCAGTTTTGTATCTGAATTTATATAATTTTCAAAAGTATTCTTTGCTTGCATGTTTCTGGTGTTTAATACTCTACTTGTCATTTAATTTATTTATGACTGAGAAAATAAGAACCATTGTAGATTTTGAGCACCATAGCACTATAATAAAACACAGCCTGTTGTTATTAAATAGAAATAACAAAGGAACAGCAACAGATTATTTAAAATCCATCCATCCAATTGAAAAGATAATAAAACTCTGAAACTCTGACTCTTAACAAAAGAAAAATACTCCACTAAATAACCTAAGAATCTTTTTTTTTTTTTTTAATGGTTTAACTTTTCCCTTTTCAAACGTTTCTAGGCTTTAAAATATTAACAAGTGATGTTTGTTCATATGTAAGCTTTAAGGAAAACACTGAGGGAAATAACTGAGCAATAGGCATAAGTGTTTGATTTTTAGAGATTTAAAAAAAAAAAAGGAGTTAGTTGGCCTAAGGCTAGAATTTTCATTACATCAATGAAAGAAAGAAAACAGAAGCCAGCAGAGGGAAGTTATAGAAACTGACTTTATATAAACAGTGAGAAAAATCTTTTTCCATGGCCACCTACAATGTAGCTACTTTACCATCCATATGATTTTTCTTTTACCAGTGGCACAGCAGCCTGGGCCCCATCCTGCTGTTTTAGAACAGGTTACAGTTCGGCTGAGAGGTTTGCTTTTCACAAGATCAGTCTAAGAGTTTTTCAGAGAGAGCAAAACCAAAAAATATTTCCACATACCTAAATTGACAAAGCTCATGACCATGTCAGCATCATTCAGAAAGTTGGTGTCGTGCAGGCTGGCTAAAGGAGGATTCTGTGTGGTCAGGGGGGTCATGCGAGATAATTGTATTCTCCGCGAATATCCATTTGGAGAGGCAGGGTATCCTTTTCGTATCCCTCTGCTCTCCCCTGCCATTGATCCCTTTAGTGAATACTCCAGCTCCTCAGAATCCTCTTCATTTGTCATGGCATTATACAGGTCCAGCATGAAAAGGGGTGCAGAAGAAGCCTGCTTTCCTGGTGAAAATGGTCTGGGTCTGTGAGGTAAACCCAGGATAGAGAGAATCTCTCTCTGAATCTCCCTTCTCTCATGGTTCCGCAGCCTCCTGTAAATAAAACTCGAATGGACATGATTGTCTCCTAAACCTCCCTGTGCGTGACCCACCAGAACCCAGCAATTCCAGAGTAAGCCCACGAAAGCTTTGAGCGCAGTTAGGTTCATCTTTGAAAAGAAAAAGAACAAGTAAAAAAAAAAAAAAAAAAAAAAAAAAAAAACCAAGAAAAAACAACAACAACTTTTCTCCTACTTGTTCTGAGTTCCTATGAGGTCTGCTTTCCCAGTAGCTGAAAAACAAAATTTACCTATTCTTCATGTCAGTGTCATCTCTAAACGTAACATCGTAACATCTTTGGTGATTCCTCTCCCCCCACCCTGTTTAAATATTATGGAATGTGTCAGGTTGCAGTTATTTCTAAGAAAGCTGAAATTCAGGCTTCCAATTTTCCACTGTTGTTATCGTTTTTTCTGCATTTATGGAGCAGAAGACCAGTATTTTGTCAGGCACAAATGACCTAGGCATTCCTATATAAACCTTAGATAACCAGGTCTTTGGTGGGGAGCTGTATTAGCAAGAGATGTTCTTCTGACACATTGTAGTTCCCAGAGTTATCTTCCCTCGTTATTCTGAGTTCTTCGTACACCTTGCGCTCTTCCCAAGATAAAATCCTGAGTCACAGATTTGTCTTGATCTGTACCTTGGTGGTGTAACACATATTTGTCCAGCAGCCTGGAGATAACTTTAACATCTTTTAAATCGCTTGAGTGTAAAGTAATTCTAAAGCATGTACTAATCAAATTAATGTGTTGCCATGAATTTACTTGCAAAAAATAACCTTCTGTAATCCATTCAACCCTTTTCAGCTTCTGAACTGTTATTTCCAACTGTAGCAGGCACAAATATAACAGCTCTCTTCAAGAGAGATCTAAAGACTAATGTAAGCACAACCCTGCTGGGAAAGAAGAGGCTTCTCATTGTAATTTGAAACGGGTATAGCAAAAAAGTCCTTAACCCTTCTCTTGCCAGACAGAGCTTTAAACTTTTCCCTCATCTCTCCAGTTTACAGTAATATACCTGATTTTGGCTATTGCCTATTTTTTTCTTAACAGCTTGCACAATCAATTTTAACTTTAACAATTTTAGGATATATAGATGGCTTAAGCTCTTGTGAGCCTCCTTATGAGTCTATGGTTTAGTAAACCTGAGTAGGAAATTCTCATAACAGGCTAAAATAGCATCTCACTAATTCAAGTAAAGTTTATGTTTTAGGCAAATTTAGCAAACAAAGGTGACCTTTTTAATAAACTCTGAAGGAAATTTTGTCAGTGAGGCTTGATTCACTCTTTTCTAAAAATGTTAGGAATGCAATCTGAATGAAAACAAATTTATTCAGGAAGCAAGATTTCAAATTGTGCACAGCCAATGCTGTAATTATGGTTATAGTCACAACTTTCATAAACTGTAATTTGCAATGATAATTTATTCAAAGAACATTTTTATTCATAAATTGCTATACTACTTTTCCCAGTAAATACGAAAAGCTGAGATTTAATCCCACAGCCTGTTATTAACTGAAGAAGGAAAAAGCTTAACTGAAAAAATAATAATATTAAATAGATTTTAAAGATGCTGCCCATGAAGTTAAGGTTCAGTGTAGAATTTTTTGACAGCCAGTAACTGGTATTTTCCTCTCACTAAAACAAAATCACCGTGTTAAATTTCATACTGCTCAGATTATTGGTGGTCATTTTTCTTGCAGCTAAAATTTGCCTTTAGCCTTGAGAGGACTTTATTTTGATGAAGGGTAGAAAAAAGGGACAAAAAAAGGGGTTTTGTCAACATGAAGTTAGGGGAAAAAACTAGGTATATCAAATCCATTCCTTTGGGTTTTCCTTTACATGACACCTACTCTGCAAATCTTACTGTCCTTGAGTAAACTTGAGAGTGTGACAGCAAGTACAGTCACACCCTAAGAAGCTGGGAACAATTTATCTAGCATATTAAGCACAAACAAGCTTTACAGTCTGTCCAGCCCTTGCCTAAATACAGCTGATTCTCTCTCATAAATCAGCACATGTAATGAACAATGTTTCTCCAAAGAAAGGATTTATCTCATGCTAGACCTGCTTAATTGGCACTAAAATTAGGAAGATATTTAGCAAAAGTCTTGATCTTCTTAGCAGAAGAGCAATCACAATAAGAATACATTTTCTTTCCTCACTAAGGTGTTCCTTTAAAATCTATTTGTTAAAAGAGAAGTATTATTTCTTAGTTTTTCTTCTTTTCACTTTTTCTGCTCAGTCAGTTGCAATGACACATGAGACTTTACCATACATATGTCTTTGCTGAATTTGGTGAACGCATATCCTGCAATAAGATTTTTAACTCTTTTTCAGTAATATATTTCCTTTTTTTCCCTAAGCATTCATAAAAGCCATTGGATTGATTGCTCAGAGGATTTAAGTCCTCAGCCCATCAGTATGTCCAGCAACAGAAATTTCCTATGCCATGTCACTAGAGTGTCTGAAGTTCCACATTAGTTTTTTTTTTTTTTCATTAAAAAAGACAAAAATGCCTTTAAATTTGAGGATATTTTTATGTAGAAAAGAAAGTTTCCAGACAGAAACTAAATGAGAACACATCGAAACCAGTAATCATATTTTTGATGAAAAGAGCTCCTGTTATTTTTTGATAGACCCACAACAAAACAAGTAACATAAATACAAAGCATTTGTTTTACAATAACTTGCACTACACTGAAACACCAAATGTCCCGGACTAAAACACAAAAATAATTTTAAAAACGTTTTTATTAATGTAAACATATGTATGTCCTTTTGCATAAGCCTATATTCCACAAATACACATTCTTAGCATGGGTATTTCATACAAGGCAGACACAGCTCTAAAACTGAAAGTCTTTGCTAATAAAGGTATAGGTGTCTGTAATCGCTGATAGACCGAGCCCATTTTGCATTTCCAATATGAAACAATTAACTTCTAAAGAAAAGATGCCATGTACAATTTCAGCATGTCAAGATATACACAGATAGACTTCTTTCTTCCCCTGATGCTGAACCTGGTAGCGACATAAGAAATCACCTGAACAGCCCTTACCCAGCTCTTTAAACATAAAAGGAAGACTAAAATGGCTCCAGAAGTGAGCTCCCCTTAGGGATAGATATCTGACAGAGGGGCACCTGGAGAACAGGGACTCAGAGGCAGGAAAGCAGCAGAGCACCGTGCAGGCACCCTGGCAGTACAAGATAGGAAGCAGCTGCATGAATTTCTTAAACGATGTGGCATGTATGCACATGATGAGTGAATTCAGAGCTCATTACATTTGTACTAATCTAAACAATGTTAGAGAAAATATCGTAAGGGAAGTAATGAAACCTGGGGATCCAGATCTTGCCAATCTTGCATTCCAATGGATCACCATTCACTATAAGGGTGAAAAAAACATTAGCTACCCAGCAGACCACTGTAATCTTTAAAGGTAGAAGTGGTTTTGTGGGAAATGCCCACTACTCAAAAATATCTAAAAAATCAGTGGATGGCTACCCAGTGTAGAATCCCTTTGGTTCTCAATGTCACATCAACAGAAGGTGACTCCCCACAGCAATGATTCTCTGAAAATTAGGTTAAAAATGCAAACCCTGTTCAGGACATTTGCAGTCTAAATCTGAAACGTATGCACGCACGCATAATGATTCTGATGGCCCTTTACCCCCTTAATGACCAGCTGAATTTGACATTCAGATCAATAATATGCATAAACAGATGATCCAGCATTAAAAATGTTTAAGTCTGTTCTTGTTTCCTCCCTGCAAGGCTATTGCTGCAAAAGGTACATGGAGAAAGACTCCTATAAAAAGATTTCATAAGAGCTGGAGAATAATTTGTTGCTAAAGTTACAGATTCCCCAGCAAAAAAAGAAAGCACATAGTCTGGACATCTCCTGGGGAGAAATGTGACACGGACACCATAATTCGGCAAACCTGCTACACTGCCTGTATCCAACTCAGATTTACAGTGGTATGGACTGCATAAGGTGTACATTTGAGACTTCAGACATAAGTATGTATGCATCCAAATATTCCAAATGTCCAATCAAAAAACCTTGTACAACAACTTTCACTCCGTTTTTTATTTTATTGAGTTGGATGTTGTATGACAGACGTATTCTTACCCTGCTAACATAAGAATGAAGCAGAAATGTATTTTTCTGTATCATTGAAAAGCATGTAATGCAAAGATAATTCCATTTGTAATGGGCAGAGTGTGAAAACTGGTAGAATTAACTGCAGAAATTAGCAGCTGAGACATAAATTAAGTACAATGTTTACAAACCCCTTTTATTCAGCGTATTGTTTATTTAGAGAGAGTACTTCCATTTTATGCTACAGCAAGAGGAGTCCATTGCAAAATAACACTTACTATGTGGAAGTGTTCAATTCTTAGATTAAAGTGTTATTTGTTCATTTACCAACCACTTTTCGTGTAGCAAATGAGTTTTTCATCTAGGTGTTTAAAAGCACAGGCAAAATCACAAATCAGCCTAGGAGGTAAGTCATCAAGCATTTTGTAGATGGCATTTAATAGAACACTTTGTTTAAAATTTACAGAAAGGGCTCCAGCTTAAAGTACAATAATTTGTGAAGTTTGTTCTATTCACAGTACATACACAATGTTGTAAAACTATCAGCACAGAATACTCTGCAGCATTAAAACTATAATTTTCTTTAACATTACGAAAATTGAGAAAAATAATTTTGCAGTCTGCCGGAGGACCTTTTAGAAAATTATTGTATTCAAGGACTGGGAAATAAAAAAAGCAAACGACTCCTTTCATACATACACTTCAGAAACAAGAACAATAAAATATACAATTAATAATATGATTCAACATCACAGTGCTATCTATCATTTGCATAATTTAAAAACCCAAAAAACTCCCAGAAACCCTCTTTGGTTTACAATAAGCCCTTAATTGTCTTAAAGGGAAAAAAAAAAAAAAAAGGAACTGCACTAAAGCAAATACAAAACACTTGGACAAGAGCAGCAACATTTGTAAGTAGTAAAGCATTTATAAAAAAGATTATTCTTGGCTCAGCTTGTAGAAGGGTTTTATTGTGCCCCAGCTGCAGACTGGTACCTGCTGGTCTCCTTGTTCTCTGGCTGCAGCACGGGCGTAAGTATCTTGTGCTGTTCCCAGGCTGGTTGAAACACTTTTCCAGGGAACTTCTTCGGCTTCTTGCTGAAGTTCTTTTTATTTTCAACTACAGATTCATACAGAAATTAATTTCTAAATGGATAGGTAGCTGCACTGCACTATTGTTCATATCGTGAAATACTCTACCTATCTAAATATAGGAATTATTTCTTCCCTTGAGCATTTTGCTACTCTGTTCCATAGCCGTGGTTTTAGCACCTCTACTGGCAATGGGAGAGAGCAGCAGTCTCTTCATCTCTCTAAATTAGTTTTGGGTTTTTATACCATTTTCCCGTACTTCATTTTATATACACTCTCCCTCTCTTCCCAGTGCTTTCTCCTATTACGTCTCTCTACATTTAGTCTGCTACTTGAATGTGCTGCCTCTGATCCTATATGGACTTTCTTTTCAGCTTTCTAAACTTTAAATCTTTTTTCCCCACCATCTCCATTTTCACATTTCTTCCTTCTTTCCTCACATATCTGTAGACAGATGTTATTTTCTTCTTTTAAAATTACTTCCTTTGTTTTGCAAAGTTTCCCCTTTTGTAAGAGATCGGCTGGCCTCTCAGGCAGTAAAAAAAAGAAGCTGTTGCTTCAGTACTTTGAATTGAAAGTGATCAGTACCATGAATCACACAATCCTTGAGAGACTAGTAATCTCCTGCTGTTGGAGGAGGATTTTGAAAGAAAAAGATGTGCATGGTACAACTGCTAGATTATGTACACCCTAAAATCTTTGGTATGTCCTAAATGATCTTTCTACATAGAATTGTAGAATAATTTAGGCTAGAAAAGATGTCTAAGATGATCAAGTCCAACCATTAACCCAGCACTGCCAAGTCCACCACTCAATTACCTCCTGAAGTGCCACATCTGCGTCTTTTAAATACCTCTGGGGATGGTGTCTCAGCCATTTCTCTGGGACAGCCTCTTTCACTGATTGACAATCCATTCTGTGAAGAAATTTTTTATCTAAACTTCCTCTGGTGCAACCTGAGGTCACTTCCCCTTGTCCTGTTTGTTACTTAGGAGAAGAGATACACCCCCACTTCCCTAACCTCTCCTTTGAGGTAGTTGAGGAGAGCAATAAGGTCTCCCCTGAGCCTCCTCTTCCACAGGCTAAGCAACCCCAGCTCCCTCAGATGCATCTCATAGGACTTCTGTCCAGGCCTTTCACCACCTTCAATGTCCTTCTCTGGACTTGATCCAGTCTGGCCCAGAACTGGTCCCAGCACTCCAGGTGTGGCCTCAGCAGTGCTGGCTACAGAGCGACAATCCCTGCCCTGGTCCTGCTGGCCACACTATTGCTGATACAGCCAGGATGCCACTGGCCTTCTTGGCCACCTGGGCACACAGTGGCTCATGATCAGCCAAATGTAAACCAGCATCCCCAGCTTTTCCACTGAGCAGATTTCCAGCCACTCAGCCCCCAGCCTGTATTTCTGCATGGGGTTGTTGTGACCCAAATGTAGGACTCAACGCTTGGCCATGCTGAACCTTGTGAAATTGTCTTTGACCCACTGATCCAGCCCACCCAAATACCCTTTTTACAATCCAGCATATCGACACACCTGCCCAACTTGGGGTCATCCACAAACTGACTGAGGTGCGCTTGATTCCCTGGTCCAGATCATTGACAAAGATTTTTAAAAGGGCTCGTCCAAATCCCTGATCCCTGGGGAGCACCACTAGCCACTAGCAGTTACCAAGTGGCTGCAGCACCATTCACTACCACTCTATGGGCCCAGCTATCCAGTTTTTAATCCAGAAAAAATGCAACTGTTCAAGCTGTGGGTCTATTTAATAAGCCAACATGTTATAGCACTGTGGTGGTAAAACAAATCAAGAAAAGTCTTTAAGATAAAATACTGTTTTCCTGAATTTCTCTCAGTCGACCGTACTCCCTTCTAGCATAAAATGCCTTCATCTTGCAATATTATTACAATTGGCCACGGCTGATGAAATTTATTTAATTAACAATGGGTAACCGTTGCCAGCATTTAGTACAGCAGTCTGTTCAAACTGGAATTCGTTAAGCTGGCAAAGCAAAGGAATAAAGTGAAAAATCAATTTATGCTGTTGGTCTAGAAAATCAGTTTCTTTCAGATGTTTGTTATGGTGGTTGAGAAAAACTGAAGTATTGGAGAAAGTATATACCTAAAATCTGCAGTAAATTTGCTGCAAAATCTTTACATTAAAGTTGGAAGATTATTGTAGCTACTAAGCTTTCCTTTATGTAGCCAGAGGTCGAAAACATGACCTGCATGATGTTAAATAGAGTGATCCAAGTCTCTCGTAAAGTAGGCTTAGGCAAGAAGTACGATTTACATTGCAGCTCTTGCATTTGAAACGGCATTGTAATCTAAATATGGAAGAGACATGAGCAGTCCTTCATTTCTGCTCTTTTAGCTTTACTATTTTCAGTGTTTTTTCCTTAACATTTAGACCTTTAAATTGGAAAAAAATGGTATTTCCTGAAGGAATTCTAGCTAAGCCATGCAAATTATGAAACAGCTACAGATGCTGGCTGAGACTGCAGGACAGTGTTTGCCTTTGGGAAGTGGACTCACGATGATATTTTCATAGATTTTGCTATCTGTTGTCATCAAAAAATTTATCTGCCTCTCTAGAAACAAGCATTGAATCACAAAAACCAAACTGAATCTTGTTCATGAATAGCTTAGATTAGGATGATACATATAATAAAAGTACTTCTGCATAGCCCAAGCATGTGGGTGTACCTTCTCATTGTGATTTTTCAGAGCAGATGCCAGATATTTTCTGTGCACTTTTTCTCCTCTTTATCACCTTTAGTGAGAAAATGTACACTAGGACAAATCAATGAGAATTTTCTATGACTTTTAGGCATTTTGGATATTTTCTGTATGATCAGATGAAATGAGCTGGCAGAAAAAAACTTCCACCTTTGAGATGTTGTTGCCTCCTGGCTCTATCTTCCTTTGGCATGAGAAGTGTGCTAGAAATGGAAGGTCAGTCCCACCGCAGAATTTTGCAACGATTCATTCTTAGGCCCAAGGTTAACTAAATTCTTATTTCTTCATTGTAATTCAAAGCTAATCAGTCTTCATTATTTCTGTAAAGTTTTGTGAAGTTTGTTTTCCTATATTTATGGACATTTAAAGAACTAAAATCTTCTGCTTTCAAGCAATGACTGATCCTGTTAATGCAGACAAAAAAAAAAAAATGTGTTTATTCTACAGAATAGCCAGAGAGCCTCAAAGCTGTAAAACTTCTGGCTTATTTAGTGCTCTCCTGAAAAGCATAAAGATGACCAAATAGATTATTCGTATTAAAAAAAAAAAAAAAGGGGGGGGGAAGGGAGAAACAAAACTTTTCAGTCTAAGAATTTTGTTTCCAAGTTCAATCTAAAATCATGTTTTATGACTACATTAAAAATTGCTTTAAAATGGGGTTTATAATGGAAATGGTGACAAACTTAACTATGGCAGCACTAGCAGGCGCCAGCATAATTACAGTCTTCTCAAGACATAACTTATTACAGGCTACACAGCAGAGCCAGTATTTTGTATTTTAATTAAGAAACCTGGATTTTGTTTGTAATAATTGACTGCTATGCTGCCCCTCTTGCCAGGACGCTCTTTTACAAGAGACTCTTGCCTCTAGTAGTCTTTCTTTGTTAAATATTTTAAATACATTTTATATTTTTGACCAGAAGATTGCATGCATTTTATAGGTCATTATTAACTGTCTCTTGATGACTTCAGTTGTTCTATATTTTTTTAATGGGGATCTTTGTTCTTCTCATCTGTCACCAGAAAAGGTTTACAGTTTAGGCCTCTGAGAAGGATAATACTATAATATCCATGTTATCTGCCTCAATCTGTACCATGCAGGCCTTCCATAAGAAAGCATTTTCTTTGGCAATGCGCTCCTAATGCCTTAGGCAGGCACTGCTGACCTTGTTACCCTGAGATACCAAAATAATTAGAGTGTCTCTCTGCTGTCCCAACAAGGGCATCCTGTCAACTTCCACCATGTGAGACAGAGAAGCACAGTTCCTGGCACCGAGCTGTATATCGTACTTGTTACAAGCTCCTTGTACTTTCCTGAAATTAAAAAAGATGGTGCACAGTGGTCTGCGAAACATCAGCTGTTTGTCAGTGTTGGGGAGGGGCAGCCAGGCACTGCCACAGGGCTGCTGCCACCTCTCAGCACCTCAGAGCCTCAGTGGCCTCAGCTGGCCATGCTCCCCCACCTGCCTTGCCCTCACCCTCACCCCTTACCTCTGCAGCAGTTGCTGCTACAAACATACTCCCTCCGTTTTCCATCTTTGCCTTTGTTTCTTCATTTCTTTCAGTTGTTCTTCATGTTGCAGGAGTGTGTCCTCCACAGCCAACACTGACAAATGGGAGCAGCTCTGCCATTGGAGATGTCTGGTCCACAAGCACTAGGTGGTAATTTTGACAGCAGGTATTTAGATGTTCAGAGAAGGACCTTGATATGCACTAAATTAAGTAGCTCACACCAGCCCATGTGCAATTTAATATGCTGTAGCTTGGAGGCATATATACAAATGAGATCTATAGAACCATTTGGCATTTTTAACTGGAAACAACATATGAATTGAAGCAGTTCAATATGAACAGCAGAACAAACAGAATATTTTTCTCAATTTTTTTTTGTGTTTTTTTCTATGCCTGACTGGCACTGAATACAGCAGACTCAGCTAAAAGCACTGTTCACAGTCTCTTTCTTTCTCTCTGTTTGGCCTCGGAACAGTGCTGTTCCAAATAACACTATTCAATCGTTTTCCCCCAGGACTGTCTACCAACCAGAGATTATCAAAGTTAATTATGTCACTTCCTTTCTTTTCTCCAACACACTTGCAGACTCGGAAAAGAGACAAAGGAGTCAGCCTTACCAGCAGATCTCTCTCTGCTTCCTCCTACAGAAGTCTGCCTCCTGCCAAGAGGACCTTCAACAAGACTGCTGCTTTTGGGTCTTCCAAGTGGAGCACAGGGAAAAAGAGCATAGGATATAATCTACCACTACATGGTACAGGAAGAAAAAATATCTAGAAAATAGTGGCATTGTCTTGTGATTTTCTTTTGGATCCTGAAGCACTTATCAGTGTTACCAAAGAATTATAATTATGGCCAAACAGATGACTAAAAATGGGAAAAAAAAGTTATATTTTGTGTCCTTGGAGAACAAATCCAAAATGAAGAGCAAATGAAGGAAGAAATAGCAAGTAAATCCACAGAAAACACAAAGAAACTATATCACAGGCTTTTCTTAATTATCTATAATCGAGAAATCAAATATCTTAAAAATCACTCTTCACCAGCTATTTATTAGGTGGCATTGATTTCAACTGTGTGAGGGAAAAAAGCTGTAAAATATGTTTCAGTGATAACACTCAGGCAGAAGAACTGATGAGCAAGCAATAATCTGCAGAATGACTGGAAAGGATGAAGTCTGAGCCTAGAAAGCCCACATCTAGCCAAGGTCCAGTGAGGTCTCTAGGAAAAGGAAAGTCTATTTGATGCACTGGTGGATGATTTTCTGACTTGCCCCCTGCTTTTAATCATGAGAAAGAAAAGGCTGTATGGGAGATGTCAAGCAAGTTCCAGTTCAACTGATGCCACACACGGGAAGGAGCAACGTTATCCAGGGAAGTTGTCAGCAAGAGAGGAACCTAGCATCTTCCAAGCAGGGTTACTGAGCTGAGAGCAAGGAATCAGGATGGGGCATGACTACCAGACTTTAGCGAACATAGTAGATTTGAGGACTGCTAATGAAGTATTATTGCAGTAAGTGCTAATGTAGGTTCAGTTCTGTAATCTTTCCTCTGCTTGGTCATATGTTAAAACAGTTTTTTCAACTGATTCTCCAATTAAAGCTCGAGCAATATTTCATCATGCAGGAAATGAGAGAGACCAACAAACAGACTGCATGTGACAATGCAAAAGAAAAAAAACAGCGTCATGATCTGACTCCTTTATCCAAACTGACCAGACTGATTGCCTTGACATCACGTTTATCAATTCCACATGTTTTATGGGGAAACTTTTTATAATTCCCAGAAAAGGATACCTACAAAGGTGAAAGCAGAAACTAGTAGAATTCATCTCCTAGGAGTACGTATTTGACTGCAGCAGTTTGTCATTCTGTGCCATAGAAGGGAAATTAATATGCCCTTTTAAAAGCGGCAAAAACTTTTGAAAAAACACATGTATTTCAAAAACAAAGCTTATAGAAAAAAGGTGTGTCAGAAAAAGCAAATAGAGAATAATTGTCTCTCTGTGGTCAAGAGGAAGACAGCTAGACAGAGAAGTTCTTGAACTTCCTCAACTTCAGATCTGAACTTCAGATTTTCCTCTTGAAGCACCTTGTAATATGAACCTGAGTTATCGTCAAAATTTAGGCTACTCAGGAAGAAGAAAAATAATTAAAAATAGTATTAGGAGTCATTGCTAGAAAACCAGAATTAGATGTCAGTCTCCCAAGAATGATACACAAATAGGAAATTAATTTGTGCTTAAGTCTAAAATCTCTGCCACTAGATATCAAAACCACAAAAAATATAATAATTAAAATAAATTTTAAAAAAGTAAAATAGAAGATTAAGGATTTTTATTGGAAATATAATATTATTTTACAGAATTTTTCAAAACAGAGACTCCTATACAAAATGTACAAGAGCTAAGAGCAAAAGCTTTTTTTTGTTGTTTACCTGACAGGAAACCACTTCTATCTCATGCGTAAATAGAAGGGTCATTAAACCTGAGAGCTCAGAAGGAACTGAGCAACAGGATTATGTACTGTCATTAGCAGTTGTGAATCCATTTGCAGGTTCTGCAGTGATCTTCTGTTTGTTCTCTGAATGCAGTGTGGAGCATGACTCCTTCTCAGCTGGAATTGTTCTGGCGACTTCTGTCATAACATTGGAATGATAGGAAATGTTGGCCAAATCATGCAGGCTTTAGTCAGGCAGTGCACCTAATTAAGTCAGTGAGAGATTTCACCTTCATTTGAACTGTGGAAATGGGTCTGTTTTCTTTATTCACTCGCAGAACATGATTCTTACTGTTTGTATGTTTGTTTGTTTGTTTGTTTGTTTGTTTTATGCAGTACTGAAGGATAACATAACACTGTGTGGCTATTTAATGAAACAACAATACACAATGTACCAACTCCATCCTTCATAGGAGGGCAGCTGGTTATAAAGGTGTGTGTTACAGCACATACTTAAACTCATTCTAATCAGCAGCAAAATGTACTCTGGCCCCATTCCAGCAGAGCACTCAATCATTTGCTTATCAGTTGAAAGGATAACTCAAATGCTCCAAATTATGAACACGCTTTTATGCCTTGTTCCATCACACCCAGAATGTTTGCACTATTTGCTTGGATTAATATTAACCAGAGACTGTAAGAGATGAAATGGGGGAGAGGGGTTTAGAGCAAACTGACATTCCAAGCACCACAACACACAACTGCAATATTTAAATCCTACTAATAATTTTCAAATGGTTTCGTACAACCACCTGCTGAACAGATGAGATCTCTGATTAGAAACTTAAGCCTCTGGTGTTCAGGAATACTTTTTTTTTAAGAAATAACCTTGTTTTTAAGTCATCCGAAACCATTCCACTGGCATTCAAATTGGTGTCATCAGTGTTTCCGTTTCCTGGGACGAATACTGAAAATGTTCTAAGGTCTTTGTTTCATAAAATTATTTCTCTTACCTGCTACAGATTACACAATATCCATAAAACCAGGACCTCTTGCAGGTAGCCCCAGCTGTCTGAGGGTGATGTCTGAGTGAGGCTACCAGTAGTACTACTGATCAGATTCCACTCTGGCAGAGCTTTTTTTCCACAGTGGCCTTTCACTTTCTGAACCATGGACATGCCCTACTTTTAGCCATTGATTTATTTGTAATGAAATAATACTCAGAGAAATAATTATATGATAAAGTGGTAAAGAAATTAATGCCTTGTATGGATGACATAAAATATTACTTTAAATTACTGCATTATTTGATAAAAGGGAATAAAAGGAATGCATCAAACCAGAAAACTTCAGTCATTAAAACTTAAAAAGACGGTGGCTACAGGCAGTTAGAGATAAACAAATGCATACACAAATAATGATAAATACTTGGAAAATACTTAGAATATGCTAGAACCTAAAGTCCATCAGAAGAAAAAAAAAGGAAAGTAAAAAAAGCAAGGGATTCCTGAAGAGAATATATTTTATAGAAATCTCTTCATTGTATCTCAAGAAAATACACAGACATTGTTCAGTGTAAGTTTTTAAGGAAAAAACAAAAATCAGAGTTGATGTTATGGACCAAAGCTTTGTGGTTAACATCATGCTGCAAATGTATCATCTTTAGGTTACAAACCAATATTTACGAACACCTTTAAAAAAAAATAAATTAGCAGGTCTCCACCCTCCCCTTCAATGGTAATATGAAGCTGATCCCAATGGGAGTGGTTCAGTCCCATGCTCACTAGGCATATTTAATGAAAGAATGAAGAGCAAAAGCACAGATATCCACACACAACTTAATGAATGAGAAGTGAAAAAATAACAGTTCATTTTTAAATTACATTTATGCTTGTGAGTGAAGTTTGCACAGACACTATCATTTACATTTCCTATTTCACCTCCAATCTACAGCAGTGTGACCTACCTGCCATTTTATTTAGATTATTACTACCAGAATTAAATAATCTACAAATTGCCCAAAGCTTAAATCTCCTCTTATCTCCCATAAGATGGCTTGAACAACTGGAAACTGATCTCTGTTATTTTTCATCTTAGCTTCACTGTTCCAGTGCCCACTTTGGTTTGACAGAAGCAACTTAGTTCCCTGTTGCTGACTAATAGGGAACTTTGCAGGACAGACTGCCATTTGTCATTGGCCTGAGGTGGCTGGGACTTATATCCATCCTGCCTAATGGCAAGCATAAGGCTAGGCTCTTCACAGTCAAAAGAGAGGAATGGGTCTAACCAGGATGCATTTCACTCCTCAGCCATCCTCATCGTTCTCAAGAAATTACAAGCTACTAGAATTCTGCGGCATGTGATTCTCCTCCAAGGACAGTGCAGCTCCCCAAACACTTTAGCTTTTCTGTTTACAAGGAGCTAGGTGTGTGAATTATTCAGTAAACATAGTTGTACATGGATTTCTATCATGTGATTTTTCCACAAATATAGGGAAAATAGAATTGATAAAATATACCATGTCAACAATCTGCAGTAGCAGAAAGAATCTATCTGACCTTATCCAGTACAGGTAGAGGTCATTTTCAACACATATGTGCCATTTACTGTTCACTGTCCAAGTACCAGTGCCTCACTCCTAGCTGAAATAACTGTGTGACACACTTACAAACTCGCTATGTCTAGAAGACAGAATAATCCTGAAAATTAACAATATCACATAAAAGTCACTAACATTTTGATTAAGTTAATTGTGTATACTTTTTACTAAATATCTCAGTGAATTATTAAACCCAATACATCAAATATCTAAAATGTATAAATAATGAATTCTAAATCTGTCAGAATATGGGTAAAATATACTATATGATAAATATTATTCATCACCACTAATAAATTTTCTTAAGCAATCTTTATCCTGCTTGCTGGTTTATGCTAAAGTAATATATGGCGAGCACTGGGGTTTCACTTAGAGCTTCATGTTTTATCATAAGAGAACTCATGTTTTTGGAGAAACACAAATTTACAATCAAGGAGACAGCTATATGACAATCTTGATAGAGAAACTGGTCATACTGTGGGCATATTTAATAAAGAAATAAATCAAACATTATAATAATTCTCTGAGGAAACTTACTTCATTTGAAGGGAGAAATAAAGGTTCACTAGTAACCATAGTGAGTTCATATTATTGCCTTTGTTTTTATAAGTTGTTGCCATGACTTTTTTGACTTTTGGGCTAGATTGGACTTAAAACACAACAGATGGCTACAATTATGTGTCTGTAACTCTTTTTTAGAATAACTAAACAGAGCACAATAAAATAAACAGGCTTATATTCCAAAGAGACTCACACAGTTTAAGAGAGCTATACATGGTTATTAAAAAAAAAAAAAAATCCAAACATTCTAGACTCCACATACAATAGAATAAAGTATGAATGAGAAGTTAGTTTCACAATGCTCTGGATTCCATCGGCACATGATTCATACCTATAATTTAATTCCTTTGACTAGCAATTTCAGGAATAAAATGAAATCACTTTATAATTTGATGATTATTTGGGGTCAAAGTGTGTATTCCTTTTAACAGCAGAGCTTCCACTGATTTTTTTCTCAATGAGAAGTGCTATCTTGGGCTTTTTGTAGAGTAGCTTCTAAGTAAGCACAGCTTAATTTTAATATTTTTTATCTAGAATGAGTCTTTAAGAAGCCTTTTGATCAATTGTTTCCTCAAAAGAAATTTATTTTTTACTTCATGGTGCCTCAATTTGTGTACTAGCAGCCCTAGTAAAGGGTAAAAAGAACCTTTAATAAGGGGAACTTAAAAAGTCATGGAAATTTTTTGTGACCAAACAACACCCCACTGTATCAAGACCACAACATCATTGTGCATTTAAGGCTATGTTGTCTAACGCAGATTAACATTATGAAGAGCATAAATGGCTTCAACTGTTGCAAAAATCAGGATATATTTAATGGAATAAAATCAACCTAACCTTTGAACATTCTAGCATTATTCTTTGCTATTTTGTTTTTTTAAATGAGGCTGTTAATTAATTAATTAATTTCTTCTCTATAACATTTCAAGTTATTAAGGCATTTTAAACACATGCATGTCTAAAAAGATTTGGGTATTACTAGCAGAGTCCTGGTCACACTCTGCCTGGGTCAGCAGCAAAGGAACATTCATGGTCTGGGAATGAGCCTTTCTGCTCCTGTCACACCCCAGGCTGCTAAGTCCAACCCATCCAGCACATTCCCACTTTTTTTCCCACCTATGACTGAAGCAGAAATTCGGGGTTTTTTTTCAGAGATCATTGGTATGTCCAATGACTGCATGACCATACCTGCAAGACTAACATCAAGCTGAAGTTTTGCAAGTTAAAGTCAGTAGCTTTTCCCTCATCAACAGCAGAGTCTACCTAAACTATAGACAAATGTAGAGCATTAGTGACTTGAATAGGTCAGTCTAACGTACCCATTCATGTAATCTTTTCTTTCTCCTATGAAAAGTAACCATAACTTGCCCAAAAAGAATACTGTGGGTGTCGGGATCATTAGTGGTGCAATGTCTTCCCTTCTTGTCTGTCACTCTAAGCTCATCCCTGAACACATTTAACATATTTTCAAAGCCACATAGAAAACCCTTTGAATGGACCACACTGAAGTTTTAGATATAATGGTGGCAGCACACTGAAGGATCAAGAGTTTGTAGTAACATGCTTCCTTATCTCAGAAGACAGGAAAACAGTTTCTTAATTTCAGTCCAGTTGACTCAACAGCTCTCATTGATCTTCTCATCTTTGTTTCTCATCCCTACTGTACACAGTTTCCATGGGACACTTTTTGCTTTGAAATGTGACTTTCTTCACTACTTATCAAGAGCAAAGTGAATTTTTAGTCTGAAATTATCCAAGCTGTGAAAGAAAGGGTGACAAGCATGAAAAACTTAGACAGCATAATAAAAGCATGATAAATCATAAGATAGAACCAAGATGTCCAGTTCAGCAAAGCCCTCCAGCATATGCTAACCTTTAAACACATGCAGAAATTCACTGAGGCCAATTCCTCTTAAGCACATTATTGGATCCAGGATACATTTTAGAACACAGTA
This sequence comes from Hirundo rustica, assembly GCF_015227805.2. NCBI lineage: Eukaryota > Metazoa > Chordata > Aves > Passeriformes > Hirundinidae > Hirundo > Hirundo rustica. The sequence continues at coordinate 91,823,460 of NC_053452.1, read as the reverse complement.
AGTAACGAACACCAGGAACAGACATGTCATATGTTTAAAGATTTATTCATAAGCATTTACTAACACTCTGTATACAAAACAAGGTGATTCTGTCTTCATGATGTCCACAATTAATTATCCTGATGGTATCACTACTGCATTTGATGTAGTGCTCCAATTTTAGTCAGAGTAAAATAGCTGGTAACGCTAAACACAGACAACTTATTTATTCTGGCTGTATACATATTCAAAAATGCCAAGGAAAATGGGAAAAACAAATTTTCTGTACCACTGACTCTTGATTCAGAAGTGCCATGGAAAAATGCAAAAGGTGAGAGGCACTAGTAATGTTTAAGGTTGGGTAGACTGAGAATGACTGATTAGTATAATCACCAATGCACATTTTAAATTTATAATTTTACTGTTGCGTTGTCAGTATGGCTCATAGAAAGGCTTTGCTGACAGATATTCACATACACTGCATGTACACAGTCATTTTCTGCAATTGCTATTACTTGAATTAAGAAGACATATAGCTTTTCCTTACTTTGGTTGATTTTTCAGTTTAGATCTGATTTCTGTTGTATCAAGCACATTCTGTTCCTTCGTTCAGCAGTTACCTTATACTCATCTCTTCACTTTTACTCTGCCTAGTTAAATGTTTCCTAAGAATCTTTATAAGAGGTTGAGGTCTAAATAAAAAAAAAACATGAAGGATGCCACATGAATAGGAAAACTCCAGTTCCTTCAAATCAGATTCCACCAGCTTCTGTTGAAATCATGAACTCACCACTTTCTTTATGAAAGCCAACACTTGTGAACCTCAACACTCCCCAGAAGCTTCATTTTATAAGATTTGATGAAGGATGAAACAGCAAGGTCTGTAGATTTTTTTTAATAGGTAAAGAGATAGGACTACACCAAAGTGTAAATGGGAATTGCCAGGTTGCTGCAAAGAGTTTTTCAGTCTTGCTGCACTATTTATATGAGATTTCATTCTCATACAAGAAAACTGATGGGGGAGTTTTCTACAACTTGTTCAAACACTTCATGGAAAGGAGATTAGTTTGGCTTTAATTTAACAAACTAAATTGAGTGTTATTACTGGAAACAGCTCTAAGCTTTTCAATTCCCCTAATGAGGTCCAAACTTCTATGGATGCTATCACCTGAGACTACTGTAATATTTTATTTGGACTTAAATCTTTAACTTGGCAGCACTGCTGTGTCTCCGTGGACACCTCTCATTTTAGTTTTATATTCTCCCAGGTGGTTGATTACTTATCCCGGTAACAGGATTCCTTTTCATATTGAGGAAGCCCTGAACCTCCATTCCAGCACTGCACTGAAATTTTATCAGACATGGGATGTTGGTTTTTTTGTTTTGTTTTGTTTCACTATCAAGCCCAAACAACCCATTATATTGGATTTATTTGACAGATACTTCAAGGCACTTTAATTTGCTGAGTTTCTTTGATTCTTAATGTTGTTTGGAACTAATCTCTTCTGCTAACATGAAAGCAAACTAAGAGCCAAGATTTTTATGGGAGACAGGAAACTTATATTTAAAGCAGGGTTGTGTTATCTTTTACAGCTACAACAAAGGGACTATAGACCCAAATACACCCCCAAGTGACATACTTGATTTTTAAATGGTTTTAAGTGTAAGTATTCTTGGAATACTTACATGGTATCAGCAAGAGCATTAAAATCTGCTTAGAACCACAACCCCAAAGTAGCATTACTGTCTACTAACCTGCCCAGAACTCTAATGAGTACGTGATCAGTTGGAAATGCTATTTCAAAGGAAGATTTTCCCTTTGTTGAACACTTGCCCTCTGTTTTATGTTTACAAATAGTAAACTAGGGAAAAAAAAACCCCAACACCTAGGCAATCTTTTCAACAAAATTATTTTTGTATATTAAAATACCTTCTCATACACAAGAAAGAGTATTTCTTAACATGGATGTCATTCTGTGTGACAGACCTCACTGAAATAGTACCCTTAAGCAATGTAGAGAGAAAGAGCACTATACTGTCTAGAGAATCTTCTTCCAATGTAGGAATAAAATATGTTTATTTAGCCTAATTGATCTCTATGAGATGTTGAGGTTAGGCTGATTTCTACACATAGCTGTTAAGATATTTATGCAATAATTGTTTCTTGAGATGCATGATTTGTGAAGTAGTAGGTCTGAAATTGGTAGCAGAGAAAGCAAGGTTGAACTCACTTAAGAAATACAGTTGACAGCAGAATGTTTCTACAAGAGACATGAGTTATGGGAAAAAAGTTTGACAATGTTTGTTTTCTGCCTGATAAAAGGATCAAGAAACAACAGCATAAAATCAAAATTCAAAATAAAGGGCAATTTCCAACAAGCTACAAAATAATTTGCTTGTATCAGCATATCATTTCAGTAATTAAAAGTAATACAATGGACACCCTCAAACTACAAAATACAAGGAAGGTTATCCTTCAAAAAATAATTTGTGTTTTGATATTTCATATGTAATCCAAGAATTCAGAATTTTCAGGTTAGTTGAGGGTGCTGACATCATTCTGTGAGAGAGTTCTTGCAAGAACACAGTCTCTTTCTAAGGTTCAAAAGACACTAGAGAGAAAATAGCATAGTTAAATTCCAGCAATATATCATTATCTTTTTGCCTAATGCCAAAAATAGTGAGGTGCCTTCAGATACTGTCAGGATGTCTCTTTCGTGAAGAAAAACATGAAACAAATTTATGCTGAGAACATTCATTCTTTTATGCTCAATTTTCCTTCTGCAGAACTGCATAACCAGTTCTCTCACTGGAGTCATCAGATCAGATTCATCCAGATTAGAAATATATACATAGGTCTGAGCTGGGTTACCCCACCCACTGGCAGCAGGCTTTAAAAGACAGAACACGTATTGTGCCTAAGAGTGCCTATGAAGGGAGCAGCACGCAGTGGCTGACAGAGATGCATGAAATGGGGAGTATGAATCCAGCCTGATCCTTTCCTGTCTCTGGCCGCAGTCCAGTGGTCAGGGGGCAGCGTGCTTACTTCTGCAGGGAGGGGGCTGTGTGCCCTCCCTGGCAGACCTGGGATGTGTAAATACATTTCCTGAACACATTCACCCAGAAAAACCACGGAGATAATACAACCTATGGGCAAGAAAGATTTTGCAAAGGCCTGAGACAGACTTTCCCATGAGTAGCAAAGGTCACATTTTGGCTCCAAAATGCCTTTCTTTACCAATTCCTCCTCATTAGAATTTCAAATTCCTTACTCCAGAGCACCAGACAGCAAGACTCATTCAAAGTAAATATCCCAGATTTTGTTTTTTAAAAAACATGGAACAAATAATCTATTCTCCCAAACCTTCTCAGGAAAAAAATTTCAAATATTTCAACCTGAGGAACAGCCAGGATAGAAAAAAGTACCCTGAAAAAAGTGTTACAGTTCAGAAAATCATAAGGGGATGAAAAAAGGGGGTTAGAACTTGTGGGAATGCATTCTGGAGAAGACGGGCTATGTGCTGGCCACAGAGTGGACATCAAGTCCTAGAAAGCAGGAGGCCTAGGTGAGAGACATCCAGTCAGTTTAGAGTGAGAAGCAAAGGACTGTGGGACTAATTATGTAAAGAAGAGTGATGTAACAACACCTGATTGGTTAGAACCTTTCTAGAATTTTCCATCTAAGCCTATATATGCTTGTACTCACCCCGAGTTCGGAGTTCTCTGGAGTGCTATATAAACCTGCCACCTGTGTTCTGTAGCAGCTATAGGAGTTCGGTTTGTGTTTTATGTTGTGCTTTTTATTTCTCCTTATATTAAACTTTATGTTTCTAGTACTCCATTTATTCCCATCCCTTTATTATATACACCACGCAACCAACCCATCATCAAGGCTCTAAGTCGGTGAGTTCTTCCCTCAGACCTGTGAAGGCATTGTCGGCCTTTTCCCGGCCACCGCAAGCCGGGCCTAGAAGGGAAGACCGGCAGCCAGACCGTGACAAGAACTGGCAATATTTAAAGCATGGGTGATTCAACTATTCTCAATAATAAATAATTTACATAATATCTAGGATTTTTTTGTTTTTAAGTCACAAGGACAAGTTAATGAACTAACAGCTAATTAAAGCAAACTGAGGTCCAACTATTTTTCTGTTTGGAAACTTTCTACTGACACTCAGTAATTCATCTGTTCCATGGATATAAACCAATAAAATAAGTTTAGCTGGAGTTAAGGTCTTTTACACCCTTTCACTTTCCACTGACCTTTCAGAATACATTCTACCACCTTCAGCCTCTGAGGTAGCTGGGTTTTTCAGTATTTACAGCCTGCAGATGATATTGAAGCCAAATTTGGATGAAAAGCATTCACAGTAAACAGTTGTACTATCAGCTGTGTAGTTAGCCTGATGCTGAGAAAAACATTTAAGGAAAAATAAGTCAAAGCACAAATTCACATTTACATAAATCCATGTATACAAGAGAGAGGGAGTTTTCTATATCTATGTATATGTGCAGTGCACATTTGCTGCATTATTGAATGAAGATTCCAGCTGTGGGAGCTGCAACTACTGTAGGAACAGCTGGCAAAAGAAGAATCATTGTCTTGTCACAGTGCTGTACCTAAGCAACATTAAACTGAATATCCATGCAAATCTCAGCCAAAACTATTACAAGATACAAAACTTATCAACTCAATATGTTACCCAATACAAAGCACTTAAAATACAAATATTATATTATATATACAGTCTCAAAACATGGTACATATTATGATGGAAACATTGTACACAATAGTATTTGCATCGGTTTCATTGCTCTTTTGCAGCTTCGTTTAGATAGATTTTTAAATTTTTTTTACTGAAATTTCTATAACCATTTCTGATTTCAATGCCATGTAAGTAATGAGAGATTTTTGCAATTAAACCCTTGCAATTTAAAATTACTTTTTAACTTACTTTTTAACTTACTAATTTACTTATTACTTGCTTCATTCGTAGAGAGAGAGTATACAGAGAGTATACAGTTTGAGTATACAGTCCCTCGACTGTATACTCAAAGGAATCTGGATAATATATGACCAGGTAAACTTGTAATAAATAAAATCTCTGTACTTGTGGGCAAAATATAGTATATTAGTCCAGTAATTCTGTATGTTGTTCAAATTGCTATTCAAAGTATCTCCTGCCATCTAGCGGGAAAAGCACCTCACAGGCTGCCTTCAGGCTCACTGCTTCCATGCCGATCGGAAAAGCCACAGATAAATACACTAATGGAAAAGCAAGTATAGCTGCTGTAGCACAAAAACAGACTCACTTCGGAAATCTTTTCTGAGGTAAGTACCCACCCAGAAATTTCGTCATTGATATTGGATTCTATAAATGCAAAATTGGATGGGTTTATGATCATAACTTTATCACTTGAAGTACTTCAGAGCATAATTAAAGTTATGCATATCAAGTATGTTCCAAGGACCAGAGCACCATAATATCAGGCAATCTGAAGGAGGAATCCAAAATAACAGCTTCAGTTTTAACTAAAAGCCTGAGATGCTTTGCTGTCAAAATGCAAAGGATTAAAAGACAGTGTAAAAGATTATATACTAGTTAGAACCTCTTCCAAGTAATGGCACAGTGCTTTCAGGAACCCTCCCAGTTTCTTGTAGATGATTACATACAGTAAATTCCACCTACAAAAATAATTACTCCAGTATATAATGAGATGAGAGTTTACAACCTTTAGTCCAAAGCAAGCCAGAAGATATCATAATTGGAGCATAGCTAAGAATTAGTTTTCCTCTTAGCTGGTCTTCACAGAATCATAGGCTGAATTAGGTTGGAAAAGACCTCTGAGATCATTGAGTCCAATCTGTGACTGAACACCACCTTGTCAACTAGACAATGGCATTGAGTGCACCTCCAGTCTTGGGCATTTCCAGAGAAAAGACTCCAACAACCTCTTTTCCAATGCCTAATCACCCTTTCCATGAAGAAACTCTTCCCTATATCAAATTTAAATGTTCTCTGGCACAGTTTAAGGCTGTGTCCTCTGGTCCTATCACTGGTTTCCACAGAGAAAAGGCCAAACCCCACAAGGCTACCTTCTTTCAGGTAGATGTAGATCCTCTACAAGGGATTTAATATTTCAGATACACAAATCAGAACTGTCAGTCCTGAGACAATATATTCTTGTATTTACATTCACCATCACAATCTTGATCTTAAAGTGTGTCTTGGAAAGCTGGACTGGGGTCTTTTGTAGGAGAAAAGTGACAGGAACCCAATAGACCTCCTGCAACATTCCTCCACACTCCCACTGGGAAGCAACAAAGGAAATTACAGTTTAAGTCATTAAAGACTGTCCACAGAGAAGGGCCAGTGCTAGATTCAGGAGCTCTGAATTCAGCAGAGAGGGAGTTGTTCTTATTCATATCTGATTGTGAAGAATCACAGGTCAGGCCTATCTAAACCAGAGATTTTATCCTCATTTTGCCACTGACTAGAAAGGTGTTATTTCTCTCAACACTGAGAGGTGTTACTTCCCACTGACATCAGAACTGGGCCAAATTCCATTCACAAGGCCACACCTGCAGGATGAAGGTGTAAGAGACCCTGCCTGGTGTCACAGCAACAGCATTAGTAGAGAGTTTGTATGGCAGGCTGGCCCTAACCCTCACACACTATTCCATGCTTATTCCCCCAAGCCCACAGGACCAGGGACAGAATAGAACAAACTGGAGGGAGAAAACCCACGGATTGAGATGAAGAGAGGGAGACCAATGACCAAGCACTGTCCTGGGCAAAACAGATTCAACCTGCAGAATTTAATGTCTATTAAAATAACCATTTAATAACTGGTCCAGGAAATGTGGGAGAAAGGCAAAAATGAAAAGAGGGAAAAAAACACCTATCATCCTCTCCTAGTCTCAGCTGCTCTTCAGGCACCTCTCCTCCCCACAGCTGGTCCCCATGTCACTTCTTCCCTCCAGTGCTGTCTTCTCTCTCCTTATTATTGCCATAGGTCCATTCAGTGCCTTTAGACGAGGTGATGGGTGGCAAAGAGGATGGGGCTCAGTTCACAGCGGTTCCTCTCTGACAATCCTTCCTTCTTTCAGTTTGCCCATGCTCTGGCATGTTCACTCCACGGGCTGGAATGCCTCTTGGGTGCGCCTGTTCTGCCATAGTGTACCTCCTACTCCTCTGCCCTTGCATTCCCCCTGTTGTCCTTTCCTCGGTTCCCTCCTCCTCCTCTCTCCCCATCTCCCCATCCTCCTAGATGTCCTAGAGTGTTTTCTCCCTTCTTGAATACCTTCCCCCATGGTGCTCCTGCCCTGGCCATGGCTCAGCCATGCCCTGCCGTGGTTGCTTGGATCTGGCTGGAACTGGCTGTGTCCGGCTGGAACCAGCTGGAACCAGCTGTGTTCAGTTGGAACTGGCTGTGTCCAGCTGGGGCAGCCCCAGCCTCTCCTCGCAGAGCTCCGCAGCCCTTGCTGGGAGTCTAATACCTATCTAGATTGTAATTAGCTATCTTTTATAATATTGAAAGTAGCAGTAAAGGAAATCATATATACTACATGGGAAGGTTATTGCAGTAAAAACAAAATTAACCCTAGCATATGGCTAACCATACATAACATACCATAATGTGTAGGTTGCATTATTTGTTTTTCCTCAATGGGGTCCATAGTAACTAAAAACATCAGGGAAATATTTGTTTACTGTTCCTGTCTAGCTCAAACCCACAGTTTTTTAAGTGACACTATGGTCCAAGCATTTACTGTAAATCTTGCAAACAAATGTAGAACAACAACAACAAAAATCAAATATACTGGTGAAGTATTTTTTTCTGGGTGATGAAACATCTCTGCCTCAGGTATGACAGCAGAACCCAGCTCTCTTCTCAATGGCCATCTTGTCAATTCTCTAATTCTGAAACAGGGAAAAACACCTGAATTTAAGTTTTTAAGGCCCTTTGTACTCTGCAGCTCTACAGCTCCACAGGAACAATTCTGTTTCAAGTGGCCATGTAGGGATGGGGGCAAGCAGGTTCAGTGGAGGCACACCAGAACAAGACTAGAGTTAGCATCGAGCATTCAGATGAGGATTACCCAACTGTCCTGAATGCCAAGGGGAAAGAAGAGATGGAACAAACAGTTCTATATTGACATCTGAACTTCACATTACATATTCCTTCTGTCAGAAAATGGTCGGGAGAAAAAGGCAGGGACAGCCAAAGTTGCATTAGCTTGTGTCTCAAAGCTGCTGTCCTCTCAAAAGTCATACAGATAGGTACACTTTCCACTAAGGAGCTTCTCAAGCAATTTACAATTACTGTCATTTACAGATGTAACATTATAGAAAACACCCAATTTGTTAGGGAACCTTAAAGCTATGGACTTGTTCAGAGCTTGCTAAGAGTCAAAGGTCAGCACAGAAATATTTGGGAGATTCATCTGGCATGTGAATACCTGTTACAGATGGTACAGCTCATGCTTGATTTAGAGCAGAGACTCAACTGCCCATCTCCCACATCCACATTGAGAACTTATTACTATTTGCTATTTTACTGGCAAAAAAATCCTAAACATAAGCTACCTATGCAGCTGGCCTGAATTAGGACTTCAACTCTAGAAGAAGAAATATAGATGAGGAGAGATCTGGATCTGGCACTAGCACAGAAGATTAGGAACAGCACTATAATATTAATGTTACTTAAAGATATACATCAAGATGAATTTACAGCTAAAACTGCTAGCAAAACACAAAAGGGAATCCAATTTCAGCATAAAGTCTGTAGAAAAAATTACTATTATTTTAAATATTTTAAGATCCAGTAAGATTTTAATTTGGTTAAACATTCAGTCATAAATGAACTGAACTAGCTTGCCGTTCAAGACTAATTACAAATCTTCAAGAGAGAAGTAAAAATACTGTTCTCAAATAACATAATGACAGGCACAGGCTACAAATATTTTTTCCCCTGAAAACTAAGTAGAAATAAAAAAATAATTACCAAACCAAACAAAGAAACATATAAAAAGCCCCCAAATGATAGGAACAACTAGTTTATCCCATGACCTAGAAGTTATGCAACATGTTTCTAAATGAACATATCACTTCACATTTCTATTCCCTGAGAGCAATGTAAGTGTTGCAACTGTGTCTGATATGTTGCAAAGCTTCATAAGGTAAGACCTTACAAATGTACTAAGATTTACCAAAAAGAAAAGTGTGGAAATAGAAAACAAGACTTCATGGCTTCCCTTAGCTTCTGTCCCAGATGAAAAGGCAGTCAAGCGAGAAAATAATATGCATCAGTTTATGTCTTGATTAACTTGGTATGATTGCATAGGTATATTGTAAAAAAAAAAAGAGATTGCTGTCTCATTTATAAATTATAATGTGATCATAGAGTTAGAGATAATGTTGCAAATCATTCTGATGAAGCAGAAAAAAAGGGCTATACTTGATCTTAATACTGATGTTTTTTTTCTTGATACTTTTGGCTGATCAAACAGTTCTAATTTTTCTTATTTACATTTATAATTAAACAACTCTAATTTGTACTAAGTTTTCCTCCTTATTTTTCCTGACTCACCAGCAATCAGGTTCAAAGCATAGTTTAACAGGGATAAGATAAAGATGTCATAGTGAGATGAGGATCTAGGGAGTCTTCCTTCTTACATCAGAAAGCGCAAACAATCACTGTCTTCCCACACTTGTGCAGCCATATCTTTATACTCTCATACAGAACCAGGACTAGTTTCCCTTCAAGTATTAATTATACCAAAAGAGAACTTTTTAAAATTAAGACAACTCTAGCATTCTGCAGCATGTGCCAAAATGTTTCTCTGTGTTGAAAATGGCCATCATTTAAGGGTCAGGTTTCTACCATGAGTTCCAATTTGACTGCAGCAAACAATTCCAGGATAAATAATAGGCAGAATTTTAAAATGCAATCCACTAGAAGTTTACCTTAGACAATTATTTTTTCTAAAGGGATTGCAATAACTATTTTGTAGGTTTTTTTATTTATGCAGTGCTTACTCTAGCATACACATAATAAATAGTAGTAACCACTAAAAGCAAGAGCATAAACTGACCTCTAAGCTCCAGAAGAATCAGCCTGAACAAGAGCTGGTCATAACTGTATTTTTAATTACATTCACTTTTTAATTACCATTTAATCAAACAAATGTCTCTTATAATACTGCCCACATCCTCTTAAGCAATCAGCGATTTTTTTATATATACAACCTTACCAAAAAGGTCACAACAAAAGTAAGCCATTAAGTTATCACAGATAAGTCTGGAAGTAATTATGTAAAGCCAAACAAATCCTGACAGATGAATTAAACAAATCAGAGTTCATTGTTAGAAGAACTAGAGCCTGACCCAGTAACCTCAAGTGTTTGTTCCGCAGATTCCATGAGAAGAGAAAAAGAGGTCCTCAGAAACCCAAGATAAGAAAGATTAGTACTAAACATGTTTATTAGCATGGCAGTCTTTCATGACCAAGGAGAGCTGGCCTCCATTGTAGTAAACAGACATTGTAGAGGCACAGAGCAGCATGTATAGCACCATTGATAGAAAGTCACTCTGCTAGGTTACCTTAAATTTATCCAAACTGGAAATCAGCTGTTAAAAAAAAGGGTGAGTTTTGAAAACTTCATTAGAATAATAAAAAAAATCTTTATATGGAAATTCAGAACCAATTCTATATTATCCTTGTGAGTCCCTTCTAACAGAGAATATTCTGTGATTCTGCGGCTGTTCCATTTCTCATCAGACTGGATGCAATTGAGGTTTGGAGAGCTGTGAGTTTTTGCTTGCTTTGAAAAGACTTTAGAATTTTATTTACACTTCAGAAAAACATATGTATTTAAACAAGGCTTTTTTTTGGATTTGGGTTTTTTTGTGGTTTTTTTGTGGGTTTTTTGTTTGTTTGTTTTTTGTTTTGGTTTAGGTTTTTTGCGGGGGGGGTTGTTTGTTGGTTTGGGGTATTTTGATTGCTAATAGTTTTAATAAGAAAATAATTTTATGATACATACCATGTGACAAACATAATATTTGAGGAGCCAAGGAGCCAGTTTTACTAGCTTTCATAATACCGTAGTATTATGAAAGATCTTGGTCAATGATTATGGAAGATCTGAAGACATGTACTAAAACGCCAATACAAAGTCAGAGTCGCTTATTGTGAGACCAAAGTACCTACTCAAAATCTGCTGATTAATCAAGCTAGGAATTAGGAATCAAACCTTTGCTTAATTTAAATCAGTGACACATCCCCTAAAATCTGTCTGGAATGAAGGTCTGCTTTTTGTTTTCTAAACTTCCCTTTGCACAAGGTACAAGCAGTAAAGATGCTGCACCTCAGTGCAGTGCCTGTCTTACTGGTATAAGCACAATTTATTTTTCTAGGATTATGTTTGACTTCCTCTCTTGGCTTAGAGATAAAACGAGATAGATACTTCAGCCACTGGGAACCAAAACCCATACAGGTAAGTAATTTCTGTAGAAATTTAAATGTATCACTTCCATAGTGTGAATTCACAAGTGTTCAGAAAACCTTTACAAAACAATTGCCTTGGAAAGTAAAATAGATTTTGGTTCATTCAGGGCAATAGGTTGATTTCGGAAAGTTAGAATCCAATAATGGAAGTTTTCTACCCAAGGACATTAGATTTTAAATAGTAAAACTGATAAATTTGAAATTTTGTACACCAGATGGCAATGTATTCTTAAAAATGGCTAAATGAGCTGTTTCACGGACATCATTAGGTCATTACTGCTTATTACTAAGTACTTAACCTGGAAATAAGACCAACCCAGAAGACATTGATCCAGCTGCTCCGATGTGCAGATTCCAGCTGACTCTCCACCTGAAACTCTCAGCAAAGGCTGTTTTTCTAAAGGGTGGAATTTCCACTTCCTATTTTAAAGGGTAATTTTTAGTGTTATATACTCCAATTAATCCAAGTTGAGATTTCAGGTTTATATGAACATTTATATTTTAGGCACTTTTCTTTCGAGAGTTTCTAAAATGAAAATGTCTAACGAAAAAAAGGATATTCAGAACAAAATGCTGTAGTAAAAGAGCGTTAGTGTTCAGCTACAAGTTAGCAAGTCCACAGGGATTCATCTGAACATTAAGCTTTGTAGTAAACCTTGTAATCTCTAAGAAGTTTTCGAAGAAGGGTGCCTAGCAATATTCAACAGAATACCTATAGACCTATGTGGAAACCTAAAAATTCCCTTCTAAGCGAAAATTTTTTAAAAATCTCGGATATATTTCTTAGTTTTTTCTTCCCAGCAGTAGCACAGCTAACAGCTAAACCACACTGGAACAAGCTTTGCATAATGATTGTGTGCTTTACAATCCTGGAAAGAAAAGCTGAATCTTAAAAATCATATTAATTATTTAGCAGACCTTCATAATAATTAAAACCTTCTCACAGAAATTCCTTTCTTCATCTCTGTGCAGTGACCTGTTTTTAGCATTGTTCTTCCTGTGAAGAAGACAACTAAAGAATGTCTTGAAACACAGGGATGAGAACTACACCATTCCCCAGGAAGAGAAATCCAAACAAAAGTTTGTTCCAGCAACTAAAATTTCACCATCTCCAGACACAAACATTTCCTTTACAATTCATGTAATCTTTGTCTCTCAGTAGCAGTGACACATGTGTCATCAGACAGTCAGAGTGGATCCATGCTTTTTTCTCCAGATTCTTGATCAGATCTTACTTTTCTACAGTTATGGCTGGGAAACTCCCTGATTATTTCTTTTAAGAGCCCCATCTTAGACAGCAAGTAGTCAGTATTAATCCTGCTTATCTCAACAGCCCCGTTTCACTGAAATTACAAGTTTCCTATCTTTGGCTTTTTACCAGCTAGACCATAACACTGCTTGCCACAGATTTGTTTGTCCCATATCAGACAGGATATTCTTATTCCAGGAAAAAGCAGAAATCCTGCTTTTTCCTTAGGGGATCACTGCTCAAAGCATCTTGTGTCTCAGGTGTTGCCCTGATTCACAGCACATTCCAGACTTTCACTGAAGAACTGCAGGTCTCATTTTCTTCCTAATTTATACCATGAATATGAGCTTTACTGCTACTTGAGCTACTCATGTCTTTATGGCTATTTCAAGTCTACCTAAAATTACACCTTTTCTGCAAAAAAAGGCTTTTCAGTGTAATATGTCCAAAAATTCTTCATCCACTTAAGAGTACAATGGAAAATTGTGGGCCACATTTGTTTGTCTGAACTTTTGAAACCAAAATCATGGGTGTGTGCATGAAGTTAGGCACAAAACATCTCTTTAGGTTTTGTGGAACAAGACAAGAAAGACCCTCTGAGGCTCTCAAAAATTTTACCTGACTTTAATTTCCTTCTAAAACTGTTTTACTAGTAATCAGTGTCTACATATCTAAGAGTAAATATTTACCTCTTTCCCAAAGTCCCTAAGAGAGAGGTAAAACCTGAAGGTAAATAAGTCACGGCTACAGAGACAAAAAGACCCAATAGTTAAATCCCATGCAGGGAACTGTGAACCTTTCATTCACTTGGAAGATCATACAATGAACAAACTTCCTCCCAGCAAAAATATAAAAAAATTAAAATCTTACCAGTAACTGAAGTGCTCAGCTATTTGGAGTTGATCTGAAAGTGTCTAAATATGTGAAATACAAGCTCTATGTGTCACTTATGGTTGTGACTCGGTGGCTTATCTCTGCCCACAGCGCTACACAGAGACATGTAAACCACCTGTTTTGGGTAACTCCCCATTTTGTTCTGGGGTTTTGTTCTCCAGGTTTCCCACACTGATTACAAGTTATCTTGCTCCTGACATACTGACCAACCAAGCCCTTTTGTTCCTCAGGAGCTTTGTGGCAGAGTACAAGTGAGCCCAGGGATGCTGCAACAGACTGCCTGCATGGGATCTCAGCAGTTCTTTCTGCATGTTATACTTCTAGGTCATGTGAAACTGCAACAAATGAAATAATAATAAAGCCAATTCTGCTAAGAATGACAAGGCACCTTTCAAAATGTAACAGATAGCCTTCAAATGTAATAATTTTGAGAATAATCTAAATCAGGATTAATTATGTATTTAAACTCATCTCCCTTTCAGAAGCAGTTGATTCCAGGAGTAATATACCAAGAACTATCATTAATGCTGTGATGTATCTCTCTCAAATCATGACACACTTGTAGTAGGAACAGCTTAGGGAAAAAAACAATCAACCAACCAACCAACCAACCAACCAACCAATCAACCAAGCACGTACCTTTAAAATTAAAAACTATGCAAAAAAGTATCCATTATTTAAAATTTTAAAAGCCCCAATCAAGAAAAACAAACAAACAAACAAATAAAAAAACCCTACAAACACCCAAGCACCAGTCCCCAAGCAAAATCTTACTTTTTCAAAAGCAGGTACATTTTTCTCCATTTTTACCATATATTAAACAAAGTATTTTTGTCTTACTGTTTCTTTCTCAAAATACGACTTTCAGTTATTAAAAATTTGGGTTCAGAAACTGAGCCTCAAGGGATGCCATCTAAGTTTCACTAAGTGCTGATTCCTCTTGGTTACTTGCTCAATAGAGAAATGACCAGGTTTCACTGATATTAAGAATAATATCTTATAATCATTGGCATAAAAATGCATTTACAAAATAAATTTTATGTTCCTGGACAGTGGAAACTGCATATTGGTTTCAGCTAATGTATACATATGTTGACCATATGGCTACATGTTTTAAGCCTCTCCTGAACACTTAAAGTATTTTCCGATAAATCTTCTGTGTTATTTTACCCTCTCTGCTCTTCCTAATACAAGGATTTCTTGATTTTATTTAAAAAACAGATATTTGTGAAGTGTCAGTTATAAATATTCAGACTATACTGCACCCCACTGTGAATTGGATCTCAGCTCTTCTGACCACTGTATTTTAAAGATGATTTGTAAGCACAGTTCTAGAGCCCCTGCGCAAGCCAGGCTGTAAACAACTGTTTTATTACTGAATATTCTGCAAAGAATAAAATTTCTAGGTTTTTCTGAAAGAAAAGAATACAACTTTTTACTGGAAATGCACATTAAACTTAAGTTAAATAGTACTGACTGAATTTATTGCACTCTGACCTCCTAAATTTGCATGAATCAGTAGGTTCAAATGCTTGGAAAATATCTAGAAGGAAGAAAAAATCCTCATTAACTGAATCCCATTAAATGAATCCCATGAAGTCCATGTGAATGTTGTAGTTTCCCCTCTATTTAATTTCTACACTATTCTGAGTTCTCTCTGCACCTGCAAAAGAGTTCACAACTCTTGCCTGAAGTGAGACCTGCAAGAAAGAAATTCACATCACCAGACTTCAAGCTAATAGGGAGACATATGCTCCTCCAAAGGGCAATCTGAATTCCTATAGTAGTGTCTCTTTTTGGCATAGGAATTGAATTTAAATGTTTCTCTTTGAAGAGCTTATCTTCTTTTAGAATTTTCTATACATGGGGAGACAGAGAGACTATTGTCTATCTTAGGGAGATAACTACAATTTGACAACAGAGAATATGCAATGTCTCCCCCTGAAAGTCTATTCTATAGATTATATTGCATATTCATGGCTTCAGCTGAAGGCACTTTCATTGGTTGGTGATATTATGACAGTCTGTCATCTGAGCATAAAGCACTATCTCATTTTCCTTTGGGTGTGTTTTTCTAACCACCTTTTGTTTCTATTGCTTGTTAAATAGATGTTCCATTTAAAGAAAATTAAAGAGAAAAACCTATTATACTGCAACCAATTCTCATAACAATTTCATTCTAGTCTTCAAAGCCTCTGTGAAAAGAGTAACTGTCATCTCTAGTAATATTAGCTCTTGAATCTTCCTCTTAAAAATCTAGGATTGTACTGCAAATGCAAGTTCAAACACTGTACATCTTGATATAATCTAAAATTAATTCACAGAGGATCTATTTTTGTCCTAATCTTTTGGGACATTGTTGACATACATAAGAGGATCTGGCTGCACAAAATTATTCCTTCCTTTTAGGAACTGGTCTCTTTAGCAAAATTGGTTAGAGTATCCTATACCTTTATTTTGCTGCATCAGTAAAAAGCCTAAGTTCAAAACAATTATTGACTTATCTGGGAAAACTTTTACTAACAAATAAAACTTTGTTAGAGATAAATGTATTGATGTTACTGCTCAGGGGCTTGGTTGGACAGTGACAACCCTCAGTGGAGCTGCTAGTTCTGAGCTTTCGGCCAGAAAAAAATGACCCTGACACAGTAAATATATCATGTGGGTTAGACAACTACATTATCTGTCTTGCAAACACAAGTGTTAAGTGCATAATATATTAACTGTATGTTGTTAAACACAGAGCAATGGAAACTTGCATCTAACCATGTATGGTAAATTGGAGTTTATATTTCAGTTCATTTGCAAAGTACGGGAAGAGGAAGAGCCTACAATAAACACTTGTCCAGTTTGTTAAACATCATCAATAAATGACCCAGCAGTGCAATTCCTGTTTAAGGGTGTAATGTTCTTATGTACAGTCTCACAACAGAACAAAGTCAAATAAACCAGGGGCCCCTACACAATTCCCTTGTGTCCTGTCACTCTTCTCACCGATGTCCACATACAGCCACACTGGCCCACTGCTGGGAACACCTATTATCCAGGGTGTGATTGCTTCCAAGTGCAGTAAAGAAAACAGTGTTATCACTCAGCAGAGAATGCACTTTGCCCATAACAAGTATTTAAGAATCAGCAAGAGGAAGTACTTTTTCACACAACACATAATTACATTTTGGAACTCATTGCCACAGGATGTTGTTAAGGCCAAAGCATAAATGGAGTTAAAGAAGAGATTAGACAAATTCATGGAGAAAGGGTCCACCAGTGGCTATTAAAATATGATGATCCAGATGCTGCCTCCAATTCAGGAAATCCCTAAGCCACTGATTGCCAAAAGCTGAGGAGAGAGTAAGGGACATATAACAGCAGACAATATTCAGTACTCATGTGTTATTCTTGCATGGATATTCAGTAAAAAAAATATTAAAAATAAAACAAGAAATATACCATACTATCAATTCTACCCTGCCTACAAACTTCTGATCTTACGATAACCAAAATTTAAGCAAATTTGACAATGAGCTCATGAAGTTCATGGAAATAGGCAGATCAGTGGAAGAGAGACTTTTTTTAATGCCTCAAAGCTGCAGCACCAGCTCTGCTTTTATTAAATATTTACCCAAGACAAATAAGTAGGAGGTCCAAAACTGCTGAAACTCTGTTCACAAAGCTAAGTGCTATGATAATGTATAAATACTGCATAACCTATCAAAATAGTTGCAACTGAATGAGAGCTGTAGTAAAATATAATGAATATTTAACATTCAACACAGACTTACGGTCACATAAAAAAACCCTAACTCAGAACCCTGCTGCTGAAATGCAATCAATACATGCAATGAAATAAAATAAGGAGAAAAAATAACCCTAGAAACAGTAAGAAACAATTTTGTTTCTATTTGATAGTAAAAATGTACTTTTTATGTTGCCATTCATTTGTAGTCACATACCATAAAGTCACATCTGCACCAAATGTTCTACTCCCTCTCTTTGAACTCCTTTGAAATATTTCCTTGTTTTTTTTAAAGGAGTGCAAAAATGGCTTCAGACAACTAATTCAAGATCTGTTTTGTTTCTTTTCAAGATTTCCTTCCAGATTATTAAGAGGGCCTCAAAATTAAGCTAAACAAAATAATCATGTTGAAAAAAAATTAATGATCCACTTGAAAAAAAGCATGCCTCTTGGCAAAAAGGAAAGGAAATTAATAGAAGACAAAGGCAATAACTGAAGTACTTCCTTATAGGAACAAGTCTGAATGAATATCAACACTGATTCCTTATAGTCAGCACACATGATATGATTTGTATTAACTCTTTGTGTGTTATCCTGTATATATGGTAGAACACTTCAGAGCAAACCATTTCACAAAGTCAACGCTGGTTCATGATTTAACCTCTCATCCAGCAAAACATCTTCCTGGCATTCCTGAGAGACCGACAGAGTCCATAAAAGACAGAA
Source organism: Hirundo rustica (assembly GCF_015227805.2). Taxonomy (NCBI): domain Eukaryota; kingdom Metazoa; phylum Chordata; class Aves; order Passeriformes; family Hirundinidae; genus Hirundo; species Hirundo rustica. Next base: position 91,805,365 of record NC_053452.1, on the reverse strand, counting down.
ATGAATATCTGTCTCATTAGAAGTTATTGCCCTTTGGGGCAATACATCTGAATGCAAAGCATCAATATAGGAAGACTACAATGCTTGGCCAGGAAACAGGCATGCCTATGGGATTGCTCTTTGGATTGACTCTGACTTCAGTATATTTATTTCTGAATCTCAACATTTCTAGCCAATAATAGTCCAAATCCATAATTTCATCTTTTAATATTACATCAGAACTGTTTTATATACTGTCCAACTTACAATACCTTGTAAATGGAAATAAATCAATATGAGTGCCCTGAAGGCCAAACTTACTGCAAATGGCTCAATCCTAAAGCTTTTGCTTGTAGTTTTACTGAGTTCATGAAGGCAGTTGAGTATGTTTAAGTGTGAAGGCTCAGAACACTCTGGGGAAAATGAAGAGTAGATAATTGTTTCTAACATATCATTTAGATGTTGTGAGCTGTTCCCAATTGTCTACAGAGAAGTCACTAATTCATGCCTTCTCCTTACAAAGAGGTAAGGAGTTTGGATAATAACATGACATTCAGGGAATAGAGAATGCTAAGACTTGCTTGAGATAGTAATTTTTTTTTAATTTTTATACGAAGCAATGAAAATTACATCTGAAATTGTCTATGTCAGACAATTAATTTGTCAATAGAAAGGCAAGTCCCTTAGTGGAAACTATTTTGGTTTCCAGAAACTTATTTTGGGAAAATAACCATTCCAGTGCCTCGAGGGTTCAGTGAGTGCCCCACTGCCTGTGTCTAAGGCTGTAGACAGCTGCAGTCGTGTGTCAGTATGAGTGCCCTTGCAGTTACACGCTGCAAAGCTTCCATCCCTGCCCAGAAAGTGAGAAGAAAATATTTTATTAAACCTCAAGTCCATTCACTCCTCAATATTCAGCAATGGCAGTACTTAGAGGAAACCAAGAATATGTCACTAAGATGAGTATCTGTGGAGATACTCTCATATAATTTTACATTGATTTCAAAAGAATTTCCAACTAAAGTAAAAGCCTATCAATTTCCAGTTCTCCAGCAGTCATATAATTGTGTGATGTAAGCCAATTGGAGTCTACTGGAGTATTTCCAACTGCTTTAATATGTCTGGGGATGAAATATATCAGTCAAACTGACTAGGTAGTGACACTGGGGCAGATTGCCTAGGACTCCAGATGAGCTTCCTGTCAGTTCCGCCAAAGAGCCCTGATTAGAAAACAGCCGATAGCCGTACTCTGCTGACTACGGATAAGGCAGTTAGGCTCTGACTGCTGTTTATACACTCTGAGCTGGAGGCTTCCTTCTGATAAGTGTTTGAAGGATAGAAGCTAATTATTTTCCAGGAACTTAGGTTAAGAGTATAGATGAACCCATAGTCAAATAGTTAAATGCATAAGTCAAAAAGTAAACATGATTTACTTAATTGTCTCAAACAAGACCTCTTTCTTAAATAAAGGAAAACATTTTCATTCTTCTTCATTAATACCAATGATTCAATTCACTTGTCCTCACACAGGCATCCAATGCCATTTGGGATACACAGAAGCCATTGTGCAGTCTTGGAAGCAGAGGCGTGTTCTTCCTTTTCAAATCAATAATGCATTTAAGACAATTTAATTCTGAACTGCAAAGACCAAATGTTAAAGTTTAACTAACACTATCATAAATAGGTAATCTCATCACAAGTAACACTAATTTAATACAGACACTCCTGAGATACATGCTGGAGAAATAATAAATCTCTACTTTTTGGAATAATAATGCTGACCCCAAAAGAGAATTTCAGCTGATGTGATTTGTCTCATTGCTGGCCTTACCTGGCCAAGTATTAAATTTTACCCAAGTAGTGTCTGTGTCCATATGAAATAGCAGATCAGGTAATGCCTTCAACAATCACAATGCATTTTAACTGCACCCTCAAGGAATCTTCACTTAATTTCTGAGGGTTGAGTTGAGGCAAAATCACCTACTGTACAGGTCAGGTGTGAATAAGTGAATAACAAGTAAAATCTTCTGGAAAAAAAATGTAAATTATGAAATTTTTCAGCCTGATAAGTTTCATACAAATATTCAAGCCTGTATGTACCCCTATCTGCCTCTGTAAACTTTTTTCAAAATTTGTCCCAATAAAAATAAATGCTGTTAAATTTTAGGCTACAAAAAGCTTGACTCCATTTTATAAGGAAATGCTAATTTCAAAATGTTTTAATACTTCATGCCAACCATGCTATCAGTCATTTTTTTTCAGCTGACATCCCAAAGATTGACTTTAAATAAATATCTAAATATCATAGAATATGATTGAAAGCATTTATTAATTACAATCCCAAAGCCTTGAAATCCAATTATCTAAGACAAGTTATTAGGGAGCATTAAATGGAGAGGCATGGGGATGTTGAAGGGCCTGGAGGGGAAGCTGTATGAGGAGCAGCTGAGGTCACTGGGTCTGTTCAGCCTGGAGGAGACTGAGGGGAGACCTCACTGCAGTTCCAGCTTCTTGTGAGGGGAAGAGGAGGGGCAGACACCGATCCCTCCTCTGTGGTGAGCAGTGACAGGACTCAAGGAAACAACATGGAGCTAAGTCAGGGAAGGTTTATGTTGGATATCACAAAAAGGTTCTTCACCCAGAGGCTGGTTGGGCACTGGAACAGGCTCCCCAGGGCAGTGGTCACAGCACCAGACATATTTCAAGAAGTGCTTGGACAATACTTTCAAGCACATGGTGTGAATTTGTATAGGATATAAAACTAGAAATAAAACTCATACAAATCTGCTGAATTTTGACTGAATGAAAGTAAGTTTTATAAAAATATTTTCCCAAACTATAAGTTATTTTAAAGTCTGAACCAAGTCCAGTTTCCAGAATACTTAAAGCTTGGCCCCATCTTGCTGGAATATTACCAAGAACCAAAAGATTGGCAAAGCCTAGGGAACGTGGCCTAAGAATATAACACGATCCAAGACCAAGGAGGTTCATGTTGACAAAGTGTCAGTGCACTGCACTGAGACAGTGACTGTTCCCTCCTTGCCCCCTGTGCTTGCTTTCTTTTACAGATAATAACTTGTATACACCTGAAAAACCTCAATGGCGAAAGACTGCTGAACACGATAATAAAATGTAATGTTTAATCAAAACAGGGTAAAAGCATTCATTTGAGAAAAATAGGGTTTATTGCAGTTATGATTATTTTGATTACAAACAACTTTGGAAATACAAGGAAACACAGCACACCAGGGATCTCAGTTGCTTCTCTGTACATAGCACTTTTAATAGAAGTTCTGGTTCCATTGGTCCTTCTGCACACAGCTCTGACAGTCAGCACTGCTGCTCTGCTGCAAACCAGGTGAATTGCATGTCTCTGCTGCATGACACAAAGGAGCTGGACATAGAAATCCCATTTTCAGAAGGTGTGTATTCTGTCAATGAATTGAGTACTTGCACTACTAACCTATTAATGTCTAAACAGGTTGCAAAAACCTAGTGTAGCTTTAATAGTGACTGGGTCAGACATTATCCAGAATATCTAGCAAATAAATGTCACTTTTTAATTATTAAATTAGAAAAAAAAAAAATTGATAAGTATACTGATTTGTGGTTAAAAAGAGGAAAGTAAAGGTGAAAGAGAAATTCCAGAGTGTAAACTCAACCAGAATGTCAGAAGTCATACATTAGTTATGAAAATTGTCTTTTAGGGACAGATTGAGAAAAGTATGCATATAAGCAGAAACTCACTTTAAAACAGCCCAGAAGGGCTAGCTGGCCAAAAGTCCTTCTAATTTGGAAAAGGAATGGAGTTACAGTCATTTTACTGTGAGCTGTTGTCATAGAGAGAATCATCACCTTTGCTCTTCCGTTATTCGTATCCTCGCACATCTTTGAAAAAAGATACGGAGTCATTTTAATGCAAGAGCAGTCTCTCAGTTTGGACAGAGATAGCAAAAGGGAGATATAATGGAGGTCTATAAAGCCATGAAATACGTCGAGAAATTGAATAGGGAAGCACTAGTCACTTTTTTTCTTAATGTAATAATCAGGGAGTACCCAATTTATTCACCAGGCAGAAAGTTTAAAACAAACATAGGAAGTCATTTTTCACACATAATTAGATCTCATTCAAATTAAACTGTGGAACTCATTATCACAGGATGTTGGGGAGGTCAAAAGTCCAAAAGGCCCCAAAAGGCATTTAAAAATTCTCATGGAGACTAGATCCATCAGAGGCTATGTAGCAGGACAGTCCAGGTGAGACCCACAGTTCAGGAAATGTTCATAACCACTGATGGTCATAAATGAGAAACTCACTCCAGAGAAGTGAGCAGGTGTAGCATAATCTATCTATATTAAATTTATATTAAGTATCTGCTACTGGTCATTGCGAAGTACAAAACAACAGTCATGATGGACAGATGATCTAAATAAATATGGCATCACTTCTTTTCTGTAAATTTGTTATTTGTATGAATGAAAAGTAAATATGGAGTGATTACTCTTAAATCAAATTGATTAAAAGAAAATGCAAGGTGCACGATAATGATCAGGTGCTCCCTGGAGCACCATCAGAAAAATACTGCAGTGTTCCAGTTTTCTTCTTGGTTAAGAATTCAAGAGTAAAAACTGTGTTCTTATTGTGTTCCTCAAAAGAAGCATATTTTGAAAGATTTATATATTTATCAGCCTAATTCCACATAATCAGCTTCCATTAGTTTTGTATGTCTTTTTAACTCTAGTAGTAAGAAATTGACAAGTTTCCTACATCCTTATTGATTTCATTATCTAAATAATTTTCTTTAAAAGCATGTTTTCTTCAAAGATCCAGATGACATTTATGAAATACTGATGCACTTTGGAAAGGAAAAAACAATTGAAGAAACAGACATTGCTGTAATATTGCTATTAGTTCAGAGAGTGTTTTAGCTGCAAAGCAGTATATATATATAATTACCTGCTTAAAAAAGACAATATACTTGAACTTAGAGCACATCATGCTAAAATACAGGCCAAGGCTATAATAAAGTGTTTTAGTAAGGAAATTTCTAGTTCTCCTTACTATGTTTACAGAAAGAAGTGTTATGTTCTAACATGAGGCAGGAAAGCAAGTTTCCACAGGCAATGACCGACAACAAGTAACAAGATGCATTTTGGTAGCCAGCACATGTGGTAGTTCTATTAGCTCAGAGATTTCAAGTAAGAATTCCCCAAATCCAGCTGCACACAGGAGCTGCTTAATTTTGTGTTAGCTACATGTACTTTTTTCCAACTCAACAAACTGTGCAAATAATTTGGCTAAGGATTAGATGATTCCTGGCAATTTTAAGTGCTCCGAAGAACATATGCTAAGTAACTTTCTAGTTTGTTTTGCCTTCAGTGTGTTTGAACAATTAAAGAAAAAGAAGGAAGTGTAAAAATAGCTAATAACCAGTTCTGATGATCAATGTTATTTACAAGTTATGAGGGCTTGAATTGCTGTTAACTGTGTCTTGAGATCACCTTTTGATTTTACGAAGCCTATGACATTGTCTTGTTTCTTCATGGTTAATTTGGAATATTCTATGATGGAACTTACACTACGATGTAAATTCTCGCAAATTCAGTAGGATTCACTTTGATTAATAATCATCAAAAGAAAACCAAAGCTTTTTTGCTGCCATGTCACTAGAAAATAGTTTTACTATTAGTATACTAGCTATCGATCTGGACAACAGTAAGCATTAGTTTCAAAAGTACATCTGAGTATCCACTATGTTTTCATTTGACATCTTGACCTGGCAACAGCAAAGCTAAAGCAGAAGGAAACTTGTTACAGAATGAACTGGAAACAGAAGTATAATTATTCCAAGGAGCATCAAATATGACAATGCATTCATTGAGTTTGTACAAGCCCACAAACTACAGATGTTTGTAGCAGAACACATACCCAAATCTGGTTTGAAGCACGTTTTGTACAGGAATGTGTGGTGTGTACGGAACCCTTCCAGTGTATGTATTAATTGCCCATTGCTAGGTTCAGACTAGCCCTTCTTATTTTCCTCTTCTCGCCCTTCCCTCAAGAACACCACAGCTAGAAAACTATATTTGTGATGGAAATGCGCTCTCCAATGATGCAAAAGTCAATAAAAGGATGTTTTCCTAATCTATTGTTTCTGTTACCTCTGCCTAGACTGGTGCACTGGTAATAAGTGGGTTGATAATATTAACTCAGTTTTTCTGTTCCTGCCCTTGTCTGTTGCTTCTGGGCGTGTTTTCTGCTTTGGTTTCTGGTCCGTTCTACATCAAGTATGTCTTTAACATACCCAGTATTGTAGCCGCTCCATCAAATGACAGGAGTCTACAGAATATCTATAGAAATAAACTTTTGGGGTACAGAAGAAGAGTATAAAATAAGTTTCTGTCATCACATGAAATGTGAACATTGCCCATAAATAAAGGGCCCTAAAAAAATGCTGACCTTATGGATCAGCAACTTAATCTAACTTCAAGGTTGGCTTTAATTTCCAAGTTGGTCCATCTTTGAGCAGAGACACCAGGTTACTTTCAGAAGTCCCTTCTAATCCAAACTTTTCAATGTTTCTCTGTCCTGACAGTTTATCCTGGCTACTAAGATCTACTTGGCTTCCCAAATGATGTATCTGTTATAATAGCCACTTATTTGTATCCATTTTTGTAATCACTGTCTTGTAGGAACATACTCTAGGCTTCAATGAGAATTTATATTTCTGTAACCACCTAAAGAAAACTATAGAAAAACAGGAAAATAGAGAGGCAGTGCAAAGGTGTTTCCTGTCAGTTATAGAACAGGGAAAAAAAATCATAATAATATGCAAGGACAAAAATGTTGGGACTTCAGAGGAGGAGAGCCCCTTCATAGTGGGTGTTTAATGGAGACATCAGCTTGGCATATCTTTCACTGCTTTTGTAAAGGCTGAGTTCAAATAAGGGTGCCAATCTGAGGATCTATTCATACAGACTTTTTAAAGACTGGGTCTTACATCACTGAAAATCAGGAAGTCAAAATAAAAAGTCCATCAAAAAAAGTTGTTGCTAGTAGGTCCTCTCAAGAACAGCAGGAGAGCTTGACAAGGAAGTGGCTGACAAATATAATAAGTATACATTTGCCTGAAGCAGAAGATCTGGAAGTGTGAAGGCTCTAGGTTATCTAGGGAATCTGATGCAACTCTGGCAGGAGAGAAGGAATGTGGCTGCTCCTCAGTCAGGAAATGCTGCTTGCTTAGCCTCAGCAGCCAAGGCCAATAACTGATTTCTATTTTGGTGACCTGCAAGGAATCTACCCTACTGATTTGAAAAATGTGTCCTAAGGCCTCTGCTTCTTCCTTAGAGCGGTGCTTATACATTTCAAAAAAGCAGTGCTTCTGGGACTGAGTGCTGAGGAAGCTGAAAGAATGATCTGTTGACTTGTGAAGTATCAGAAAGTGCCATTGCAAAGGGCCTGGAGTCCACTCAGAGAAAAGCTGCCAGGGCTCATCTGAATCACACACTACTCCACCACATTGCTAACCCACATAAGGATTGATGGCTCCTCTGGGACTAAAAGTGAGCAGATCAGAAACCACTAGAGCCAGAGGCTCATGTTATATTCTCCTCAACTAGCCCTAATGTATGAAAAGGCTAGACAATGACTGACCTCTTTTGGATAATATGAGATATACACATGCTTTCAGGGATAGAAGGACAAAATAAAAGCAGATAGTAGAAGGAAGAGAAAATATACCCTGTTATTCTGGTAGCACTTTGGCTTCCTTCTTTATGCTACAAAGAGACTTCTGCATAGACATGCATTAGCATCCAAAAGAAAGGAAGGAACCTTTTCTGGATACAGTCATCTGAAAATGCTGAAGAAATTTCCGTCGGTGAAGATAATTGATTAAAGTGGCATGAGTCAGAAAAAAAGAAAGGTAATTTGTCATGTTGATGAATATTTTACATCCTAAACTTCATCCAGAAGTAAAAAGCCCTCACAAAATCTGGACGACTTCGTACCTTCCAAATGATAACCAATTAGAATAGCAGAGATTTCTTGGGTATAGCATTAGCAAAGATTTCATTTGTTCAGAAATAAAATAGAGTAAGAAGGTGATTTAGGTGTTACCTGGAAATAAGTATGTAGGATTTGGGGTAGAGCGAAATAGCAACCACGCTCATGATAAGGACAACAGTGATTGTCCATAGACAGTTGAAACCAATCGGAGCTCTGAAATAGAAAGGGGACACCGATACTCCCATACTTGTTAGCTAATTGTTTATTAACTTTCCCAAGCAGGTAAGTTAGTTACTTCCCCAGACATCAAGGTCAGCTGGCATGGAGCTGGTAATGTCTAATCTGATGAACTGTCTTGGCAGCTAAAGCGCGGTGTTTATATGTGCCTATATGCACGTTTCTTAGCGAAAATGTCTCTGCAATGTTTTCACTTCTGAACTGAACCTGGCAAATATTTCGGAGAGCATCGGTCATCATGCCAGAAAGTTTTCCAGCTATTCACTGACACAAAAACCTTCACTGTCAGTATTTCACTTTCTAGTACAGATTCAGCCAGAGAGAAGGATGCATCTTGCCTGTTTTTAATATAACTCCAGTGTAGAGGCTTCTCCCAAGATAGTAATACCTAGATCTCCATAAATGAAAACAAGAACTTTTAGAAAGGATTTAATCTAGCCTAGTTTAGACATTTACATTAAAATGAGGAAAAAAACAACTTTATTTGTATCTTCTGACTATGGATTCTTAGTTCAGATACAAATGTCTGCAATGTTTATGTCTACACATGGTCAGATGTATTTCACACAGAGGAGAAATTACCAAAGTGCAATTCTTGAATACAAAACAGAATGGCTTTTGCATTATTTTCCTGAAACAGGCAGAAGTGACTCAAGGATTAGAAGCTGGAGAGCAATTCTTATTAGTGTGCCCATGAAATCATGAAGTCATTTGGTACCAATATTCATTGTATTGATTTCACAGTATTCTTGCAATTTAGCAATGTCATTTCAAATTACAATCATGTTTTCTTTAAACTTGCTAGTTGTCTTCTGAAAACATCTTGTTTTTCTAGATTGCCAAGTATAAGACACAACTGAAAATCTACGCAGGCACTAGCCCCAGGGGAAGCTGATTTCACCTCAATAATATTTCACTTAAAGAGCCAGCTACTAGATAGACTTTTTTGACTGGAAGTCTCTGTATATTTTTATATCCATCTCACATACCTCTTGATTTGTTCCTGATAGTCACAAGTGGGGCAAACCAAAAGACCAGTTTGATCATAAATGGTTTCCTTTTGTCCACTGTAGTACTTGCTCTATCAAGGAACTGTATTGAATTTCCATTATATTTATCATTATTAGATTTTAAAATATCACATTAAATATATTAAAGTTCATATTAAGTATTAATTTAATATCTTGATTTTTATTATATAATTGAATAGCAATTATTTGCATTTTATCTATTTACTATTTCCTCAGCTAATAGACCTCTCTTAAAACTACTTTTCCTACTACATAAAATGCAATTTTTTTGCCTTTTACCAGTTCTCAAAGATTCCTTGGCCTTCCATGAGTTTCCCAAGAAAGGCACAACGAATCAAAAATTGTTTCATCTCGTTCCCAAAGTAATCTCTGTAGTCTCATATCATAACATATTATCTAAATATTCACTAACTGACCTTTCCTCTTTTGTGTCCTGTATTCTTAATGTTAATCAATAGTAAGAATTTTAATAAAATACTTCTATTCATTTAATAAAACTTTCTGTTAACCTGTTTTGATTTTTGTCTCTTGAGAATTTGAATTCTATTTGAATCATCTTCTTTCTGATCTTACACCTGCATACGTATGCCTCACACTTTTTCTCAGTTTTAGAGCACAAAGTATGCCTTTTTCTGCTTTCAGTGAGATTTCTTCTTGCAGTCATTGAAGAATACTTTATATTTCTTTTATCTTACTATATTTCCTCTTTTCCTCTACATCAATATGTTTTCAAAGCACAGAGAATATTCCTTATGTTTAGAGACAAAATTATGCTGCCTTAATTTAAGGTACTTTATACTGCACAATGAAATATAGAAGAAATACGAAGATTTTCTTCTTTGAGGAAACTATCTGAGACACTCATAATGCATTTGACTTGGATGATAACATTAACACTTTATAGTATATACAGACTGCGCAACACAGAAGTCTCAAAATACTCCATGGAGAAAATATTGTTTACGATTTTTATGTTTTCAACATGAAATATAACAATATAACAAAGTATGGTTTGGGGAGGAAATAGAAAAAAAACCCAGAAATTTCAAGCAAAACAAGAAATGGCCATGTGACTGCCAACATCTAGGCAAAAAAAAAATCCATAAAAAGTAGCTAGGGAGTTTCCTGAGTAATTAATAAGACAAGAATAAAAATGCATCCACAGAAATAACAAGCAGAGCATATATTTAGTACCAGTGGAGAAGGGGAAAATTCCTTTCTATTCTCTCCAAATCTCCTTCTCTTATAACTCAATTGAGAACAATTGAACCGGATCCATTAAAACATAAAATAAATAGGCAAATGTTATCAGGCATGATGGAGAACTTTTGAAGAGGAAGTTAGGATATTAGCAAAAGAAGGAAAAAATAAGTATACATAAATAGCAGAAAAGGAGAAAAAAAAATTCATTAAGAAAAAAAGGTTAGATAGCTAAATCAACATTTAACTAGAGGGGGAAAGATAACTAAAGCAAGAAAATAAAAAGAATAAGATTGTAGCTAAGGATGATCTTTGGAATAGAGTATGCCTGATTTTTCAAAACTTCTCAGCAAGATCCCTTGCTAAGCCAAAAGAAACTATCATTCACTAAGAGTAAAATTCTTTCAGGAGATTAGTAATTGGTAAAAAGATGGAAAGCTAGGCAGAAAGAAATAGACTGAGCTGGCAAGAATCTGCTTCCAGGTCTTTTTTACTGGTCCATATTTTCCGAAGTTGTATGGAATATGGAACAAATAATGAGTTCACAACTGTTGCCAAGTTCACAGATGTCAGAGATGTACTCACGACCATCAGCTCTGAGGCTGGCTGAGTAGGGCAATAAACAGTTTTCACTAAAAAGTGTTACCAAGCAATTAAAGCGCCTGAAGATGAAAACCATCATCCAGTAAGTGAAAGCCTGTGGATGTAGGGAAAAAAGAATTCCTAAGCACAGATACAGAAAGGTGTGTCTGAATTTCTTGCTACATTTCAAAGGCCTCAGAGTTGCTTTGAGTATATTTGTGAAAACATTAATTTAAAGCTCAGCCATTGCTAAAAGTCAAGTATTAATTGGAATTACTACAGTAAAGGAGGAAAACACATCAAAACCCAGTAAAAATAATACAGAAAACGAAAAAAAACACTGCATCATGGCATGGTATCAATGCTGTTCAGGATTTCATACAACTAGGAAAAACTCAGAAACTGTAGGAATGAGACAGAAAGACTCCTATACAAATGTAGATTAAGAACAGAAGAAGAGGTATTTGAGGAAGAATGTGGTAGTGATCTACAAAATACTTTAGATTATGAAAACTGAGCAGTTTAACTTGTAGATTTTAGAAAACATAGGTCTAGTGAGGGATCCATACCCAGTTGGTGAAAATTTGGAAGATGAATGAGGAAATTAACCATTTGAGTGAGAAATAAAACAGAAGTCTTTGCTTATTTTTCATCAGAAAAACGTGTTTCATTGTCCTACATGTCTTGCTTTGGCAAAAGAAAAAAGGAGACAAAAAAAAGAGGATGAAGAAAATAGCCTCTGCATCCAATTACTAAACCTGATTGGTTTCCATTTCATGTAGATTGTCTAACAATTAAATAATAAATAATTATGTGTTTACGTATGGAATTTCTCAGCTAGTTTTTTGTGTTACATTCTTTAACAAAAGTTTGGGCTCAAGCAGAGAATGAGGCTTTCAGCCATCTGACTGCCTTTTTTATTATCTACCATTTGTATATACATACACATTTTATTTGTTTGATTTTAATGGGTTTATTTGCCTTGTGGGCTTCTTCCCCCTACCTCTTTCTTCCCTTTCCTTTGTGTCTTTTTACTTCAAAAGCTTTGTTTGATTTTTCAGGAATGAAAAAATATACAAAGTTGTGAAACAAAGGAAATGTAACAATTTAATATTCCTTCAGGATGGAATTGTATGAGGAATTTTATAGGAGGCCAATTATGAACCTCAGTACAGAGCTTTCTGTCTTTTATGTGTGTAGTAATTCTGGGCACTCATTTGGGCCCAGGACCACAACTGGAACTGTCCCAACTCAAAAAACAACTAATTGAATTTTTCTGTCAAAAGCTGTGATGCTAAAATCCCCCTTAGTGTGCCACTGCTGGATGCAGAGAGCAGCCCAGCTTCAGTGCTCCACACCTTCTCCTTTGAAGTTCCCCAAGTATTTAGACAGCAGTGAAACTGCTTCTAAAAAACAGATGTGAAGCAGGTCTGGTACCTGAATTCAAGCCCTATCCCCACTGTCCATGTGAAACCAAGAAGGTTTTTGTACAGAACAACTTTTCTGGCCCTGTGACAGGATCTGTTCGTGGCCCAGCTACCTCCAACTATCTCAGGTGCCCGTTGGGGCTACCATGTTCTCAGAGCTTCCCACTCTACCCCAGAAGAGAGACAGAAACTCCCCCCTCCACTGCTGTCAGTTCAAATTCTGGTTGTGTGAGAGGTGGTATGAAGGCAGCAGTTTCAGCCCTCAGGACTCAGTGGGCTCCAGGATACAGCAGAGGATGGGCCAGGAGCCCTGTGACACCAGCAAACTGGAGGAACTTGGCACATGGCTTATTTCTCATTCAGATTGCCTGGTCTGGGTTGTTCCCTGCAGAACTCCTGCCAGGACCTTTGTACCAGGTTCTCCACTGCAGCCACTTACAACCTCCTTCAGAACACAGCAGCCCAGCTGCAAGAGGTCACACTCAGGCACCAGGGGAAACATCCAGGAATCGGGAATTTCAGCCCTCTTGGCTTGAGACGTTCAAACTCCCAGCCAAAACACCAATGTAAAGATTACCCAGGAGTGCTTCCTTTAACTCATGCTGCTCTGTAAGCTTTTCCACCAGGGTGGGAGCACAACACCGTGGTCTGACTTTTAAGACACTCTATCTGCAGGTAGTGCAGTGGGTTCACTTCGAAGACTGTTTCTGTAGGCAATGGGCATTCACACTGTGAACTTCTGTGGGGACAGTAGTAGCATTTCCACTTTCCCACACAGCTTCTGGGGAGGTGCCCCACAGCTCTCCCAGTTCACTTCCTCCTCTTCCTCCTGCTCCTTTCAGCCAAACTGAACCCTTCAGTTTCAAGCAAGAATCAAATGTTCTTGCTGTACTTTGCATGAGTGTTTTCAAACACAGCCCACTTTATAGGAAAGGGAAATTATAATTATATTGGTGCATATCAGGACAAATGACTAATGGGCTAGATGCTGTTGGGGGTGGGGTTTGTTCCTTTTTTTTTTTTTTTTTGCCTTAGAGAATTTTTCCCCATGAGTTGCTGGGAGACTAAGTACTGGTGCTTAGATGGTGCTTGACCAACAGAAAAGATGAGGCTGAAAGTTGGGAGGGGGAAGATCACAGAGTTTTGGGGCAGGAAAAGGACAGGGCTCGGGGAACTGGGGGCTCTTCTTGCTCTGGGCATTGGAGAGGACGCCCAGGCTGCTGCCTGCTGTGGGAGGAGTCCACTGTCAACAGAAAATCCGGTCCTGGGAAATCGACCACCATCTGCTCATGTGCCCAGGAATTCGGAGCCCCTTTGCCTGCCCTGCTGAGCTGGGCCAACCCTGTCCAGCTGTTGCGGCTCCTTCAGCACTGCTCACTTTGCCAGGACACCCCCCTGCCTGCCAGGACATTCCACCCTGCTTCTTGGGAGCATCCTGCTGTTCCAGCCACCAGCCTGGGAGTTTCCACCTTTCCAGCTTGGTGCTCTCAGAGTCCCAAGAGATCAGACTGCCCCAGGCTTTGTGAAACAAAAGGTTCCTGGTTCTCTTTATTATTAATACTGTAGTTGTTGTTATTGGTTTGCCTTGTAATACTTACTGGTGGGGAACTGTTGTTCCTTTCCCCATAGCTCTGCCTGAAAAGCCTCTTTAATCTTCTAAATTATAATAACTTGGAGGGAGGGGATTGGAATTCCCCATTCCTAGAGAGGCTGCGCCTCTCCCTAGCAGATACCTGTCTTCAAAACTAAGACAGATGCTTTGCTCCCCTCCCTAGCACAGAGGGTCACTTTAGTGCAGAATGAAAGTCTGTTCCTCCCCTAAGTCTTTCCCTCCCAGCTCACTCTCAGCAGCTCTTTACTAGCTTAGGAAATCCAGGTGCCTCACCCAGGGCTCTAAGGCCAGCTCTACAGACCACTGGCTGTACTGGATCAGACTCAATCCTGTTCCATCCCTTAAACCCCTTCATGTCAGCTCCCTAAGCAATTATGCACACTCTTAGAGTGATGTGGTAAGTGAATCCAGAAAATTTTCAGTGTTTTCCTGAGTGTTCAGTGTCGTGATGAGGGGAATTTCAAGACTTGTCTTCAGTCAGTCTGGAAGTCTGACAGTCAAATTAAGGTCAAGCCTTGCTTTCTGAGGGCATCTGATTCATTAGTAATAGACTGAGGCTGATACATTTACCTATACTATAAAAAAATTAATTCTCATTTCAAATAATTAGGAAATATTTGGCTATTGATTTATATCCTCTCCCAATTTAAAGAAAAATCAGTTAGAAAAGCAGCACGATAGCTTTCTCTAGAAAAGCAAGTATCCCTTGACCTAGAATTTACTCTTTCTTGACTGGACGGACATTTATTCCAATGAAGAACAGAGGAACTACATCAGTAGAGTTCCTTTAGCTGTAACTGCAAACAGTAGAGGCTCTGCTTTTGCTGAATAGTTTTTAGCATATTCTTTTCCTTTCCAAATTCTGGGTTATTTTTGATTACAAAAGAGTACACTCAGTTTTCAGCAACATGGAATGCTAAGTTGATACTGTCTTTCAGCCAACATGTCTTCTTCACATGTATTGATTTGGATGTCATCTTGTGTTGAATGAGCTTTCAAATGAGAAGGATATTGCAGAAAGAACTCAATCATGCATATTAGCACTGAATATATACTTTTTAGAACTGAATGAAAATTACTCAGAAATGTTTGTACCTTACATTAATGAGCTGCATCTATTTCTTCTGAATGAATGAAATGTATACTTAAATAATAAGACTAAACACAAGATATTTTATTTAACTTGTGTGCAGGACTGAACTTCAATAATTTTAAACAGCTTGAGAAGTGAATTTGATGGCAAAATACATAATTCACTGAATATGCACAGAAAGGTGAACTTTACAGAGTTGAAGCAGAACTGCACTGAGCACAGTAAAGGCAAGACAGCCAGGAGAACCACTTCATTAAATGGCATATTACAAGAGCTTCTACATGACACCAGACACACTTGAATTATAACTATATTTTGTCTGAACATATTTTTAGACATAATATCATGGTTTAGACCATGAAGAGACTTTCCCCCAATCAGGCTGTGAATACTGCTGGGAGAATGGGAAAGAACTCATATGGAAAATTTCCCTCTAGAAAGTTGTTCCCAGCTTTATCTAGGAACGATATCAAAGAATTTTGCATCTCCTTCACATATCTAAATCGCTAATGACACTCTGGTTCATCCATACTGTATTTTTTTTTTTCTCCTTGTAGTGGTTTCACATTCACTAAATTTTGGTCTTGGTACTTACTTTTTATGTGAGAGAGAGACTAGGAGAAAAACAAAGCAGGCTCAACCTTAAAATTAACAAATAGTTTATTAACATACACTAAAAGAATAGAAAAACAGAAAGTTGGAAAAAAACTAAAATGGAATGAAACTTTAAAAAACACTTCTCCTTCCCCTTACAAACTGTTCACTTTCTTACAAAACAACATAAAGAGACAAAACTTGTAATTTTCAGTCAGTTTCATTATCTGATAATAGTCTTTCATTAATTCATTAGGGGAAGAGTCTCTCTTAGAGTCATGGATCCCACTGACAACCTAGAACAGTTCTCTTGTGGATTTTTTAACTGTCACAAAAACAACCGCCCGGAGAAACCTGCCTTTGTGACCCCTCCCAGGAGCAGTTTCCCAAGCTGCTTATGGGTTATGGGTCTTAGACTTTTGCATACTGGGGTGTCACCTTTTAAAGATGAATAACTCCAAAGCAAAGGATTCTTCACTTTAAGGTACAGAGATATCTTCTCACTTCTTCACTGGTGCAGGGGCTTCTCATCTTTATCTCTGTTCAAATATCTTATAGGATATTACTTAGCTCATCACAAACACCTCTGCTTAAATCTACACACAAATGAAAACAATCATCTCCCTAAATGCATATCTTTCCCATGATTTAAAGGAACTCTAAATATAGAGTTCATTTCCATGGCTCAAGTAAGAATAGGACAACCAACTCTTCAACCCTCTGTCTTAATAGTCTTTTTACACTTGCTACTGACTTCATGCTGTTGGTCTTTATGTTCACTCTGTCCTTTCTTACTCTCTCAGAGAAGGGCCAAGCTCTGGAAGCTTCATGTTGCCAGGAAGGGGTTAAATCTGCTCGGAGTCTTTGTCTCTCTCTCTCTGTAGCTTGTGGTGTTAGATGTTTAAGGCTGAGCTGATGAGGGAGGAAGAACTCACAGAAACATCAGAGATTGGAGCACCCGGGCAGTCCTGAATCACAAAAACCCAGGCAGGATCATAAATGCCTTCTCAGCCCACCCCTTGGTGTAAATCGGGGTGGCTTCGGCCTGAATGGTGCCCATAGCTCTTATCAGGAGCCTGGCAGAGATCTCTCCCTGTTCTAAAGAAGTCTGAAGAAAGTAGCTGTTAAAAAACAGCAACCTCTCCTTTCCATCCCCCCTCACGCAGGAGCCGATGGAATCCGGCCAGGCCTCAGGCCAGCTCCCCCCAAAAAGGGGGAGCAGCAGGCTCAACTCGATGTTACCTGTCTCTCTCTGGCCAAAGGAAGAAGAAAAAAGGACCCACCTACAGGAAATCAAGGGGTTTTATATGGTACTTCCCAAAGTCGCAGCCAAAAATTTCAGTTGTCAGAATAGATGTCAATATTCTAACTAACTCTCTGATAGGTCCCTGTCTCTTCTAAGGCAATTCCCAGGTCTTGACCTGGAGAATTATTTTACGTTCTTTTATAGCTAAAAAACTAAACTGTACTAACCCATGACACTCCTTTTATTGCTATGACCTGCAACATTAAGCCCAGGGCAAAGTGAAAAAGAGATGACATTGAAATATACTACTATATGCACTGGGATTTTTCCTTTGTTTTAGAAATGTTGTAGTAAAGCAAATTCCCTCCTTTTGTTTTGAGTACTTGTCCTAGTCAGATGTCAGCAATTTGTCAACAGAAATATTCAGAAAATGCCCAAACCAGTGCTTTGATGCAGACAATATCCAACCTGGTGTTTCTAACCTAACTGATGCTTAGTTCTAGCACACCAGGTGTAAGATTTCTTTAAAAGTTGGCACACAAATATGGGAAGAAGCCAAAGCTGGTTAAAGATGGAGCAGTTCCTAAAATTATTGTTTCTTTTATATTCTTCAGTTTCAATACTTTCAGAAACCTTGTCTGGAGCGTTGGCTGGGCTGTTTTTTTTCCATTGGAGAAAGACCTGTGACTTAGCTGCATAGTCTAAACTGATATCTGAAGGAAAACCATCTTTTCAGGTAAAATTTGATGCCTCAGCTATATCTGTAATTAAACATTATAAAAGGCCTATTAATGGGTAGAATATAATTTGTTAGTGAAGACAATGTGGTAATTTTATCCCAGCACAGAAGTGCTGGTATAAAGTAAGTTTAACAAAGCTGTTATTAAACACTGCTTCATATGTGCTGCTTTTGGCCATATTTATACTATTATTTAGAAGGTCACAAACAAGTAAAGCTCTTACACATCTAGTTTGAAGTCTGCAAGTACTTCCAGGTCTGATAGCCCCAAGGACTTTACTCATCTACTTGCATGTACACATGTGTTTCACCAGTTCAGTGATCCCACTGATAAGCAATACCAAAAGTAAGGAAAGGAAGTAATTTCTGAAGGCTCAAATATCTGAGAGCTTAGTGACAGCCTCTCACACAAGCTGCACACAGGGATCCAGAAGCCACCCATACACCACACAGATATAAACATTGTACACAGGTAAATTAAACCTCAGGTGGATAGATTATAATGGTTTCTGAATCCTAAATGGATGTGAAACACTTCCTGGATGCCAAGCTGGGGCACTCCACAAACACGAGGATTGCAAAACAGGAGTTAAGACTGACAGAGAGAGATCAACTGATCCCACTTGTAATGCAGATGCAGAAGTATAGAAATTCCTGTAACTTGTCTTGAAATTTCTCCCACAGTCTTAAGGCAAGTGACTCCAGAAGGACACTGAAGAACTGTGGCAGGAGGAAAGGGAAAAAATATCCCCTTTCTATTACATGTACAACAAAAGCAAGCAGATGTGGTTGTGTGAAAACAATGTGTCAAAGTGTACAGTCGTGTGTCTGCCTTCTGATCATCCAGCATGGAAAATGTGGTTGCTTACCATCAAGGATGTGCTAGAACACACAAAACCACAAAAAAATTCCCATAACTATGTGATCGGGCGCGCAAAGCAATCACACGGAGATGAGAGATTTCGCAGGGCAGAGTTGTTCCTCTGAGAGAGCCCAAGGCTGAGCCAAGGCCGAGAGCCCCTCTGCCTGTTTATTTCTTACTTTTTATACATTTGTGGATCTGGCTGTGGATTGGCTTCTGGAGTTTTCACCTCCCAGCCAAATGGCCAGACCAACTGTCAGTTACAATTGTTTTTAGGTTAGAAATATGCAAACAAAGGACAGAGAATGAAAACCAAAGGATTTGTTTATGTTACATGTGTGAGAAAAGGCAAAAACTGCTCCTAATATTGTACAGTAGCTAAAAAGTCTGACTCCATCTTATGATCAAAAGGCTTTAAAAAACTCAGAAAAACCAGGGTGACATAAGTACACTTGCAACAAAAATTAATTTCCATTTGTTACCACCTAGTGCCCAGGGCATTTTAACAGATGAAAATTTGTTTAAACTTTTGATTTAAGCATGAGGAAGATTTTGTTATATATCTATAAGCTCCACATGATCCAAGTATTTTTACTGGAAATTGAAATGTCACTTCTTCCAAACATGTTATTTCTTTACTTGGCATATGGGCACAACAGATGGAGTAAATGTGAGAAATTGCTGTAACACTGAGAAAAGGTGGTTCTCAATGCTGAAGAATTTGGAACTGATGTTGAAATTTGCCTCCTTGACTTCCTTGAAGTCAATGGTATGTAATACCATTAATTCACATATTACATGATCATGCAAGAAATAAATGTTCATATCATACGCACCAATGTGAAACAGCACTCTACAACAACCTGATCTAGTGAAAGGTGTCTCTGCCCAAGGCTCACAGCCCCATGAAATCTGGCCCTGAACACTTCCATGGATGAGGCATCCAAAGGTTTCCAGGCAACCTGTTCCAGTGCCCCATCACTGTGATCACATATTCACACTGTGATTATATTGATTATATTATATATATATGTAATATTGATTATATTGTGATTATATTGATGCCTTGAGAGACTACCTAGAACAGAGGCTAAATAGTGTTAAAGAAATAAAGTAGATATTTATTAAAAAGGCCTTCAAAGGATACACCTTGGGCAGTACAAGAGCCTGGCCGAGGCTACACCCAAGATGGACAATGGGTCACATGGCATTTTTCAATAAGTTTTGGTCCATTTACATGTTGGGGTTAATTGTCCAATTACAGCTTCCGATTATGAAGTTCCATATTCCCAGATTTCTCTCCTCAATTCGCTGTTGTTTATACTTTTTGGGCCTGAAGCTGCAATGGTGTCCTTGGTTCTCAGGCTGGAGAAGGATTGTTTTGTCTAACTAACCTGTGAGGAGAACTTGTTAACACTTTATATGAAGTTCAGAGTTATATACCAATGCAATACAGAATCTGGAAAATATGAAAGCTAAAACTTAAGACATCAATATTAGACTATATTATACTGCACAATATAACTTACACTGCAAAATTAGATTGCAATCCATTCGATTGCACCTAATTACATCTCTAGCCCACTCTAACTTGTTTAATAAAAGAAGCATTCAGCCTCAATTTTTAAGCAGTAAAGAAAGGGATACAAGGTAAAGGGTTTGAACTGTATTTGCTGATTGGACAACACAGGAAACCAAGTTCAAACAGGCAAGAAGTTTAATTCTGAGAGAGACTATTTTTACTACCACGTCTTTCCAGTTCTGGTAATTGACACAAGGCAAAAGGTTTCCTCTGTGAATACCTCAGAGCTCCATCCCATCAAAGATTCCTTGCAGCATTGGTTCCATGAGTCCTGCTCACAGATCTGTTCAGCAGCTGCCGCCTCCTCCAGGCAGTCTTTTCTCTCTCACACAACTTTACAACCAGAGAGAACAATCCCATGGTAGCAATGGAATATGCACACAGCTCTCAACAGGCTGCATGTCTCCCAGGAACTCACCTTATTCCTCAGGATCTAAGGAAATACCTGGCTTTTGCACATCCTGTATACAGGAGCATTGCAAGCACAGCAGAATTGACTGAAGCAGAAGAAAGATGGGGATAAAGACACACATAAACTGTGCCATGACACTTATCAAAAGCAGAAATGTAGTCAAAATGGAAAAAAAAAAAAAAAAAAAAAAAGAAGAAGAAGAAGAAAATTAAAGTGAGATTAAAGAAAAAAAGTCCAGTGCAGATGGGGGGGGGGCGGGGGAAGTGTCACTGGTGAGTTAACATCAAAATATTACTCCAGGGTTTCTCAAGACTTTGCCAATATGAATATAATACAAAGACATTTTTAGGCAGTGAAGAAAAATTATATTAATCATTGTGAGGAAAAATGATATTAATCTACTTCTGAGTTATATAAAATTTGCTCTCTCATGACAGACACTGCCTGTGTTTATCTACCAAAAAAGTAAGTTTTCCTATTTATTATCTACTACATCTACAGGTTAAAGGAATATGAATAGTAACTTTTAATACCTGTTAGTTTTTGTCAGTTGGTATTTTGTGGGTACCACCAGTAGCTGCTTTTGTATGAGCTCAGTGATATG
Source organism: Hirundo rustica (assembly GCF_015227805.2). NCBI lineage: Eukaryota > Metazoa > Chordata > Aves > Passeriformes > Hirundinidae > Hirundo > Hirundo rustica. The sequence continues at coordinate 91,784,160 of NC_053452.1, read as the reverse complement.
TACACCTGCTGGTAGGCACCTCCAACAAACCCTAGAGTGTACAAAAATTTGATTCATAATGTAACCAGTGATCTGGTTACCGTGAATACCAAACAGTGAATGACTTCTGAACGTTGTGTTTCTGTTAGCCTGAGTAATAATGAACTGCCCTGGAGAAAGCTGCTGGCTGCTGGGTTCCTGAGTGCAACAGACACCTGGTATAAGAGAAAAAAAATAAGTATAGGGGATTTTATGAATGCCAGTTCAGTCCCTTCCTCAGGAAGGCAAAGGAACCCAGTTCTCAAGCACAGATGGCTTTGGATATTCAGTATGAGATTTATGTGACCAGACCACAACACAAAGCCATTCTTTTTCCTCAGTTCTAGGTTTGGTTTTTCGTTTTTTTTTTTTTCCTCACAAGCATTGTAAAAGGACTAATGTGTATCTTAAAAAAACCCCCCAACTTTAAACTTTCATAACACAAATACTGTTAAGTGCTAGCATTTGCTTGCCAATTTCCAGAGCAGGAGTTAGAATCAGGGTGAGACAGTTATTATGATCCCTTGAATTCTCATCCAGACCTTTGGTCCCAGCTGTCAGAGATTGCTGGTGCTCATCACTGACACATCCGTCATGAGCTTTCACTTTTGGGAGGTCTGTCACTTCATATCAAGAGGGGTATTATAAACACAGTGTACTTTCCTTTTTTTTTTGAGAAGGACAAGGAGAAGCACAATTCATTCCATACATACTATGTTAGAGTGAAGGAATAAAGTGGGTGACCTTTTCCTTCCCCTTCATTTGCTACCCAGTCTTTAAGAAATTGCTTAAGCTATTTATTTTCTTCAGGATCCATCTTGACTACATTAAAGGTAGCCATTAATTTTCCCACACCAGTAAGAGCCTTGCATACTTTGAAGAACCATGTCCCAATTAGAAGAGAGCTTTTTGCTTTCTTCCTCCATCTCTCAGGTAGCATTTTATTTTTCAACAGTTCAGTAATGTTATTTATTTCAAACACAGTTTCTCTGCATTACTGCTTTTTTTTTTTTTGCATTTAATATGTGCTTCCAATGTAACCCAGAGATACCATGATTTTTTTTTTTTTTCCATGTTTTAAAAAAGAAAAATCAGAAAACAACAAATTAAACACTCTTTGGCGTTACAAGCTTCCAACATGAAAAAGGTATTTTGGAACCATTATGGACATATGACAATTCTATCAAATGGCTAAATCTTCTGATGAATTCTCACCTACCTTTTCCTTAAGTGGATGAATACTACATACTTTTACAAGCATGAAATTGTGGAAAAATGTCAGAAAATCAATACAGAGCGCTTTAGTTCTTTAAGTCTATGGCAGACAACCAAGGAATTTTAACCTGCCATTATACCTGCAGGAGAGCTAGCTGAGTGGCCAGCTATGACTTCTGGAAAAACATCTAGTGCTTGCATTTTGTGCCAAGAAAGAAAACCGTAACACATAACAATATACTGGGAGGTCACTAGAATATTTTTTGATATGAAAAGGCACTTTTATTCAAAGAAGATGCTTGTAAAGAAAAAATCAGGATCACATTGTAATGATTTCCCCATTATAAAAATGGAGATAAATTCTCCAAGATACATAGATGATGTCCTCTATGAGAAGATTCTGCTCATCAACAGAAGAAAATAACCCACTATTTTTTTTTAATATTAATTCAAGTTTTAAAGATTTCAGTAGCATCCCAGAAGGCAATAGCTCTTTAAAGGGTTATGGTTTCTGCTGACTATGGATTATCAGGTATTTTGATTTATCATCTATGTGTTCCCCCTACAGGAAAAACTTAAGGTATCTTTTCACAGAGGTTTGATTCAATTCATGTGAGCCATAGTGACAGATCCCAACAGTGTTCATTGCCAGGACAGTCAGATGCACTAAAATTTCATTTTAATGCACCTTGAGTTTTCACAGAAATTAGGTTCTCTAGTTCTGAAAGATGCATAGCTAGCAATTCTCAGCTCCTCCTCTGAAAGTCCCCTAGCCTTGACATATGCTGGCTACTCCTCTGCTGACAATGACGCCTTGGCTCTGAAGCAGTAGGACTACGATAGTTCAGTTCCTACAAGACTAGATTTCCAGACTAGACTGCACAGTCCAGAAAGACGGGATGCCATCCACAGGGCCATGGACAAGCTCAAGAAGTGGGCCCATGGCAATCTCATGAGGTCTAACGAGACCAAGTGCAAGGTGCTGCGCCTGGGTCAGGGCAATCCTCAGTACCACTTTAGGCTGGGGGATGAACAGATTCAGAGTAGCCTTTATGGGAAGGACCTGGGGGTGCTGGTGGATGAGAGGCTAGCCTGGCAATGTCAACTTGCAGCCCAGAAAGCCAAATGTATCCTGGGCTGCACCAAAAGCAGCTGGCCAGCAGGGTGAGGGAAGGGGTTCTGCCCCTCCGCTCCACTCTGGTGAGACCCCACCTGCAGGGTCCCCAGTACAAGAAGGACAAGGACCTGCTGGAGTGAGTCTGGAGGAGGGACACCAAGAAAATTAGAGGGATGGAGCACTGCTTTTATGAAGAGAGATTAAGAGAATTGGGATTGTTGGGAAGAAATACTGTCAGGGTGGCGAAGCACTGGAACAGGCTGCCCAGAGAAGTTGCAGATGCCCCATCCCTGACAGTGTTCAAGGACAGGTTGGATGGTCTAGTGAAAGGAGATGTCCCTGCCCATGGCTGGGGAACTAGCTGATCTTTAAGGTCCCTTCCAATCCAAGCTACTTTATGATTTTATGATTTTATGCTTTTACATTTTTATTTTTATTTGTAGGACTATGATACCTTTCAGTTAACAAATGAAGAACTGAGAATGATACATACACACACACACAGAGATATGTACACATATACACACAAAATATATACATGTATACATGTATTTACCAAATAAATCTGAACAAGTGGAAACCATCTGCGACATCTAGTCTCCTACTGAATCATATATATTTATAAATGGACACATAACTCCGTATGCATTCACTCTAAACTGCTCTAAGATCATGATTCTCAGAGGTGAAAATTGCTGAGCTCCATCCATACAGCACTAGGCTTTCATTAAGAAATCCAGTTCCCACAGTAATACTTTTCCATTCTGCATCTTTATGTCCAAAGACATGCCTAAGTGTCTGAGAGAAAATAGCAATCAATGAGCATTTAATATTTACCATAAAGTGGTGAATATTAAATCTATTTTATGCACAGATATATTATTAGTTGAAGCCATATTTAGTGTAGTGAATTTTAGTTCCTCTACTGACACCAACAGGCACCAGACTAGCCAGAGAGGATATTTCTTAACTCACAGTTAGACAGCAAAATGCTATTAAAAAAAGCAGATTCGTTTGTTTGTTTGTTTACCCTCTGATTGAAAATTAACCCTCGATCCAGTTTTAAAGACTATCATCAGGAGAGTAAGTAAACAAATGTCAGTTAACAGAGTTTCTAGTAACTATTTCCAGAGAAAATTGTGTAGTTAGATGGTGACATGTTGCACTGTGATCTTTTTAATTCATGGCTCAACATCTGCAAGAACCTCATATAGTTTGCACCAATAGTAAAAGAAAGTCTCTCTCCTGTGGATTATTAATCTGATAATACTCAAGTTTATACCATTTTTTACCTCTTGTAGAATCAGATGAGGATCTGGAAATATGTTCATATTCTCAGTTAAAAGATCCAATCAAGATACAATCTTGCACACACCTAAACTGCTGTATAATCCCACTAGATCAAATGAAGTCAGGAAATTAAATGATTGTGAAGCCTCCTAAATTCTGACTTGATAAAATCTTTTAAGGAGCAATGCTTGAAATCACAGGTTCCTAGGTTGTAATGTATGCATTTCACTGGGATGCAAAATGTTTCCTATAATTCCTGGGAATTTAATAATGTAAAACTACACTTTCAAGGTGTCTCCATTTATTTAAGCTACATGTTACTATTAACTTTCTAAAAGGCACCTGCAGAGACTAGATGGCTGGCATGTCCCCAGGAAAATTCCAGCTTGTCAAAACAAAATCCTGTATTCAGAAATCTTACAGTTTCACAGACTCAAATTCAGAGCAAAATACCAAAGATACAGCAGCACTAAAGCTCAAAGCATCCGACCAGCTCAGCAGTGTAGGCAATCAAATGGATTCAGCATCAAATCTCCTCCTTTTGCAGATCAAGGCTTTGAATTTGGTTTTACATTCAGTGAAGCCTCTTAATTATTTACTCAGTCTATTACACAAAATGAAACGGGTCCAACATGAGATTTTGTTTGCCCTAACTAGCATAGATTGTACTCTTTGAGCAGTACAGAAATACCCATGCTAGGCCAGACTGAGCTACTTTAGGTACCAGAAAGAGCAGAGGATAAGTAATCCTCTATCTCTTTTATTTTCATGGACAAAAAAAAAAAAAAAAAGAGACAAATGTTCCTTAGCTGCCTGACAAGATGAAAACCAGAAGACCAACCACCTCAAGTGTATGCCTATCAATGCACACAGCCTGGGGAACAAACAGGAGGAACTGGAGCACACTTGAAGGTTAGCATTAAAACAAATGTTTTAAATTTTGGAAGGGAAAATTTCAGCTCTCTCAGAGATAAATTGGGAAGGATTTCTTGGGAAGCTTCCATGAAGGATAAAGGAGCTAGCACATGCCAGGAATTTTTTTCTAAAATTCCCTTCCTGGAAGCACAAAAACAGTTCATCTCCTTTAAAGACAGAGAAGTAGGCAGAGCAAGAGATCACCTTGGCTTAACTGTGAGCTTCTGAGTCTGTTCAAAAGAGAAGTGATCCAGAGCTGGAAAAGCAAACACTAGTCAAGAACTACAAGGGCACTGCTACCATGCACAGAAATGCAGACAGAAATCCAAAAGCTGAGTTCAAATAGAAATTTGCCAGACTTATAAAACACTACAAGAAAGAGCCAATTAACAGATGCAAACTGGAAATTACTTACAGATCCTCAGTCAGTCATTCAGAAACAACCCCCCAGTAGGACTAATGGGGTGAAAAAACCACCGCTACTTTAAAAATTTAAGCTTGATATATGTGTTAATTTGATCAAATTAAATCATAAACAAAGCTACCAATCAGACTGGCTGAAAATCAAGAGGATTTTTCTGCAAGTAAGGAATTCTGGTCTTCTGTTTGTATTCACTGAAGTCAGAGGTCCTTCTGACTTGCTCTTGTTTGGTTGGTTTTGGTTTTGTCTCCTGTCAGAGTCATAATTCACTCAACCATACATCTTATTGGAAAGTGTGTCTTTTATTTTACCTTGAATGTCAAGCATATTAACAATCTCTGATAATAGGACAACAAGAAAATAACACATTAGAAAAAGTGACTTATGAAGCATTGGTTAACTTAATACAGGACTCTGCCTTAATTTAAGAAATGGATTTTAAATTCTCATGGGAACTGTGCCTTTGCTCTTTATGTAAAAGCAAGCAATACACCTCATTAGCAAAGCATACAATGAAAATTACACACAGCTGGCTTAAAATGAAAAAGAAAACAGAATAACAAACATTGCAGCTGGTCAGCCACCAGTTAGACCTTTCTCCTTGGAAACCTGCTTCTTCAATTCGGCAAGCAGTCCTTGAGCAGAAACAGCAAAGGGTATATAACTTGATACTTCATTATGCAGAACTGTTGCACTGGGGTTGTACAAACATTTTAAAATCTTTAATTTTGTCAAATCATAACTAAAGCCAGATATGTCCATTTTTTCTCTTTTTTATTTTTAATGCTATTTTCATATGAGCTGAATCACCCGCACGGAAACTTTTGCCAGTACCATCTTCAATAAAACCTTGGCCCTTGAACTTGTAGTTCTACCCTTGCATTTCATCTTGGTTTTAAGCAGAGCAGCACGGGAAAATAGGTGACATTTCTTCTGTGATGAGTCCAAATATCTGCCTTAATTCATAAAAATCTGATAACACACTTTCACTCACATCTGGAGCACGACATATGAAATGTACATAACAGAATGAAATTTGCACACATATGAAGTCAAAGCCAGCCACATTCTTTCAGAATCAAATACGGTATATGTTGGCTGCATGTGAAAATTTTCACAGTTATTTATACCTGACCAATGCCATTTAAGACCTAATTCTGCTCCCAGTGGTGTTCCCAGCAATTTCGCAAAGGAATTTCTTTTGTAAAAAGAGGTAAAAGGAGAATGATAAGACACTTAAATACTAAATACCAAATATTATAGTTAGTTTTATTTCTGTAAAAACTGATAATCTCTTTAAAAATACTTGAGATTCAACCAGTGCAAGGTATAAAAAAATGTGACTGGAGTTTCAGAGTTTCTTGTCTAAAGCAATGTATAACATTTGAGACCATTATTTATAATGCTTTTAATGTCAGAGGTACTTTTGTTCCTTCTTATGGGATTATTGCTGGTCACCTTCCTGAGATTTGAACGACCATGAAAGATAAGCACCAAAACTATTCCTCTAAATTATCATATCACAAATTAATAATTTGGTCCTTTTCTAAATGGATCTCTCCCCACAATGACACTAAAACACAGTGCTGGGTCACAAATTCCAGGGGGTCCAACTGGTCCTGGCATTCCTGGAGTGCCACGATCTCCATCTTTACCAGGCTGCCCACGCTCTCCAGGACGTCCTTCCTTACTCATGCCTGGTGGACCTTCAGGACCTTAACAACACACATGCAATAAATAAATAAATGCAATACTATTAAAATGAAAATGAGCAAAATGGACCCACAATGCCCCCGCTCTTTGGTGAAGTATGCAGATAAAGAAAATTTCATTTCCTGCAAAGGCAATTCTTGTCACAAACTGCTTGTATATTTATATAAACAACATGATATCTTATAAAGATTTTTTTAAAGCATGTGCAAAACACTTTAAATAAAGGTAACTTTTAAAGGGAAACATACAATCTGGAACTACCATGGCAAGAATCAGTCCCTTTATTCCTATCTGTTTCTCTGGTTTTGGATGGGGCCTTAATATGTCTTCCAAATGCTCAACTTTACATTTTGTATGTATACACTAATGTTACGAAGAATATTTCCCTCATTATAAGTCACATGATCACATTAGGGCTCAGTTTTCAGATATAGTTGACTTCACGATCCACCTATCAAGAAACAGCAGCCTCAGATACTAATCTCTACAGGACCTGTCTTATATTAAATAATGTATTATATGGCAATTTATGAGGTATCCAAGAGAAAGGCATTACCGTAAATATATTTGGTAAATAAGATGTGTACAAACTATGTACTTTTTTTTCAAATTACATCAAAATTTTTTCTAAACCACACTTTAAAAAATTATTAATATGCACTGAATCTGCAAACCTGAACCATCTCTCACCTGGAGGTCCTGGGGGGCCTTGGATCCCAGGAACACCAACACCTTGATTGCCTTTTGCACCATTCTTCCCAGGCAGTCCTATGAATTAGCAAACACATGCATATCTTTGCACATAATTTTCATCCAATGAAGTCAGAAATCAGCATTTGATAATATTTAGTGAATTAAATATGTAATATTTTGAAAGCAAATAATGGGATGCAAAACAAGGCTTTTCTTGTAATCTGCACAGTGTCACTGGTTCTAAATTATGCTAATTTCTACTGAATTGAGTTGATGTAGCAATAGTTAAGCAGACAGACACTATCAGCTGGGTATAGAGGGCATAGATGATAGGTAATTAAGAAATTTGCTGTTATTGCCTTCCTATCAGCAAAGTTTTTAATATGTTGTATAAAGGAGGTGTAAGTTTTTCATCATAATCCCTGTGGAATACAGAATATATAGAAAATGTTCCACAACACACACAGCAGAATTAAATTTCCACCAAAGAAATGCTGTGAGGGTCAAAATAAGAGCTCTCTTATTACACTAGTACAACCCAGTAAATTCAGATTCTTCATAGATACATTATCTGTTTTTCCAGCTTTATGGAATAACCAGAATTGCTAGTGTCAGCTCCAGAGAAAAACTGAATATTCTCCTGTTGGAGATTAAATTATAAAAGTACTACAGGCAAATCATCATCACATACAAAATGAATTTGGTGCGGTAGGTCACAGGTAGTAAGCCACAAAGAAAGTAAATATTTATCAACTATTTGTCTGCTTACCATTGGCACACTACCAGCTAGCTGTTATTTCATACAGCTTTCCTGATTATTTTGATGTTACCAAATTATGGACTTCACCTAGTCTCTTGCTTTAGTTCCAGACTACATATGCATACTTAATATAAAGTCTGTAAATGCATCACAGAAATCAAATGGAATGCTTTGACAGTTGAGTTACCTGACAGCCTAAACCTTAGCCCGCCTAAAAAGAATCCAGAATGTTTAAGAAAATCATAAAGAAAGGAGCAAAAGTCTTTTTTAGATAAATAGAATGAAAGGACAAAAAGTCAGGAGATCAAAGGGAGCGTAAAAGTTGTTAGATGTCAAACATCAACAACAGATATTAAGTAGCCAGTGACTAAGTACTGTTCCTTATAACAACAGAAACAAACAAGTTTGGAAGAAAAGAAACCAGAAAACATGGAAATACTTCAAAATATATGTCTAGGCATATTTGATGTAAAAAATACTCTAAATGCAGGTAGAAACTTTACATGAGACTAAGAACTCTCTAAAAAGATCAGAACAGAGTTTGGCTACAGTAGAACTGAACAATAACTATCTGGCTGTGTTCTTGTATTCTGTCTCCTGTCACTTGTTTCCTGAAGGTGGTGAAACATCCACGCTGCTCCATGTTCACAACTCCGTTCAGCCAAACAAGTCCAGCTACCCTCTTACGGCACCCTGCACTGATCCCATTCAGAACTTGAAGTAGAAAACCAAGGCATAAAGTCCTTTAGCACCGTGACACATGCACGCTGTACCTCTTGTCCCACGAGCCCCAGGGCGACCTGGCATGCCCATCAGCCCTGGAATGCCATCATTCCCTGGTAAACCAGGAAATCCTCTTGGGCCTTCAGGGCCTCTTGGACCTGGTGGTCCTGGAAGTCCTGGGGGAGCACTTTGGGACTGACAATGGTTACAGTTTTGTAGTCTTCCAGTCTGGAGAATGGCAGGCAACTGGGCTGGGAGAATTCAAACCAAATATTGATTAAAGTGTTGCAACAATACAAGTATTGCCCTCAACCACTAACACAAAATCAGTTCCCACTCTTAAGATTATATAATACTTTTAGGAAACAAGATGGTAAAGCATGGAGCCTGTGATGTGGAAATATAGTTCCACACCTGTAGGAAAAAATAAACTGGCAATATGGAACATGCTTTCAAAAAAGCATTTTGATAATTATCAGGAAACTTCTTTAGAACTTCAAACAAAGAAACAACAGTACAGAAGCTTTCAAACTTACTTCTCAGTACATCTGAACACACCTGTCGAATAAACTCTTCTGAAAATTCTCGTGCCTGCGTTGAACAGAGAACAGAGCATGCCATTATTTCTGGCTTTTAAGGAACACAGAATGAAAAGTTTGAAGTCATATACATACAGGTTTTCCATCTGATCCAGGTGGTCCTGGGGGTCCTCTATCTCCTGGCTGACCTCTGAGGCCAGGAGGTCCAATCAAACCCTGGACACCAGATTCTCCTTTTTGTCCACTGATGCCTCGAACACCTGGATCGCCTTTCTCACCTTTCTGGAATGAAAAATCAATGAAAAATATGTTCACAGATCATTTGGAAGGTAGCACAAAACAAACATTCTGAGAAACCTTTACTGAAGTTCTTCATAAAATTAATGTGATGCCAGTGAAAATTAACTTCTTATTGATGAGATCTATTTTGCTAAAATGTATTGAAGATTTCAGATTCCTTAGTAGTTGTTTCAGATAAAATTACTAAAGAGAACTAGAAATCAATTATCTCCTCTTAACTTCAGGACCCATTTATTATTCATTATTTACACATGGAAGGAAGGGGTTTATTCACTTTTTCCTCAGAATAAGAAAAATTCTTATAGTATGTTAAAATCCTTAGAAGACCAGAAAAATTGGATGTGAAAATCTGGCACCACTGAAATTCCTGGAAACTTAAAATAATAATAATAAACCTTTTACCTTGTATCTGCAGTGTATAAGACAAAGGAAAAAATAACCTTATTTCAGTTAGGGATTTTTTTGCTGCCTTTTTTTTTTTTTTTTCCATCTAATCGATAGTAACTGTAGTCTGTTTGCGTCACTGGAAAAGGTAAAAAAAATGCTGAAAAAATTTTAAATACATCTTCACCAAAGCAATGGTACTATGTATGGAATTACCTACTGTAATAGTTCAGTGGAATTCTTTCCCTGCTCTGGAGCCAACAAAACATCAGTTGGTGCCCAAGATTAAAGTCAGTATACTGTGTTTGCTCCCTTATGAGTTTTTTCCTCCCATGTTTGCACAGCTTCTGAATAACATATTAGTTGCTGAAAAATTTTCTTTCTCCACTTCCAACAATCTTAGATGGAATTGTGAGAACAGGACTATTATACATGACAAACTTACTGAAGCAAATAATAGAAATTTAAGAAATACTCGTGCATACAGTCTCAATAGACTTACAGTGAATTTTAAATTACGGTATTTATATTACTTTGCAACATCTCCTGTATTAATTACCAAGATTCTTCACATCAGAAAAATTCAAAGCTTTCTGGCTTGGTCTATATTAGTAACAATGCCCAGAACTCTATACATGGACTGCTACAGGGTAACAAGCTTTAAATTCAGAGGGAGATTAATCAGTTTTATGAGCTGGGCTGTAAAATCAGACAGGTAGTTCATGCTCTTAAAGAAACAGAGAAATGAGACAAAATGTGACAGATGTCAGTCAGGTGCCGCAGAGTACTGCTGGAAGGGTGGCCGGTTCAGGGGTGTGACCTGAACAGCAGTCCATACCTTCAAAAGTCATACATTAATTCAGATACAACTTCTTCCAAAGTTGTAGTTCTAATTTATTTTCTTGATATTGTCATCTCGAATGTAGTAGCCACAGAGAAGGGATCCTCTTAGTTACCTCATGTAGATTTGTACTTGCTCATTTCTAGTACATAATTGCAAAGATGTTTTTTTCATTTAAACAGTCAGCAAGGCTTAGAGATAAACACACGGTGCTTATGAAGCTACCTGTGGCTATACTAGAAACTATATGTGCTGAGATCTGAAATCTTGTTGGGTTTATAGCTAGGAGGGGTTTTGTTTTGGTTTTTAATTTTAATTCCTTTTACCCCTATGGACTATATTTACATAAAGGACTTGAAAGCTGAGCTATCTGAACTAAATGTTAAAGGGGCTAGAAGGCATTAAGAACCAGAGAATACTGGGGAAATAGCATCTATTGTAGAACAATATTAGAGGCAAGAAGCCAGCACAAAAACACCAGGAGAAAAGGTTGGAAGCATCAGCAGAACTGCCCGAAGAACTTGCCAAGAAATAACCGAAACTGTAGGGGGAAAATTTTCGGCAATATATCTTGGTTTTTTTATTGTTCAACCACATGCATGTGAGGCCTTGTTTGCAATTGGCAAAGAAAGGCAAAGAAAGGAAAAACAGCTCAGTTAAGTGCTGAGACTTACAGGCTGAAGAAACTTTTTAGAAATCAGTCTAACAAAACCCCTATTTTATGGAAATAGAAAATAAACTAATTACATAGGTTTGATAAGTGGCTTTTATAATGACATCATTATAGTTTAATATATAGTAACAAATTAATTAAATTAATTTCCAGTAGAAATATTTTATTGCCGTGATTTACAATATTTAAGGAGACTAATTCAATAGCATACAACGAATCTTCTACCAGTTTTGGCAATAATTTAACAAAACATCTATAAGCCAAACAGAAACTGAAGTATTTCCTAGAACCACAGAAGCATATGAAACAACTTATCTATTAAATGGATAAAATAATTTCATCATCAGAATGGAACTTCCAAGTAATGTATCCAGCTATTGTTATGTAACAATGCTTTAAGGAAAAAGGTTGAACAAAAAATATCTAAAAAATTTGAAGGAGAATTAAGATTAATGGGATAGCATATACTCTGATTTTACAAAATATTGAAATAAATATTAACCAACAAAATTAATATTTGAAATGCCAATTTTTAAATAACATGCAACACAATGATTCTTTTTCTTTAGTTATTTCCTCTATTCGACCAATCCTTTCTCTTTTTTTGTTGGTTGGCTTCTTGGCTTTTTAATTCTCTTAAAATATATGCTTGAGTTCAATAATTTTTGAATGAAATGTATATCTCGTGCTGTCTCTTTATAACTAATACTTTTTTTTTCTTATGTTTTTCAATTTCCCATTTGTTGCTTATAGACATGTGAATGTCTAGTTTAGTACGACTAAACACACATTTTAAAGATCACATAATTTGCAGAAACAAATGGACTAATTTTGTAATACCATATTTATCATTGCAAAAATACATACCTCTCCTCGTTCTCCGCTCAATCCTTCTATTCCCTTTAAAAAACAAGATGAAAAAGAAATTTAAAATGCAGGCTGAGCCAAATTACTTGGAATCAAAAAATAATATTTTTTGTCCTTCATTTTCAGTAATCAATCACAAATGTTAATTTTTAAAGATTCTCTAATTGCTATAGTACAAAACCCAAAACTGCATATAATGGTGAAAAAATTATATCAGAGTAAATGAACACTTCAGTATTATCTTTAATATCATGTACCAAGAGGATAAGCTGGGAATATATCACACATATTATAAACATATAAACATAATATAGACTTAAGAGATAAAACCTTATTTGCTTTACGAAAGAAATAATGTGTCCTAACAGAAGTAAATTCCTGATTCAAACTGTTTAATAGTCTTACTAGGCAGAAATTAATTTCAGAGCCTTTGAAATACAGACTCAGTGGTAAGGCAGATTTTGACTGCTAGCAAATTATTCTGGTGTCATTTCTGCCAAATGTTTCAATGGTGTTACTGACCACTGTGTTCCATGGCAAGACGGCAATTCACTTTTCTGATTCACTCTTATGGACAAGGAAATCTGTATTGTGTCTTGGAGTCTTGAGAATGCTCGGAAAGACCTTGTGTTGTCTACTAAATGGTTTTTTTGGTTGTCGACCAAACCAGATAAGCATGGGAAACAATTTCAGACTCAGTCTGTTTTATTTTTTAAGCTTTCTCCAAAAGAAAAAAGCAAGCAAGCAACAGCAATTCAGTTGCATCATTGTATCTGAAAAAAAAGTTTTCTTTCACTATCACTTTGTTTTCCCTTATGACTAAAATAATAAAGATATGAAAAAATTGTCCACTATTTGCAAAATAAATAAACAGAAAGTTTAAATTGTAAAGTGTTAGTCTAGGACATCACATTTGGTTAATTCAATGACTTGTCTTTTAGTTTAAAGTATTTTCTTTTTAAAAAATCTCCTCAGGTTTAATAATGAAATATTTTCAACCTACATATCTCTGAGAGGGTTAACTAACATGCAGTCTAGATCTCCTGCCCAGAATCCCTGGGATTCGGGTCCATCTGGCTAGGCAGGCAGCTGTATTAATGTCATAATTCTGAAAAAAGCAACTGTGGATTCCTTCCAAGTCTAGTTTTAGATATGTACCTCTGAAAAACACTTCTCTGTTTAGACATGACAAAGATTATGCAGCTAACAAGTATTTATAAATACTAACAGCTATTTTCTGTGGTATAACAAGATTGCCAACTATGACACAATCAGAATACACTGGCCTGGAGTTAAAGAGAAACAACTGGATCTCACTGATTTACAGCTGAAACAGGAAACATCTGTAATTTATGAGCACAGACTATGTCAATAATGACTCCCAGTATAGTCTAGGAGGTAATGAACTGTATGAAAGTATAGCATGGTACATGCAAATTCTTAGCATGTCAAATATCACCCTTATAACCTTCACACAAAAGCAACTTTTTGCTGTTATCTGCATTTTATATTACTTATAATTATTTTATAAAAATATTCTATAATTAAGGCTTTACTACAATAATAAAAGAAATGCACTTATGGTCTGTTCCCCAAGATATAGTATCACAGAACACAGGAACATGTTGGTTGGAAGTGACCTCCTTGGATTCAACTTTCTTTGCAGAACAGATGCAGCTTGATCATCTTAACATTCTGTCCAGACACGTTTTGCCACAATATCTATGAGCAGTGTTTGACTCATAGTGTTTGACCACCCTCAAAGCAAAATGTTTTTCCTGTATATCAAGTTCCTGTGTTCCAACTCATACGCATTTCCTCTGATCCTTCAGCTGTGCACAGCTGAGAGAAGCGTTGTGCCATCTTCTCTGTATGTGTTATATTTGTTATTTAAAAAATACTAAGAGTGTTTAAGAGGTGATTTATACAACTGTGTCATCACTTTGTACATAAATATATTTCACCTGATGCAAAAGCCTGTAAGTGTTGATGGAAGAAGTGTTAAGAAACAAATATGAATCGTGGCCTCAAACTAGGATCACTGTGGCTGTCTTGAAGTAGGATCATAATTTCGACAGTACCTGTAAGCCTGGATTTCCTTGTCTTCCTTTTTCTCCTTTCAGTCCCTTCAGAAAAGAAGCACATTTTATAAAATATAGATTTTTCTGGTACACATAATTAAACTATCAAAACAATAATGCAAGCAGCTAAAACCTCATTCTAAACGAAGACGAATCAATCTGAAAAGTTACTCATCAAAGAGATCAGTGCAGAAACTGTGCAGAATAAATTTCTACCCTGAACACAGAGGAACCAAGCCAGGATCCAAGTAATAACAGGAAATTCTTCTTTTTCTTGTAGGCATTTCCAAGATTTTAGATAACAAGGAGGAAAATACCACATGCTAATAGTAATGTGAGGCCAGGTGGAGTTACTTTGACTGTGTTTCTGTGATCTTGCAGCGCCCTGCAGGCAGGGACAGAGTGCATCCTGCGACAGTCCTGAGGGATGTCCCAGGCCTCTGAGGCAGCAGCACAACCTGCAGCCCTGTGCCTGCACCATTGCTAGGATCACACAACTCTGCACCAAATGCCAACAGCCTGCTCAGGTGCCAGGAAATGCAGCTGAAAACTCATGCTGGCCATACTGGACAGATTTCCTTGAAGGAGAGTTACTGCTGCTACTCAAGTTAACCTTCTGTGGAGTTTAATCTTAAAAAAACCCTGTCTGAATTAATACCTAAGATTTGTATAAATAGCAATGCCAGATGATTTCATTAGAAAAAAAATTTTATATACCTGCATACCAGTGTCACCTTGGTTTCCTTTCTCACCCTGTAAAATATTAGAAGAAAAGTCTCCATTTAAACGAATCACCTCTAAAACATGTAGTCTGTGGTCTAATTTAACACAGTAATTACAAGAGAAAACATCTTGCTTTTTCTTACACTGAAAGAAAACAAGCAAGTACACAAGAAAAGTCCAGAAAGCTATACTAAAAAAGGACTTTGTAATCAAAACAACTATCAAAAAGAAAGTAGATACTCACATAACAAGTAAAAAATTTAAAAATATAGTGGATACTCACATACCAAGTAAAAAATTTAAAAATACATCATAATGAGGTGGCAAATCCAGCAGGATTTTATCTACACAGTGCATGGGAGTGGAGAGGACGTAGGCAGGAAGGCAGGCAATGTTTCTCATGGGTTAAATTTTAGCTGAATGCACCATGCAGAAATTATGCAAAACAAACAAAGAGAAAAAAAGTATTTTTTCATCACAAATCCCCCCTCCATATTTAAATTAAATCAAAATATTTAAGGATTTAGCTCCATTTCCACCTGCTTGTTTTGCCTTGAAATGTTTAAAGTAAATAATAGTGGGGGCATTTGCAATGAGATGGTGTAAACAGTGCTTAGAAGCCAGGCATGTAGTTGTATCAACTTGTCTGAACACCCTCTAATTGACATTGGAGAGAAACATGCAGTGCATGAAAACTATTCTTTCCAATTAGCAACAGAGGTATAAAATATGTACTCCAAAAATGTGCCTATCTCTCTTCATTAACTGAAAAAGAAACTTAAAAGTTACGGGAGACGGCTCTAACTCTGACATTTTATGTTTAAATAGACATAAATCAAAATGCTGAACCATAAACATAGCAGCTCATGAAATAAAGGACAGATCTGCAGGGAGTGTGCAAAACTGCATTCAATAAAAAAATAATTAGAATGGAGATTTTTGGGTCTGTTTTGTCAGCTTTCTTGTAAGAGCCAAAACTTTGTGTGTTTGATAGATTTTTTGGTGTTTTGGGGTTTTTTTTGTGGGTGGGTAGTGTTTTTTTTTGTTTTTTTTTTTGTTTTTTGTTTTTTTTAATGTGTGTGTGGTTTTTTGTGGGTTTTTGTTGTTGTTGTTTGGGTTTTTTTGGGTTTTGTGTTTGGTGGTGTTTTTTGGTTTTTTTGTTGGGTGAAAAATAAAAGAATGTTAAATTAAATGTTAAACAGTAGTGGAGATTTTTGCCATGGCAAATATTTTCCTGACTGAAAATCCCAGAACATATGAAAACATTCATGCCAGCTGTAGTGTTTTGTTGTATTGTACTTGAATGTAAAATATTCCATTGTTTTAAGTTCTAAAATCATCTATAGCTAAAAGGCTTCACTTTTACTGTCAGATGCCCAAACTGCGCTTTTCTTCCTGAATAATTCCAGTTTGTCATTGAACTTCTAACTCCAGCTAAATTGCATCAATAAATGACCTTCTCAAAGACTTCTTCAGTTTAAAATTTAGAGAAGCTTCATCAATTTTAACAGAATCACCTTTTATAAAATATTATTGTCTTAGTACATGCGCCTTGCATAACCCCTAGATATTGAATTGAATATATAGTGATAATGAAACTTATTAAACTATAATTGACACTGACTCCATGATCAATGGAGTCAATGTAAGGCATGTCCAAATATGTGTCTACTGACATGTGAAGTACTCTAGAATATATAAGACATGTATATGAGGCTGGCATATATGATGCTGGGACATAGAAGAAGAGTGTGCCCTTTGGAGCAGAAGATGAACTCTGTTGGAATACTTCTGCATTCATAAAACTTCAATTATAACACCATGCTTCTATCTTACTCTATCCTTCAGTGTTTCTCTTCTTATGAAAGTGAAATGCCTGATTTAATTCTATTTCTCCAATGCCTTATTGGGTCTGGCTGAGGAGTTCATTTTCTCCATAGCAGCCCTCACAGTGCTGTCCTTTGCACTGGTGGCTAGAAAGGTGTTTATAGCACACCAGTGCTTTGGGTATTGCTGAGCAGAGCTCCCTGCAACATCAAGGCTTTTTCTCCAAATACACCCCCCTTTTCCTATAAATTAGGGCCAGGCAAGGTCTTGGGTGGAGACACAAATTCCGGCTAGGTGGAGAAGGGATTGAGAGCAGCCCTGTAGAGAAGGGCTTGTGCGTGTTGATAGATGAGAAACTTAACACGACCTGGCAATGTGTACTTCTAACCCAGAAAACCAACTGCATCCTGGGCTGCATCAAAAGCAGTGTGGGCAGCAGGGCAAGGGATGCAATTCTTCCCCTCTACCCCACTCTCCTGAGACTCCATCTGTGTCCAGCTTCAGGGCCCCCAACATAAGAAGGACATGGATCTGCTGGATGAAGTCCAGAAGAGGGCCATGAAGATGATTTAGACAGCTGGAGCATCTCTTTCATGAAGGCAGACTGAGAGAGCTGGGGTTGTTCAGCCCAGAGAAGGCTCTGGGGAGACCTTAGAGCAGCCTTCCAGTACACAAAAGGGGCTTAGAAGAGAGCTGGGTCTGTAATGATAGGACAAGATGGAATGGCTTCAAACTGAAACTAAGCTTATTAGGAAGAAATTCCTTATTTTGAGGATGGTGAGGCACAGAGACAGGTTACTCAGAGAAGGTGTGGATATCTCCTCCCTATAAGTGTTCAAGGCCAGGTTGGATGGGCTTTGAGCCACTTTGTCTAGTGGAAGGAAGTGTCCCTGCCCACAACATGGGGCTTGGAACTAGATTATCTTTAAGGTCCCTTCCCACACAACCATTCTAAGGTTCTACGGCATAGCCAGGACACGTGACCTAAACTGAAAGGGATATTCCATCCCATAAGACATCTGCTTAGCAATAAAAGCTAAAGGAAAGGGGAAGGAGAGGAAGTTTCATTATTGTGACATTTGTCTTCCAAACCTCTATGTGTACTGAAGTCCTGCTTACTGGGAATTGGTGGGACAACACATGCTGACATGAAGCAGAGAATAAATATTTTTACTTTGCTTCAACACATGGCCTTTCCTTTTGCATTATTAAACTGCTTTTATCTTGACCCATGAGCTTTCTCCCATCTTATTTTCTTGATTTTTCCCTGTCCTGCTTAAAAGGGGAGTGATAGAGTGGCTTGGTGGGCATCTGGCATTCATCCAAGGTCAGCTCACCACAAATGCCTTCACATCAAGGCCTTTATCCTTCAGAAGAAAAATTTCAGAATGGACATACTATTGCTTTAAATGTGTCCAAGTGTTATAATAATGTATTTAGAGAGAGGATTTTGTGAAATAACAATCAATTATAAGAAAAGCACTTCCAAAAAAAGATGCAATTAATGTAAAACTGGAAAAAATACTTACCTTTACTCCCTGGTTACCAGGAATGCCTGGGTAGCCTGGTTCACCTGGAGCCCCTGGTACTCCTAGATCTCCCTGAATAATACAACAGCTGTGTGTCAGTGATGTGCTGTGTGTAAAAACACACACTGCATGTTTCTCAAGGCCACATTATACACTTTGGCTATGATATTTTGAAATTTTATAACTGAAGATGATTGAAATGTCTGAAGGATTTTTGAAGGGATGGTGAATATAGAGAAGCCACATCCAATATCTATTTTTATTAAGCTGATGTTTCAAAATTACACAAAAAATACTACCTCAAGTAACAACATCTGCATTTTTGAACTTCACATCTGATTTTTACAGCCTAAAATCTAGTATAAAATTAATAAGAATATGTCATCAAATGGATTCTAATGCAATGTGATATTATCTACTGTTTTACTGTGAAAATAAACTGCCTTACTAACCAGGGGAAATAATGGAAAATTAGTAAATCATGAAAAAGTAAATGAATTCCTTCTTTGACTAGAATGTTTCCCAGAATTATATTTACCTTGTCTCCTGATGATCCTGGTTTCCCCTGTATTCCTGGTTCACCTTTATCACCCTATATAACAAGGCAGGAGTGTCACTGATACATCATTATGTTTTGTCACATGTGGTATGACTAGCAAACATAAACAGACACTGTTGAGAAATTGACTTTTAAAAACAGTCACAGGTAGTGACTGAAAGGTTGAAGTTCTTCTCCATTACATGTAGACTGAAGGTCTTTCTCTCAAGAAAGATGAGATACTGATGACAAAATGTGATCTGCCAGCTTCTGCCCAATCTCCACCTGTGTCATTTGTCTCACACGTTTGTGTGTACTGACTTCAGATTTCCATTAACTTATTTAATTGTCGAAGTCAAAATATTTTTTATGTCTTGGCTTTTATTGCAGCCTATGGAACTAGACATATATTCAGCATGAGGATTTGTATTAAATCTAAGAATTATTGACTACTTTGTCATGGACTTCTGTTATAATGAGCTTATTAAGAATGATTCTCTTAGAAACAGTTTATATTCTAAGTGAAATATATATACAAAATAAAAGCATTTTTTACCGACAAAAATTAAGCTAATTAATTTTTAGTCATATCATAGGTATTCAATCTTCTTGACCATAGAAAACATTGACACAGAAAACACTTAAAAAATGCTACTGCCAGTATACAATTATAAATACTTTTGTTATTGGCACTTTTGGATGTAAGATAATGTATGGGGGGAAAGGGATCTAAATGCGAATACAAAGTTTGGGAAATGGATTCTATATTCCTAAATATTCTCTAATTCAATGCTTACTTACAATTCAACCCAAAACTCATTTTGGAATAAATTAAAAGGTCACACTAACCAATCTGAATTTGTAGCATTTATTTTAGCTTTTAAGAACATTGGTAAAATTAGTTCTTGCTGTAGCTGCAGTGCAATCAATAAAGTTACATCTGAAATAAGTTTGGCTCCTTTGGTGGAAGAAACAGCACATAACATTATTGAACACAATTAAAATGTAAATAAATGTAACATGGGAAAGTTCAGATGTATACTGAGAATTATCTGGTTTCCAACATTGCAGAACATTTTCCAGGACTCTTAAAGCTGAAGCAAAGTCTCATGTCCATTTCCACAATTGTTTCAAACCTCACGGGATGACAGGCGCCATTTACTGAGTCATATTAACCTCTCTTGAGAGTGAACTATCGTAGAAGGTAACACAGGAAAATCATACAGCTGCTCACCAATATTCAATACACCAAAAAATGAGCTGCAAAGTCCTGGCATAGTCCAGATCAAATTTGCATACAAAGCAGTCATTTATCAAATTCCCAAGCAAATTGACTCACTTACCTTAGGCCCAGGAGCTCCAGGGAGACCAAGTGAACCTTCTGGCCCCATCAAACCCTATTTATTTACGAAAAAGACAGAGACATTTCTGTACTAAGACAGAGGAATAATGAGTTTGGTATTGTATTAGTAGCATCAATATTCTATTTCTTTAGTGAAATAAACAGTAAATACAATGTCTTTTATCTTATTACTATACAGGCTATAGTTTTGATACAGTACAGTGGATTATTTAGACCTCCTATGATCTAATGAAGGGCGACTGTGCATAGGGAAAAAAAAAACGTACAGGAGGAAAGAACAGTGCTGTCATGGAATACTCCTGAAGAAAAAATTCTTCAACTCAAGACCCAGTCTGTAATGTGTCCTTAGTTACAACTGAAAGTGACACAGAAGTTTCTTGGTTTCTGTTTAGGGTTTCCAAAACCAGCAAAAATATTTGTGGCATTTCATAATTCTCTATCTTCTTTCTGACTGTGTGTCCCTCAAAGGTTGCCATGGATTGACTCCTTGTGCAAATTTTGTGAAGATTTATCAGGAGCAGTTAACTTTCGGAGCCACACCTTTGCATCTTCTGTAAAATCTTCAGAGTTAAACTGCTCATTCAAGAACCCAATAGCTTCTGCCATTTCAGATCATGACACTTCAGCACATGTACAAAGCCAAAACAATCTCTTGGACTCCTCTAACGGAATCATGCTCACAAAGGCATGTTTAGCTGTATGTTCCCTACATAAAATAACAGCTAGAAAGAATTAATTCATCAAAAGGCTGATTTAATTTCTGTTTAAATCTAGTCACAACTATACATTAGAAAATAAATCCTTCTTTGAAATCATACTTTCCAGGAAGGAATTCCCATTAACCGTATTTTCCACATCTGGTGTTAACAACTGTCTTTTTCACCACTTCATCTCACTTCACTTTTAGTCTAGAACTGCATGCATCAATAAAAACAATATATTATTATTGTTTTACTTGGACTTACGTAAATACTGTGAAATACAATCTGCTATAAGAGTGTGCTTAAGAAGCAGCATTAAATAAAAGCATAATGATACAGAAAGTCAAATAATTAAATAATGCCTGGAAATCTAACTTGTCAGAAATTAAATTTTATTAACTATTACAACGGATATTTTCAAAATTCACTGTTATTGTCATTATTTAATCTTCACTTCAATAAAAATAAAAACAATCACTTTCTATTTAGTAATAAATGTTAGGGACAATTCACTCCCATAACATTATCTCAGACTTTTTTCGAAAGTTACATGAAATCAAAAACAGATATAATTTCTTAGACAGATAACAACTCAGCTTTGCAAAAAACATTAAACTTTATTTGGTAAAACTAAAAGGGCATCTTTGTTTCTGCAATAGAAGAGAAAATTCAGAATACCGAAAACAAGAAGTAATTCTCTGTAAGCCAAGGTTTTCACAATTTCATCAGTTTTCTGGTATTTCACCTCTGCTTTACCATTAACCAAAGATTAATAAAAATTAACCACAGATTAATTCATGTTTTGTGCCTGCTTTATGATAAGAAAACACTGGTCACCAAAACTTTCCATCAATAAATACAGCACTTATTCTTTAGGCCACAGACACTCTACCACCTCACTAGATCATTTCTAGTGAAACCCACATCAATCTTTGGATTACAGAACTGGCATATGCTCACCAAAAATGCCCCTCATTCATTTTATCTAATAAAATGCAGAAATACTACATGAATAGAATGGCTTCCTTTTTTTTAAATTAAATCGGCTATGTATATATATCCATATTGACCTGCAAACACACACCAGTGAAGGCAAATCAGAAAATACATTTAGTGTAACTAAAGGTCAAGAATACATCTGCAGGAAAAGGAGAAATAAAATCCCTTTTTCCTGGTTTCCTTTCTTGCACTTTCATTACTAAGCCATATTGAACTTGTTTTGTTTAAAAAATTACATGGAGACTACTAAATGAAATCAGCACACCGCAAGAAGGAAACTTTTGGATGCAATAGAGGAAGAGCTTGTGAACATAACCTGGAAACTATATAAAATTAGAAGAGAAGAGAATGTCCCAAACAAAAATGTAGAACAATTCAAGGACATGAAATGTAGTATTATTGTCCTGTTTTCCAGAGCTGACTTTATATGTCAGGTAAATTAATAAATTGCTGGTGTTGGCAATGCAATAGGGATAGTCATTACTGAAGAAGAACTTGTTACTGAAAAATTTTCCCAAGCTATTAATAGACCATCCACAAGCTTTCCATCTGTGTTTCCTGGAACAAACACATTCAGTGTGACTAATACAAGGAAAATCCCACTATCTTTTCTGGTTTAAATTCCCAAATGCCATATAACATATTCAGATATTCCATGCATCAATCTCCTATTTAATGTATCAAGTGACAAAAAATACATTAAGTGAATTGACAGAAAAGAGGAATAAATTATTTTCAAGTGTATCATGAACCAGATGTTATTTATCTAAATAAAGTTTGAAGAAAATATAGTAGGTGAGTTAAATAAAATGAACACTTTGGAATTCCACACAGCTTTATTGGAATTCATGATACAGCCTTTCCTCTGGCGTTTTGTTCAACTTTGCTCAGAAATAAGAGAAGAAGAAGAAGAAGAAGGAGAAGAATAATAATAAGAAGGAAGAAGAAGAAGAAGAAGAAGGAGAAGAAGAAGAAGAAGAAGGAAGAAGAAGGGAAGGGAAGGGAAGGGAAGGGAAGGGAAGGGAAGGGAAGGGAAGGGAAGGGAAGGGAAGGGAAGGGAAGGGAACGGAAGGGAAGGGAAGGGAAGGAAGGGAAGGGAAGGGAAGGGAAGGGAAGGGAAGGGAAGGGAAGGGAAGGGAAGGGAAGGGAAGGGAAGGGAAGGGAAGGGAAGGGAAGGGAAGGGAAGGGAAGGGAAGGGAAGGGAAGGGAAGGGAAGGGAAGGGAAGGGAAGGGAAGGGAAGGGAAGGGAAGGGAAGGGAAGGGAAGGGAAGGGAAGGGAAGGGAAGGGAAGGGAAGGGAAGGGGAGCCATACCATGAGGAACACTCCAGCACACCAGTATATAAATGATGTTTAGGTTAGTAGTTACTTTCATACCCAGATAACTAATCTGGCATGCAGTGACAAGTAATTATGCCAGACTGCACATACCAATATGGTCAAACACACGTGTTACTAACCTCCATCCAAACAAGGATTCTCTTCAGAACAGTGAATACTGCAGTGGGACATAAGCCCAAGCAATTTTGGTATCAGGTCTGACCTTATGCATGCTAGAAGATGGTAACCTTAGCTAGGATATTAAAAGAGATTCATCAAGAAGGACAGAGGATTAAAAGGTCCACATTGAGATTGACATCCTCAAGGTTCCTGTCATCCAACCAAGTGAGGCACAAGCCAACACAGCACCCCTGCAGTCATTGAAAGTGGGAAAGAATGGTCCCTGAAAAGATTGTTTCTCTCATGCAAAGAAAATCAGGTACTGAGACAAGCTTAACAGTGTGAGCGTACCGATGATTGAGAAATTAATAAAGCCCTTTTAGAGAACCACTGAGTATTCTGTATTTGTTCTCGAAGATATAAATATGTACTACTTCTGCTTTTAACACTACAAAGTGACATCAGAACCCCCTTTGTCTATCAAAATGGATGAAATCCAGCCTGACTATTACATGTAAAGGAGAAATTCACTGATGAAGACTTTCATGGGGAAATGCCTCAAAAAAAGACAGGAGAGACAAATCACGAGACAGACAAATTATTAAACTCAAAAATACAATCTCTTAACAACCATCAAAATCCAAGAACTTATAAAAATATACTCTCACCTCCTGTCAAAATATTTAGAAGCTTAAAGTAATGGCAAGTGTAACAGAAAAAAAACAGTTCACAGCTTTCATCAAGAATTTCCAAGCTGCAAATATGTCACTGAGCTAAAAACTTACATTTGCCATAGCCTTGTCTTTCCAACCTGCAAGTACTAGTTTGCTCCTGTATTTGCCATTGCATGTTTGTTCATGACAAGCAGAGAATGATAACATAGCAATTATTTGTTCATAATAACACAATTTTGAAACTTACAGTATCTCCTGGTGACCCTTTTGCTCCTGGTTGACCTGGCGGTCCAATTTCACCCTGTATTTTTTACATAAAGAGAAAAATTCTGTAATTAATGCAGGTAAGCTTAACATTTTTTTAATATGTTCTTTAACTATGCAGATTTATTTAGTTAAGATTGTTTCTCAATGTATTATGAAATTAGCATGGTTCATTTTAAACTATTCATTCCTTCTGGAATAGTTCAAATAAAACCTAATATGAAATTTTTAAACATATCATGATTTCTTCAGCATGATTTAATGTCATAAATCCCCACTATGAAAACTCTTCTCTAAGCCTGAGCCCTTAGTTTGGAATGGGGGTGTGTGTGTGTGTGTGTGTATATATATATATATATATAAAAAGAGAGAGAGAGAGAGGGAGAGAGTATAGGTTTTAACTGTGTTTTGAACAACTAATAGTACCTTTTGTCCTTTTGCTCCTTGATTTCCAGGAATTCCAGGAATCCCCTGAGAAGGAAAAAGAAAGCCTTTTAAATAAATGGAATAATTTCACCAGAATTTTTTTAGCAGTTGCCTCAATGATTTGGATTCAAAATATCAGCAGTGACAAGCAAAACAAAACAAAATATAACAAAACAAAACAAACAACAGCAAAAATACAAAAACAAAATAAAAACCAGCAACAAAACCCCTCAAGAATAACAAAATCTCTCAAAGCACCAAAAACACATAGGAGAAAGAGCTTCAGCTGCAAACATGCAGACTACTCCAGGGATACAGTGAAACACTAATGTTGAATTGTTCCCCACTGCTTTTGTTGCAGGAGTCCATGTCTACTGTTCAGCAGGTTCACATGCTCTTGCTTGCCCCAAAACCTGACTGACACATGGGAAGAAACCACTTATATTAGCCATAAGATTTCCCACATAAGTTAGATCAAAAGCCCTGGTCAACGGGACCATCAGCATGACAGATCATAAACTCTAAAATACAGTGACTTTAAAGAGACAGATATAGTTTTATTTGACATATACTAGCCTACATCTTCATAAATACTTCAAGATCTCTATCATTTCCTCAGTATCATCGCTCACTCAGCTCTACAGTACATCTCACATTTTTCTAACAGTGATCATTTAATCAAACATGATTCAGGTTGAAACTCCATATATGCTTAATGCAGAAGTCTACATTCAGTTAGTCTATTTTTTCTCTCAAGTAAAAACTATTCAAATTTGTTGGACAACATTCTTACTTGTACCATAACTGATGTGCAGCAAGAATCTGGCTTACAGACTTTACATTTTAATCTAATATTGAAAATAACATGTTGCAGTGAAGATGACTGTTCTAGACACCACTGAAACAAATGTATTCTATGGGAAAAAAATAACATGAATGTAACAACCATAACCTAAGAGTTTCCATATGGCTTACATCTGTGCAAAAGATAGTTCCATTGTTTTGTAGTTTACACTTGCTTTAAATAAATAATGACCCCACCAAGTAGAAACAGTCAATGGCATCTGAGTTAATAATCATATCCTGAGCATTTTACAGACCATCAAAAATCCAAAGTATCTGTCATTAAAGGAAGAGAGCAAATAATGCAATAAACTTGAAAATAATGCCTCATACTAAGACTTCCAGTCACATTATGTTACATAACTCTCCTTAACTTTTGTCCTTAACTTTCTTAGATCTTTTGCACAAATAAAGAGATGAGAAATAGGGCATTTAGGAACTTCCAGACCCATATATTAGTTCTCAATATAATTATTTAATATAATTATAACACTTAATAATGTAGTTATTTGTTTCTGTAGCTGTAAAATATAAAAACAAATTACGTGTCTGTACCTGTAATATAAACCAGGATTTAATATACGCTGAAAACATCCCACTAGGGACATTTCTGGGACATTCTTGTCCCGAATGTACCAGAGATTTCCAGTTACATTTCTATGCAATTTGGAGGGCTCAGAGAAGACAGTTTCACACACTTATCCAACACAACAAATGATTTACCATGATATAAGCATGCCTAGAAGAAGAAACACAATGACCTGCTGAGATGTGTTGATCTTTCTTGGTTAAAACAAATTGCTGGTACACAACATTTCATTTTGTAGCAATGATGAAGAAAGATGAAACTACAAGAACAACTGTAAAACTAAGTATTTAGTATTTTTTTTCTTCCCCCTTCCACCCCTGCTTGCCTTTTTTTTTTTTTTTTTTTTTTTTTTTTTTTTTTTTTTTTTTTTTTCCCTTTTCTGCTGATTCTGCACTACTGAGGTATGTGGAACTTAGGTCCTTAAGTCAGTGAGAGCTGGTCTAGACCCTTAAAATTCTCTTATGGTGCATTGACATTCACTCAGCTAAGAATGAATATATCTCTTATGCTGATGTGAGTGATTTCTAGAGTACATGGGCTGGAGATTTTCAGTTACTCTCCACATGTAGGCTGGCACAAAATAAGAATAAAGTGGCTAATCTGGTCATAAAGAATTACTATTTCCCACAAGTTATTTTTCTGTGTAGCTTCCACGGTTAAGTAATTGCGATGACTAATTTCTGTAGGATCAGCTCCAGAATACCTAAAAAATAAAAATTGGTTGCCTTGACATTATCTATCCCAATCCATTATTTCCGTTTACATGGATAATTTCTGGTTATGCCAATAACAATTATTTTCACTTTCTCAGAAGACAAGGTTAACAGGTAGTTTAGACATCAAGAGCTTCCTACTGTAGTGTTTTTGTTTCCCAAATTCTTTTTGCCAAATTTAGTGTAGTGCTTTTAGTGTTACTCTCTTTTTTTCTCTGTGGGAGAGGATCAGGAGAAGCAAAGCAGGTTCAAGCTTAAAAATAAGCAAATATTTTTATTAACACACACTAAAAGAATGGAAAAGGAAAGAAAATTTGGGAAAAAACCCAAACTTTAAAACACTCCTCCTTCCCTATGCAAACTGTTAACTTTTTTACAAAACAACATAGAGAGACACTACTTGTAATTTTTAGTCAGCTTTACTATTTGAACATAACCTTTCATCACTTCAGGAGAGGAGTCTCTCTAAAGTCCTATGGGGACATTCGCCACAAGACAAAAACAGCCTTGTGGCTCCCAGTGTCACATATCTGCAACTGCCCAGAGTTTTTGTAGATTGTACAGTCTCACCCATTAGCAGTCTTTCCCCTGGCTACTCATGGGCCTCTCAGCATATTTGGGGTACTGTTTAAGAATGCTTCTTTCAGTATAAAACAAGGATTTTCTTCTTCTATTTTTAAAATTGTCTTTATCTTAAAAGAAATAGAGACCTCCTTTTATTCTAGGAGCCGAAGGTTTCAAATCACTTTCTCTCTAAAATCATCTTCGTCTCAAAGGCTGAGACCTCCTTTTACCCCAGGACGAGGGGCTTTAACATTCTCACTTAAATTTTAATTATATCAATCTTCAACTTTTGACTAGAACCCGCATTCCCCAAAATAACATTAAGATATTATAAGAAACAGTCCATTCCACGATAGTTTACACTAGAGAAGTCCAGTTAAAAATTTCTACATCTTTAATCCCTTCTTTTAATAATCTTTATTAGGTTTTTTTCGCTCTTGCTCTACTGACTTCATGCTGTGTCTTTTCTACACCCACTCTGTCTCTTTTCTCTCTCTCTGGGAAGGGTTAGGCCTTAGAAGCTTCATGTTGCTAGAAAAGGGTTAAATCTGCGCAGGCCAGCAGTGGCCATGTGCTCTCTGCCAGCAGCAGTCTCTCCCCCGCTGTACCTCAGATCAGCCCCATTTCCCCCCTCTACTCTTTTCCTCTCCGCCTGGTGAGAGAGCTCTGCACCCCCCTCCGTGACAGCTGGGGCGGCCTTGGCCCAACCGGGCCCATGGCTGTTACAGGAGCCTGGTGGAGATCTCCAGGGCTCCGAGGCTCCAGGGAAGTTTTAGAAGTAGCTAATATTAAACTGCAGCTTCTCCTCCCCTGCCAGGAGCCGATGGAGCCTGGCCAGGCCTCGGACCAGCTCCCCCAAGGGAGGGGAGCAGCAGGCCCGGCCAGCCAACAGGACGTCCTGACTTGATGTTACCTGTTCAACTGGCTGGGAGGAAAAGGGCTGGCTTGAACAAAATCAGGATTTATACGGGTACTTCCCAAAGTCATACTCAACATTCTTAGTGGCCAAAGCAGATGACAATATTTAAAACTAGCCTCTGATAAGTCCCTGTCCTTTCCAAAACAATTCCAAGGTCCTGGCAGGGGAACATTCCTCCCCAACTGAAAACCAAACTGTGCTAACCCATGACACTTACCTAACTTCTAAGTTAAAAGCCAAATCAAGCTTTGGAAATGTGTCTTGTTCCCAAACAGAGATTTCATTCACAATACAAATCCTTAGAATACCTGAGCATCTTTTTTTTAGTCCCATGAGTAATAAGACATTTTGAATAGGAAGTTATATTTAATAAGATGACATAACACTAACTACACTGTCAAAGAAACCTTAGTTAATTATAAAAAAATGCATTCTAACTTTAAAGTATGAGGCCAAGCAATTAGTTTTACTCCATTTGTATGACTTTTTTTTTCAAGAGTATATTGCAACTGAATTTATCACGAATGCCTGTGTTTAATCAAAACTTAATATGAAACACATTCATCATGCAATTTTTCTGCCACTAAGGGAAAAACAATGTTTGGAACTGCTACAAATAGGAAAACTGCCACCCACTGGGAGTAATAGAATCAATGCTGCGGAACAGTTCATGATTCACTGGCCTATAGAAAAAAAAAGGTTTGGTTTTTTTTTTCTGCCTTGAGGGATGTCCTTTGCAAAGCTATCAAGCACATTTTGTTCATATAAAATATGAAAAAGGGTTGTAATTCTAAAGTTCCTTTTTCCTTGTCTTTCCAGAAAATGCATGTTAAATGGTTTGTATACATCACATATGTAGTTATAATACCAATAGAAAATAGCATTACATTTCTAGCCAGAATATCCTGAAATCAAACCGTCTACTCTGTTTTATTGATTTCTGTCCTTGTATAAGTTGGAGAATTTCTATACTTCTGAATTGGTTAATTTGTTCCCCTTTTTCTTTTACATCAAACTTCATGTAAGGCTTATTCAGTATTTCTTCAAATTTAAAAATTAAGTTAATCACAAATACCGCCTCAGTTCTTTCAGCATCAATCTGATTTTATCAATTATCTTCAGTTCATTCCAATGCCTTCCTCCTTTATTTGAAATTTTCCCCTAAATGGGAAGTCTTCCCTTTAATATTATTCATTATTTTACCCTTAATCAGCAAGTGCTATAACCACATGAAATGTAAAGCCAGCAAGATAGTCTAGCAAATCTAATTCCTTGGTTTAAAATCATGTTTATTCTAAAAATTCTCAACTGCAGTTTTATCACACACTGCTGAGTTTGTCCCTAAAAACTAATGTCATCATGTACCTGTCTGATTTTTGGAGACCGGGTAAGGACTGTCCTTATTTCTTATTCACCCTCTGTTGCTTGTTTAATTGTTTATCTTCTACCCTGTTTCACCTATGTGCACCTAGAAGCCTAGAGCTTTCTAAGGTCTGGTTAGGACTGGGGAGGCTTTGCAGGGCACCCCAGCACCCAAAGTGACACTTGAATGCCATGCAGATAATTGAAATGATCTCTAGTGTCACTGATGGTGCTGTAGGATAGCAGATCTACCCTTTGAAAAAGATGTCGCTCTGCTCTAAAAACTGTGTCATGCATGCCATATGCGGCAGCTGTCCTCATCCTACTCCAATGGCTCTTGGTGGCCATTTCCAGGCAGCCAAACCCCACACACCTTGGTGTCTACTTCAGTCTCAGTAACATTGCAAAACGAAGCTCATCTTGGTATACCATCAAATCCCTGGATGCAGTCTTCCTCAGCTCCAGTCTGCACAGATGGGACTTCAGAACATCCAAAAACATTAATTTGTTTCTCTTGTGCTGATGAACCTCAATTATGACAGTTACAAACTTCTGTATAAATATTCTATTTTATTCCCGTTTCAGCAATTTAAATAAATCTTCCATTCTTTGATAATATCTGGCAGATAGAATGGATTTAACTGTAACAGAATGGATTTAACTGTAAGAGGAAAATGTTTTCACAATCTCTGGAAAAATTTTCCTGTAGTTTTCATTAATCACGAGGTGTCTATTTTTGTTTTGGATTATATTAAACAGATGGACTTTCTTCCATGCAGCCCCACAAAAAAATCCATTGAGGAAATTGCCTGGGGCCTTATATACAGTTTAACTAGATGTAAGCATTTTCACTTAAGACACAAGCTACATTTCTCAAAATATTTCCTGCTTTTTCTAACTAGTACCAGGATTATTTGCATCCCCCTCATGGTTAACTTTATGCTTGCAAACAGCAGAACAAACCATGTAGAAGACCTCTTTTTAGAACAAAACAAAACCTATCTTAGTCTTAAAATGAGTACATATTAGCTCATTTCTATTTTTTATTTTCTGCTACTGTCTTTAATATTTCCCATTTTTCAGTACCTGGTAGGACAGGACACCCTGCTGTGGAAAGTAGGAATTTCTAGGCTACAGGCAACATATCCATAATCATAAAAAATTATCTCTTTTCTGGAAGATGTGAAATTATAGAGTGCTCCCAAAAGCTCTTCTGTCATGAGCAAGCTGCTTTGCAGTCAATTTCCTGGGTAGATGTAGAGAACCTTAGTGTAATTGTCTTTTTTATCTTATTTTCTTCTGATAAAAAGATGTTTTTTCAAGCATATATGAGTTCGCTAATTTATGTTTCAATCAAATGGTTCCTTCCACTCTGAAAAACCTGCAGTTCTGATTCTGAGAAGACCCTAAAGGATCTTACATAAATTACAGTACTAGAATATACACAAAAGATATCTATTTACATGTTCCCATGATCCCTTTAAACACCTGGAAAACACAACTCTTTATGTATTACAGATCCTTACTTGCAAAAGCCTACTTGATGATACCTGAGAGATTTACTGGAGACATGAAAAAAAGTACAAGTCAAGCCATAATTTGAATGAAAGCACAACAATCAAAACGCTTTTTAAAGGATTATAGCAAATCCTTGATAATCCTAATAGAATGAAAGAGACAAACCAAATTTGGATAATGTATAAAACTGGAAAAGAAATTCAATGAAGTAGAATCTGCTACCACAGAGTAGTTGCAACTGATGAAAGAAAAATAAAAAAGGCTACATACAAAGAAGCATTCCCACAGACATAATGACTATCCACCAGACTAGCATAGCAGCTTTAAATTAAGTTCAGGAAAGGAAAAAGCATTACCAAGGTCTTTGCAGTTATAAGACCGCAGTTTTCAAACACTTTTTTTGGCAAATCAGTTATTAGCAATAAAATACACACGTAAAATACGGAACAGAGTGACCCTATTGCATTGCCAACACAGACCTTGGAAAACTATAACCTGAAAGCTGGAAATACTAAAAAAAAAAAGAAAACTGAGTATATCTTGTCACAAGCTGACATTGGTGTTACTCTTGTTTCTTCTAAAGAACCCTGAAAAGAATATGAGCATCAGACTTGCCAAATCTTCATGGATCCAAAGATGGGCAGACAAAATTGAACTCCCAGCCCTGCAGATGATACCGTGATACCTTCCTTCTGCCTATCGTGCTAACACCAGCCTTAGAGACTGTGAAAAACAACATCCAACCTGTTGGAAATCTTACAGACTTCTAAACAATGACAAACTGACTCATGTCTGACACTTAAACACACTGATACTCAAGCAGTTACAAGCCTTCAAAATGCTTTAAAATTTCTCCACCACTTAAATTACAGAGAAAAACTGAGGGTCACAGAGCTTGAGCACCTTGCACATGTAAGACAGGGCAGGCTGAGGCCAGCCAAGGGACACTGACTGCTGCTCTGCCCCTTATACCCAACACATAACCAAAGAGTTCCGCCCTCACAGGGCACACTGATGTAGATGGACAGTTTTCAGCCACATCTTTCCCACAGTAAGGAACCACTCAGTTAAATTAGCAGTGAGCAAGTTAACAACAAATCATGCCTTTTTTTTTTTTTTTTTTTTTTTTTTTTTTTTTTTTAAATATGGTGAATTCTGCAAAATTGGTCAAGAACACAGCACAAAAGCCTAGTAAAACTCAGTTCCAAAAGGGATTGTAAAATTTCTACTGAACCGGTCCATTGCTGGCTATTAAGCAGGATGGATGGGCCAGTCTGCATTTTTGTCTAAGAAAGTCCCAAAGCTCTGACAGAGAGAATCTGGCAGTAAATAACAGGAGAGAAAAAAAAAAATCATTTTCTATTTAGTCCTATCCATTCCCAGAGAAAAAGTTCTGTGATAATTCCTTTAGTCCAAGTCTGTTTGGCAGTTGCTACCTGTTTAAGAAATAGCTAAGAGAAATTGGAACAAAGGCTGGGACCAAACACTTCCAGAGCACAAAGATAATCACACCCTGACTCACTTAGCAATCATTAAGGCTAAATTTAATTACTAAAACTAACTACTAAAGCAGACATTAATTTGCACAATAAGAGGCAAAGTTTGCTCTTAAAATGGTTTAATAATATTATCAGAAATATTAGTTAAATCTTGCAAAAGAATTTAAATTCACTCTGATTAAAGATCATGGTGTTTTATTTTGTTTATGTTCTCTTGTTATGGATCAGAAACCAGACTGTATTCTGACAAGACTTTCCATAGCTTCAAATCACAGTAATTTCAGTATGGAAGGATTAAAAAAATGAAACACTTACTGTGCCAAATTTCCTGAAATTGTCTATACTATATTTACTTGAGTGTCTGAGACTTGAGTATCGGCTTCCCAATTTCACGTTTAAAGCTTTTTGTGGACAGGAATAATGCAGTGCTATTGATCAAGAAGGTCACATAGAAGAAACACAGCAAGTAACTAATTACTTTGACAGCCCAACTACCACTTGAACACAAAACTAACAAAGAAGCCCTACTACAAGTTGTTTGTTTTTCTCTTGTGTATTTTCTGCAGGGTTTCAATTAAAATAACTTTAATTAATCCAAATCTCTAAACCGTCTAAGACAGTCAAAACTAAAATGACCCTTTCAATTTGAGACACATATTTAATGAGTTGAATGCAGATATCAATTTCACTGTAGAAAAAAAAAATCATATCAAAGAAATAGACTAAATATAAACTCATACTTGACTATGTGAGGTGAAATAAAAACCATACTAAGTAATTCTCAGAAAGCAGGCTGCAGATTTGATGCCAGATCCAGCACTTAGAGCTAGATACAGCTAGAGTGCTTTGTATCACCACCCTGACCACAGTTCTCAAGGAGGCTGTAACTCAGACCTTCTGAGGACCCAGGTACAACAATTTTTTTCTCTGGCTTCTCCTATGTTGAAGGATGACCAGCTAGAAAACTGACTACACTGTTACAGCTCTGTTGAAGTTGGATCAGAGGAAGGAAAGTCAAACATCCTTTTGGTAAACCTCTTTCTATCCGTGGTTAAGTAATTTACCCATAAACGTTGTGAAGCATAGAACAGAACAGCAATGTGCAAATGAAATCAACTGAAATAATAAATATTTATGTCTGCTACATTCTAACCGAGTGTCTTCCTCATTCATACTCTACTCTCTATGTTTGGTTTCTAAGTATAGCAATTTGCTGGTGGAAGATTCTGTTTGGTCTTCAGAGTCACTGGAAATTCCAGCAGATATTTACCTAAGTCATAAAATGTTAAGAAGAAAATTGTATGGCAAGAATAAAAGGAGATCTTGTTCTTTAAAGATTAACCAGCACATGTGAAACAATGATTACTGGAAGTATAAGCATCAACTTTCCTTGCACTAACAGGTCAGACACCAGCCCAATATACAACATACACCAGTCCAGTCTCTTCAAGCTTTTCCTCCTTCAGAAAAATCTTTCTTAGCCGAATGAAATTAGCACACATGTTCAGGAATGTTCTAAATATGAGTACTGACATCAGGTGGACCCAAAAGAATGCAAATGAGTCCTTCTTTAATTACATGTCAAAGGAAATGATTGTTGAGCACTTCAGGTATACTTATTTTATTCCATTGTACCATTTAAACTTCAAGATCTTTACTAGCTATTTTCAGCAGGTTGAACTAACCAATTACAAGCACAAACACACACACACACACACTATATTGCTTTAATTCTTTAATTTAAGCCAATTCAACACCCCCACTTTTAACTGACACTTGAGAATAAAGAAATGTTAGCAGGACATGCCATCTCTTCTTTACATGATTTTCCAAAATTATTAAATCTAAAACAGCATAAGCTGAAAAAAAAAAAACCCAAAAAACTTGCCCAAGTCTCTGTAGACAAAACAAGGACAAAAATGATATTACAATTGTAGAAAATTAGTACATTAATGTAATGGCACAATGTGAGAAAATAAATTTAAAAATTAGAAATTAATGACCAGGGAGAAAGTGTGAATGAGTTGGGAGAGAACTGTTAGCTTTGCAATTTAGAAAAGCAGGCATTATTTTCCAAGTTGCATTAAGTTAGTGGGTCCAAGTTTATTACAGCATTTATTGTGGCCCCAGTCCAGGCTGAATTAAATGGGAATCTTTCCATTGACTTCAATACACTTTCGATCAGCAACTATGCTGTCATGTCTTGTATAATCTTTGTCGACTGGGAATAATAAAGTAACTCAGATTAGCCTGCCTGAAGTTCTAGAAGTCTTTTAATTACTTTTTTCATTACAGCACTATTCTCCTATTTATCTTCAGGTAAGATAATGGAGCAGTTCATACTGAGTGCTATCACACAGCACTTACAAGATGGCCAGGGTATCAGACCCAGTCAACATGGGTTTACAAAGGGTAGGTCATGTCTGACCAACCTGGTCTCCTTCTATGGCCAGGTAACTCGTCTGGTAGATGCAGAAAAGGCTGTGGATGTAGTCTATTTGGACTTCAGCAAAGCCTTTGACACTGTCTCCCACAGCACACTCCTAGATAAGCTGGCAGCCCATGGCTTGGACAGGAGCACTCTTCGCTGGGTTAGGAACTGGCTGGATGGCCGGGCCCAGAGAGTGATGGTGAATGGTGCAGCATCCAGCTGGGGCCAGGCACCAGTGGTGTCCCTCAGGGGTCTGTATTGGGACCAGTTCTATTTAATATTTTTATAGACGACATGGATGAGGGCATTGAGTCCTTCATTAGTAAATTTGCAGACGACACTAAGCTGGGAGCTTGTGTTGATCCATTGGAAGGGAGGAGGGCCCTGCAGAGAGACCTAGATCGGTTGGATGAATGGGCAGAGTCCAACAGCATGAAGTTTAATAAGTCTAAGTGTCGAGTTCTACATTTTGGCCACAAAAATCCCCTACAGCGTTACAGGCTGGGGACAGCGTGGCTGGATAGTGTTCAGGCGGAAAGGGACCTGGGGGTGCTGGTCGACAGCCGGTTGGATATGAGCCAGCAATGTGCCTTGGTGGCCAAGAAGGCCAATGGCATCCTGGCCTGCATTAGGAATGGTGTGGCCAGCAGGAGTAGGGAGGTCATTCTTCCCCTGTACTCGGCACTGGTGAGACCACATCTTGAGTACTGTGTCCAGTTCTGGGCCCCTCAGTTCAGGAAGGACGTTGAGATGCTTGAGCGTGTCCAAAGGAGGCAACGAGGCTGGTGAGGGGCTTGGAACACAAGCCCTATGAGGAACGTTTGAAGGAGCTGGGGTTGTTTAGCCTGGAGAAGAGGAGGCTTAGAGGTGACCTTATTACTCTCTACAACTTCCTGAAGGGAGGTTGTAGACAGGTGGGGGTCGGTCTCTTCCACCGGGCAGCAACTGACAGAACAAGGGGACACAGTCTCAAGCTACATCAGGGAAGGTACATGTTAGATATTAGGAAAAAAAATTTTCACTGAAAGAATAATAAAGCACTGGAATTGTCTTCCCAGGGAGGTGGTGGAGTCACCATCTCTGGATGTGTTTAAAAAAAGACTGGACATGGCACTTAGTGCTATAGTCTAGTTGAGGTGTTAAGGCATAGGTTGGACTTGATGATCTTAGAGGTCTCTTCCAATCTCATTATTCTGTGATTCTGGGATTCTTAACAGCAATTAACTCTCCTGTAATTATAGTATGGAATGAATTTAGTTAAACTAACTTGTCAGTCAGAATGAAGATAACCTAGGTTGAAAATAAAGTCTGCTCAAAATACATACAGCTACTTAGAAGTTATACTTGACAAAAACCCCTGCATTCAGTCTAAAAAATGTGTTTCAGCTTACAGCACTATGTAATTAACAAATGATTGCTGGGAGTATTGTGCAGTCAAAGCTGTCATCTCTCCCCTTCTCGAGTGAGAACAAAACTAACAACATCTGTTACATAGCTCAAGCACTCTGAAAGTCATCAGCAAGACTCTGTTCTGTCTACTTCAACAACTTAGGTATTAGCAGGAAGGAATACAGAAACAATACCAAAAAGTGCATTCAACTAACCAAATCTTCTTGTAAAGAAATAATGATGCATGGCATCTACCTACAAAAATCATCACTATCAGCTGTTTATGTATGAAAAAATCATCCCACTCAAATAGCAGCTTCTCGGGTTTTTAGCTCCGAGATTCAGGTGGTTTTAGAGTCTTTTTGCCCTCTGCAAAGCTCTGAGCCAAACGCAAGAAAGAGACAGAGTCTTCAGGTTCTGATTTTTCA
This sequence comes from Hirundo rustica, assembly GCF_015227805.2. Lineage (NCBI taxonomy): Eukaryota > Metazoa > Chordata > Aves > Passeriformes > Hirundinidae > Hirundo > Hirundo rustica. The sequence continues at coordinate 91,746,873 of NC_053452.1, read as the reverse complement.
AGGTTGCATGCTTCGTTTATTGTTTCTTATCTTACAGATTTCTCAGTGCCCAACAAAGGTCTGTGCAGCTGCTCAGGCATCTGGTGACTCCTCCTCGCACTGGGCTGTCGCTATCTTTTATACTAATTGCTATGTATTCTTTATTTATCATTACTTGCCAATACCTATCACTTATACTAAACAGGTCATCTCTACTTTGACCCAATCTCTTTAAACTACTTTGTGCCACCATCACTGCAGAAAATGAAGTGAGGGAAGAAGAAAGAAGAAGCAGGAGACAACGCCCCAAATCCTCCATCTTGCCCCCATTCACTTCAATACTAAAACCCCAAATCTACTGTTTCCTCACCCTGTGATAAGCTAAACTACTATCTTTCACACTCTTGTGGCTTGCAATCCTTCCCGCAGTGCAGGAAGCCTTTCCCATGGACTGAGATCAAAGCCAATGTCCCTCTGGGCTCTGGGCCAGGGTCCCAGACGCCCCTGTCCAAGTCTCTGACCCTCCAGGGCAGCCAAAGGAAAGCCCTGGACTCCAACACAGCTTATTTTCTTATTTACAGGTAAAAGTCAGAATTTTCAAAAAGACATAGGTGTTCTTTTGAGACCCACAAGACATCATTTGCAGAAAAAATGATAGTCTTTACATCCCTTATGGCTGTAATGCTGATGCCTTTGAAAAGTAGGCCATCAGAGTTCAGGTCCTACTATCAAGGCATCTCAAGACTAGTAGAAAAGCATGAATATCAGATCAGAAACTAAGAACTCTGATAGACTCACACCAACCACTTTGTTGAGTCTCCTGATCAGTTTTCTCTTAAAAACTGACAGGAAATAATTTCTTCTTTCAAGACTAGTACAAAGAGAATGCTATTTTATAGCAGGGCCAAATTTGAAGTGATATAAAATCTGAAGGAGTATTTAGTGCTCCATGGAATATTTCCACAAGTAATAAATTCGCAAAACACATGATCTTTTGAGCTCTGGAAATACAACAGGATCTTTATGTTTTCATCTATGAAGAGATTGAAAGTAAAAATACAACAATCAGACTAGGTGGATAAAAAATAAAGTGACACTTTCACAAAGGAATTTTTTCACAAGGCCGACTGCGCAGATATACAATAGAGGTTTTAGGTTTGCTTTTATCCTAAGTACTTCATAACTCAGTATGTAAATGCAAATACAAGATACAAATGTTGGGTAAATGGCATCTTAGTACCCAAAATTGGTACAAACCAACATAATATCAACATCGGAAGAATCAAGCAAAACATAACATGACACAGAGAGGCAAATAATAGTAACAAAAAAACCCCAAAATTTGTTTGCATACTACTATATTACTCAGGATTGTTCTTTCCTTTTTCCTGTTTCTACCTATCTCAGCATAGTTATTAGATGCAGTAGAATTACATTAACTTTATATTTGCTTTCCAAACATATTGTTATATATGGCTATACCAGTTTGTTTTCAGGATTTCTGCATTCTGAAGAAAATACAACTTCTGTTGTACCTTGTAATGTATCCTGAACATGTTTCAAAGAGAATTCTGCTACCATTGCCTAGCGTATAACATACCTTTTTGTTTCAGAGAATGCATTGATCTACACCTGGCATTCCTGATGGAGTTATGAAAGATCAACAGACAAACCAGAAGCATAGGTTTAACAGTGGGAGTCAGGTCAGAAGCTGAAAGTCATGCTATGCTGCTGTTGCTGGCACAAATGAGGCCACATCTGAGGTCTTGCAATGTGACCTAAATATTGAGAGAAACTGTACCATTTTAAGTGTTTGCAGATGTATTTCTGAAAAATATGATTTTTGGAGAGTAAACATGAGCAGTTGCAAATGCTCAGACATATTACTTGTGGCAGGAGAGCATATGCTAGGCCTAGAAGAGTGCTATAAATGTCCTGCCAGCTTTACCCACAAGCACTCACTTCAGAGTTCCCATCTGCATAATTGCAAACACAAGGAGCTTCCACTGAAACCCAATTCTGAAAAGCCCTACCTATGTTAAAAAGGATAGTCAGGCTGAAATTAAGTTCAAATAAGTCTTGATTTATTCTATAGACATTTGGCTCCCCCAGAAAATGTATTCATCAAAACAGCCTGTCATCAGTGAGACTGCTTAAATGACAGCATAGCCTGTTTTTGTCATCATGAAAATGAGCTTGATTAGTACCTTTACCAAATCCTATCAAAATTATTCCGTCCATACTGTCACATGTTATTCTACAGAGTGGGTGGAACCAGGATAGTTTGGTTAACTGAAGTTCCAAATAGTAGTACCGAAGGAAATCAAACACATCTCTTGAAATTTTACTTATCTTTACAACTCACTTTTTCTGTTTGTAACTTTGAGGATTAGTAAAAGTAATAATATACCACAAATATATTCTGTCCAAATAATAATGACACATCTCAAAGGCTAGATGCAATGAGAGTGCAGTTCACCTGTGCTCTTCATTCTAGACAGTGGCTCCTTTGATGTTGTATCAAGATATATTCATTTCACAACCATGTTATTTTTATTTGTTAAAGCAAGAGGGATCATAAGATTATTATTTTAAATCATCAGTGATGCAGCTCGCTAGGGAAACCTCCTGAGCTAGCTCTCACTCCCCGGTCTGTGCCAGATGTGGCTGTCCCCAGGTCACAGCTTTGACCCGAGTGATGGTTTAGAGCAGGGCTGTCCCTGCTTTCATGGCAGCCGGTGATACAGAGTCTCGGATCAGGGCAAAGAACAAGGAGGAGCCTTTCGTGTGCTTCTCAAAGGAATTTATTGCCCAAGGGGTACAGTGACAAAAAACCTGAAAACCAGAGTCTTGCACCATCTTTTAAATGGGGGAGGTACACGGGGAGGGTACAATTCTTCAACCAATCAGGGATACAACAAGGTGGAGATTAGGGAAGGGCTCAAAATATGACAACCTATAGGAAAGACAATGGGAGTGGAAAGGGTGACATAGACCAACGGGGCCTCATGGAATTCCTGGGAGGGGTTTAGGCAGAGGGTTGGGACAACAAGGACTGACAGGGAACCTTCCAGAACCAAGGGCAGGGAATAGGGAGGACTGACATTATGTAGATGAGGTAACAGGTGGGTCTCGGAAGGGAATGACAACTGGGTGAGGGAGGAGAAAACTTAGGGTAAAACCATCCACCTGAGGGGAGAACTAGGAACAAACCATTCAAAAGGGTTTACAAAAATATGCATAAAGAAAAACACACCACCACACATCAACTAAATGAATTAAGCCATGTGTAACACTGATGTGGCTAAGAAATAAAGACTGTCTGTGTGTATGTTTGTGTGGGTAGAGTATCCACACAACCTTAAGCAGCCTATTTGGCTATCCCAGGGATGGCACCGCACAGTTGAATCTCTCTCTTCCACACCAGAGCCCTAACTATAGGGGTATCCCACCAGAGAAGTTCACGCTGAATTCCCCAGAAGGGGAGCCAAGAGGAGGCGCTTACACTTTATGTTTCTAATACTCATTGGGGGACAACAGAAACAACATAAGCAGAAAGTTGCACAAGACATCACTCACAGCGCCCAAAATCCAGCTCACTTTGTAGCAGGTGAAAGCCAATTACCCTCTACTTGAACAGAGGAGCCCATATACCTCAAAGCTGAGGATAGGTTTCATTTTCCACAACCCAAACACACAATTTCACCCCAACATTTCTACACTGAACTGCTCTGCTCTTTGATCCTCCTCCAGGCCCTAAATAGATGGCAGCACTGTGTTTGCTCATGCAGGATGGTGCTACATCAGCAATAGAGGCAGATGAGCAGGGATGACCCAGTGTCTTGCATTCCCTAATGGTGACCTTGAGGCAATTTCATGGTCAGCATGTATACTCTCCTCTTCAGAACCTCCACTGATTATAAATGAAGCATAATATGCAATTTAAGTTGCTCTATTAGGATTGTTTAAATTTTTGTAGTTGTTTATATTTTTGGAAGTCTCCCTTTATAGTATTTTGCGGTGATTTTAAAAGACTTCCTAATACTTTTAATGTCTTAAATCTACCGCTTCATTCCTCTTTAAAGCAAAATTATGGGACTTTAGTGATGAGTTTACATTTTTGTTTAAAATGGTATATTGTGAAGAATTTATATTAATTTTAAACCATACTTAATAAATGCCATCACATTAGAAAGAGAGCTCTTAAAGTATTAAATATTTCATTCTCTCTATGTTAGAAATATCTTTTCCCTTCCGTTTCTTAGATTATCTTTTTAAAAAAATCACAATGATCAACTAACATTTCTTTTGTAAAAATTAAGAGACAAAACAAGGCTAGGGAAAATAATAGAACTAATTTTTTGTTATGGTGTACCAACTTATAATATACCGAAACTCTCTTCAGTTGTATTTTATGATATTTAATTAACATTCATTTCCAGTCTTTCTTACATATGAAGACACCACAGATTGTAAAAGGTTAAAACACCACACAGTTATTCGGGGCAGAAAAAGAGAAAAAAATAAAGCCAAGGGAGGAATTATGTGTGTTTTTCACTTAAGTCAGACAAGTGGGAACAAAGTCTCTTGGGCATGATTTCTCAGTGTTTTGCAGCCTACTCAAAACGTTTTAGAAGGTTTTGGTGAATATATTAAAAATTTAAATGAAAAACTTTCAGAATTTTTCAGCTGGAAGTGTTATTTCCAACTCCTTATTATCAAAACTTTCTGTCAGATTTCAGTATCATGTAACTCAGACTGCCTCCCATTACATTCAGTACCACAAAAATTTCTGACTGTATAAAGCTGTATCTCCATCTTAAAATTCAAAATGTAATTCAGAACATAATTCATCCATAAGGCAGTGCTCCACCAACTGAGCTCTGTTGACTGCTCCTGGCCTGTAAAAGAATTGCTGATGGTTTGAAGACAGCTGGCTGTCTCTCAGCACTCAAAGCTGCTCTCTTGGCTCATCTGCTTCAAGCAGTCTGTTGGCCTGGAAGAGCCAAACCAGGAAACAAGGAGGACAAAGCCTGGCTATCAGATATTAAGAGGAAGTAAAATGAGGTGCCCAAACACCGGGAGAGGAACAATGTCTTTGGAAACAAGCAAAGCAAAAATGAAGCAGCATGATCCCCAGCTAAGCAAGAAGAACAGAGATACAGATAATATAGCGTAAGAAGATGCAAGGAAATAAAAGGCCAGTAAAACTGAGCAGAGGAAAGGCAGTGGTACGTAGAGAAAAAATAGACTTTGCAAGTGTGATTAACAAGTATCTGAAAGAAGATACACCATGTAGCAGAAATGAGAGTCAAACCCATCCAGAATCTTTCCTCAAGTAAGTAATTATTAAGATCTAACTGTATCACAACATCAACGGGACGGAAGTCATATATATATACCTCAGTATATACAACAGTGATATGGTGAAGAATCTTTTAAGGCATCTTTGACTTTAAGGGCTTGTTTATTTCTTTTAATTAAACCAAATTTAAAATGTCTTTTAATTAAATCAAATTTAAAGATGAACAGCAGAAAATAAGCACTTTTTAAAAAATGAATCAACGAATTCAAATCAATATAAATTAAACATGAAGTATAATAGCTATTATCAAAAATAAAAAATAAAAAATAAAAAATAAAAAAAAAAATAAAAAAGACAAAACCCAACAAAATTAACAAAATCAGTTATAAGGATATGTCAGCAATTTAATCACTTACGGGCTCTCCTCGATGTCCTTCTAGGCCTGGAGATCCAGGCTGCCCAGCTTCTCCCTTTAAAATTAAAAAAAAAATTTTTAGAAAGCAACCTTATTTGCATAATAAAAATTATTTTAAATAGTAAATAATATTTTTAATCTAAGTAACATTTCAAACCCATACGCATTGAGACTTCATCAAACAAATATCTCTTAGCAGTTTAAGACACAGCAAGAAATGTCATCAATCCAATATTCCCTCATGTTGTGTCTGACAGCTATCAAACAGTTTGCAAAAAGAGATGAGAGAAAATTTTCTTTTCACTCAGAACAGCAATTTTTGGTAGAAAATGCATAAAACAATAACAGACTGTTGCAGTCAAATTGTTACTATAAATAATAGCGTGAAAAAATATTTTTAAGTACTTCAGAATACAGCAGCAGCAAAAATTATCAAATATTTATCGAAGTATGTGTGATACTAACATATTCAGAAAATTTTAATAATTCCAGATACAAAAGCACATTTTAAAAGGGAAAGATATATATACATATATATATATATATATGTGGATACTGATATATAGATATAGATAGATGTAGATAGATATATGCACACACCGAAGTATAAAATAATCTAGCAGTAATTAACTTAAAATTATAAAAGCTGGACTTAAAGTAACAATGGGTAGCATCTGGGTTTCAAACCATGTGTTTTCTCCACATTCTTCCCCAAAATGAATATTGTAGAAAACCAGGAAAGCTCCAATAGAAATTTCCTTCAAAGACAGCCTGTTTGTTACTGTTCTGAATTTGATTATAGACCCAGAATGAAGCAGTGTTTTATAGAAAGCAGATGTTGAAGTCAGGCTAACAAAACATTTGAATGAAAAATATGGCTTCTATTAACTATTATACTATAAAATTAATAAAACCTAATGAGTCCGTCATATTATTGGTACTACAGTAATAAAGAAAATTGTCCAGAAAATGTTTTTCAGTTTAAATGTATACACATTCACAAGATATACTGAATTCTCTGCATGTTGCTTACAAGCATAAAACATATGAAAGTGCTCCCCAAATTAATGCTTTAGCAACACATGGCTTCACTCTGAATTGCCACCAGTGACAGTTCAAATTTTGTTTATGTTAACTGCAGCTATGACCTGTCCATGTTATCAAATACCAGAGGAAAAAAAAAAATCTAATATCTATTTTTTTTCCTACATTCTGAAGTACCAGAGAAGGAATTTCTCCTCCAACTTAGCAATGATATCTGTGCATGTGCATATATATACATGTAAATATATATGAATGTATATGTGTACACACACCCATACACATGTAAAATAAGAGAGGATTCATCTGAAATAAAATCCTGGAGGTAACCAAGCTCATATCACAGATAACAGAAGTCTAGTCTGGATAATTGATGGAGGATTGATTTAGCTGACCAGACACCGGGAGCTGAATTCCACTGCCCACACACAGACATTTGGTCATATTTGAGATACCAAATGGTATCTTGTCTACTCCCACTCCAGAAAGGCACTGGCTGTCCATGGGACTTATGTCATATTTTTCAGCTCCCTGAGGATGTTTTTGACACTAATGCATTTCAAATGCACCAGGGGCTTTTTATGTGCACAACTAAACTGATGCCTACGAGTCTGCCTTCTCTTGAGCTGAATTACTCTCCAGACTCCACTGGCATTACCCTGAATCCACCTCATTGACAGCTGCTGCTGGAAAGGTTTTAGGTCTCTCATTGGTCTTGTGTCATATGTCCCTGCTACAGCAGATGTCACAGACATGCCAGCTGCATCCCCAACTGCACTAGACAAGCATGGTCACAAAATAGAAAATCCAGATCTCCAACTACAGCAATATGAATTTAGACAAATGCATTCAGAAGTACACTTGCATTTTTGGACCCTGAAGTCACATTAATCTTGTGCAACCCTTGATAATTTCATTATTATTAAAAAAAAAACCAAAAAACTTATAGGAACAAAGCTGCTCTTGAAAAACTTCTTCAGACCTATTCAATTGAGTATTTACACAACATATTATTAAAACCTTTTCCCTGTGAACTTAAAACTGATACTACTGAAGTCTATGTTTTCACAAATTGAACAATGAAAACAACAATTCAGCAAGCAAAATGTCCAGTGCTGCAATACATTATAGAAATACCAGATCCTGTTGCCTTCTTTACAGTAGACACATACTGAGTTGACTTGAAAAACTGTTCTATATTAAATACAAGCAGCACTGCATAGTGAAGAGAATAAAAACACCTAGAAAAACATAAATCCAATACTGAAGGTACTTTCCCCTAATTTTCCTGCAGCTCCCTTCAAAAGCAATTATGTTCTCCAGTGTATACTTGTATATAAGTCTCTTTAACAGTATCATAGGGTTAGGGAAACACAAAAGTGTTGCTGTGTATTATTTGGTTTCATACTGTATTTCATTTTTATATTGGGTTTTATAATGTTTTGTTCTGTATCCCCCTGTTTCCTAGAAAATGTAATATCCTGAAGTTTGTCCCTGCCCTTCCCCCAGCCCATCTCCCCCGTCCCCTTCCCCGAACGTAATCCAACCCTGTTCCACTCCCACCTTATCCCTGACTGGGAATTGGCTTGTCCACGCCTTTAGCCCCTTCCGGGATATGAGCTGAAGCCACAGGTGCCCAGCCCTCTTGGTTCGGGGAGTAGGATGGGGCTCCTGACCTGGGCTGGGGCAGGACCACAGAAGAAAGACTGAAAAAAGCCCTGGTTTCACCTCTGGATCTAGTGCAGACCTTCCTTTGCCATCAATGGGGCCCTGCTCTCTCTGCTAAGGGAAAGGTTCTCGGCCGCTCCTGGCTTTTAGGACCCTGAGGGAAATCCTTCCAACTGTGGTTTGTCTCTCGAGCTAGCCGGGGTGAGAACGGAGCCGGGAGCTCAGTGAGAGAGACAAGCCACACAAAAGGATGGTCACTAAGACTCTTAACAAAAGCTTTGCCTCTGCTCACAGAACAATTGAAAACAATGAAATCTGCTCATTGTTGCAGTAAACTTCCACATCTCCTAGTAACAACATTATTTTGATTTCCAGTAATACTCCACAGAATAAACTCGGTATGTTTACACCATGAGCAATGCTATTGAAGACTTTTATCAAGATATTAATATACATTTCTACATACCTTGAAGCCAGGACTGCCTGGTAATCCATCTTTCCCATTTCTGCCAGGATCTCCCTGTGGCAACATTTAACAGTTACCAGCAGGTAAATTAATAAGCAAAAGCTAACAGCAAATTGTCTTCAGAAAACTTACAGATCGCCCAGGCACTCCTGGAAATCCTGTATCACCCTTCTCTCCTTTTGAACCCTAAGAAAAACAGCAAGCGGAAAGTAAGTAGTGCTCAATGTTTATGCTGCAAATTCAATATATTTAACCAATAATTCATGTATTTTATTTCTTATTTTGAAAAAGTACAGAAAATCTGTTTCCTTCTTAACTGAGACAGTTGCCAATTAGTAACTACATCTCCATTACATAAACAAAAATATGCTTCAAACTACAGAATTGTTAACACAGACCCTCTTTCAAATTACTCGAAACTCATAGACTAAATATATGAAGAAAATATAAGGCCAGGTGAAAATATAGTTGTAACATTGGATGGCCAAATTATACTCTCTGCTTTACAAAAATTACACAATAAAACATCTCTCTTCCCATCTGCTATCAGCCTCACTCCTTTCATGCGTTCTTCTCCTCCCTCTCCTAACTCTTCTCCCTCTCTCTTGTTAGGCTATATGTACATCTGTACTAAAAAGCATAGACTCCTTTGCAATATAATTATTACATATGTGATAGGTATACATATTACATATACAGGGTGTACATATTACATATATGCCCCATATATGGCATGTTACCCCATAGACATATTTACAAAAAATGCATGCATTTTGTGCTATGTGAAGACGAATTACACCAATCCACTAACAGAATGAAAAGGTTCTCAAAACACCCAAATAAGCAGAACCTGAGTTTGACATTACTAAATGTAAATACATCCAGTAAAAGCAGTGAACATTTTTCTGAGCTCAAAATAAGGAATTACATTTTCTGTGAATATGAATGTTATAAAAATGTTACATCATCTGGGGTTCCCATGCCCGGGTTCCCAGTGGGAATGCAGGGGCTCTGTGACGGGTGATACCAGGGCCGCCCCAGCCAGACACAGCCAGTTCCAGCCGGATCCAACTGCCCACCGCAGGGCGCGGCTGGGGAATGTGTTCAACAAGGAACCGAAATATGACACCAACAAAATAAGGAAAGAGGATAAAAGTGACAGCTCTGCAGACACCAAGAAGAGCGTGCTGGAGCAGAGATTCCCCTGGAGCCTTTGGAGGGGGCCGTGGTGGAGCTGTGGTAGGCAAGGTGCAGTCCTGTGAAGAATCCATGCGAGACCAGGTTTGCCCTGACAGCCTACGGCCCATGGGAAGGAGCAGCGCTGGAGCAGGGGAGGAGTGTGAGGAGGAGGAGCAGAGGGAAGTTGTTAAAGACCACCCTACCTTGCTCCCCATTTCCTATCCATAAAGGAGGAAAGTTAAGCCTGGGAAAAAGCGGGTGGAGGAGAAGGGGGTTTAGTTGTTTGGGGTTTGGTTTTTTTGTTGTTGTTTTGATTTTGGCGGGGTTTTGTTGGGTTTTTTTGTTTTTGTTGGTTTTTTTGTTGTTGTTGTGGGTTTTTTGGGGTTTTGTTTGTTGTTTTCATGGGTTTATTGTTTTTGGTTTTGGGGGTTTTTTTGTGGAGTTTTTTGTTTGTTTGTCTGTGGGGGTTTTTTGTTGTTTGGTTTTTTTTTTTCCCACTCACTATCCAAACTTATTTTAGTCCTCAATAAATTAAAATAATTTCCCCAAGTAAGCACTGTTTTGCCTGTGACAGTAACTGGCGATCTCTCTTATCTGGACCATCAAGCTTTTCCATCTTATTTTCTCCCTCATACTGATGAGAAGGGAGATTGAGAGAGGTGCTTGGGGGTTTGCACCAGGCAGCCAGTCTAGGTGACCCCATCACAGATACCAATAGCATTTTGCTGCAATTTATGCTTATAAAGCCACTTGCCTTTTTTCCATATATTCCTGGCACTCCTTGATCTCCTTTAGGACCTCTTTCTCCCTAGACAAAATGTATGTGAGCAAGTTAATTTTTAAAATAGAAGTAATTATATGAAGATATATTTACATATAGAAAGTATATATGTATAGCAGACACAAAGAAGGCAAAGAGCTCCATGTGATAGAAAAAATATGCCCAAGACTTAAATGCAAATCCTGTATTTGCACAGCTTTCCTAGAGCAGAAGGCCAGAGTATCCAACACCGATGGTGAGACAATCCACAGCTTGCAGGCCTAAGGCTTCTAATTTCTATGGAAGGCCCTTTATGATTCTCATTGCTTCAATATAGGCAGGAACCTAAGTGAAAATTCAGCTCCTTGGAAAGGGCTGGACTTTTTTGAAGACCTTATTCGAAGAGTTAAAAACACAAATTTGGAAAAACTAAGAGATAAATTCAGTTGAGTACTAACATAGATGAGCAAAAAATATAGGGGAAATGGTTTTGGAGAACACACACAAACTAAACTCACTGTGAGAGATCAGAACTGTTCTTCAAAATGCTGAAACTCAAGTAGAATGACAAGAAAATCGTATCATTGTTGGGGTTTTTTAAACATTATTTGTGATGAAGAATCCTCTAAGTAGTAGTAAAATCAAATTAATACAAAATCCCATAGAGCAAAACAGAAATTAAATAACAGGTCGTTTCTATCGTTTGATATCTATGTAATGAAGTCCCATGGCATGTATATTCCCTAAATATCACCTCCATATCTATTCAATTTGAGCAGTTCATCAAATGCTGTGAAATAGTATTGTACATAGACTTGTTTACTCTCTAAATAAAACTACAAGGCAAGCTGAAACACAGGATTATTGTAACAAGAAGTACTTAATTTCAACCTTTGGTGCTGGCATCCCATGTAATCCAGGAAAACCAGGTAATCCACTGTCACCCTGAAACAGCAAATATACTTTAAATCCTTGTATCAAAATAGTGGTAATAGTGTACAACAACATTCATATTCTCATGATCAACAAATAGTGGAAAGATGTAATATATCACTGTATCAACTTCATAATATTGGTATGATGACTGATAAGACTTTTTTTATTTTTAAACAAAATTCATTACATCAAAGAAAAACCTTAATCACTAAATTTTAAACTAAATTTATGGTCATTTTTTTAGTAAGTCTTATGGGGGTTCGAAAGCAGCAATTTATGACCTTATAAAATTTTCTACCAGCTTAATCTGGATGAGTGAAGTTCTAAAAAATAATATATTAACATCTGCTCTAAAAAGGAAACTAAATTAAACCTAAAAACACTTATAAAACAACTTTGGCAATTTGACAAATGAGTTCTTATTGCGGAGGAAGAATGAATCCACTTAGGTAAAAGCAGCTGGCAATTGAAAAGATAAGGCAAAATAGCGGCTCTCTTTATTGTTCTCAAAGATGTCAGGTATCAGGAATTCCAGACTTTTTCTGCTGGTACTGAAGATATTTAACTGACAATTTGTCTGTAAGTTCCCTTGAGCAATAACAATAAAATCCTAAATTACAACTTGTCACGACTTGAAACAATAAAACCAATCTTAGTTGCTTGGTTCAGTAGACTACTTCACATGAGGAAACAGCTAATCACAAAATCATTTTTGGACAATCAGAATGTTTTCTTTCAGTTAATATCTACTTTTATATTGAATAATATATTTCAATTTGTTTAATATATTTCAATCAGATAGAAGGAATAGCAAACTATGCTTAGAAAGTTATTTCATATTCTCAGACAAGGGTTAAACCAGGACAACGTCTCAGTGCTGTTTATCAAAGCCATTCATGCCTAAGCAGATTTGGAAAGGTCTGTCATATATTTGCAGTAGGCAGGAACATGACCACAGGAATGACAGCTTGTGGGTTAATGTTATCACAATATCTCTCAACAAATAAATATTAAAAGCAGACAATGGAATGGAGTTCAAAAATCATCAAAGGTTATAAAATTAACACTTCATATATCCATTGCTTCTTAATGAAAAAGAGTGGAGTCTTGATTTCTACTCAGAAGTGGTGGTTCAATTATTGGATAAACTAAAACATTTGGAAATAAAAAAAAATCGTAAATTAGCTACTAGAGTAGCTTTACAAGTAATGGGATGAAATAAAGAGATGAAAATTTGGGCAGAATTTCCAGGAATAAAATCCTAATGGTAAAACCTGTTTTACAATGGAAATGTTCTCTAAAACAGTGGTGGAAGCCCTATTTCTTGGCACATTTTAAACAAGGCTAGACTGAGCAATAGGAAGTATTCTATCTGTCACAATAGAGGCAATTACACTGCACTGTGAGGCAATTACAGCATCCTAATTTCTACACATAGCCCAATAGTGACTGATTGATTAGATTAACTTCTAAAATCAATTAGACTGAGATGAATAAAGCACAGAACACATAAGCAATTTTTCAGCTCTAACCATAAATTTAAGAATTCTGCTGAACAGTGACAAATTTCAGGATCTACTTATTGGGACTTTAGAAAGAAATTCTGAGATCTGTTGGGAAAATAAGTGCTTGTTTTACACAAAGGGCTTTCAGGTTTTAATGAATCAAAGCCAAAATAATTGTCATCACAATCAGCTTAGAAATTTTCTAAACATAGGGCAGAAATGTGAGAGAAGGCCGCAGCCAATGGGCAGTCTATTCACTGTGTACACATAAAATCCAGAGTCAAGTTTATCCTGATTGCCAGAAAACAGTTACATGTAAGCTTCCCCATCTGTCTATATCTCAAAGCTAATGGCTACACCTCATCTAGAATTTTCCACAAAAAGTTATGGGTTCAATTAGTCAGTGTTTTCTGATTAAAAAGTGCCATCCAGGAATTCCTACCTAAGTCATCTGGATACTCACTTAAAGAGAAAAAGGGTGAAAAGAGTTAAAAAGAAACCACTCTGACAGATGTCAGTATTGTGCTTCCAGATACCCATACTTAGATACACCTTCTAAGTATATGTCATTCAGTGAAATAAAGTTACTACTGGCAGTTCTAAAGCCTATATAAACTTTATTAAATAAAGGACAGATTCAGAATTTAAATTTAGGATTCTTAGTCCTTTCTTACTAACCTCTTAGCAAACAATTCTCACAGAACACTCATGTGAAAATACTGATACTATTACCTGTGCAACCAAAAATTATAAAAGGTAAGAGTAAAAGCTTTTTTATCTATTATTCTTGTTTGGGTTCTTTTACCTTCGCCCCATCTTTTCCTGGTTCTCCCTTGATACCTGGCAAGCCACGAGGTCCCTAGATTGAGAAAGAAATAAACATGAGCTCAAATACTAATACAATCTGATAGACGCAGAAATGTGACACAACATGGGCCAGAGACCAACGTGTCAGCTACCTGATTCCAGCACTTTGGTGACTGGACACAAAAGCAGAACTAAGCATAATGTGTACTCAGCATGGATGAACATGACACACTATGATAATCCATGACTGAGGAACACTGAGACATTTTTTTGTTCTAACCAAAGACCACCCCAGAAAAAAAAAAAAGAATGTCACACAGCTGTACTAGACTGTTCAAAATCACAACCTGTCAGTGTGTGAGCCCAGACATGTCTCCTCTAATAGCCCATTAGACAGCCTCCACATATGCCACTTTGCAGGCTTGGTCTTGGCCCCAGCAGGCTCTCAGATATTTAATTCCACAAATGAGTAAATCCTTGACTATCATTCAGACTGAATATGCCACAAGTAAAATACAGCACAAGTTTCCAACAACCGTCTCAGTAAGGACTACTAAATTAATACAACAAAGAAAAATAATTCTCCTCCATCAATCTGGGCTTTATCTGAAAACTTGTTTTGGACATGTGAATCTTGGGTAATCCATCATCACCATGACAAGACTTCAGATCACTGCTAGTGATTCAGAGAAAAGTTGAAGAAACTACTGTTTGGCTTCTGAATCAGGATAAAAATGTCTAAGCTGCAGCTAAGTCCATCTTCTAGAGGCTTTAGCTAGCCCTGGTTAGATTTACAGTCTAATTGTCAACCTATCTACAAACCCCAAAGTCATGGGAATTTCAAAGCAATCCACCCAAGGATGGCCTCTGATTTCATGACATCCCTTGAGCCCTCTTCATTATCCACACCTCAGCTCTCAATGACAAACAAGATATTGAGAGAGACTTGGCAGGATTTGTCTCAGATATTCAAATTCTAGGAATGAAATAGAACTTACTTGAATCCCTGGAGTTCCTGGGATACCTGGAGTTCCTGCTGATCCCTGGTATCCCTAAGGAAAAGAACCAAGACTTGTGACTTTTCAAAAGCAACATATTCAAAAGCAACAAATTTCCAAACATGTATTAAAAAAAAATCCTCCTATTTACTAGAGAACTTTTCTCACAACCCTATAATTTTAACTCACAGATTTTAGCAACTACTATCACACTCATACATTCGGGATTTAGATTTCAGCTTTCAAAAGCTTTCATATCTGCAGCTGAAGTTCTCAGCCTCCAGACTTTAGCTAAAATCAGTTATTTTAGAATTGTTACACAAAAGCGTAACCAACATATTGTTTTATTTTCCACTGGAAAAAACAAAAAAAAGTGAATCCACATATGTAGACACTTCTTTTTTTCTCTCTCTCTTAAGAAAAATAGCTGAAACATGCCAAGACGTTCAAAGGCTTCTATCCAGTTACAGAAATAAGTTTTAATGAACGAGGTATGTTCTAATACATTATCCAGCTAGTTTTATAATACCTCTACATAACAAAAATTCCATTCTTGATACTAAGCATTTAGCTATGTACTTGAAGGTATATAACAGTCTATACAAATAAAACAATAATTTGAATGACTGGGACTACAAAAAGAAATACTAAATAATTCATGAGTTAAAAACAGTATTTCAGGAATGCTTTACTAGAAATCAACATTGGCAGAACAAGAGAACCTTTACAGAAACCAAAATATATGTCTATATTTTGGTAGATTTGATAGCAAAGATAGCCAGTTTTCATGCAAAATTAACAAGGGTTTTAAAGAATCCTTTAAGAGAGGCATGTTACCGAAGAATAAGAATTTTACATAGCTCATTTAAAAACTCATTTAAAAGCTCATGTCCTCACAGTGGAAAAATGAGCTTCCAAAAAAACATATAAAACAATATGAGAAATTGTTCTATAATACTCTGAGGCTATTTGGTTCAGCTATTTTAACAGGCAAAGAAAACTAAATTTGATAAATCCCATTAAATGGGCTACCCAATTTCAAATACCCAGAATTTGATCCTGATTTTAACTAAGAGAAGTAATAATCCTATTTCCAAATGGGTTTCAAGGTGATTTCCACACTGGTGAAAAGGAACTAACAGAACATTTTCGGTACAAGGCGGGCAGTGTGTTTGTCTGATTTCTTCTTTATATCAGTCAGAGCTTCCTAGGAATAATAAACAGAGCTAAAATTATTTGCTGGGTTAGATACAAGAGAGTCCTTACTGTGCCCTCTTCCCAAAAGACATTTGAGCAGTTGCCCAATGAGCCAGCTGGTAATGTTTAATATAGAAGTAAACAGAATTCTAGGTCTCTGTCGTACATGGATCCTTTATCAAGCATTTTACTTTTAGTGCTCAAGGCAGTTCTAGCAAAATCAGCTTTAACTCTGAATGGCATAGTATCCTCAGAGTGCTTACAGGCCTCCTGGATAGCTGAAAAAAATCACCAAATTAAAAAATGCCTCTAAAAGTTTATTAATTTTTTTCTTTCAAAAAAAATTGCTATGACTTTCTGCAGGATATAATTCTATACAAATGAAACTTTATTTCATAATTTAAACCTCTGCAATGCAATTTCCCTTCTCCCTCTAACTGAGCAGGGGAAGAAGTGGAAGAGGACAATTTCCTGGCTGAACTGAATTTCGAAATCACAAGATGAATGGAAGACAGCAGAAGAACAAAACTGAATATTTAGCTCAGGGCTACATATTGTAATGTGATTTCAATACAAATCAAACACATTGTCAATGTGTTCTTTTAATGAAAAGCTGGAAGAGAAAAGATTGAAAAGGAAATTCACAGAAAGTCACAAAAATTAGAATCACTATCTGGTACAAATAACAGGAATTTTTTTTTTTTTTTGGCAAGTTAAAAAACACCTTCTATAAAATAATAATTTAAAAAAACAGATTTCATATAAAGTTTCTATTTATTTGTATCACTACTTCTTTTGCAGTATGGATCATCAATCTACATGCTAAGGCCTACAAATGTTTTGCACTAAAGTCAGCTCAAATCCTCTTTCCCTAATCACAAAGCCCTCAGTAGGAGTACATCTGCAAGAATAGCAGTGCCAACACAGCTGCCATTTGAAGTAAAAGGGACAGAAGTGAAAATTCCCTTTTCAACTGATGTGGTCAGGACTGATGGTTCTCTTTCAAATAGGGTGAACACACTAAATTTGCCACCAAAAATAATGTTTTTCATCTGAGCTTGGTCTTCTCTCATGAAGTTTTGAGAAAACACAAATAGTGTGAGAAGTATAGCTAACTCTGAATTTTATATTCAGTGTAGAATTCAGTTGCCTAAATATATGCAGCTCCTGCAGTTTGAGACTCCTAAGACACTCACCCAGTGTTAGAAGACAGGGGCACAAAATATTTTGGAGGCATTAATTGTCTTGCAGTGTGGGCAAGTCAGCATAAAAATATTTTATAAATATTTATATAATCTTTTATATAATCTTTATATAGTATTTTATATAACATACCTTTTGTGGTATTAGCTAAATACTTGTTGACTATTATGAGAATTTAGACACCTGTGACTCTATACCCACTTAAATACTAAATGTAGGTGTCTTAAAGTGAATCCCACCTATTATGTTTCATCAATGCTGTCAGTTAGCAGAACTCCACAGCAGTTTATATTATCAGTTTTTATTTTACATCAGTTCATCTGAAATCAGGCTTACACAAAATCTACCTCTCAGTTTACTGTTGCGAGAACAGTACTGATCATTTTCTAGTGCCTAAAAATCCTTAAAAGGAAAGTGATAAACAGCAGGACACTGAGATTTGGTTTTTTTGTCCCAGATTGCTGGGTATTTGAAAAAAATCACAGACAAAATAAAACTCTGGAATTTAAAGAAAATAGCAATAACTTGCAAATAATTCTATGGGAAATGACTGAACACACTTCTTAGGTCAAAGAACTTATATAACAGCCACAAAAATTAGCCATACTCTCATCATCCTTACTGGAAAAAGAAACTCAGTTTGCCTGAGTAAGGAAAAAAATTGAGCAAGAAGGACATATGATAAGTATTAATTCCAAGGAACTCTGGGTGCAATAGCAGAGGAAACCTCAGAAGTACATATTCAATGCATTCGCACACCTAAAGGACAGAAGTTCAGACAGCATTCATAGGCATATCCCATCTGATAAGGATAAAATAAAAATAAAAATAGAGGATGTATGGATAAGGCAATGAGAACTGCACTGCACACTCCCATAATGAAGAGCTTTTGGAGTCAATGAACAACATCAACAAGAAAGGCGTGAACACAGGACTACTTGGGAAAGACAAAGGGAGAAGTAAGCAAGCTCATTTTGGCTGGGAAGGAACCAGGGATCAACAGTAATGGTCTAAAGATATCCAAGGACTGTAAACACTAAGTAAAAAGAACTATTCAGGGTGATATAACTAAGCTTAATGTAACTCAATTGCAAAAGGGAAATTTAACTTGGCGTTAGGAAATCACTCTGAAAGGTCTGCAGACCTCTTGTGGTAGTTTCTTGCAGAAAATCTTTAAAGCACAACTATCTAAAGCATTACAAGACAAGTCCTCAAACTCTTTTCATAAAATACATTACAGCTTAAAGAACAGAAACTGTTGTAACTGTGTAGACACGTAGCCATGTTTATTGTTTCTGCAATTCATTACACTTTCCTCCATTTGCTACTCCATCATCTGCCAAGGCCCTCTCATAATTCAGAGCCCCTAGCAGTGTATTTTACCTAAACATGATGTTCTCAAACAGTACAGAGGAAAAAAAATCCATCAAGATCATTAAATAAAAGGTTATAAATCCAGCTTTAAAAATTCCCAAGCTTCAGGCTATTGGGAGATAGGATACCAAGAGAGTCCAACTTCCTGCTCTGTTAACTGTTCCTGTTAACTGTTTAGATGTTCTTCCTTATCATATGCTCTGCCTTTGGCAGCTGCTGCAGGTAGGGATATGGTCTTTTACTGGAACTGTGCAGCTGTCTCTGCAGCACAAGTCAGCATCAGGCATCGCTCTGATTCCAGACTTGTAGGTCTCAGAGAAGGCATTACATGACTGTATCAAAACAGAGCAGAAAGACTTCCTCTAACAATAACAAGGCCACAGTATTACTGAGGAATATGTATTTTCCTGGAATGAGAGCAGCATTTCAGAGCTGAATTATCAACTCTGTCTATGAAAGTTTTCTGAGAAAAGTAGCTGCAGACTTTATAACAACTTAAATCCCAGGCAAGGCATCCCGTAGCAGAGGGAATTTAATGTATATGTGAAACTATTACCCATTTTTATTCCAAAAGTCTTGTTGAAATAGCTCATCCTTGCTTTTATAGAAAATGCATCATAAAGGATTTAGCCTTCAGTTGGTCACCAAATATTAAACTCTAGGTAATACAGCTGCAATAGTGTTCTATAATCTTTTAAAACATATGTTGGGATGATCAGAAATTACTTATTATGTGAGGCTTTTGACACCTTATGAACTCCATATCTGCTTGTATAAGTAAAGTCAGTCTCACCAGATTATTTTTGTAAAGTGCTTATTTTTTTCTCATTTCTTACTTAATTTTCTTGTACGTATTGTAAAGACAAGGCAAATTGTTCCAAACTTTCATGAGTGAAACGAGATGGAATACTCAAAAATTGTCCAGATTTGCCATCTACATGGTTCATAGTTCAAAATTGACAAATGGGTGCGTTTTTTAAATTTCTGTCAGCAGACTGATAAACTATTACCCCTGTTAACCACAAGTGATCACTACATAGATTCTTATAATTTACTCTCCCCCCTATATTGGGTTTTTCCCCAGTAAATATTCTTTGTAATAAAAAATAGCTTTGTGACCACACAGGCTGCTGAGTGCTTCCAGGGCAAGCAATCACTCCAACTGCTTCTTTCAGATTAATAATATTCATGAAAATGAGTTCCATTTGAGATTCAAATACTGTTTTTTATCTTTACACTTGTTTATCCATGCTTTTCTCTTGACTAGACAGTTTAATAAGTTCAGGTTCTAAATTATATTTTTAATTGAAAAAATGTATTTTCATTACTTATGCTTTTTACTTTCAGGTTTTTTAGAGTTCCTTTAATTGATCTTTTCTTCATGTATCAGAATATAAACAGAGGTAGCAATTAAAGGGAAAAAACAAAGGTACTCTAAACAAAACTAATAAAAATAACATTTAAGAAATGACTGAAAATAAGCCATGTTTAAGTTCGCTTCCCAAAATATTAGAGTAAACAGTTTTACTGGATAATACCAGGTAAACAATTATGTTCTGGTAAGATTGAAGATATTCATAGGAATTGTTTTCAATTTTTCTGGACTAAAACTAACATTAAGTATTAGAACAACTTAGCCAGCCCACAAACAACAAACTAAATTTTATTAGATGTTTTACTCTAAAATCAGCTTCATATAGTAATATAAATACATGCCTAAAACTTTTCTCAGAGGAAGAAATGTTTTGTTGACCAGTTATAGTGTTCCAAGAAAATTAATAACAGGCAAACTGGAAAGACTTTAGAGAAGATCATAAAAATGTGTTTGGGAACAGAAAAGACTGACTTCGCAGGAAAAGCTTTTCATGCAAAACCATTTGATTAAACAAGACTGACTACACAACTACCTGTAAGCCTATGGTGCTGTCTGAATTAAAAGCTTGTCTCTCATAGTTCCTCAGGACATAAAACTAAAAAGATGCAGATGAGCAAAGTTTCCCCAAACAAAAAAAACCAAAAAAACCAACAACAACAACAAAAAAACCCCAGAACAAACAAACAAACAAAAAAATCAATGACAGCACAGAAAATGTGCTAGACTTATTAGCAAATACAAAAGTAAAATAGAAAGAAAAAGAGAGCAGAGTCTGTTTTCCTGCACAGTGGATCTAAAGGGCCTCTCACCATTCACAGCTAAAAGGCTGCCTGAAACGCACCCAAGAATCTACTGTAAGGAAAAATAATGTACTGGCCAAAGGTGCAGATGATCTAATTGGTTTGCAATTATGTCCTTACAAAGAACAACCGCAAAAACTACAACTGATATTTCAGAAACATTAATCAGTTATTAAAGTTATAGGATTTAGCTACAAGCTCTTCAAATAATGTAAGTTCTTCAGCAAGTGATACAATTTTTCATGTAGTGGAGCTTTTTGATTCTCATTCTGAGATACTGTGGTAATCTTTTTTACGTTCAGAGAATGCCCATTTATGCACATTATGACTCACTTGCAGGAGAAAATAAACCATAACTGCCAGATCACAAAGTTACAGTAGGTCTATGGTATCGATTTATTTCTCCTTCATTATTTGTGCTGTTCCAGTGCTTATGGGAAGATAAATAGCTTTGAAGTGGAAACCTGTACATTAAAGTATGAAAGAGTCATAATAAATTGTTTCTAAAACAATACTGTGGTAGCTGACCAGAAGTTTTAGAAATTAAGTCTTAATCTATTTGTTAAAAGAGAGAAGGGAAACTGACATTCTCCTGCCAATATCCAGTCCATTTGGCCTTAATTAAAGCTTACATGATATCTCTTTACTTTTCAAAATACCAGATTCAGCTGGATTAAAGGCAGCTCTGTTATGCTTATCAATCCTGCAAGTCTATTTCCAGAAATCAGCATGGTCAGATTGAGATGAACACCTTCCCCCATGAAAGTCTGTGTTCAGACAGTTTGTAAATGTCTTTTATAGTGCCACCCTGGTTTTTCTGAGTTTTTTAAAGCCTTTTGATTGTTCATAAGATGGAGTCAGTCTCTTTAGCTTCTGTACAATATTAGGAGCAGTTTTTGCCTTTTCTCACACATGTAACATAAACAAATCCTTTGTTTTTCATTCCCTGTCCTTTGTTTGCATATTTATAACCTGAAAACAATTGTAACTGACAGTTGGTCTGGCCATTGGGCTGGGAGGTGGTAACTCCAGAAGCCAATCCACAACCAGACCCACAAATGTATAAGAAGTAAGAAATAAACAGGGCAGATTATAGGAGATCAAAACTGCTCTTCATAAGCTTAAGCACCACTAATTATCAATTGAAAAGATATTCTGATTAAATACAATTCCCTTTCTCAGAACACCTTAAAATGCGTATTTTCAGGATTGTCTAAAATCAAAATGCAGTATTTTAAAACACTGATAGTTTCAATTCAGAAACCATTCTCTAACTCTGGTTCAAAAAAACTCTGAATTTAATAGCTATCAAAAGCTGTTTAAGAGCAAAAGCATAAAACGATTTTATATCACATGTAAAATAAGGATATTTGCTTGTGGGACTGAAGAAAAATTCATATAAGCACTGCTCATCTGGACCATCAGGGTTAATATGCTCAGGTTTCAATATAACAAGTCCCATATTTTAAAACAGGGAAATTTTCAATTTTTAGAAACTATTTTCAGCATCTGCTTTCTTCCTGTTAAACTAACTCTGCTTACAAATGGAATCACCCCAGTTAAATAAAACAGTTTGTAACTTTAAAATGTCTATATTTTTTAAATTTTTCATATATATCTACATATTTTGATGAACTAGTTGAGGCAGCCTACAAAGAAATTCTATGAACCAAGGAGCAAGCCCTAAAAAGAATAGATAGGATTTTAGGTGACCCAAAGTGCTTTCTGGTGAACAAATTCTTAAGGAGTAAAGACTGAAGGTGGTAACATAACTGCTGCAAAGTAATGCAAAGTAATGATGAGCACTCATAGCCTGTTTTCTGCTTTACAGCTGTACCCAACTCTAATATTTACAGTATTTTACCTTGAAACAAAATAATATGATTTACATATTCATACGACAGTTACATACAGATTGTGCTTAAATGACATTCAGAGTTTCAAAGAATGGAGACAATATCATTTAAATTTCAAAAATCTGGTATGAGTGTTCCATATTTTTTCTCCTGTTAGTTTTACATTTACAATATATGACTAAGTTTTTAGTACTCACAGGCTTACCATCTGGACCAGGCAGACCAGGATAACCATGATTCCCAGGCTGCCCAGGGTCACCCTATGGAAAAGCAAGATGTGAACACACAAAACATATAAGCATTTTAAAATTGTGAGAGTATTTTAAAATTAGCACAAAGCAACCTTAACCCTAACACATTCCACAGAACCTTATTTACAAGTCCAGAGACCTACTATTGAGGAGCAACACCTACAGTGAAAAAGAGCTGATTTTGGGGAAGGAAATTCTCCCCAACTTCTTGTGGACTGCTTGGACAAGTGAGTCCACACTTGGTTACAGCACAAGTTGACCCATCAACTTAAAAGCTTTCTAGTCTTTTAGCACTTTAATGAACAGAAATAGAAACACTTTTTATCAAATAGATGAAACAATCATTAATAAAACTCCATTGATGAAGTAGTTCTTTTGTGAAGAAGTCTCTCACTTGCTTTAGGCGAGCCTAATTCTTAAGATAAAAGCACTAAACAGTTAAGAGGCAGGAGTAAAACCTGCAATATAGTTAACTCCTCTCCACACACCAATTGCTTTAAAAAAAGATATTTTTCAGTTTTCTTCTTAAAAATCCTCTGCAATTATTTTGATAACCACTGTTACGATCATGTTAAAGAAAAGTTGCTTGCCAAGGCTTCATGTTTATGGTGAGAAAGGAGGAACTTATCCTATTCAATATATCCTCCAGAGCATTGACTTTCTCTGTTTACTTTACTAACAGCTTCGATGTGAACTTGGCAAAATCCATTTGATCTCTAAACCACTTTTACTTCTGCAGGGGTGTTAAGCAGGTACTTATTTCTTCAGCCTGAATCATCAACAGACCTGTGGGTCAGTTACAACCGCAGAATTGTTATAAAAAGGGAGGACATCAGCAGGGAAACAGGAAACTAGCTTTCAATGTGACTATGAAAAAAAATAGCTTCACATATAAACCACGGAAGTGTGATGCTGAACTAAGTGGAAGAGACTATAGAATAATGTCTTTTTTTTAAAAAAAAAGATAACAGTTATCATTTGCTAAATTAGTAATAAGTTACCCAAAATTATTGTTGTCCAAATTAAGAAGTCCAGATTTGGAATTTGAGCAAAAATAAATTTGCTTTCAAATATACTATTTAACTTAATTTTTTTTTTTTGCTTTTAACTTGAAAAGCTTAAAGCATCAATTACTTGTATTTTGAAATTGCTTTGATCCAATTTATTGTACTCCATTAGTATCACCAACACAAAAATTAAGTTAAAATTCATATAGTTCTAGAGTCCAGTATTCAAAAGTTAATAAATATTATAACTGAGATAACCTATTCAACCATAAATTGGCTTCCTGTTGACTTTCTGCAGCCTTTTGTGTTAGGTACCATATTGTCAGCTGTATTATTCAGTTACCCCCAAACAAATATTACAGTGCATTGTAATTGAAAAATTGCACATAAAGCAATAGGTATAGGTCATCTGAGTTCTGAAATTTCATATTCCTTCATACTTTACAGCAAATGGTTTTCAAATCTTTTAAAATTATAAATACTTCATTCTCTCTCCCTCTTTTTTTTCTCTGTGTTAAAAAGAGAATAAAAAAAGGTGAAAGACCACAGAAATTCTATTACATGAAACAATAATGATGACCTCTGTGTTGCAGATTTCAGAAACCTTCTCCACTGTATCAAGAAGCCCTTTGATTTGAGGTAGCTACAGCATACTATAACCTCTTTTATGATGACAGCAGAGGTTTTTATTCATTTGCTTAATGAAAGACAAATGATTTGGGGTTTTCTTGTCTGCACTTATAAATAATTCTGTAAACACTGCTTAGCACAGTTATTGAGAAGGGTACTAAAGCACATACTGGGGATTTGAGTTTGCCGTGTAAGACTTTTGCAACTCAGGTCTAGTCCTCATTTTAGTTTTTCATCAGCACGGAAAGGAGGTCATCAGAACACCTTATGTGCAACTCTCCCAGTAAGCATCTAGTTCATTCTTTTACAAAGAAGGAAGAAACCTCCCTCTCCATTAAAAGACTTGTTAGAAAATCATTTCACCCTCAAACAATTAACAGCAACATCATTTGCTGAAGAGTAGCAGGGAAACACAGGTCACATACACTCAACAAGACAAGAAAGAGACTTACTTTGGGGCCTGGAGGTCCTTGCTTTCCTGGTGGGCACATGCAGGGGGCAGGTGTTGAGCCTACATCACTGGGACCATTCATGCACTACCAAGCATGAAAACAGCCATCAGAACATATGCCAAAGGCAGCCAACAAACATACTGGAACACTATGTGAGGCTGACTTTCCTTAGGCTGCCTTTCACTTAGGTCTTGGCATTCACTCTCTTGTTCAGCTGGAACTTCTGCCTATTTGAATATTGCCCTCCAACTACTTTTCATGCATGGAATCATTTTATACAGAATAAAGATTTAAAAAATGTAAGATATTGGGCTGATACTTGTAACTTTGTTTTTTTCACAAATACTTTTATAGTTTGATAATTTTAAATCTTGCAACATGAAGGATGCTTCTCTTAGCTAATCTATATTCATAATTTAAAGTGTGATCAATTCTCAAATATACCAATTTAATTTAAAAATGTGTAAAATTCTGTAATACATAATACATATGTATAGATAATGATCCCAACCATTGGCATGCTATCATGCGTAGCAAGCCTGAAAAGAAGATAAACCCCAAGTCTCCTACCTCCTATGTGTTACAACTATGAAGCTATTTGAGGGGAGGGAGGACACAGCTGCTACTGACTCCTAGATGTCTCTAGTCCTGGTCCCAAGAGTGCCCATCCTACAAAGAGACCATTAGGTGACCTCCTCCAAACCATGCTCCCTGCAGCACTAAATACTAAACCTTGGCAAGATCACATAATGCTCTAGAATTTCTTTCTTTTTTGTGATATTTATGTCTCACCATTAAGCTGCACATGAAACCTCAGTGCTTTATTCAGGCAGGAAAGTGGAGAGCTACTAAATCAAATCTATTATAGGTACATCTGTACTAAATCCATATGCTGAAGTTAGAGCTGGTAAATTCTTTTTTCACCCATCAACCCTAACCCAGCAAGTTCTTAGACCTATGGAAAAGCAAAAATTTAAGAATCCAAGCTAAAAAAAATAATAAAAAAAAATATATATTTACTATCTAAAACTCTCCACAGCATTTTACTGTGAAAAAAACACACATACTAGAATAATGACACCTTTTACGATGTTTCTTG
This sequence comes from Hirundo rustica, assembly GCF_015227805.2. Taxonomy (NCBI): domain Eukaryota; kingdom Metazoa; phylum Chordata; class Aves; order Passeriformes; family Hirundinidae; genus Hirundo; species Hirundo rustica. The sequence goes on along the minus strand of NC_053452.1, from coordinate 91,720,570 downwards.
AATGGAATTCTTTCTCGGGATCAAATGATTGATCAAAACACAAACCCATATTTCATTTGCAATGGTGCAAGTTGGGAGTTACAGGTAAGGTTAGGGAAGTTGTCATATTAAGTCTCCAGACAAGCTCTTCTTCAGGGAGTTCCCATTAGCACAATGCATGTAACAGGTACCTGACCGTGCATCCCCCTGCAAACAGCAGTGAATGAATTGAACTGGGGGAAAACGTCAGACCATTTATTCTAATGAACATGGTTTTTTCAGAAAAATTATTTTTTATTTGTCTACTGACTAGAGTTCAAGCAAGGAAAGTCCAACATTCCTAAGCTTAGCAAATCCTCGTCCCCTTTTGAAAACAAAGTGTATATTACCTAGAATATTAAGAAGCTTATAAAAAGTCAAATACTACCTTAAACTGAGTTTGAGTAGTTTAGGATTGAGCCTACCTCTCCATTCTGAAACAAGAAGAAACACAGTTTAAGAGTACAATAATATTTTTAAAAAGAAAATGCACTAGTTTGGAAACTATCAAAACCAATCATAACTTCTGAGTTCCAACTGTCAAGAAATTATAATTCAAAGTTTTAGACTTTCTGAGACTTATATGCATCTACTATCAATTCATATGAAATTAATTTGGCTAATTAAGGGTCTGTCAATGGCAGTTATCAGTAGCAATTTTAAAAAAATAATGACAGAATTAATACTAAACCATGTCAGTACTTTCACACTAAATGTTTAGATTTGGGTCAAGCCTTTTAGCAGAAGTAACTTCTCATCAAAAATATCCTTTGCGTGCTCATTCATGTCAGAGAATATACCAAAATATTTCTGAAATCTCTGCTCTCTGCCTGAATCCAGCATCTGGGAAAACACAGAGCAGCACAGAGGCAAGTCTGGCTTTTTCTCACTTTCCTGTGACTGCCTTAGACTCTGCTATCAATTGATTTTTGTTCCAGTATCTGCAACACCATAGAACAATACAACCCCAAATACTTCAGCAGAGCAACCATGAAACTGTCTGTCTTAATAGTTTAGTAGGCACCATTAGCTGCACTGTCCGCAGGAGTGTTCTAATGCACATGCTCACTGCAGATTTCATGCACACTCTGTGGACACAGAGAGCTTCCTCTGTTTTCAATTTTCAGCTTAAGCAACCCCTTGAGAAGATTTTCATTTTCCACAGATCATAGGAGCTTGAAATTACTATGCAGCTAGGTATCTCTGGGAAAGGGGATTAATTTGGGCTGTAATTAGTACACAAAGCCTCTGCTTATTTCAGGAGCTCTGACACAACCACACTCTGACAGAATACAACCACCAACCACATATTCCTCCTTGAACATCATCCAACACTTTTATTTTCTGAAGGAGTCCAGAATCTCATGGGCAAAGTCCAGATTTAATTTTCAAAAACAGACAGTGAAACTTAAATGGCAAAAAGCAATCTTTTGGCTTCAGCTCCTTGATAAATTGCAGAGAACATAAGATATGAAAGACTTTTTAGTGTTTGCTTTCTTTATGCAAAATGTTTTCATTTGATTACTTTTCATATCCTACTTTTAATTTGTAAAGAGCAAAAAGATATGTGGTGCAGTTAAATAGCCATATACTTTATTTTCTTCAAGATTCAAAGATAATCAAAAGTGCTCCTTCACCTGTTAGTTCTTGATACAAAGAATCAGAGTTCAGAACAGCTAATAATCCATTCACCTACTTGCTGTTTGATTGAAAGTTGAAAAAGCCCTGACAAGGATACAATAGACACACTGGCCTCAAAGAAAAAGAAGAAAAACAGACTAGCTGACACTACGGGCCAGTCTGACAAAAAAGAAAATCTGGATGCTGGAGATGCAATTGTTCTATTGCCAAACCAGCAAAATGATACTAAAACAAATCGTAACAGGTGGAATGTGGGTCTACATAGGAAGACATTGGCAGCTGATAATCCTTAGCTTTGTCTGTTTTAGCCACCAAACAAAGGGTGGTATTTTGAATCTATATGTTTAAATCAATCTCTTGCTTATGCTTTGAGATGGGAATGGAATGCTTAAATCCGGCTCTGCCAGTCATGACTGGTTTCCAACTCTGTATATGTTTTACATTTCAGTGTATAATTGACAGTAAGATGACCAAGAGAGGGCCAAAGGGACCCCATAAAATTGCTAACTGTGTACAAGGATCATAAACTCTTGGTTTTATTTGCCTTGTACTTAACCCACCTCTCGAAATTGTAGCAACATTTCAGATAATGGGATATTTATGACAGACCTCAGCATAGATATTTCTATGGGAGAAGGCTGATTTAGAAATACAGGTTTGCTGGTTATGTACCAAAATTTCACAGATTAAATGACCTGACAAGTAGCAAGGAGTATATCAGAAAAGTTCAAAAGTCATATTAAAAGAATTTTACACTGAAAAAAACCTAGAAGTTTTATTATTCTATAATGCTTAAAATCTGAAATTTTAAGAGGATTTTAAGATTCTTCTATACTCATATATATCAAATTTGCAACATTAAATACCTAAACCAAAACAATTGCAAAGAACTTTGTGAGAAAATAAGGCTGAAAACAGACAAGGTGCGTGTGACTTGTTATTGTACAGGTAGCAAGCATGTGTTTGCAGTAGCTGAATCAATGTAGTATAATTTCTTTTAAAACTTAATTAAGTCAGCTTTAAACAGTGATTTGTAAAAAAATGCCAAGTAGTCCTCAAAAGTTCATCTATCATACTCACAAATCCTGGGATCTCACAGACTGTTTCTCGATTATTTTGCTCTGGGTCACAGTAGATTCGCAGTTTTTGTATATCAAACTGTAATTCAAATCATAAAAGACTTTTAAAGGTCTGTGCATTCACTACAGTTAAAAATCAATTAAATATACAGAAATATTTTTAGGCTACTCACAATGATTAATATGTGCAACCAATTAAACATGCTGTAACATAATTATTTAAATAAAAATAACCAATCCAAGAATTTTTAAAAAATAACAGAAATCACCAATCCTGTTCGACGGGAATTAATCCAAACACATGTAGCACAAACTACACTGGCTGCCAGTATCATTGAGGAAAAAAATTAATAGCACAGGCAAGCTCAACCTCTTTCTTTTTACCTTAATAGACCTGGGAAGATGCTTCTACACAGCCCTGCTCATATTAGATGTAGGATTATTAAATTCTGGTGAAGCATCTGAAGGCATCCCTAATGCTTAGTGTTTAGTATACAAAATGAATCTTTAAAAAGCATTGAATAAAAACACTGGCATCAGGTAAACAAAAGTTTTTGCCATTCTGCTTTGCTTCTACATTCCAAAACAAACTTAAACCACTGTCAAGTTTTTCTAGTATAAACTATCATGACTGCAAAGCAAGAAGAAAGAAACTTGACCAAAATTTTCCCTCTTTTACCAGCATCACCCATACATACACTGATAGAAGTTCATCATATGCAAATGTCAAGCAGAGGAAATTCCCTACTTTAAGACACAGTTTCCCAAATTCAGGCAACCACTCTGCATCATTTTTGTCCTTGGAAAAAGTGAGACCAGTTAAGCATCAATGTCACTTGTGCTAAGTCCTCCTGACCATTTTTATTCTCTCTTAAGTATTACAACTTTGTATACTAAATTTACTAAAGTCTACTCCAAGTTAGAAGAGTAAGCTCAAGAAAACAGAAGCCACCAAAGTAGTGTTAACCTACAAGAGAATTACTGAATTATTGTAGTTTTAGCATATGCCTACCTGTACCGTTTCCTCCTTTCCAGAATATTTTCCTATTTGGGTTAGGCCACTGATGTAAATACCTAAAACAGGATGTAATGGCTTTGTTTCAATTTCTTGGCCATCTATATACAAAGTTACAAAGTCTTCTGTTACTAAGAGACGAATTTGATGCCAGCCTTCATCAAACAACGTCTAAGAAAAACGAAGAAAAGAGCACTGTTTACAACAAATGCCTTCAATTTAAATAACAATAAAACTGCACTTTAACAATCAAACTGCTGCCAATGATTGAGGTGATCAAGGCTGCAGGTTTTACATACAAATAATTCTAAACTATATAGGCAAATAAAGCATTACCAAATAATATTGTAATTGAAAATATGACAATTGGTAAGAATTAATCCTTATTTCAGAATTATTTTATAACTCACATAGTTTTTTGTTGTTGTTTTTTTTTTAGTCTATTACCTTAAACATGCTCAGACCTGTGTTTATTAAAAATATGCAGCCAGAAGTCTCTTTATCAGCACTGGTTTAATGTCTCAAACACTTCAGATCACCAATCATGGTGAAAAAAAAATTGGTACTTGTGATAAATTTGTAAGTGATAAATTATCATAAAGGCTTATTAAAGAAAAATGTTCATTAAGAGTATATTGACATTTATACTGTGTTTAGAGACACACAGGTCTAAAAAAGCCATAAAATTATTGTTCTCCATAATAGCAAGGTGCCCCAGGGTGACTTTATGATCCCCAATTATCTGTTCTGTTTATGTTCGATATAATGCCCTAAACCAGGACACAAGGCAAGCATGGAACAAAACAAACAAACAAACAAACACAAAAAAAACCAAAAACAAGAACTGTGTTTTCCTGGTGAAGTTCATGGATACCTGGGACTGCATGAATAAGACTGATTAGTCTGTGCAGCTCCAAGAAATAGATAAATACAGATTGATTACTGACTTGAAACTGAATTTTCTAACAGTTTCCAGTAAATCAAGTTTAATACAGCTTCTTAAAAAAAAATAAAAATTATTTTGCCACTAATAATTATTAAAAGGTAGAGGAAATTTGGAAAGAAAAAGTAAAAAATTCAGTAACAGAAAAATAAAATACCTCTCCCTAGAAAAAGCTTAGTAGTTAAGACCTATTCCTTGGATAGGAGTCCTTCCTTCAATGAGGATTTATATCTAAAATTCCTTCATCCTGATTTGGAGCAGGGATTTGAATGCAGGCCTCCGCTTCCCAGAAAAGTTGAACCCATGGCCATGAAGTGCTCCAGCAGTAAATCTCTCCCAGTCTTTGCTGAAACAGCCCTCTCTGTTCACTTAACTCATACTCCCTGTGGCAGGAAGGGCAATCTCTGGGCTGCACATATTCCTGCTACAAATGCAAGAACAGGGTCATGCAACCTCCATGCAACTGTCTCATCTGCAGCTAAGGCAATCTTTCTTACAAGAGTGGAATACTTAACTGGAAATTACTGAAGAAAGATTGAGAGACAACCTTCTGATTGCACTAGAAAACAATAAATTTGGGTTGCTCAAAGAGGGGAATAGTGGAATAATGTGTACTTAAAGAAGTATTCTAGCAGGATAGTGACATACTCCTTACCTTTACATGAGGTGCAGCAAATGTAATAACTTGCGTGCCATTTATTAAACTTGTTGTAGTGAATGATAATGTTTTCTCTTCTCCATTAACAGTGACTGCTATCTGTGGTCTCTTATCTAGACTCAGGATTCTCCACAAATCCCATGTCTTTTTGACTTTAAATCTTTGAGTGGAAACAAACACATACGATGGAGGGAGACCTTCTGGAAACACATTCCTAAATAAGAGGGAAGGGTGGAAAAAACAAGACAGTATTTGAACATTCATATAAATCTTCAAATAAGTCCTTCTTACTTAAAGAAACAAAAGAAAAATCTTATTTAATAGAGAAGCATATTTATAAAATTCAATACCTTGTTAATTCTGAAAGGTCAACACGTGAGGTTACTTCATAAGCTTTTGCATTAGTGGTTGATATTTGAATTCTCTTTTTAACTTTTTTTTTCACACCTAATCCTACAAGAATGTCAAATCCTTTTTCATCTCGAGCTGCCACTGGAATTCTTGTCGGACAAACAGATTCTGCAAAGTAATAAATGTAAGGACAGTCCAAAATATGACTTAAAACTTCCAAGAAAAGTAACCTCCCACCCATCTAATTTTTTTTTTTTTTAAATCTGCCTTTCAAGAAACAAAAAGAGAACTGAGAACTGTCAGTTAAGCACAACATGAAAGAAGTGGTATGCAGGATCCCCAGGGAGTTGAAGCAAGAAGAATACTAAGATATCATATTTTACTGCAATTACATTCACATACTATTTTGAATTATCACTAGTTGTAGTTAAAGTGTATTACAATATCTAGCTAATAAATATATTGAGTTTTATTTCTAAAATTGCATGGTTCCAAAATTATATAAAATTACAGATTTTAATTTCCAAAATGCACTAACAATTGGAATTCAGAATCCCTCCCAACTATAAAATCAGTTTGAAAATGGACAAAGTTTTATTCTCGTTTTATTTAACTCAAAATAGACTCTGAGCAGTTTTGTCTGTTACACTGAAACCTGCTTGAAGTTATTCTCACTGGAAAAACAGTATGTAATATATTTTCTGTGGAAGCATAAGTTATCTGCATGTTATCTTGGTTAAATATCTTTACACAAAAACAGTGGACCTAAGCTGTCTCAAACAAACGAAAAAAAAAAGACAAAGAGATAGGACAGTGAAACTTAATACTAAAACAAACATTAGGGTAACAAATCAATGAAAATAAAGTTCCTTGTTTTATTAAAATTATGCTAAACTGTTAACAATAAATATCATTATTCATTTCCCACTATTTCTTCAGAAAAGCATCAGTTCATAGACAGGGAAGTGTTAGGAATACATTCCAAAGAAGGGGTGGAAAGTTCTCTTATCTCCATCTAGACCAGCCATGAGCTGGAAAACTCCTGTCTTTCTGCCAGGATAATTATCAGCTCAAAGGTCTAGACTGGCTTCTTTTCATAATATGAGCAATACTGCATGACTTCCCTTTCTAACCAACCCCAGGGCAGCCAGAAGCTACCCCATTCTGGTGGGGGAGGCAGGATAAATATGCTCTAAGAAAATTCCACTACTTTTCTGGACAACCTGTCTGTCATGGGAAAGGACAATCCATCCTAAGCGGTCACAGGTACTACGGGCAGCAGCAAGAAGCCACATAAACTCCCCTTAGTTTTCTTTTCCTCCCCACCTCAGCAAAATGACACCTGACTTCCAAATTAAAAATAAATTATCTGTCTGTTTTACAAGAAAAAAATTGTAAGAACTCTGCCCACACTTTGGAAATTAAGATATATCTACCTCCTGAATACTAAAAAAAGTCCAACAAAACATTCCTTCTCCTTCTCAAATACAGATTTAAGTCAACATACTTATGCTATTAAGTAAAACTAATAGCACTTTTTTCAGGTTTCTTCAAATGTGCATTATTGTTATGGAAGTATTTTCTAAACCCATTAATAGCAAAGCTGGATAATGGACATATTACAATAAACAAAGACTACAGATAATCACATACATATACACCGAAAAATACAGGGTCTCCTATATTTGTTACAATATTACAAATTTGGTATAAAATCAAAAACTAAAGGCAGAAATATAAATACTTTATGTAAGACGGCCATTATGATGGATCAGGGCCAGAATAACTGTTCCAAACCAATACCAACCAACCAAATTAAGCACGAGTAAAGTTACACATTAAGAAACTATTTTTTCTTTCCAATGGCACCAATGTAATTGGTGAATTACATGAAAAATTCCCATTCAGGTAGATCCTTTCTGGGTCTTCTGGATAATTTTCTGGCAGGACTATTTCGATAACTGAGCCATTATACAGCATGCAGAAATCAGTGGCAAAATTAAGAGCTGTCTTCCATTGTAAGTGGGGTTGTATTTCAAGTCCAGAGTACCAGTCACTTCAACTCTCTAGCCTTTTCTGAAGTCTTGTTGCCTTTTAGTGCTTCTACATAGTTTTCAGATGCTTATTTTCTTTCCTAAAGCATGAAAAAACTTCATTATGTTAAATCCCAGTATCTGGGACAAAGCAACTTTTCTCTGCATCCTCCAGACAAAATTCTGAGGTCTGCGTTGGGTCTTCTTCCTAAATGCATTCCTGAAACTATTTTTTTTTTAATTATTATTTTTTGCTATAGCATATTGACAGGAACATTCAACTTCCAGAAAAAAAGAATAAATATTAAATATTCCTTAAATATTCGGTTCAGTTCTGGATGACAGGTTCAGGAAGACTTTTCTTCCCTGATGTACTCTAAAACACTAGAGTTCCCAAAAGGGACACTAGAGCCCACCACCTACAAGCCTGTTCCTAAGAGCAATACTTGCTCCAGGAACCACCAAAGCTCGGCTTCCGTTGTCCAGAAAGGAGATACTGCCCCTATGGCCTTTTATTGATGTTCACTTGAGAATGGATTTTAAAACTCCATAGAATAAAAGCTAGCATTTTTTTAGACATTTACACAAAGACCATGAAGAGAGAATTGCAAAATTTTCAGGAAGTTTCATGTGATCACAGCCAAATCATTGCTGCTTGGCCCTCATGGAGCTTCCTCTCCTTCAGTCAAAGTGAATCTTAACAATATGAGAACCAGTAAATCAATCAATCAATCAATCAATCAATAAAATAATGCACAACTTAGCAATAAAAAATCCAGTTTATCAGTCTTGGAGTTCACTTGCTAAAGACGTGGTTAGAAATGAAGCTGCCAAGTGGCTTTCACTGCTCTGTGAAAGAAGCATCTAAATGCTGAAGCATGGGAAGTGCATGATGTAAGAGACACAAAGCAAAGGGTCACTTCAAGTGAAAGAGTAAGTACACTTTGTACAAATGGTCAATATTCAGATTACTACTGTAAATTATGTGAAATACCACAGATTAAATTTAAAGGAAATTAGTTAACTCAATGCTGAAAACTGAAAATCCATCCTCATGAAATACAATGGCCCTTCTTCTAAAACTTTTGTTAAAGAAAATACTGTGTTTATTTAGTGTTTATTTAGGGGAATTTCTCTCTGCATGAATTTCTATTAATGAATTTATCTCCATTTAACTGATTTAATTTTTGGACTGACCACCTTACTATATCAGCCACATCGAATTACTATGATTTTCATTTAATGTAGCAAGAAATAAACACTAATACCCTCAACAAAAGTATCACCATATTTTTTCAATGAAATTGATATTCAAAGGGAGAGCAAACAAAATCTGCTTTTCGCTTTTACTAGGTACAGAAATATGGTACAACTGAAATATGACTTGCATCAGTTCTTAATAATAAAGCATGTACAAAATAATACCACTGACATACTAGAATCTGAGTGATATATTTTAGAGGCAATTTGCTATCTTTGTTATACATAAAAGCCATTGTTTTATAAAAATTCAGAAAACTCAATGCAGTAATGCTGTTAGCATTCTAAAGTCAAAGAGTCACTTCACAATGTTGGTCTTGGCTAACTCTTGTATGAAATTCTTCTAAGAAACATCATAACTGCTTGCTACAACTACAGACATCTACTCCACTCTCATGAGTCCCTACCTGGAGTGCTGTGTCCAGCTCTGGGGCCACAACATAAGAAGGATGTGGACCTGCTGGAGCAAGTCCAGAGGAAACCACAAAGCTAATTAGAAGGCTGGAGCCTCTCTCCTGTGGACAAAGGCTGAGAAAGTTGGGGTTGTTCAGCCTGGAGAAGAGAAGGGTGTGGGAAGATCTTCGGGAAGCCTTCCAGTACCTAAAGGAGCCTTACAAGAGAGCTGGAGAGGAACTTTTCACAAGGGTGTATAGTGACAGGACAAGAGGGAATGGCTTTAAACTGAAGGAGGGTAGGTTTGGATTAGATTATTAGGAAAAAAGTCTTTACCGTCAGGGCAGTGATGCACTGGAACAGGTTGCCCAGAGAAGTTGTGGATACCCCATCCCTCGAAGTGTTCAAGGCCAGGTTGGATGGGGCTCTAAGCAACATGATCTAGTGGAAGATGTCCCTGCCCATGGCAGGGGGGCTGGAACTAGATGATCTTGAAGGTCCCCTACAATCCAACCCACTCTATGATTCTATGATTTTTGCAAGGAGACTTTTTTCTTCTGAGTTTTTCAATACTAAAAGTATGTATTCAGAAGAATTCCTGTTGTAATGGCAGGCTGTCCTCTCACCTCTCTAGAAGAAATGCTGGATTGTGCATGAGTATCAGTTGCAACTAAGAAATCAATAAAGTAAACTCTATATTCTCAGCACTATGAGAATTGCTGAAATATTTTAGTGTTTTTAAACTTTATCAATTAAAAAAAAAATTGGGCTTAGGGCAAGAGAATACATATTGAAATTAAACCCATACTGTGTTAAAACACTGTATCTTTCCCAAATATAACTCTTTGTTTGAAAGAGAAAATAACATTTTGGGAGGAATTTCCACAAAGAAGATCAAAAAGAAAGAAGATCATAGTAAAGAGTATCAGGTCCCTTAGGTTACATTAATCATGTATTCTGCTTGTGAAATTAAAAAGTATGTGTACAGAACTACATTATGCAAACCAAAAATATTTCTTTTATAATCCCTTACCTTCACAGAGTTTCTGTTTTATAACTTCTTTAATTCTTGATATTGCAATATAGTCTTCAACATAAAATACATAAGTTGATGAAGGTTTATTGGCAATAGCTTTAAGTTCATCCTCTTCAATTTCAGAGCCAACACCAATTGCAAACAAAGTGATCTTATTTTTCCTTGCTTCTGTTGCTACATCTTTGACTTCATCTTGGGACTTTCCATCAGTGAGAACAACTGCTATTTTTGTTAAAAATCGTGAAGATTTTGCAAAAAGATGGTCAAAGGCAAACTGAATAGCTCTTCCTGTTCTTGTATTTCCTCCCAGATAGTGTATGGACTCCATTTCCCTGATGAGGTTCTCAGTGGATTCATGAGTTCCGAGGGGAATTTCAAGTACAGGGTAATCACTGTACTGGACAACTCCAACTTGAATAAACTTTGGCCCTATGTCAAAATTTCTTGTAATATTGACAAGCCAACTTTTGATTATTTCAAAGTTTTCTGGGCCAACACTGTAAGAGCCATCCAAGATAAAAACTAAATCTGCTGGAGCAGTTCTGCAACCTAAAAAAAAAAAAAAAAAAAAAAAAATTAATTCAAACAAAAATTTTAATGATCACTTTCACTTTCTTCCTCCACAGTAAATGTTTTTCCTATCAATTAGTGATTATATTAGGATCTATATTGACAAATACACTCCAGCTCAAAAAAATTTACCAGAGTTCATCAGGACAAACTTGTGTAAGATGGTTTGCGTAAGCTACACAGATCCAATTTGGTATCTGAAAGCCACACTAATTTCTGGTTTCTACATTAGCACCAAAAACAACTAGGAAAAATTCTGGAATTCAGTTCTTTAGCTGGCAATTGCATTCCATTCAATAAACAAAGAAGAATGTATATTGGGTCTTTTCATACCCCATCTGCAGAGATGATAAAATCTCCTTTTTGTTAGCAAACCGAGCACACTGCGGCGGAAGGCTATAGCCTGAATACTCCACAATCCTTTTACAAATACATTTTAATTGACTTTGGACACTACTACATGGCATTTACAGAACTAGTTTTATAAAATCCTGAGTCTCAACTGAAGGTTGCTGGTAGTATATTCTGATTTTTACAGAAGAAAAGTATTCAGTGAATGAGCCTAACCTCCAGAATATAGAATCTTGTAAGCTTTTACTATCTACAGTGTAACTGCATGACATAGGCATGGATTCAGCTCTCCTGGCTGTAGTCATAAATGGACTTTTTACTAAATTGCCAACTACAGGCCGTGGACAGACACAAGCATTTCCATAGAGAAGTCCTATACATGCAACATGCCCCTTTTCAGATGGAGGGAATAACTTTCCAAAGGAGGGAATTGCCTTCCATTGACTGTGAAAGAAGTTTTGATAACTGACACATGAGGTGCCAAGGAGATGGCCAAAAAGCAGGAGGGATTATTTTGATCTCACGGCACATGAGGTCATGAGGCTTACTGTCCTTTTGTTTTCTGAAAGTCTGCAGCTCTACCACAGGAATCAGAGCTTAGCCTTACCCTGAAATCGGTCTACAGACACTAAGAAAACATTTCACCTTCCCTGAAAGCAAGTGAGCACAATCTGCTGGAGAAATGCTTCTGCAATGCAGGTGGTGGTGAAGAGAAAAGACACTGGCAGAAGGAGCAAAGGGCACATTGAGTGCATCGCTCAGTGGTCCAGGGTTATGAATCACAGAGTAGCTTCAGCTAGGAGGACTTCTTATCATTAGACTCCACTAAAAGCAGAGTATTCATTTTGATGGGTTCTCCTGGAGCAGATAGACAAATGATAAAAAGTCTTTCTAAAGACCAAAAGGAATTTTATGGGGTTTGTTGTGAAATACTGAAAATTGCTGGACTGAGAGCAATACTAGAGGAAAAATACCTACCCTGGGAAGTATCATTGTGGCTATAGGCAAGTCTTCTACACTTTTTTTGTTCAGTCACTTTTTCTTTAAGAAAGCTACTTTGCTTTAATGTTTTCTATAAACCAGATTTGGAGTATAAAAATGGTTTGGTGGGGTTTGAGATGCTAATTTTGAAGAATGTGGAAGAACGTATGTCCCAGAACTAGAGTTAGCTCCCTCTCACAAAACCTTCATTATTTCTTATTTATTTTCTCACACAAAAATAAGCAATTCAGAACATGATTTCTGAAGCCATGAAAATAAAAATATTCAAGATTCAATTTTAAATCAAAACTGGAGCTTTACAGTTCCATCTGCCCCCCTTGGCCATTTTCAAGACACAAATAAAGACATTCTCGTTCTAATGAAGAAATAAGATATTTAAGCTATTTTTCATACATTTTCAGATTTTCACCAGGAAAATTATATTGGAATAAAATCACCATCAACAGAAGTGTATATGTGAACACCAAAATGGATACTAAAAATTCGAGGCATGCTTTGAAGTTGCACTTATTTAAAATGCAAATATTAAGACCTACTTGCTCTTGTTTCGCCATCTTCAGCTGAGATATAATCATGAAGTAGCAGAACTAACAGCATCTGAAAAAATGTTACAATCTGTGCCATGTGTATTTTATTCTCAAGGTCTTGATACAAAACTAGATGGGGAAAAATGAAAAGAAAACACAGTGTTATTATATTACCAAAAAAAAAAAAAAAAAAAAGCTTCTGCAGTTTAAAAACTGTGTCTGAGGAACATTTCTGAATCAAATTTGTAAGACCAGATGTGGCCACCCTGCAATGAACCATTGACTTAAAAAGTGTCAGTCAGGCATGTAAGCCCAAAACTGAGCTTCTAAACTCAACAACACTCACCAGCCTTTTTGTGCAAGCTCAGTTTTCATCAAGATACATTTATACACTTCTCCTGATAGGCACTTTCACAAGTAGGTTATATTCCTAGTCACACTTGTCCAAACACCATCCTGCTATCCCACTCTGTAGCCATTATCATCAGACATTACCAAAAGATCCAAAATATGGCAAGTGTTTACGTATCAGGTACTGGTGGGGAGGTGCTACTTCAGTCTCAACCCACACACCTGGCTACTTCAGGGAGACTGGGACAATTCCCACTCCCCTACCCCAGGACTGAGACTGACACTAGCAGGCAGGGTTTCAGCAAACCCCAAAACTTCCCCAGTAGAGCCAAGCCCTGCAGACAGTGTATGGTAACATCCAAGATTACATAAATTACATACATGTTCAACTTATGGGGTTTTTTTCTCCTGTTTATGTCTCCTTTGCTATCATGGTTTATGAAATATAATCCCCTGTCAAGTAAATATGCAATTCTGGTCTCATATTGCTGTTAAAAAATATTATTTGACTAATTTATTTTAATTAAGAAAGATTTATTTGTTGTGTTTATTGAAAAAAATAGTATTATAGTGGTAAAAGATACGTTTTTGGAGTACAGTATTAGAGATCCATTAATTTCAAGACTCTGAAAGAAAGTATACTGAATCCCTTTTGTATTCTCTCATCTCATCCTTCAATGAAAAATGCAATTTTCAGGGTGAATTCATTTCACTGCAGAGCAGTCAGCTTCCAGGAAATGCTACTCCCACCCAACGTAATTCCCCAAAGTTAATAAAGCAGAACCATAATTATTCTGTTATTAAATCTCTCCTTCAGATTACAGATAATTGCAAGGTAGAGCCATATTTTCGTATCATTCTGGGTCTATCTCCCATAGACCCCAAGGTGGGTCTGATTTTTACCCATTCTGACACAAGGTAATATGAATATGGGAATAGGACATAAGATCCACTTTTCCAGTTCTGCTACACAAACACTGGGATATCACCTTCATTCAAACAGATTGAGTGGCAGTTTTTCATTCCAGGTATTTGAAAAGGGATCTATTTTTAACTACGAAACTGTATAAGTATTAGGCTTGTGATACATGAAAAAAAAAAAAAAAATTACCATAGTAGAGATAGACAATTTACATGGATTATTTGGTTTGTTGGTGATTTGATCATTCTAAAATCTCTTCCAGCCTTTTTGATGGTAAGTTTTTACTGTAGGGTAAAACATGTCTCTCATGAGACCAAATTGAGCAATATCAAAGAATAATATGTGAAATTAAATCTATGTGGCAATTTGAACAGCAGGTGACTAAAGGACAAATGCATGCTTTTAGAATATCAGGAAATGTCAGCCAATAATTGAAAAAAACCCCAGATAGACTACAGTACAGAGAGCTGATATACAAATAAAACAGCACAAGGCTGACCCTAAAACACTATAAAATCCTCCCACCAACAGCCCCAAAGAAATAAACAAATTATATGGAATAGTTTTGAAAAAGAAGATTGAACAAAACAGCACATTAACTAATTACAAAATAGAACATTAAGCTTTGCTGTTTGTCATTTCTGTGATTGTCTAAATGGCTATTTATGTAACACCCCCGAATTTATTTAAAAGGAAAATAGAAAACAAACAACTTAGTGAATCACTGCTATCAGTCTTCACTAAAAAGTGAATACAGGGCCAGCCACCATAAATGGTCTATCTGTTTCATGAAATTAAAACAGCACACTAAATTTTAAAAAAATATTTTAACAACACACTGCCTTGAATGAATGTGCTCTGTGTCATGATCACAGATACTTCAGGTCAGGTGCGGACACTGGGATCCTCCTCGCTGGCACTGCTCTCCTTTCACCAACCCTGCAGAAACCACAAATGCCTTCCTTAAACTGCACCATGCCCTTTCATCTCTGCTCATCCTTCAGCAAGCACTTACCCACTGGTACCTGCAGAGATGAGCCTCCCAGATCTGCTGGAATGATAGAAGCTACAAGAAAGAGGCAGATTCTCAGAAGGGGAAGGAGAAAGCAGGGGCCTGCAAGGAAGCTCTGTGCCTCCGGGCAAGGAGCTGCTCCACAGAAACATTAATACTTCAGTGTGGGAGAGGTACATGTGAAAGCAGCATTGGCTGGCTGCCCTGGGGTACAGAGAGGCATCAGGAATGCTACAGCAGCCTTCAGTGCATGTCTTTAATGCTGAAAAACATCACATTACAGCAACATTTCTTCTGGTGAAAACCGTGGTCCAACTTACACTGTGCACCACCACATTACACTACTTAAAAAGAATCAGTAAAATAATTGTCAAAATAAGCTTATCTGATTCGCACAACCTTGACTATAACCCCTTGACAGATCATCTTTTCCATTTGTGAGAATCATCTATTTCATTTTCAACAAAGCCTGTACTTGAGAAATTCATTTTAAGTATAAACCAAAATAAATGTTTAGTAGGCCAAAATGGACCTATTAATAGAAATGAAAATTAAAAGGATAAAACCAGAGCTTAAGCAACCAGATAATGAGTATTTCAATGCTCAATTTACTAGAAAGGGAATAATACTACAGCACTGCACTCTTAACAGTCAAACAAGATGCCAAACCAACAACTCCAGAGACCCAGCTGCTGTATCTCATCAACAGAGTAGTTATTCAACAGGCAACAATTGTGTGCTTGAAACTTACAGAAACACCACCCAACCCAGGAATTAATATTTTAAACAAAACTTTTGGCCTCTGTCTTTTTTCAAATTATCCCTAGTGATTAGTTTGTGCTTTTACCAAATGTAACCTGGAAAACACATAGAACTGCTTTCCCACTTCTCAGTTATACCAAGCCACTTTCAATACATGGAAGTTGATGTAGCCGAAATTCATACAGGGTTACTAAATAAATACACAAATGTTGCATCCAGCTCCAGTAAAAGGTGCAGACTGAGAGAGTATTAGTGGAGAAACAGCACAAGTTACTGCATTTTTCAAGGCATCCTCATAGTTTTTTACCCTTTCCTCGTTAAAAGGGACAGAGCTCCACAACCAACCCCAGGCTTTTTAACTCTGGTGATGTATAGGGTGGCAGGAGCAAACCTTTGACTATCTCCTAACTCCACAAAATTGTTTAAATTAAAGCCACAAGATTTAATGAGATATGAACTGAGACAGGATACTGTGTTTAGTGTGACTCATTATGGCCATTCTTTGCACTGTATGCTTTTTATCTTGGTATTTTACATGCCAGTTTGATAGCAAAATGGATGTTAGAGTGAATGGAAACAATCCCCTAAGTAAAAATGGCCTACCTCAGAGAGAGGCAAAATAAATAACTTATGTAGAGGCTTCTGCTCTGAGCTCCTAAAATGAGGGATAGAGCACACACAATATTTCTGCATGATTTGCATCAAGATTCAGGCAAATTTCTCTGCATCTGACAGTTCACAAAAGGTAAGGTCCTAGCAGTGCTACTAAACATCAGACCCTTGAACGAATGGGGTAGTAGTGTTAAGACCGACCCTGTTCTCCAGAGTACAATTCACAAAGTATTATTTCTGTCTTCACCAAAGGAGGAAGAAAGGTGGTAGAATAAAACCTGGCTGCAGCAACCCATACCCTATGAGGGCATGGTCAGAGATAAGTGATGGACTCCCCCATGCACACGCACTGTTTGATGCGCACAGGAGGAAAACTCAATGGGAAACTGGTGACACAGCAACTGACCCACATGCTGCCTTAACCAATTGGACAGCTCCTGCAACTTATTTCTTGCTTTTTTCTGGGCAGTGCGATTTTACTGTGCAGCAGCATTTCCACCAACAGGGCCACTGAAGTCTGCTGACTAGGAAGGGAATGGAACTCAGGTTTCATATACAGTGGAAATGTGGTACAGCCATTACTGAACCAACAGCCTCTACTTGATTTTCAAACAAATTCAAGACTGTCAGTGCATTACAGATGTCAAAGGCATGCAGTTCCCAGAACACCTTTTCTGCACAGAAGTGCACAAAGGTTCAAATGACATCTCCTCTGTATGCACAGAATAATTTCACATCCAATTTAAGTTTTCAGTGGAAAATTTATGCATCTAAGTGGGTTAGGTGGTATTTCCACCTTGCCTTCATGATGCCTAAAAGCAGGACCTTCTGTATCTCAAAGGGCAGTTTAATCATGCAGTCTTTCCATAGCAATTTTTCCAGTGCCCAGACAAATATATCATTTTATTTTTTCCATCAATATTCTCTGAGCAAAGTTTCAATTTAGAACAATTTGGAATCTTACAGAATCAAAAAATATTTGCTCTTCAGTGCAGTTTTGTCACTATTCAAATTCATAGAGAGAGATTTCTTTTCTCCAAAAACCCTAGCTTCTCTGCTGCATGAAGGCTTCTTGCTGAAGAACTACACTGAAAGGAAGAGTTTCTTCCTTCACTTCTTCTGACTGCTAGTTACTGCCTAAGAAGAAAGTCAGGAGGCGTATGGCTTTAACCTTTACCAGCATTCTGAGAAAATAACCAGACTAAAGGTTTATATATATTAGCTAGCTTTCCAAGTATAAGTTAACACTTCTCTCACATTGCATCATTGCATAAACATCTCATAATTCAACCAGAGATCATTAAGTTTGGCATACAAAGGGACAAGTATGAAGACATTACAACAATAATGACTAAAAGGACATACAGCAGATTCTTCGCAGTTTCAAAATTTACACAATACTACAGGAACTGCACAGCAAGAAAAAGGAACCCTGAAAATCATGATTAATATGCATTAAGTAATGTGAAAAGTAATGCAATATTGCATCGCCACCTTTTTATATTTGCTCCCTCCACTTTCAGAATTAATGGGATTTGCAAATAAAATGTTAGGGCAATTTACATTTAACTATTTATTTCTATCTCTACCTAATACTACCAGTCCTATGTAGTCAAAAACTCTATGAGGCTATTCTAAGTCAGTTTGTTTCATCAAGTAATTAATCTGAATCTGTATTTATTTCCACTTGGATTTCAGTCCGATTCTGCATTCATGTTTTCCACATATTGTTCCTATTCATTTGTTTTTCTTGGTGGGCACAACTGACGAGGTTGTTATACTTGCAACCATTTAAAATAACAGCATTTCCTGGAAAGGGTGAGGCTGTAAAAATACAATTAATTTAGGCTTGGTTTACACATACATACATGTACATAGATGCAAGATTGCATATATATAGATAAAATCTCCAAAAGTGACAAGTACATCAGTATCCCTCACCATTTCTTTCTACTTCTATGTTGGAACAAAAGATTTTGGTATAATCAGCAATATAACCACATTTATGCCAGGAGTTTTTTACAAAGTTAAATATATTATTAAAGATGTGGTTTTATTAAGAGGGATCAAGAAAGAAAATTATGTGTTTAAGTTACACATATTATGAGTTTTCTTCACATTTTTTTAATCATAAATATTAGTGCAAGGATAAAAAGCCATTATAAAATAGTTCAATTCTGGGTAATTCTTAGCTGTACTAAGTCTATATATGAATACATGGCAATATAAAGTACACATAGTGCACAGTTTCAGATATTTTACTTCTAACCCTGAAATCAAGCAGAAAGCAATGCCCGGACTACCTTGAAAAGAAAAGCCTAATGCAGGTATTGCTTGGGCCACCTGACCCATTTCCACCATCTTTGCTATCCTTCTTTTTACAACAGCAAGCAAGGTTAAAAGGCATAGTTTTGTTTGCTTTCCCTCTATGAATCTAAAGCCTACATGGCAGATGGACTAAAAATCAGAGATCTCCAAACGGAGCTGGAGAAACACATGGAAGACTGAGAAGGCATTGAGAAGGCATTGAGAAGACCTCTTGCTCAAGTCTACAGCTGCAGCAATGAGAGCTGTGCAGAGTTAATGGCAAAGCATCTTCTGAGTTAGCAGAGGATGAATGTCCAAGCATGTGAAGAACCTGAATGGATATTGGAGACCTCAGAGAAACAGTAACATCACATCTCATCTTCATTTTCAGAAATAAATCTCACCTGCCTCTGCATATACACCCGTTGTCCCTCAAGTACACATTAGCATGGTCTGTTTTGTTGTTCAAATGTTATTTTGTATTTTTCCTTCAAAACTCAGTCAAGGCAGTAACTACTAGTTCAAGATGGTGTTTGATATTTTGATTATTTTGCCACAGATACAATTTAAATCTGTCATAAAAATTGTTGCCTCAACAGTCAAGAGAGCACCGCCAACACTACGGATAAAGCAAACCACTTCAATCTTCACACCGGAAGACGTTTTAGGGATAGGTAAGAAAAAAATTCAGTGGACCAGTAGTTTAAGTGCAATCATTCTCCAACATGATTGAAATTCCTATTATTAGAGGTATTCAATATAAACAAAATAAACTCACAGGAATTAGTATGCATGCTAAGATTACACTTCATATTTGTAGCTTTGCTATATATATGACATATGCAGATTATATAAAAGTGCAGAGAGGATTAAAGAATTTATCATCTCTTCAGCAGATTTTGAAAAGAAGGTTTTGTATCAATTGTATAAAGGCTTTATACCAAGTTCCATGCTATACATTGAAGACTAGAGTAAGCAGTTGATACATAGTATAACCCAAGTAAGATGATACATATTTTTAAAAGCAAATTATCCTCTTAAATGAGGCTGGCTCACTGTTTATTTTTTGTATGATTCAATAAAGCACAGAAACCCACATGTTCCTCCAGTCTACAGCAGAGACACTTTGTATTCTTGCTCCAACATCTGAAGTCACAGAAGACTTGTATTTTTAAACCAAATTTCTTCCGGAACTTCATACTTTGTTGGATTTATTCCCACTCCAAGAGGATGCTGTGCCAGAAGCCGGCAATTAGTTATTATAGGTTAAAGAAAAAGGAGGCTCACCACAGCAATTGAGCTACTGGACTGATCCATGACTGATAGAGAAATAATATAGGATGGGCAACTTAGGGAAGTAACCACACTTGGCAGCTCAGATTTCTGGCTGCAACAAATGAATTTGAAGTCTCCCTGGAAATCATGATTTAATCCTGTCTGTGAAAAGCCTGTGCTGTTATTTCTCTCTTATCAAGCATCTTGAGATTCTACAGAACTTTCCCTCCTTGGATGGACCCAAGAAAAACAACAGCTAATCAACAGGATAAAATCTGACACTCAAATGGTACAGTTGAAATTAACCTTGCATACAATAATAGGAGTCTGCATAAGAAATGTTTCAACCGACTCCTACAGGAAATCTCAAAGTCCAAATTTTGACTGTGCACATGTATAAGTATCTATGTTACCAAACAGGGAAAGAGAAAAAAAAAATTAGTAGAAATTACTACCTCATGCAATAGTTTGGGAGAATATTTTGTTTGCACTAAGGAATTTAGAGTTCAATTGTGCCAGTGATAAGAGAAACAATCATTAGGGCACATAATGAAATAACTAGAAATTATATAAATTATAGATAATTACATAAAATTATGTATCATTCAGCAATGAAACCACTATAGAAATCAGTTTAAGAGAAAAGTACAACAATCTCTAACAATGAGTGTTGATAAAAAGAATCATAACAGCAACGTAAAAATGGAATCAATCCAAGTAAGAACTCCGAATGCAATTAAAAGATTACTTTTGGATCCTGCCTATTTGACAAGAGGTACACAAAACTTCTCATCAGTTACTGCTGTGGTCTCAAAGTCCTCAGAAAAACAAGACAGCTGAGGACCTAAACACTGTCCGTGCTACCAGATTCAACTAGGTCCTCATATGTGAGACACATTTCTGCTAAGAGCTCCTCTCCCACTTCTTTCTTTTCCCATTACATTTATTTTCTTTTCATCTTTTTATTTTAGTTCTCCACTTCTAAAAAGGGAGGGTACAGTTGGCTTAGCTAAGATGTTATTTGCAACATTAACTGCAACATTTGCCATATAAAAAAGAAAGACGCAGTAAGAAATACAGGAGGGGATTTAAAATAAGCTTACTGCATAAAGGAAAGAAAAGTCTGTGAGCTTTGCCTCCCACAAATAAAGACCAGCATCAGAAATAGAAATCATATTTTTCTCTCTTCTTTTTATCCTCCAAACAGGTTTGGATTCCAGCAGCAAGCCCATTAATGTAATTCATTGTCTTTTTTCCCACAAATTATACTTAATGCTATTATTTGTTTTAGTGTAAGTAATGTCAAAAGCTGGAGAAGATAATAATGTAGTGGACACCTGCATCAAAACTTCATTTGAAAGTCTAGCCCTTTGCAATTTTTTAACTGTCTTCTCTCTTTTTCCATCATTTCTGGAAAAATTCAATCTTTAAAAAAAAAAAAATCTACAGCCACAGGAAAAGCTGATTAAACTATCTCTTCAAGCTTCAAAACCTAATGTCATTGTTTTACACTGTAGAATGAATGGGTGTTTATTCAATTTAATTTAGTACTTTATATATAAAGGTATCATGAAGTAGACTGCTCCTTAAAACACTTGATTATATGTTAGTATTTTCACAATATACAAACTCACTGACAGCAAATCAAGAAGAATCAAATAAGATAAATTGATAAAAATTATTTTTAGGTTTTCCAATTCTATGTTCTTTAAATTATAGTGTTCTTTTTACCTAGCCTTGTTTTCACTGAAAATATTGGCAATTAACTCAAAGGAGGGTGTGATGGCTGAAGGAATGGAAATAGTAGAAATTCTAGAGGAATTTAGGACCTGACCTAGTAAAACTTTGAAAGAATTACAGTTGTATTCAGTGGGGCTAAAACAAACCCTTAAGATTTTAAACAGTTTTTTGAGGGAAGAAAAAAGAACTTTAGCACATGCATACCCAAAGGGGAAAACAAACATTTGCTGTTTCAAGTATATCCAAAATTTGGTACGTTTGAGAAATACTCACATTTCCAGATCAGTATGATCCCAAGCAAAAATTAAAACCATGCAGAACTTCCACACCCAGCTGCTTCAAACCTGCAAAAAGACTAGAAAATAAAGATATTCTAGCAAGTAATCCAGCTCACTTTCTTTGAACTGTGATGACTCTTACCACTTGTTATATGTAGACAATTATTTCTATTACTTTTATAAAGTATATAATTCCTTCCTAGTCCTACCATACGGTTTCATTCACTCCACCAAGCAACTAAGGACCAAGTAGCTGCAGAGTTGAGCAACAAATGAAGGGAAAAGCCCCATCAAGAAGGCTTTGCAAAGACGCACAATGGGTAGCAATCCTGCACTATACAACCCCTGTCTCTGCATATTCCTGCTGTAGAAGATTCCTGTGTATTTCTCTGCTTTCACCTTCAGAACAATAAATAGCATTAAGAAAAAATAGGAAGTACGCCAGCAGATATCATACAAAGTTCTTCCTGGATGTTGTAAATCACTTTCTCACATAGAAAAAAACATCAGTATTTCCCAATGTCCCAGGTAGGCATCTCAACAGGGAGCTGATTTTTATTTCAGCATGCTTGTTATTGTAAGATTCCAGATTAATTCCCTACTTCTACTTAAAAGCCTCATACTTCTGTGGTGGGATACCCCAGCTAGAGACCAGGTGCCCACCAAAGCTGCTCTATCACTCCCCACTGCAGCTGGGAGGAAGAAAGAAAATACAACTAAGGGTTCATGGGTTGAGACGAGGTCAGGACATCACTACCAGCTGCCATCACAGTCAAAACAGACTCTACTAGGGGAAAAATATTTTAATTTATCACCAATCAAATCAGAGTAGGATCACAAGAAATAAAAGCATATTTTAAAAATCACCTTCCCCACACTCCTTCCTTCTTTCCAGCCTCAGCTTTAGTCCCAAATTCTCTACTTCCTTCTCCCAGTAGCACAGGGGGAAGGGGAATGCGGGCTGCAATCAGTTCATCACATTTCTCGGTTGCTCTTCAGGGGAAGACTCCCACGCTCTGGCATGGGGTCCTTCCCATGGGATACAGTGCTCCACAAACTCCTTCAAGATGAGTCCTTTGCACATGCTAAAATTCTTCATTAACTGCTCCAGTGGGGTCACAAGTCCTGCCAGGAGCTTGCTCCAGAGAAGGCTTCCCACAGAATCACAGACTTCTTCAGGTATCTACCTGCTCCAGAGTGGGGTCCTCCTGGAGGGTGGATCTCTGCACCCCTGTTCTCCATGGGCTGCAGAAGTACAGATGTCACCATGGTCTTCGCCATGGGCTACAAAGGAATCGCTGCTCTGGCACCTTGAGCAGCTCCTGCTCCTCCTGCACTGACCCTAGTGTCTGCAGCGCTGTTCTTCTCACATGTTCTCACTCCTCTCCCTGGCTGCAATTGCCATTGCACAGGTTTTTTCTCCTTCTTAACTAAATTATCCCAGAGGCACTACCACCATCAGTGATGGGCTCAGCCTTGGCCAACAGCAACTGCAGACCCATCCTGGAGATGGCTGGCACTGACCCTGTAGACAGAAGAAGCCTCTGGCAGCTTCTCAGAGAAGCCACCACAGAACCCCCACAAATATCAAAACCTGGCAATGCAAACCCAATATAACTTCACACATCCAAATATTCTGCTCTATTTTGTCCCAGTCTTGGCACAACAGTGCATATTGAGGTGATTATCTGTGGAATAGTAGGACAAAAACCCCCATACATAGAATAAACTGATGAAAATAATTATTCTGGATGATCTAGCAAGAGCTGCTTTTTTTAAGATATCCCTCAGTGTCTGATAATTAACCTGTTTCTGATTACTTAAAGAATGGCCTTTAAGAAAGTAATTTAGCTCCTTGTGTGGGTGTCAGCATTGCTACAGGTCACTGAGAGAGAACCTAGAGGAAGGTCAGATGGCTGAAGGACTCTGGAAGACTCTTGGGGTATGGGGAGTGGCAGTGCAGAAGCCGCATGCAGTCCTGATCAGTACTGCCTTGGGGCTGGAGTGGGAGTGCTAACTGGGAGTGCAACCCTAAATCACCAGGATATTGTCAGAACTACCTTCAAGACTGAGAGTTGTTTGGTTTTACAATAGCAATAGACAGGGCCATGCAAGTTTTTTCTGCACTTGGAAGTTCTTAGAAATCTCAGTATTCAAAACTGCAGAAAATAATTTCTCTGCCATTGCAGGCAATTCCCCCTACAAGCTGGCACTGCAAGGATGGAGTGGGGGTGGAAGGCTGCATCCTGTTCCATCTTGCCAGTTTACTCATGGGAAGAAGGCAAATTCCTTCCTCCCACTCTACATCTATGAAGAAATCTTCAACGTATGGGTAAGAGAGTTGTTGGGCCCCCAGGCCATTAGACTTACTACTATACTCAGCAGTGTATCCCAAATAGTCATAAACATTCACCACCCAGACATCTCTTAGGCTCCCACCAGAGAAATTAAATAAATCAGGAACTTTTCTTCCTCTTTTGAGCAACAGGTAAATATTATTTACCAGAAGGCCTACCACACATTATTCTGAGAGATTACATATTGTATTATATGGGTTATATAGTATATCTATCCCATACAGTAAACAGCCAAAGACTTTCTCCTTTGAGGACACGGTTTAATGGTCAGCATAGTAATGGTGCTGGGTTGACAGCTGGACTTGATGTTCTCAAAGGTCTTTTCCAGCCTTAAGAGTTTTATGATTCTATTCTGTCTCCTTCATGCCATTCCATTTTCAACTTTTCTGTTCAAGAGAACAGTGCAAATAGTTCTGCTTTTTGCTCCTTTTTGACATGGAGTGTCCTAGAATTTCTTAAGAGTGTCACATTTCTGTATCAGTCAACTTGACCTAAATTAGCCACTGGTGAATTAAATGGCCAGTAGAGGTTAAAGCAGTATAGGGAACATTTTTTCTCTCAAAAACACAGATTAATTTTTCTGTATTAGTTCCCATATCTCAAAATGTACAAGACATGAGTAACTTATTTTCCATTGAGTCCATTAAGAAATGTCACCAATGTAGTTTGCAAAAGGATGAATAAAGCAGCATGGCACACTTACTAGGACCTATGGCAAGTGGCTTACCCAGTGTATTGATGGTAACAGACAGGCCTGAACAAAGGATAGGCTGTGCTTTCTTGCATAACCAGGTGTACAACTTGGCTTTCAGAGGAATACCACAAATTTTTTAAAAAACAGATTTTATACTATCCTAAGTTTTAATACAAAGTTTAAAAAAAAAAAAAAAAAAAAAAAAAAGTGAAAGGGATACATCACTATTTGTGTCAGAAATCTGACATTTCAAAAGATGCCAAATGCATTTTCAGACATATTCCAGAGCTATTCAACTTGAGATGAGCTTTTCTTTTTTAATATCAAACTCATGCTCTTAGAAAAGTGGTAGATTTCATGTTTGCTTGTTTGTTATAAAAGGTGAATTTACATACAAGAGGAACTTCTTGAGCATCACTTACAGCATTTCAGAACAAACACATGCAGTGTTTCTAGGGTTTACTGTGGCATTGGAAGTAAAGGATTATACAGTTGGACAAAACCACTATGCATGCAGTTTTAGTGACCTCATATAAAGAAGGCTTATGAAGATAAATGCATGTGTTAAATGTCAATTTGTATTTCCTACAGTAAATGAAAAGCCATGGTTTAGCAGCATTATGCGCACAGATCCTTCAGACCATGGTGTTCTGCAGCCTCCCTCTTGGGAGTGATCATTTTTAATTATATCCAGTTCTCAATTGTCTGCCAACATTCCCAAGAGTCTGACAATTTTACATCAGAACACAAAAGATGCTGGAGGTAATAATAGCAAGTTTTTACATTTTTTGCTTCAGTCAATTTACAACTACTAGTTACACAGCAGTTAGTTACAAAATGAGGCACTGCTGGTTCTTGTTGTGGTACAACCCAAATCTAGAGATTTATCAGTGCCCGTATTTATGCTATGGAGAACCAACATAAAGAACCTTGGGTTTTATTTTTGCACCATGGTGATGAGATTCATAATCATTTTTAGAGTGTTATTAGAAAATATCTATTAGCCTTTAAATTGTGGGATCGATAAACTGTTGAAAATATAGTAAGACTGCACCATGAACATCCATTTAAAACACATGGAAAAAAATAAAGAGAAAAAATTTATTAAACATATAGCAATAAAAAATTTATGTTAGACAACATACACAAAAAGAAATCAACATGGAACCAGGTGAAGAGTTTCTAAATATAGTCCCTTCTATATGAACTTCCTGGTCTATTAAGTTTTCTTCACAGAAAAAAAAAAATAGTAGACTTAATTAACATGAATTTTAAAAAGATAGGTTCAAAAATTCAATAAAGATATATTTGTATATTGATGTCCTCTAGTAAGATAAGAGGTAAGAGCACAGAATGACCAAGAGGTGCCAAAACCTCTGTACCAGAGGGCAGCCTCGTGGTGGTGAAGGTAGTCTGGAGTTAGGCACAGCCTCTGCCATGTCTTGGCTGTCAGTGCCACAGAGCATCACTGAGTGAGTGCCAGAGAGACACTTCTCTGGTTCTGCTCAGAGACATCCTGAAGAACAAAATCCTAAAGAAGATGTTAAGAGTGCTATTGGCTACAAGCCAGTAATAATATTACCTTACCTCTGCCAAAGAATATAGAGAATTTTTTACAGAATTTAATACTAAGGGAGAGATGGACAAATTAATTTTTAATCAAGTATGCTATTCTCTAAATTCTGTGCTGAAGTATAAAAAATATGTAAACTTTAACACAGAAATGTAAAAATAAATATAGTTTTTACCTGCAGGTTGTAAAACTAACATCTGTGGATTTAGACAAAACCAATTACTGGACGAACAGAGTGTGACTTCTTCAACTTGAAATGACTGGATAGACTGCAGTTTCCACTTAAACAAAACAAAACAAAAAGAATAGTGATCTCAATGGATCATAAAATCTGCACCTGGACTGTAATTGTGTTAAGGCCTAAATAAACAAAGCATTGTCTGTACAACCGGGCCTGCAAATAAAACAGATCAGGAAGTCATCAAAATAAATAAATATATACATTACATCATATAACTTCATATAATTGCATATACATACAAACACAGAAAGCCAGTTTCTTTTCAGTCATATTGTTAAACTTCCATGAAAACAAAAATAGATTGAAAGTATTAACTAGTGTAAAAAGTATAAGCAACAAAAACTAGAAAATAACTACTTCAGGAAAAAAGTACAAAAATGTCTGTGTCACAAAAGTAGGAGTATTTCATAACAATTGTTGTAATAATTATTATATTTTCCATTGTATCAAAATGTTCTCAACATCTTGACCTATTCATTTTCAGGAGAGAAAAGCTACTTCCTGTTTATTCAAAGAAGAAAACAGGTTAATGATTTGAAGTGATTATGTATTTGCTTCAGGTATCAATCACTGGTGCCTGAGTTCTATAGCAGTATTAATGTAGCAGTTTTCAGAATGAAATCACCATGTAACAGAATTTTCACAGCTCTTTGATTTCTGAGCAAGATTTCATTGCCTGCAGTTGCCCAACTTTTCAAAGGCATCCTATAAGTAATTCTACAGGAGCAGGAGACATGTATCACCTAGATCTATTTAAAAATCCCATACAGTGATCATGAAACAAATCCAAAACTGCATTTGGTCAAGTGTTGAAGAACACAGAAAATCAGGTCTTCTTCAAAGGAAATGCTCTATATTGGACAGCTCCAGGATGGTTTTGTTGAATGCCCTTTCCTTGCTACCATCAAACCATGAACTACTGATAACTACAGTGAGTACTTAGTAGGTATACTTGTGCATGCACAGAGAAGAAATTCTCCTTTGCTAGAAACACCTCTTCTGAGAGCAGATACCCTATTTAAATCCAGATCAGAAAACAAGAGATAAAATACATGGAATATCTTTGCTCTTTAGGAAATAAGAATTAATCTTTATTCTTGGTACTGCTTAGCTTCCTTGAAGACAGCTATGTGCTTCTGAAAATTAGGTACAGCTGTCCTCTCTTTTGAGCTCCTTAATGAAATCCTCTGCGTTCTGGCTTCCCTCCCCTTTTTGGCAAAACTTGTCAATGTTCATTTCAGCCCAGTCATGAGCATGCCATAGCCATGTGGGCCCCTTTGCACAGCAAATGGACTTAATCACAGGGGCATACAATTACATTCCTTTCTCCTCATTGAAAATTCACCAGGGAATAACAAACATAAACCTCCATTGTCTAGGACCTTTAAAAAGAATTTGCTGTTATTCATATTCAGCAAATCATCTTCCTCTTTCCGACCCCTTATTCTTTTCCATGGTAGTAAAACGACAAAAAAAACCCTCCTTTATCATTTTATCCTCTATTGTACTGCAAGGGCATAATTTTTCACAGTTTAATATATTGCCAGAATTTAGATACATTTTATCATCAGTGATTTCTCATGGCTAGGGTCATTCTACATAGGTCCCGAAGAATTCTCAATTTTACTTTTCACAGATAGAAAAAAATGCCTCCAGGTCTCCTAATTGTCATTACTTCCCCATTTGTTTCTTTCGGCTCTTAACTTCCAAACAGAGCTTTTCAAAAAAACATTTAATTTATTTGGTTGGTTTGCTTAGGCTTGCCATTTGGTGGTCACTCTCTCTGCAAATGACAGCTTCTGAAAGACAAAGAGGACTTCTTTTCAGTAGGTGAGAATTTCAATTTCTTTTCAGTAGGAAAGATAATTAAGGGGGCTGTCTTAGAAAATTCCCTTCCACATATTAACATTTTGTATTATTATATTCCCACATAAAATTTCACTTAAGATGCTATGGAAGACTGCACTTTAACTCCAATGTTCTTGGCTGCACTTTTCCACACTGTTCTGCCCCATGAGTTGACAGACAATGTCATGGTGTATCTCAAAAGTTCTCTCACTTCTACCCACCCAGTTCTGCTCCTTCCTAATGGAATTTTTAAGCAAAATGTGATAGCTAGGCAGATACCATTCCACTTGGGAAAAGAAGGCACATGGCTTCTTACCAAGACACTGACATCCAGTTCAGCTTGCATTTTGCCAGGAGTGATCTACTTTACCCTTTACAGTCCTGTGCTATCCAGCCCAAGAATTTAAGAGCAGGAGACTGCCATGTCCACTTTTCATGGGTAATCAAACCTCTGATAAAATGCAAGTCCAGCATTATGTAACTTTCCCCTGGGTTTTTCTCTTGGGCAAAAAGTCTAATCTCAGAGCCACTTCCCAAAGAATGCTTTTTTTGAAACATTTCCCACAGCTGAGAAAGGAGTGAATTCACAATACTAACAGTTCTGCATGGTCCATTTCCACTTCTTCTATCAAGCTATGTTCTGCATAATTCACCCACTCTGTAAGCATTGCACAGACGTGCCTGCCTCCTCCACACGGGACACTGCAGCTATGTTTACACTGTTAATTTTCTCTTCTGCCTTTTTAATCAACTGGGAATATTATTCTATCTTTTCTATGTGCAATGAGGAAAGAGGAAACAGTAGAAAACCAGGGTCAGATCCCAAGTGCAAGTAAGGAGGAACTGATCTGGTCAAGGAAGGTTGCAACTAAAGAGGTCTAAACAGCCTTGCTTAGATCTCTGTCTAATGGAGTCTCTTGGGTATCCCAGAGTATCCCAGGTGGTTAAAATACTAAGAAAAAAAAAAAAAAATAATACATTTGAGGACATTGAGGGCAGTACTTTTCTAATTGCACCTATTATTTTTTAATTATATAACTGAACCTTCTCAGTGTCCAATATCAGGAAAAGAATTACGCACCACTTCATACATCTTACCTCAAATGTATGCATTACACCAACAGTCTAGAAAGGCCATTATGCTTGCTGGCAGCTCATCTGCTAGTCTGGCAAAAGTCTGCACACTTTAGCGAAGCAAGGGTTACACCACTAATTTTAAATTGAACACAATAATCTGATACTTTTATAAACTGTACTCTTAATACAACTATGCAAATTTATCTAGACCTCTAGATACATGATCCTGGAAACTCTTGTGGAATTAGGGAGTTCATAAGGGGGTGGGAATTGGAATTATCTACTGATACCAAAACAATCACAAGACTTCCCAAGTGTCTATTATAGGCTATGCCTAGATGTACTCCTGCTGTAATACCAGCTGCAGCACTCTTCATTCATGTCTTCAAGTCACCTTTAATGGGCTCATTTTTATATGCTGAAACAGTTCTGACTAAAAAGAAAACTTTTGGAAACCATTAACTTTACTTAATGAAGAAAATACAGATTGTTATAACATATTTTGGAAAATACAAGCTGGCATGCTTTAAATATGGTTGGCTTAATTACAAACTAGAGCTTAGAGCTTGTTTTGGTTTTTTTCTCCCATTTTCTGTTGATGTAGGATAAAAATGAGTTCAGGCAAGTTAGGACATGTTTTATTATCACCATGGCTCTGAAGATTTACACAAAAAGGAAAAGAACTTTCAGTTTGGATAATGCATATCGATATTTTATATTTGGTAAGCTGGACTAAATGCAAAAAAAATATAGAGCTTTGAGTAGAGTAAGTGGTCTTTAAAATATACAAAATAGTTCCAAGCTAATCAAATGGCAAATGTTAATGTACACTCCAACCACAGAAGACGGGGACCTCTTCATTCCGACAACTCAATTTCTCCCTTTCAAAGACACCTTTGGTAAAGACACTCTTCTAGCATATTCAACAGATAAAAATATTTTTAAATACCCTTTAAATTAAGTTTTATTGCACAGCACATATACAGCTTTGTATATTCCACATTTAAGCCCTCCCAGATAAGATTAACATCCTAATTAAAACATTCAAAAACTCAATGATCACTTTTCCAACCAACATATTTTACACCCACAAACCTGCACACTTGTAAGCAAGTAGTCCACTTCTGCAGCAGATTTTACCTATGCTAAAGAAGATGGGAATGGCAGAGCTACATCCTGAAGTGCCAATTAGCACCTCTTTACACAGTATTCTACCATCATCTGACAGAGACCGAGCATATGTGAGGCAGACTTGCTGTACCTTTCTGCCAGACATCCCTTACATAATGCAGGACTCCAGAAGGAGTAAATATCTCTCTAAAAGGTTGCTGAAGTGCTATCTTCACCTCTGCACAGGCCCCTCACCTCTCTTCATACCTGCCTTAATCACCTTCCCGACAGCCAAAGTGACCCTGAGATCCCAGCCCATTTCCCAAACCTTGGGAGGGACTGGCAGGAGGCAATGAAGAGGGAAAGAAAAAATGTTAGTTGGGAGTAAAAATGGATGACTGCAGAGTCGATAAAAGGCACCCCACAACGTGGGACAGTAAAAAAGACAATGAGAAGAACTGGTCTGGATGGAAGGGGTGAGGGAATAAAAGAGACTATGGTACCACAAATCTCTGCCAACATTCCCTGTCCTAAAAATGCCCTGAGCCCTACTCATGCCTCTGTCCTTTTGTCAGCTGCCAGAAGACCCTCACCACTAGTCCCATAGCCAAAGGGCCCTTGCAGCCACTCCTCAACCCTTCCTGCCCCAATGGACCTGCAATTCATCCCAGTCTCTCCTTGTCTTCCCCTCTGTGATCACCATAACCTGCTCATTTTGCCACATCAGTATTCATTTCTGTCATTACTAAGAAGCCTCCGGCCCCTTTTTATTATTAGTTCAAACTAGGGCTTCAGAGCAAGCTACCAGAACTAACCACAGGAGTGAGAAAAATCTTGGAATACAAAAATCTGAATTATGAAGCAGCCTTAAAGCCGCACAAATATACAAGCTGGAAATGTAAATTTCCTATATGCTAATACAGTACATTTAACGGGCTTGTTTCGAACAGACAGAAAATTTAAGGCAAAACACAAATCTCACTGGCATGAATGATAGTTTTCTTTTGCACCACATCAGGTTCAAACGAACCTCCCTGCAATTTTTGCATGTTCTTAGTTATAGAGACTGGGTCTTATTCCAGTGCCTGTGTGTTTTACTTAGAGCAGCTATTAACTTCTCACTATTTAAATTCTGGTTTACTACAACATGAAGCACACTGATAAAAGATCAATTATTCGACATCGAAATTATATAAATTACTCAACATTGAAATTATATAAACACACAAAATTCCAAAAGGTTGACACATATTTACCTTGTACTCTCCTTTCCACTCATAGTATTATTCAGTATGATCAACACTGCCCATCTCCCTGGTCTCTATCTGCTGTTCATCATGAATAGTATGCCTGACATCTACCCTCAAAGGGTAAATCAATCAGCACTGCTTTAAAACAATGCCTGTGCAGGTTAATAGTAACTTGGTAAAGTTTCTTTTTTAAGTCTCACTGTACCCCAGTACCACAGAAACCAGAGAGAGGAAAAAAGTCCCTCAAGACATTTTTTCTACGCTCCCACAGGCCTAAGTTTTCTTCTACTGTATATTGTGTTTTTCTACAGCCAGACCAGTCCTAAATGAAGGAATACAAAAGCCTTGCAGGGCTCGGCCTATTTTCATGGACAAAAGCAGGGAAGAAATGTCAAGCCTTGACTATTATGGGGTTTTTATTCAACAAAGCAATATGTATTGCCATGTTGTAGAAATCTTCTTGACAATATTCTGCTTACCCTAAATTTTACTCAGATGAGAAGCATTAGCTGCTTCACAAGCAGACCTGGCTGTTGCAGCCACCGTCAATCCAAAGATCTGAGCTTTGTGACCACCAATGCTCAAGGAGGTGCACTGGGTTCTCCATGCAGGGAATGCACAGCAGGCAGCAAACCCTGCGGCCCGACACGCTGCAGGACACGCAAGCCAAGGGAGTGCTGCAGAACAACGGGGTGCTCAGGCACGCGTGCCTCTGTCGCAAAATACTGGTTCTACAGGCCACGTCGGTTTGTGTAGCTGGGGGAGCTAAACTCTCAGGCAGTCTCTTTTTGACTGCCACGCTGGGACAGATGGCAAAGCTGGCTTTCCAGTCTGTGGAGGTCCACCCTCCCTAAAGCCCAACAGTTTTGGATACTTCAAATACCCACTGCTGTGCTAATGGGTACATTTCACACGCTTTCAACACAAAATTCGGATCAGCGAAACTCTGAAACGCGTCCAGGGCTCGCGGCACCACCAGGCCTTCTCCAAGTCCATCCCACAACTCGAGCCCCACGTCAGCCCCCCGGGGCCATCAGCCCCTGTCCCAGCGAGGCCACGGCCCAGCCCAGCCTGGCCATGCGCCTCATCCAGCCGGCCCCAGAGCAGGCCCAGGGCCCAGCCCGGCCTCAGCCCATTCCCAGGGAGGCACTGGATGGGCAGGGCCGGGGCTGCCCTGGTGACCCCAGGGACTCTGCTCTGTGCTGGGGCAGTGGGACAGGCCAGGCTCGTCCCTGACACCCCTGCGTGGGGAGTCCCCACTGCTGTGCCCTGACAAAATTCATCCTTGAGATGATTCAGAGGAACTCTGATGGGGTCCAGAGCAACAAACCAGAAAAAACAAATGAAAGACATTTTATAAGGCACATCTTGGTTACTT
The DNA here is from genome assembly GCF_015227805.2 of Hirundo rustica. Taxonomy (NCBI): domain Eukaryota; kingdom Metazoa; phylum Chordata; class Aves; order Passeriformes; family Hirundinidae; genus Hirundo; species Hirundo rustica. Next base: position 91,686,906 of record NC_053452.1, on the reverse strand, counting down.
CAAGCACTCTAGCCTGTCACGCCACCGCGGGTGTGATGGAAAGCAGCTGAGAAGCAAAGAGCAGAAGATGCCTCAGGAACAGCATGTCTCCAGCAGGGTTACTGGGCTCGGCTCTGGTCGTGTCAGCTCAAAGAAGAGAAAAAAGGCAGAAACAAAGACAAAAATCTTAATAAAACAGATTACTAAGAGTATTGAAAGGGTCTCTTTTTTCATAAAAAAACACTGGAAAAATTGAATCACCTTTATTCAATGCCTCTCCAAATACTAAGGGCAGAACACGGGACACAAAATAGTAACAAATCATCTGGAAAGTCAAGTTAGACCTTGTCTGTTCTCGCTCTTATAAAATAAGGATGTTCAAAAACCTTACATGATCTTTTTTAGGACTGGGAAGTTAATTTCTGAAAGCAAGGAATGTGGTAGAATTTTTAATATAATTAAAGTTTAAATTCATAAGAATAATATAAAGAATAACACAATAAAAGAATAAATATTGAGCAAAGCAGCAAAAAACTTTAAGTAATGGAGATAAGGGAAGAAAACCACACAGGCTCATTTCAGTCAGCTATTTCTGTAATTAGTTTGGCTAATAACTACACCAGGAAAACTTTGCTAAATTGTAGTAGGATAACTACAAATTAAGAACTGAATTATATTCTGAGTACTTTCCACAATGATAATCATAGCCAATACTGACATTAATTAAACCAAAGTAGTTCTGCCTCATGGACTTCCCGAGACACTCTGGTAATTACTGAGGACATGAAGGAAACAATGTGATAGGCTTTGCAGAACTGTACTTCAAAACTAAGCTGAAATTTCCTAAGGTTTACCACTAGGTCAATTTACTGGCTGTGATGGTACCAAACCAAGATGTGATGTCCAGATGCTGCTCTTAGACTTCAATGGCAAATGCAGTTTGAGCAGAAGGGAGAAGAATCACAAAATCTAATATAAAAGTTAGGCATGTGAGTGAAATATTAGAAATCACAGAACCACAGAATCACTAGGTTAGTAGAGACCTTCATGATTATCGAGTCCAACCCATGCCCTAAATAGATCACTGAGCCATGTTTACCTCACAGAGTTGGTTCTTTGATATGCATGGTCATCATCAATAGTGCATGAAATCACAGGCTGGCGTCCTAGTTGCCTCTGCCAGCCCTGGAACCTTTAATGGACCTGGAGAGGTCATTAAGTGTCTCTGACAACAGGAAGGCAGGATCACATTTGTCTTAAGGATTTCTAGTGATTCGTTGGACATTAAATGCTCAATTACCTGTACAATTAGATAGGACTTTCCCTACCAATTTAAACTAATCTCTTCTGCAGCAGCTCAGCAAGCTGGCTCCTGTCATGTCTTCACTGGATGTGGATAAGAGTTTGCTTCCCACCACTCTGCAGCAACCAATTACGCAGTTAAAGATTGTTATCACATCTCTCATCAGTTTTTGCTTCCCTAGACTGCAACATTCCAGTTCTTTCACTGTTTTCCCAAAGATTATGCTTTCTAGATCTCTGACCATCTTTGCTACTCATCTCGTGCTGAACTGGTAAGACTCTGCTGGAACATAGGTGTTCAGAATCCCAGATAGAACTAACACCAGATACAAACACCAAAGTCACAACTACCAAGAGATCCCATCACACACCTGCAACCATCCTATTGTGGAAGCCCAAACTAAATTTGTTTTGATTTTGCACATCTTTCACATGTATCCTGCCAAAGTCTTCATGCTGAAAACTAAATTTCCTAAGGAAACCACTTAGCACAATTCTTCAAAGAAATATTTTGTGCTCATCCTTTAGTTCAGTATTATGTATTTTAAAAAGTATGAGTGATATATATATATATGTATGTATGTATGTATGTATGTATGTATGTATGTATGTATGTATATATACAAAAGAACCACCACAATCAAGAAGGTTTGGGGAAAACTTCCCAAAAGTTTTCTTTTCTTTTCTAACAGATCCGCAAGGCTTTTTCAGGTGCCTGAAAGCTGGAAGATTTTCAGAATCAACCAGTGGACTGGTTTCCCAGCCTTTTAATCCTCGAAGACCAGATCCTTTCAGCACAGTAAATACCATGTGCATCTAATGGTTACGCAAATAAATAGCAATAATCAGAAGTGGCCCACAGAGCAAGTTTTTCTATTCAGGTACAGAAACAAGTATAATTGCAATTATTATGAACCCTTCTACTTTACTAATTCTTGTAAAGTCTCTACTTCCATGCCACAACCTAATAGAGAAGTTAACCAGTAACCCGGTGCTGGTTACAGTGCAAGACTAAAGCAGGTTTCTGTATGGCACAACACATAGCAGGACATAAAATATTTCATCTCATGCCAACAAACTAAAGCGAGGGTATCATACTAGTCCAACCTGCTGCACGCACCGCAGTCACGTTGCAAAAAAGGGGGAAAAAACAAACAAACAAAAACCCCCCACGCATCAGTGACACAGCCCACTGTCAGCTCCCTGCTAAGAAGGAGGCACGAGTTTCCTTATCCCAGCCCCCCGGCTCCCCGGTGCCCCGGTCCCCAGGGCCGGCTCCCGCGGCGGCTGCCCGGCTGCGGAGCGGCGCCCGAGGCCGCCCCGAGGGCTGCACCTGCCCGCGCCTGGCCCGCGCCTGTTCCCGTCCCCGGCCGCCCCTGCAGCGAGGGGAGCCCCGCAGCGATGCGGCCCCGCAGGCATGCGGCCCCGGGCGGCCCGCCCTCCCCCGGGACCCCGCTGACCTGCAGGCTGCCGCTCGCCGTCCCTCCGCGGCCGCGGTGCCCCCCCCGCCGCGCTCGCTGCCGCGTCGCGCTCTGCCCCACGCCCGCTCGACCGCGGCAGCCCCGGCCCGGCGGAGCCGCCCCGCCGGCAGCGCCGCCCCCGCCGGCCCCGCGCCCTGGCACGGCCCTGCCGGGCCCGGGGCCAGCTCGGGACACGGCCGGGACCGCCGCCCGCTGCTCCCCGCCGCGCCTCCCGTGCGCCTCTGCCCCGCCAGTGCCGCCCCCGCCATCCCGCGCGGTCCCTGCTCGGACAGGCTTGCCCCGGTCTGGAACAGCATCGCGACCCCGGGTTGCATGGGGGATCAGCAAGCCGTTGGATACCAGAGGGACGGGCCAGCGGTTTGAAGTAGTTCGGTGATAAACTCCTGCCCATCATTTCTTCTCCAGGTGAAGGGACAGAATAACTTTTGATTCCTGGCTTCAGAGATTGCTGTGTCCAGGAGACAGACTACTGGGAACACTTTGTGTTTAGTAACTGGAGGACCAGACAAAAAGTATATGACTTCCATGTGTAAGGAGGTTTAACTAAAAGGAAGAGCTGGTGTCCCTCACCACCTTCACAAAAACTTCAAGAATCCCCACACTTGAAAGAGGTGTGCAAGCCTGCCTGGCCCAGGTGAAGCAGCATTTAAGGCCTCTGGGACCATTCCTTAATTATTTATTTACAGCTTGTACCTACGTGATTGATGTTCCTCATGTCTGCCCCTATACATCCATGAAAGCTCTTGGAGAAACATGAGAACTGTCACTCAGGCCTTGCCCTCCTGTGAAAGAATGCATATGGAGACAAACATTAAGTAAATAACACAGAAGTGTTAGTTTTGATCAGACTGGGTGCCTGGCTAACATGGGTCGGAGGCTGATAGGTACAGCTTCCCTAGTTCTCTGTGAATAAAGGACACCTACGTTAGAAACCCGTGGGGCTTATGGATGCCAGCAGTCACAAGCAGAGGCTCCTTGCTCTCATACTCAGGGCTCTTACCCCCTCTGCCACTGCCATTTTCAGGGTCTGGGGTCAGCTTGTTACCTTGATACTTTTCCAAAGATGCCGTGGGTTATTTGTACTGTGGGCACAGCAGTACCCATGACCAATTCATCTATTTTGTGGTGAGACCTCATCTACTCTCTTCCCTCAGATGATTCCTGCTTGCCTTATGCCGGTGCCTGTGTAAAAGCTTGTGTTTACAAAGTTCATTCAGCCAGGAGACAAGTCTGGGTTCAAATGCAGCCCCAATATGCTTTAACAGGTAGCCTCTTTTGAGGATCAATGAAGAGCAGCAGACGTTTTGTGAATGAACAAGGCAGGAAGTGTCTGTGTTGCCCGTTCACGTACAAAGATTAGGCAAGCACCTCAACACTTGACAGAAGGGGGTTTCACCTTTCAGTTAAGTGCAAAAAAGACAAAAATTTTAAAAATCAACCCTGCTGTTGTCTACCTTCCCCAACACAGCAAAGAACCGAAAGATGCTTTTCTTTCTAAATTATCTAAATTATGCCACTATTTGGAGACATCTGAAAGGAACATCTTTGATAGTTTCCCATCCTCCCTCTGACTACGTTTGGGAAACTGAGCAGCTCAGCCATGAACAAATGTATATCTCACTTTATGATGATTCTGTTTGATTGCTGTCAGTGAACTTATTCATATATATGTCTGTATACATATCTGTCTGAAGACATGCACATATGTGTATTTTCTGTATTTTTTTTTCCAATTTAAAAGAAGAGCCTCTAGAAGAGAGATGTTTAAGAAATTCTGCAAATGAACTTCCATGCAGTAGACAATAACTATTTTAGCTAAAAAAGTTAATGAAAAATCTTAATAACTATACCATGGGCAGAGTACATAATAGCAAATGTCAACTCTAAGAGGGTTTATATCCAACAGAATCATTATTTTTTGAAGTGTAGCACCTCTGCGCCATTGTTTATGCAACAATAATTCTGTTTATAGCATGAAAAATTTCCCATCATTCATGGCCAATGTATGTACTCGTTAAACATGAACCATTTACAAACTTTGATGATATCTAACCAATCTATCTCCTGTGAATGACTTCAGAAACATTATAACACTATATGTATAAACTTTGCCTCTAACCAAATCTATAGTCAAGTCTGGAAAACTGCAGTAATGAAGAAGTGGTCTTAAATCTACCAGTGATCTCCCAGGCTTCACCAAAAAAATTGTTTAACTTAGAGCAAAAAATAGGATGGAAGTATAAGTTTTGTTGGCCATTATCTTGGTCATAGTAGAAGAGATGATGTTCAAAATGGATGTGAACACAGCCCCCAGTAGATCACTGTGTTGCTACCATGTTTATTCACCCATTTAAATTTTCCTACTATTAAATTATTAAAATGGTGGGGGTTTTAGCTGTTTACATGTCAATAGCATTTGATGTTATCTCCTAAATAATGAGTCTGAAGAAGGGGAAAAAATGTTCTTATGTAGAGCATAAAATGGCACAGTGCCCAGTGAGGGCATGCAAAAATGAAATGTCAGTCTAAAATCTAAGCACAAATTGAATCCAAATTAGTCATTTTGAGGTCTCCACTACATTCCTATCTAGCTTCAGGCAATCAAAAATTGTGTCATCCTCCTCCCACACTGTGAAAGTTCTTGATGCCTTTGTCTCAGAATTCTGTGGTTTCAAATTAAGTTTCTTAATTCTTCTTTTATTTTACAAACAAGTTACATTAGCCAAGGCTATGTAGACAGAAAATTGTTTCCTTGTGGAAACCCTGAGGGGATAGACTGATACTACCTAAATATATTGAAGATTCAAGTTTAATGACTGGGATTAAGAAAAATACCTTTCAAAACCTATACACCTATTCTTCTATGTCTATTTTCCTCCTCCTGTAACAGGCAGCACAAGGGCATTCTGTAGCCCTTGTTTTTCCTTGCTCAGGAAGAATTTTAATTTTTCCATTTTCTTTTCCTTGGTAATGTTTTAAAGGATAGAATAGACAGGAACATAGCTGTGTTGTGTCAATGGAAATGTTTGGAAAATGCAAAATGTACATTAATAAACATTTCATTATTTTGTAGGCCTGCTGCTGTAATAACTTGCACGCTCAAGTAGTGTGCAAGTACTCAGAAGTACTTTACTCAAAAGTAGCTTTACTGAGAAGAATTCCTTGGTGTGCATATTGGTGTGGATATAGTTTTTGGATCGTGTGGATAGTGTTTGCAGGGCATTGTCCTGAGGATGTGAGTTATGGAGGTAGCATGACTCAGCACTGGAGAAACCATGTGAAGGTCAATTCTCCCAAGACCAAATTAACCAGCCACAAATTCTCCTGTTTTTTCCTCAAAGCTGTGACACAGGGCCCTCTCCCATGTCCTTCACTGTGGCAAATGGAGCAGATAGAGTGGAGGGGCATTAAAGACTGGTCATGAGCCAGCATTTTTTAAATTCATATACTGTTTTGCATAATGGTTCAAAAAATACATATATTTAGATAATTTCCAATCAACACCGTTAAGGTCATGTAATTTGATTGAGTTACATCAACTTCTGTATTTGTTACTAGTAATCACATGCAAAATGGTGACATTTCTACTTACTGTAGACATTTACATTGATATTTCTTATCTACGACCCTGAGATTAGCTCAGTTGATGAGAGGATGATGCTACTAATGCCAAGGTTTCAGGTTCAATGCCAGTATGGGGTATTTGCTTGAGAGTGGGACTTGATAATCCTTGTGGATTCCTTCCAACTCTGAATATTCTGTGCTTCAAGATTAAAAATACTTTTTGCTAGCTTCAGACATCATTCCTAGTTCTCAAGGAGGTTTCAGTGAAATTTTGTGCCTATTTTTACCTTTATCCACCCCTGCAATCAGCTACCAAATAGTAGGAAGTCAGCCAGGAGCAAGTAAACTCCGAGATAAATGTAGACACTGAGCCAGCTCAATTCACCCCTCTGTATGATAGATAATTCTCATGGGATCAAGCCCACTCTAGGAAAGAGCAACACTTTTGTACACCTCAGCAAACGTCCCATACATAAATTGTACATACAGTTCTGATAATCATATGTTTGCCTGTGAATGGCAAATGTTAGTAAGAGATTAGGCTATGTTTAGGACACCAGGGTGACACCCTAATGAGGCTGCATTCTAGACAATGTCAAGCTTTACAAAGGTGTCACAAATGAGTGTTTTAAGGTTGCTTAAAGAATTACCAGCAAAGGAATCAGCAAAACCAGATTTAATATAAAAGCCACAGCACAAGAAAGGGAACAGAAGCATTCAACAGGTTCTGTAGTAATCACATCACTTAAAACTTATGCTTTAGAAATCTAGTAATGCAAGATGTTTACTTAATTATGCTGTCAGCAACCACATCACATTCTTAAACCATCTCCAGAAGAGCAAGTTTTATTCTTAGGAACAGAAATTCAACAACCTTATGGCAAGCCAATGTTTTTGTATTTTCCATCACTTCTCTAATAAACATGCCTCAGTTTACCATAGTGGCATAGTCAAGATTCTGAAATGAATTCTGCATTGTTATGGTGAGCAAGGACTGGGGCTGGTAAAAGAGAAACTAGAGCTAATGCATGAGAAGAAACAACTGGAAAATAGTAGCTGGAGCCCAGGATTTGCAAAACAGAAGTTTCCACACTCCCTGTCATTTAAGCCATTGCTTAAAAAAAGCGTGATTGAAAAGCTGTAGTTCCATGGTTTAAGACAGCTCTTTACAGTTGAATGATGCTAATGCTAATGTAGGCACTCCAGGCTAGTGATACAAACACTTAAATTGGCTGTCCACTTTTGGAACCCTGTCTCTTTGTGTAAACACTGAGCAGAGAGTACTCCATGAACATTTAAACTAGGTCTTTATACAAATCTGGAATGAAATTACATAATGTCGATAGCTCTCATGAATGAAATAGGTCTTTTAAAAAGGGGTAGTGCATTTGATTTTTGGTTACTAGTCATTAACATAGAAGACAAGAGTATTTAAAATGCACAGAAAGATCTAAATTTGAAAAATAGACATTTCTTGTCTTGTAAGAATTTACAGAAATATTACAATTTTCTATCCATTCAAAAAAATAGAAATTAGAGGCTCCCCATTTTTCCACTGCACAAAGCTATCTTAGTTCAATAGGCACTTTGGAACCTTTAGACCTTTTTTTTTAGACCTTAATCTAATAGAGGGCAGGCTAAATACTAGGTTAGATATAGATTAGATATTAGGAAGAAATACTGCAGTGTGTGGATAGTGAGACTGGAAAAAGTTACCCAGAGAAGTTGTGGATGCCCCATTCCTGGAAGGATTCCAGGCCAGATTGGATGTGGTTCTGAGTGACACAGTCTGATGGAAGGTGTTTCCGCCCATGGCAGGAGGGTTGGAAGGTGATTCAGGATCCCTTCCAATTCAAACCATTCTATGATTTTCAGAGTACCATGCTGAGCGTGACTCAAGATACAGAATCTGTTCTCACTATATCATTTTCATTTAGTTGGATTGTACAAAAAGTTCACCCTGATAAAATCACTCTGATTTGCTATGAGGGGGAAAAAAAAAAAAAAAAAAAAAAAAAAAAAAAAAAAAAAAAAAAAAAAAACCACACCACAAAAACACCACAACAAACCCACCCAAACTAAAGTAGGATTAATCCCAGATAAGAGGCTACATGTAGCAGGCTCTTGCTAATTCAACAGCTGTCCTGTAACTAAGGTATCTTGTAAACTACATCATGATCTATTTTCTTATCTTGTGAATTAATATAATCCATATTGGTCAGCTCAGAACTGAATTTAGAAGTGCTGTAGACTGTGGGAAGACAGACAGAGATAGTGCTAAAGGCAATCTTGCCCCCCAAATATTGCAGCTGTGTTAATTATCAAAGAGTGGGAGCAGCCTTGCCCTCACAGCTATGGGTGTGATAAAAGAGTGAATTAGCTGATAGAGGAGTCAGTTGGAGTCTGCTGGCTGTGCTGTGAGGAGGAAGGGACAGGAGGTTGTGTGAGGGACAAGCAGGGTAAGGTGGCCATGCTAGGGACAGGAGGGTGTGAGCTGGAAATGCAGAAGGAAGGGAGAAGGGGAGAAAGAGCCAGAGCTGTGTGGAGCTGCCCTTGGGAGACTACAAAGAAAAGGTATGAAAGACTTTTAGATAACAAGGTGCTGATGCTTGAAGCCTTCTGAAGTTCTACCAAAGTGCTCTGAGCGTTGTGGCCATCTCTACAATGACAGTAGACAAAAGTTGTTTTAAATATATTTGCACTGGCTAACACACAAGACTTTTTCTGTGATGAGATCATTATCTTACAACAGCTTGATAACATGCAGCTCCAAAAATCTGATTTTGATCTTGTAAGTTATGTAATAATTATTCTGGGAGCACCTCTGTGCTTCATTTTATCAGTGGTTTCATGGTTGTTGGTTTGGATATAACAGGAACAAGATGAAAATCCAGTCCTGCCTCAAAATACTTCCCTGCCAACTGTTCCCAACAGTTATGCCTGGTGACATCTGCACAAAAATGAAACAAGCATCAGGTAAGCCTAGGATTTCTAATCTAGCACATCTAGAGATGAACTTTGAAGCCTGAATGGAAAAGTCATTTTATAAATGGTTTCTGTTGAAGAAAGAGAGCGCAGTGCAAAAACAATTATCAAGAGTAGCAAGTAATGAGCAGAACTGCATGGAAATTTCATGGAAGAATTTTTTTTCCAAAGGCAAAACCTGAGTGATTGTCAATGTAATCAGAAAATACTGAAGGACTTCAAGGTGCAGAAGTTTCACAAAAATGTCATTGGCCAGCTAAGTGAGAAAATGTTTCTTAGCTGGCTCTAACCCATGTGGTAGAGGTGCCATAGACTTCAGAGGCATCAGAAGATTGCCACCTTACAGAAAAAGAAATTCTGGGATTATTGGAGAGCCAGCAGCAGTTTTTAGAAGTAACTGGTCAACCCCAGAGCTGCTGGGTTTCCTGTAGCATTTCTTTCCAGATATCCATGGTTTGGAAGTGATAGAGCTGTTGCCCTGATTACTGATCTACAAAACAGAAGTGGTCAGGTGGTTGAGTTGAAGAAATTGTGTCTCATATTAATCTTCTGTGACTGCAGACAAGAAAAAAAGTGCAGCTTACTTTCTATGCTTTATCTCACAGTAAATTTTGTGCTGTTATAGTATTAAGGTTTCTGATCAAGATGTTTTGGTAATGGATTTGACAAGGCATGGGACTCCTCAGGACTATAATGGAGTAAGGGAGTTTCAGGGTAATACTTAAGTGTTCAGTGTCAGTAGAAAAAAATGTGACCACCTGAAGCAATGGCCTTGAATGCTGGGAGAACATTCTGTCATTGCCCTCATTCTGAGCAAGGGCTTATAATAGAATTAGGAAGATGATAAGTCAACATGCAACCTGTAAGATTACAAACCACTCTTTGTAACTGAGATTGCTCTTTTGCAGAATTTAGAGTCAAGATAGGTGAAGGATTGAACTCCAAGGAAGTAAGTGAAGCTGAAGAAAAAGGCATCATGAGGACCGTGTACAACACGGTCGGTATTTCAGAGCTTCTTAAAAAGACAGAACCCAAAAGCAGCACCAGAATCAAAAAATCTAGGAAAAAACTCAACAGCAATGTCCATAGAAAACAGTGAAAGGAAGCTAATACAGTAATTACTTTGTTTCTTGTCTCCAAGTATAATGAAGAGGTGGGGACATATGACGAGAAGCAGCAGTAAAGCATAACTTAGGTAATATTGCTGGAACAAAGCAGCCTCTCTCCCACTGGATCTTTTAGCATATCACATAGTAGTTGAAAAGAAATTATATTTTGTGTTAGAGGACGGCTTGAAGCAGTGATTACCACCATCTTCCACACTTATAACTGTATCAAACATTTAATAAAGACATGAAGGTACATAAAGACTCCTGCTTACAAAAGTCTTCGTCCACAAAAAGATCAAGATTATCCAGCTTCTTATACAAGAGATACTTTGGAAAAAAAAGATAATGAACAGAATATATTCACAGTTTAAACTTATTGAATATATGGTTACCCTTCAAGTTGAATTATCATAGAGACATGGAAGGGGAAATAAAAACATCTGTTATGATAACCTGTGGATTGCTTCAGTGATGTAGAATTCCATTTAGACTTTTGAATGCACCAGGGATATTTCAGATGTCTGCGAAGACTATAACCCAAGCTTCAAGGATCAAAAACATCCTCACATCTTTAAATGACTTCATCTGTTCCCATTAAACATGGGTGGAACATCTGGTAGAAGTGGAAAGTACTCCAAATCTTTTTAAGAGCCAGGGTTTAAATTTGTGAGAAATAGTGCTCATTTACAAAGGATCACACAGTTTTCCTTGGACAAAAAGTCAGTGATGGGGGGCTGAAGCCTTGTGTCCAAAAATATGGAGAGTAAAAAATGGAAAATCTCTATATATGTGAGGAGGGCACATACAACTTTTTTAGAGAGCAGGAAATACAAGCTAGTCTTCTAGACTGAGAAATAGTCAAAAGATTAATCCTGGAGAGGGGAATTACTTCTAAATTATGCCATGTCTGACTCATTCCAGCTACTTGTCCTATACCTCTGATAAGTCAAACTTTTCTAGTAAGTATGTTCTTTGAAAAAAACCAAAATCGTCAAGCTCAACTGACACAGAACAAAAATGGTTGAAAACCAAAAATTAGAGAACAACAAAAGTTCATTGATTTGTTTATTATGGAGATCCTCCATTTTTGTCATAAATTTAGTTACTGAATTCAGAACTAACTATACATAGAGTACAGAATTCTGAGTGACTGCTAGGCTATTTGTGAATTCACAAGATGCTTATAAATAGGCATCCAAATAACACCACAATGATGGAAAGTGAATGGTGGTGAGTTATTTTAATTTGGCTGCAGATCTAGTGAGAGTAACTTCACCCCTAACTTGGGATGACTTCCAAGAATGACACTTTGTAAAGTGGATTTTCAGGAATACTGAAGAAAGCTGTCAGTTGACCAAATCAGATGTGCTACCTGAGCAGCAGTGCTCTGTCTCCTCTAAAGTCCAGAAAGCAAGTGGAAACATTCAAACAATTTTAGGCTAGATCCCACCAGTCTGAGTCCAACCACAGGCTAAGCTTATAATCAAATGCTGAACCTGACTGGGCAGATGAGTGTGGCTGCATGTGTCTAATGACAGATGTCAATGCATGCTATAGAAATTCCTAAATGTATCAGAAAAAAAAAAAAACAGTTCAAAAAATAAATTTCTGCTAGTTATTAAAACAGTTAGCGAAAGTCAATTAAAAAGTCAATCTTTACTGTTAAAATACCTAAAAAAATGACAGCTTGAGGTAAGCTGAAGGCATATAAGTCAATGAATCATAAGCAGGGGGAAAAAATATCATTGTCATGGTACCCGTCCTAAATAATTTCTTCCAGGTGTTTCCCTAATTTACTCTTAAAGGTGTCAAACAATGAAGAAGTTCTATTTTATCAAGGCAATACCTTATCAACTTTATTTGTCAATGTTTTTAAAATTTTTTCTTGTCCTTAATTTTTTTTTTCATTTTATGTTATTCCCACTATTATCTTATTTACTTTTCACTTCAAAGGTTATCTTCAATATTTTTTCAGTTCCCCAGTTTTGAACGTAACAGTTCCATATGCCATGTTCCTTTGCAAATATCAAACAATTCTTGTTTGCATTTCAAGAGCAACTTTTTCATCATGTTAATTAAGAATTCATAATATTTCATTTTTTATCACAGCCTATGTACTGCTATCATTAAAGATACAAAGGCCAAAGTGAGTTAAGACAAAGTCAGACATCATGAAATATTGCACCTGTACTATAGCCTAGTCAATACTAGATATTTATTCTTGATGTAGAGATAGAATTTACATGGATGAAAACCAGTGACAGAATTGCAATAGGTTTCTTTAGGGCTAGGATTTCAGAAAGGGGGATCCTTTTCCCTATCAGTAATATTTAAAGTTCATCTTTCTTTCCTCCCACTTCATCATTTGGTTCTTTGAGGAGCTCCCTTCTCTTCTGTGTGTATTTTTTCCCTGGTTTTGCCTTTGTTCAGATATTTTTCGGAAACATGTAAGTTATGAGCAAATGAGAAAACAATGTTAAACAGCATTATATTGCTACCTAAGTAAACTGCCTGGTTCATGTTCTAGGCTTCCGTATAAAAGCTTTATAATTACTAAAGTATAATAGAAGTTTGTGAAAAGTACTCCTATTATGTTCTACATTTGACCAAATTAAAATATTATTTATATACTTGCTACTGAAAATTCATAAATTTATAGTAAATAAATCTATAAATGCATCTATAAATTTATAGTAAATAAAATAGAGTTCATGATTTTGAGTACAATAGTTAAGACTTCTGGGATTATTCAAGATTTGCATTATGTTACAGTAGAAGATTTTAGAACAGAAAAACAGGCTTTTGATTCATATTCCATTATTCTTATACTATATATTTAAGCACACAGTTTGTATTAGACTCCTCTTGCTAACTCCAAGAAATAGGCACTGGAAGTTAATTTTATACTGAATACTTCTTAACGATCTGTCAACCATTCACTTAATGTAATTTAATAAAAACAACTGTCAAAGTACAAGAAATAGGAGTAACAATATCATTAAAAATAGATAATGGAGGTTTTTGTGAAAGGGTGTTATAAATTTAAGTTAATCAGAAATGCTCATGGCAAGCCTTAGAGTCAGTGGGTGTTTTTAACACCAACACCTGGGAAAACTCCTGGATATCAGACTTCTGGCATTTCCAGAAATAACAATTTTTCCTTTTCAGTCTGCCTAACACATACAAATTGCCACTAAGTAAATGGATTATTCCCCCTTCCATTTCAAGAGCTAAAATATGAGATAGAGCCAGAAAAACAAGGAAACACGAGGGGGAGATAGGGGGAAAAAATCAGAAAGAAGGACGTGAAATGGAATTGCATTTGAGGAGCTATGGACTCTTGAAATGGCATGATGCCTCTGTGACACAAGGCTTGCCTTGCTCCCCAATGGCTCACTGAAATGGCTCAATGATTTTCTGATTCCTTTTCAAGTCTGCTGAATTCTGAGTGGTTCAGAAAACAAGCATGAATTTTCTTTCCAGTTCTGTAGTTTCAAGTGCTACTGCTCAAAGTATAATCAAGTCCATTCTGTTATTAACACAAGGTTCAGCAATAAACTGGTGCAATAAAATTGTGTCTCTGGCATAAAATCTGATCCCAGTGTCTTTGGGAACTTGATTTCTGGAAACCTAGGAAATGAAGCAAGACTAATACTTTCCTTCAAGAAAAATAGATAATATTCTTGCAGTCATCACTGCTTATTGCCCTTTGACATATGAGAAAAAGATTCTGGATCACATGTTGTGTGATACTGCGCTGGTTTTCCTTGGTAATACATGTACCATACTGAACTACCATCAAATAATTAAAAGAATGGTAGTTGCCAATATTCAGTTGAAGAAATTAAAAAAAAAAAAAAAAAAAATTAGTTAAGATGAACTGAATAGAAAAAAAGCAAAAATTAGCTTCTTTTTGAAAGGGTGCAGTTTTATATCACATCACACTGAATTCTACCTTAACCCAAGGAAAAGAAAGGGATGTTATGCATATGAGCTGAAAAAACCCCAAGCCCAAACCCCAAATTGCTGTTATGAATGAGCCAAATGAAGGTGACTCGTTGCAAGCTCTCAGCTGCCCCAAAGGGAGGGAGGGCAGACAAGGTGTGGAGGTGGGACCGCAGCGTGAGTCATGCCAGGGTTCATTTACAGAAAGGTCAGTGGGGAATGGAACAGGGACCAGCTGGCATTACTCAACAGCTCTGTGAGTTCACATTTCCCACACCCTGCCTTTTTTCTCCGATTCCAGTATGTCCTTCCACTCAGCATCTTTTATTCGGAAAATCTGGACTGTTTCCTTGGAAAATGTATACACTCAAGTTACTAGAAGCAGTTTTGTAAGCCACTGCGTGTCCAAAGCTCATGTCAGCATCATATAATGTCCCTAAGCACATAATTTTTCCTGGGCTGATAGCAGTAGCCCATGAGTACTCGGTTCAATTTTTGTAAAATTAATGACAATTTAAGTTTAGCTAAACTTTGCCTTAAGTTTCTTCTGTTTGTTTAAATAGTAAGGGGAGAAAAAAGAAAACTAGAACAGAGGATAGTAAAGATTATCCTATGTGTTCCATGAATAAAAATATTTCCATCCCAGCCACTGAGAGTAGAGTGTCTTAGATTTAATTTTCCTTATTACAGAATACAAGGTTAAAAAAATAAACATATTTCACCATGTGTTATTTAATACCATCGGGCATTCTGAGTAACCTCAGCTATATGTTTAGAACTAAAAAAACCCCAACAAACTAACCAAACCACAATACCAGAGCTCTTTTCTTGTATATTTAATCTGTTTGGGGGGGGTGGGGGGGTGGTGTGGTATTTTTAAGACTGTGAAATTGGTACGCTCCTTTTTCTTTAAGCAAATTTTATGTTGAGCCTTTTACACATCACTAAAATTAAATATTGACAAGACCTGATCAGGATTAGTTTTCTGAGGTGTTTCAATAACATTACAATTTTCATTCAGGTTTCAAACATTGGAGTTTTCCAAGTGATATCCAGGAAATATTTAGACACTTTTTTTTTTTTTTTTTTTTTTTTTTTTTTTTTTTTTTTTTTTTTTTTTTAATACTGTGATTTCACAATGCCACAACTCCCACAACTGAGCATAGCTGGAAGAATTTGTTTATGACGGTAAATTTGGCCCTGAATGTGCAATTCATCAGTAAGTGTGCCCAACAGACTGACTTTGTTACATCTGGCATAAAAATATTCAGACTGTTGGAGAAGATCCTTCTTTCCCCCACCACTCTTGCTGCTGTGTATCAGAATTGTTGCTATTCAGTGAAAAAATTCAACATAGCAAACACATTATTTGTATGTATGACACCGGTTTACAGAATGCTAACTTTTGTTTAGAAAGTTCTACTGATTTTCAAATACAGCTAAAACAGGTTGTGAAGATTTGTGTAGAATATGTAAATTTTTTTGTAGTTAAGTGTGCATGTTCAGTGGAATCATATCTTCATATTTTTACTCAAAATTAGACATAATATAAAGATATATTATGGCAAATATAGCTATAAGCAGTTTTATCTAAAAATCACTACCATGTGGGTCAGAAAAAACATGCAAATTGTCATAATGTTGTGTACATATAACAGTAGAGTTCAAAGTGGAATAATGCTGCCATAATTTGTTTTAAAAAGGGGAATAGGTCACGCCAGAACAAGATTCAAGTTTCTTTCATCCAATTCATTCCAGAGATTGCAAAGTGTGCCGTCAAATAGCTTGGGCCTGATATAGCTGACCTCATTTTAGTTATTACAACTTGGCATTCATGGTCCTCTAAAGAAAGAATGCTAGAAATACGCTATTGGGAACTACCCTTGTAAATTAAAAGCATTCCAGGTCAATGGCCCTACATGCAGTTAGACATAATCCTCCAGATGCTGAGTTCAACCTGTCCCACCACGTGCACTGCCCACCTGCCAGGCAGCACGTCTTTCTAAGAGCCACAGCCTCACAGCCTCACAATAATAAAACACATAATAAAGACGTTCTTGAGCCCTGAATTTGATAGGGCAATAGTATTCATGGAGGCTAACCATGCTGGTTAGTGCATCATTCTCCTGCCCAGGCAGTGCAAGAAAGCAGGAGCTCCACAAAGAGCAGAGAAGGGGGGAAAGAGTTGGTTTTGAAGCAGGAGTGTTTGGAGGGCAGTGAAACAGGCAGATGTAACAGACAAATTCTGGTGACAAGGCCAAATTCTCTGTAAAAACTTCCTAAACAATGAAAACACTAATTATATTTCTTTCTCACAGATATTTTAGAGAATGCATTAAAAACAAAAACAAAACAAACAAACAAAAAGAACCCCCCAAACCACAAAATGCCAGACCAAAACAGGAGGTGAACCAAAATACTATATTCTTACAAACCCTTCTATTATATTCTTATAAAGCATTATATTTGGGATCCCTTAGGTCACTTGGGATTTGGGGCCTTTCCAGTGGTTAGATGAAGGATGTTCAGTTACCACAACAGGGCGCACACACACCCATGGGAAACGTGCTGGATCACAATGTGAGCTTTGCTTCTGACAGAATTACATATGACAGGAACACGTAGACTGTGTTTTAAACTTAGTTTTATCATAAAAATGATCAAGGATAAAGCTTACTTCTTGGTTCTTAATTGCTTTCCGAGTCAACTGATCCATGACTCCTGCCCCTTTACCTTCATGTTCACTGTGCTCGCTTAAAGCTTGTCAGGTACTAACCTTAGCGGGGTGGGGATTGCTAATCACTATTAAATTTATCAGCTCCCCTCTACACCTCTTAACTAGTTGCACACTATTTTACAATGGGTTCAGCTCCTCTCTTAAACTGGCAAATCTGGTTTGAGTTTCAAACCCAGGTCAAAGAGTTACTGGTAAAAGTGATCAGCTCAAGGACCTGGATCACCTGGGCTCAACTACCTTTGGAAGGGATCTTCACTGTATCAATACTAACAATTGCCTTTAGCTATGGCAACATTGGAGTAAAAAGAGTTTAAGACACCTCCCTCTGTAATTTTTCCAAAGCAGCAAGTTCTGCTCAGGGAGGGAGCAGAACAGCAGAGCCTCCGGCTGCAGCCACAGCGTCTTCCATCAAATGGGATGGAAAGAAAAGGTTCATAAGGTGGGGTAGTCCAGACCCTCTTCTGCTCTGAAAATGCTGTCCCTGTAGCTGGTGAGGAAAAAAAAAAAAAAAAAGGATGAGTATGTGCACATCCAGAAATCTAGTTCTTCTTACATACAGAAAGGGGAAGAGGATTAAAAAAAAACCAACAACAACAACAACAAAAAAACACCACCCTCTTGTGGTGGTGCAGAACTGTTTTATTAGGTTTTTATAAGAAGTTTGTGTTATGGTTCATTTCACTGTATCCCCAATGTTGTAACCCTGTTTGTGTTGTCTGTATAACAAGGTGTTTTGTGTCAGTCCTCCCACCCCCTCTCTGGGGCAGCTTGTCTATCACTTTGAGGAACCCTCCCAGGAAATCTTAGGGAGAGGGCTTCAGGTGATGGGCCCCCTGGGGGGAATTCCTTTAGCTCTGGATTTTAGTAGTCCAAGGCTTGGGGGTGGGCACACCTTGTTACCCCCTGAATCCCCTGATTTGTTGTCTTGTGGTATCCCCCTGGAACCCCTTCCCCGCTTATAAGGGGTAGGAGGGGGATTCAAAGGCTCTCTCTCAGCGTCTCAGCCTCGGAGCTCTCAGCTCGGAGCTCGGAGCCGCTCTGCTCCTCAACTCTGGAGCTAATAAACATCTTTTAACCTGCTAAGCTGAGAGCCAGCCTTTTCTCTTCTGCTGCTGTTGCTGTCACAACACTTTTGGGGTCCAGCTGCTAAGCCGAGAAGCCGAAACGAACCGGGACCATTCTGTGGCTGTGTTGACTCGAGCTAGCCGGAGGTCATCTCCCGCCCGGTGCGGGACGGAACCAGACAGACACTCTAATATATCATCTCATAAGATGTTATTCTCAAACACATCCAGCTCAGCTGTCAGATTGATACAGTGAGTCTACAAAATACTTTGCTGGCTAGACTTTTAAGCCCCTCCTATGTTTGAGTACATTTTTGTCTGATCTACTTCTGCCACCCAGTGGATATCTCACATGAAAACTTTCCTTTGTGTTTATTTCAAGAGATGTCCCAGAAAATGTGCCCTTCTCTGTGTGATTATGAGCAGGTACTAGTGTCTTAGTGGGCAGGAATAAATTTTCAGGGGCTTTGGGGCTTTGACATGTTTTTTAATATTGCAGTAGTGTCTTCTCTCCCCACTCCCAACTTGGTTATTTTTTCCTCAGTTTAACAGCTTTTAAGGAGAGATAAAAACACTCCTTTGGCATACAAGGTATTGTCAAATAAAACTAGCTCATCAGAAACCAGAGAAGACACTCCAGTAATCACTGCCTGATAAAAGCCCTTAGGAAAACAAAGGATTTTTTTCTAACAGCAGCTCAAATATCATGAAATAAGAACACCTAGAGCCACACACTGAACTCAACAACAGACATAAAAGCTGTGCCTAAGACAGCATTATCTATTGTGTGCTGTGTATGATTAACTGAAGAAAAGCTGTGGTATAATAAATACAATCAGTCTTGAATGGGGAATTTCCTAATATTAGAAAATTTACTTTCCAACATGGAAAATATTCTTACAAAGAACATTTTGCTTTAAGATCGATATCAAGTTTATCTTCTATGTAAAAAGCTTCTAAAAACCTACTAAACCTCATATAAATCAATGGAAAAGTTAGGTTATCTTCCACCACAAAAGAAAAAAAAAAAAAACAAAACCACCACAACCCACCCACAAACAGATTTAAAAATAGAAGGCATTACAAAATACTCTGAACAAGGTCAAGCTCTGAAATCCTCCGTTCAGCAAATCTTTATGTGTGGCTAGCCATAACAGCTGAACAATTTAGTGCTTACAGGACTAGGACTCAGAAGCAAGCTCATCGTTTCTGTTTTATCCACCCACTGCACATTCAGGCAGAGGCCAGTCTATGGGCTGATCTTTCTTCACTAAGATGGGGAAAATGAAGATGTTAAGACAACCGTTAAAGTATAAATGCATCTTGCTCTCATCCTTTTTTCTTCAGCAAATCATCACATCAGTCAATTTGAATAATTTGCAAATTTTGCCTCCAAAGTGAAAGAAATTCTCATTGATGGGCTCAGCCAGCTGGCACTGCTTCTGTCATATGAGCTTCTGTCAGTTTTTCACTGAAGTGACCTCTGTAGCCTGCCAATACCAAATCCTGGACATTCAAACCCAATAAATAATTTTGTTGGTTTTTTTTTTTCCCCTGCAGGTAAAAAAGAACACCCTTGGTTCCTGGTGAAGGAAATGGAAAGCTCACTTCAGCTTTAGCTCAATGAGAACAAAATCAAGTATAACATTACACCAATAAAAATCCTTCATGTTCCATGTCAGTGCTTCAGCTGCATTTAGACTTGTGAAATGGGCCTATTTTTCTCTTTCAGTACACTTACCTGGTGCCCAGGATATACAAGAATATCTCAATGTCCTGGATAAACCAGCAGCAAGTTTCTGCAGAGGGGCAGCTGCTGGAACATTACTTCCTCATGCTGTCAGCACTAAGAACAGTCTTTGACACACTTCTAATTGTTAGAATTTCTAAAAACTGTAGTACCTGTAGTTAAGGAGCTTTAGAAACATCAGGAAAATAAAGTAGAAACAGCCCCATCAAAATGTCTCACCAAAATTTAAATTCCCTGTAATTATCTGGTTAACAGTGTTTGGCTGTACTGCCTTCTTCTAGTATCCAGCTAAGGCTAAAAGTATGTTTATAGTAAAATATTCAAATGTGGTTGTTTTAAAATATGACTTTTACAAAAATAAGTAAAAAATTTACAAGCAAATATCTATGATCTTATCAGATTGGTTTAATTTCCTTGTAAGGTTAAATTAAGATTCAGCAAGCCAGAAATCTTTCCTAGAAACATCCTTCTCTATCTAAAGACTGGGAAAGTTTTAGTCTCTCTATTTCTGTGACAGAGAAAAAAGAAGATAATTTAAAAGCTGTAAGTAACCAGAAACAAATTTCTGAAAGTCATTCATTCAGTCACCATTTCAGAAAGGTGTCATTCTACAGGAGTCCTGCACCACCAATTCAGCATTCACTCAGGAAGAAGAGAGCTGTCTTTTGAGTCATTGGTATCACCACTTGCAAACCAAGGCTTTCCCTACCACAGGACTTTCAAATTTGTTTCTCAGTTTTGAAACCATAATTGGCAACAGCTGCAGTAGCTGGGAGACTCACTGCAAAACAAATGAAGGTTGTTTCAGCATGCTTTGTCACCACTGATCCTTACACATCCCCACTACAGACTATTCAGCCCTTGTTTTCCTTCCATATCTTTTTGCCAGCCTTTACACTGTTTGGCACATGGGGGAAACTGCCACAAGCTGCAGAGGTCCAGACCTCTGACAGGGCATAGATGGCATTTGCTGCCCGACCAGCCTCTGCTGCCAGGGAGAAGAGAGACTGAGTTCAGTTTGTCTTGCTCAAACCAGAGTGCTAAACAAAGCTACTCTTTGTGTTTAGATTTTCATGATTTTAGATTTTAGAGTTTATTATTTTATATTTCCCAAAGCTTGTGGGACCTTGACTACTACTCTGAGATGACTCACATTTGGTTAAAATTAGACAATGGAACATGGAAAGATGACAGTAAGAGCAATACAAAACCTTCATGTAGGAGACATGTCATAAAATCAACCTTTTCTGGTTTTGCTGTGGGCTGTCCTCTGTTTCAAGCCTTTCAGATACTCCCTAAAGGGAAAAAAGTAATTTGTACAACCAGCTGCCATCAGTAATAACAATTTTATGGCTCTGTTGAACATAATAACATTATGCTACATGTATTTCAACTTTAGACTCCAATAATACACTTAAACTGCAGGAGACACACATAGGTATTGCAGGGAGAATTTACAACAGGCAAAGAGCTGTCCTCCTCTGAAAGAGAAATGCATTTATAATATGGAAAATACTATAGCATTAAAAACCTGTCAGTCAAGCTAGCAATTTTATATTGCTGAGCTCATCTAATTTTTCAAGCAATTATGTAACCTTAAGCAATTTCCATATCTTCATACAGACCAAGTTTCTTAGCCTAAGGTTCTGTGGATGTAAAGGATTTACACAAAAGAAGCATCTAATATCTTTCATAAAAGAAGTTAATTCTCCTCCCTCATGCTTTTATATTTACCATTTATAGATAAAAAAATTCAGATAAAAAGTTTGATGAAAAAGTGGCATAGCTCCTTGTCTCCTTAAAATTTAATGTTAGCTTGCTTGGTAGCAATTTATGTCAGACTGTTTAAAGCACACAGAATAGAAGGCAAATGCTATTCCCTCCAACCTGTACACTTTTCAACAACAAGTAAACATTAAACAACAAATATTGCCTGAAGAACAAAAGTGTTTTCTTTATAAAAGAAATAAAAAGAAAATTGATTTAATCAGAGACCTATGAAAAGAGAAATCTGCTAAAATTGTACAATTGTGCCACAACTCTGACAATTCAATACTGTTGGATCACCTAGAACGCTGCTAACAGCAGATAAATGCATTTTGTCATCTCTAAGTGAATTTATTATTGCTGAATATTTTTATATGACCATGCTGAAGCACAGGACTTTCTGGTCACCTTCTAGTTACACCTTGAGGCAGAAGATGTTGTAGTTTTACCCTGTAGCTCAATACAGTCCTGGAGGTGCAATGAGAAGTTGCTGCCATTACTAACCCTAGGACTGACTCCCGCAGCAGCCTGTATTCCACCACTCATGGCTGAGAAGCCAGCATCTCTAGTGCAGCCCACAGCATTTGGCAGATGTGACAGCTGAGCTTCAGAAATCTTCACATCACACGTGTAGGACATGTAACAGTGCAGCGCAGATGAGATCAGGTACCAGTGCAGATCCTACCATGACAGCAGTGATTAAAACCTCTCCACTTCCTCTATGTACTTTTAGGTCTGGCTGCTTGGATGACAGCTTGCTCAGACTGACACCAGAAAACTTCAGTTTGAGAATTTATTTCTTTTCCCCCACAGGGAATCATAAGTGTATGCTGACTTCCTAATGAGTGATTAAAATCCCAAATCCCACAGCAGCCATCCTCAACATTCCATGGCCCTTGCTTCCTCTTTGCTGAGAGGAGCCAAGGAAGTTTTACACAAGGCCAGATTTTTGGAGCCCAGGTGCTTTTCCACAAGCAGAAGGGAGAGGTGTGGGAAGACATTTGTAGATTTTTGTGGGATCACAGTGTGCAGGCAATTGAAAAATTGTGCTGACCACCTGCACCCTGGTTTGCTGCTCTGCTTCTCACTCTATTTGCTTCAAAGCTGGCTTGATAAGAGAAGGGTGGTACCTTGTTTTGATATCAAAACTGAAGCATATGGCTGCTATATTTATAACTCTCTCAGACTGTCTTTTTGCCCTTGGTAGTTGTATATAAAGAAAAGTGGGCCATGAAAGGAAATCAGCAGCACTTCCATGTGGACATGGAAAGCTCCTCAGGGACAGATCACTGTGTTTAAAGGTTATCTGATGGCCTGGGGCTCCATGCTTTTGCTGAATTCTGCTGACACACTGGCTTGATGAGTTTCCAGTGACACCAAGTTCAGCACTCTCTCCATGCTGGCAATGAAGAGGCATTATTTATTTTCCAAGTTCTGATTTCCATCCAAAGGCAAATTTGCTGGAAAGTTAGTTTCAGTGACTCTGCAAGCTGGGGAGGAACAAGCACCGGAGAGCTGGCAGGCCTTTTCTTCCCCTGCATCTGGGAAGAAGATTTCAAAGACAAAGCCTGTGCAGACAGGGAGGAGGCAGAGGGAGGTGGAGAGAGACAGCTCCTGTCTGTGCCAAGTGCAGGCAACCAGCTGGGATTGCAGCAAGCAGCTCTTGGGAACAGCACTTGGTTCTGGCTTTGGTTTTGTTTTTGCTGTGTGAGGAACCACAAAGCTGCTTCTTCTCAGAGTACATTAGAAAGGCTGTAAATTCTCGAAGCAGAGCTATCCCTTGGCAGATACTGCAAGCACAATCACATAAATGTTTTGGGGCTCCTGCAATTCCTACATCAAGCAGGGCACCCATGAATCCCTCAGGAGTTGACCTACACAGAACCAGGCTGGATCACAGGCACAGCAGCTCGATCCATTTCTAAACCCCAACCCCTTCTAAGCCCCCTGCACAGGCAGAACTCACTACGACAATCAGACTCTTCATTTTGACCAAAAAAAAAAAAGAAAAAAAAAATCGTTTTCCAAATGTTCTTGCTTCATATACTGAGACCAAAACTTGCTTTTTCTGTTTATGAATTCATTTCAGCTGCACACTCAATTAAAAAAAGCTGCATGTTCTCAGACAATCACAGAGAATTGGAGAGAACTGGCAAGCTAATATTAAATAATCACCAGGAAAAGCAATCATGAGAGGAAGCCTGCACTGCTGGGAAGAGAGCGCAGCCTGGCTGTATCGGGAAGTTTCCGGCAGCCTTCCAAGCAGACTTTATCTGCATTACAGTGAATTTTAAGTTTCTTTAAGAGTATCTCAGAGACATATAAAATAATTGTCTTTAACAACACACACCATGACACTAATTAGAAAACAAATACATGAGTATAACATACCCACACACCAAAGCCCTGTTGTGCTCCTGGACACAGCTTGTGACCACACAAGCAGTGCAGCCACCATGTCCATCAGCCTGGGAGAGCCTCTGTTTCCACACAGGCCCAGACACTGCTCTGCCAGTTAAACTCATCTCCAGTAGGTTCCCCCCTCAAAGATTTCAGGTCCTGCAGAGAAATGACAGAGCCTTCTGACTGAATACGGACTAGGAGACAATTACACCTCTACTGATTTCAACAATAAAATAATTTTCTTTTTGAAAGTTTTAGGTCAAATACTGTCTGCAGCTTTATGAGAAACAACACTGTTTTAATTCAAAGTATACTACCTAATTTTATTCCAATTGCTTTTCTTCCCTCTTAATTTCTTCCATTTAGTATCCACAAAAAATCTTAAAATTAATACAGTAAACTCTTTCACAAACAGTGGACTTGGTAACCACAACACTGCATTTACAGAAAGAAAGGGTGCTACCGATGCACAGGATTGTGTGATCTGTAGAAATAAAGCTCACAAGCATGAAAACTTCCTTCGGGTTTGAGCCCCATGGTCACCACTAGAGGGAGGAGCTGGACAAATAATACCTAATTCCATTTCCAAGAAAAACATTGACTAGTTGTAAAGAGCTCCTAAGAGGGGGTAACTCTTTTATAAGAAGGAAGAAAAACAAGTTTTCCACAATTAAAAGCTCAATTATTCTAGTAAAAATCAGGAATATTTTCCCCTATTTTTACAAGATCAATAAATGGGTGATAGGGGTAGGGTGGGAATCTGCCTGAAGATTGTTAAAAATTCTCAGTAAAAGCGAGCGCTTTCGGCAGACTTAAAAAACAAAACAAAACAAACAAAGAAAAAAGTCCCACCGAAATAAAAATAAAAGTTCTGTAATGAAAAGAAGACATTCCTTAAGAGATTACACAAGGATGGAAAAGGATGTACTAGGGGAAAAGGTAGTTAAAGTCTCAGGAAAATAACTCACTTGTGAGTCCCATCAGGGAGCCAGTCAGCATCACACACCACTGGGTAGCAGGAGGAAGAAAACAGTGACCCACCTGCCTGGTTCACCAACCAAAAGAGGACTTCTCAGATGATGGCTTCATGGCAAAGTATATTCATATCTTCAAGTGCTGCTCTCCCTACTTCGAGGGATAGAATGGTCCTTCTAACAATCAAGAAATAATTTTGCATTATTTCCTTTCTTGATCAATGCTATTAAAATCTTTCATTGCATTCTTTTCAGAATGAGTGTTTGATCTTGTGTGGTATAGAAGAAACTCAGAGATTGCCTTCCTATCGGGACATGAATGACAACATGGTCCCTGCTGGCAGAACTACTGACTTGCTGTAAATTCCACCAAGCTACAGACTGCCTTTCACAAACTCAACAGGCTGCAATGATGGAATAGTCAGATGGGAAGCCTTTTGGGTAAGCCATACTGTAAGAAAAATACATGTAAGTGCTGTTAGAGTATACCTGCTGACAAACAGAGAAAAGATCCATTCAATAAATCACAGTTCCAAGGTTTCTCACATGGCTATTTTCATGGTCCTCTAATGCATCAGAGATATCCACATCAAGAGACACATTTTAAGATGCATAGTTAAAGGATTTGGCTGCATAAGGCTTCCTGAGACTAATTACCCATATGTATGGTAAATTCAAAGAAAAAAATGTCACTATTTTAATTTTTATTCTTCAACAAACCTCTGCTGAAGACACCAGGGCCACTCTCCCTGCAACACTCAGCACTGCTCTGGCAGCTGCACAGCAGATGAGACTACCAAGAGTGGGTTGCCCACTTACCTGATCCTTTGAGGTGTATTGTCTTCCAGCACATCCAAAGTGAGTGATCTTAAATTGCTTTTATGTGTATTGATTGCAGTTAACACAATGATCTGTTTGTTTAGTAGTGTCTTGTCTCCTAAAAAGGATCACAGAGAGCTTGATTTATAACTTACACAGAGCTTTTCCTGTGATTCGTGGCAGGATTTCTGTAGTGGGCTACATTTCATGGGCTGAATTTTTCAACTGCAGCTATCTCACTTGCCCCAGGTAGTCTGAATCCCTGAAGAAGTTTGAACACTGCAGTCTGGATTTTTTTTTTTTTTTTTTTTTTTTTTTTAATTTGTTTTGGAGTGGATCCTTACAAACTTGTCCATGATAGAGTTTTCTGCCCATCTGTTTGACTTTGGGGGTGGAATTGTTATTTAGAGGCAGATACTTATCAAGAAACACCTTGTGAGTGCTGCCAATAGAAAATGTATCTGGTTTGGTTATTTATTGGACTGTATTTTAAAACTGTCAGGTTTTGCAATTCAAAGGAATGAAGATGCTCTTCTTCTTTCCAAGAAAGCCTGAAGGCCAAGGGCATGCACAGCTCTGGCACTGGTGATTCCCAAGAGCTTGTTGACTGCCTCAGAGGAAGTCAAACAAAGACAAAATTATGGACCTGCTTCCTCATTGCCTACTAAAACCGGAGGCTTAGGATGGTTTGGACTGGAAAACAGTCCCAGCTCCCCACATCTGAATCTGCCGCTGCGTTGATTATTTGATACCTCCCTTAAGAAAGTTCAATGTAATTTTTATTAATTTCTTTCTTTTGGCTACCTGGTGCATTCTACAGTAAACACACTTTCAAACCAATGGACTAGTCGTCGGAAGGTATGAGACATTTCCTTCCCCAGCTCTAACAATAACTTCTTGCCCTGGGAAAAAAATATCTGCTGTTCAGAGTTGCTTATTCCATAGATAATTAAGCATTAAAAGGGAGTGTTTTGTCAGGAAATATGTTTCTTATCCAGCTGCATGAAACACAATTGCATCCACTTACTCAATTTATGTGTGGGCTTCAGTTGTGTAAACGTAGCTGCAGTGTCTCTCTGCAGACCATGGACTGTGACAGCACTGGATTGGCTGTGGAAATCTTGAAGCCAAGCACAGAGCTCAGTACCAGTGTTTACATATGATATACAACATGTTATACCAACTAAAGGAGATTTATGATTTCAGAATATATTGGAAGACCCACTCATACATTTAGAAACAAACTTGGTGGGTTACTTTGTAAAATAGCATAATCTTTGGATGCTTTCTATTCATTTTCATGAGAAAGTAAACCAATTTAAGCTTAACGTTAAATTGTATCCTAAATGAAGGTACAGTTCTGGACGTCTTTTATTTCTGTGTATAGATAAAGGAAATACATATAAATACATCATACATATATAAATACATGTATATATTGGGGGGGAAAAAAAAAGGTTATGTTATAATCACAGAATCACTAGGTTGGAAGAGACCTTCAAGATCATTGAGTCCAACCCATGCCCTAACACCTCAACTAGATCATGGCATTGAGTGCCACATCCAGTCTTTATTTAAACACATCCAGGGATGGTGACTCCACCACCATCCCAGGCAGAATATTCCAGTACCTTATCACTCATTCTGTGAAAAACTTTTTCCTGATGTCCAACCTATATTTCCCTTGGTGCAGCTTGAGACTGTGTCCTCTCGTTCTGTCAGTTGCTGCCTGGAGAAAGAGACCAACCCCCAGCTGACCACAGCCACCCTTCAGGAAGTTGTAGAGAGTGATAAGGTCATCCCTGAGTCTCCTTTTCCCCAGGCCAAACAACCCCAGCTCCCTCAGTCATTGCTCACAGGGTTGGTGCTCCAAGCCCCTCACCAGCCTCGTTGCCACCTCTGGATGCACTCAAGCATCTCAATATCCTTCCTAAACTGAGGGGCCCAGAACTGGACACAATACTCAAGGTATGATAATAAAAGGTCATTTTTTAATTCTGTGAGACTAAAGTTCATTTCTCTCAGGAAAATTTAAAAAAAAAACCAAAACCAAAAACAAAAACAAAAAAAAAAAAAAAAACCACAACCACAAAACATGTTGTATTTTAGTATTATTAACAGACTTTGTCAGAGTATTTCAATTTTAAAATATCATGGCTAAAACAATGAAGAAAAAAACATGGTTACTTCTCCATTTTTCTTCATCATAGCATGTATATTATTACAAAAACAGTATTTTCAATTAATTCCAAATGAGAAGTTTCAGATATGAGGAGAAAAGAATAAGAAACACCATTTTTATGTTTGCACACTTGCAGTATTGCTTAAATACAGGCATAATTCAGAAGTACTGAAGAGCATCACCAGTAGAACTGAAACAACCTGAAATTGCACTGTGTGAATGGTACGATACATTATAGATGTATTTATTCAGACATTTACTGTTGATTCTGATCACTATTAGTTATAGTCCAGTACAATCTCTTAAGCATTGGCCTTGAAGTGATACAAAAACCCCCTATATCGAACATTTAAAAAATAGTTGATGACCTTATTTAATGTGCTCTGAATCTCTGTCTATGCATACTCTACCTCTACACAGAACAAAAGATTTATAAGTGCTACATGTAAATATAGAAAATTATGGTCTAGAAATATACATTATAATTCTTTTGAAATTTAGATTGAAGAATCCTCTACAATAAGAAAGCAGTAGGTAGCATCTTCCATAGGCAGAACATTAATATAGCACCTCCTCACTTTTGCTGGGAAAATAATAGAATTTCAACCAACATGTATTAAAAACCTTTGACAAGTAGTATAATTTAACCCCATTTTGCTGAGAACTGAATTTAGGTATTGAATGTCACACATAGAGTTTAATGTGAAAGTTTGCTCTAAAAAGTCAGCTTTCTGCTCTTCTACAAATTTTCAATAGGTGACTATTGTAGCTGCTTTAATTTTTTCACATGGTTTTCATTATTTTCTCTTTCTCGTTTCCTGAGCTTAATTATCCAGGCTTAGATAATATTTTTCTACATAAGAAAGTATATTAAACAGATTTATTTCTTGTCATTATCACCATAAGAACCAACCAGGAGGAGTTTTGCTCTTTATTTTTAGAAGGTAAAGATCAAAATTACTCATGTCAAAGCAAATCTCATAATTATTAAAAAGCCATTTTTGCTAATGTATATTTACCTTAAAAGACAGCCTGAACTTTTCCTACTTGATACCTTGGGGAAAAAAATTGCCTTTAATATTCCTATAATACAACATTTAAAAAATTCTTGTATGAACTGGGGTTTAAACAATTGTTCCTTTTTGTTGAATAAAATTCCTTATGCTGAATAAAATGTTATGAAAAAAAGGGAGATAAATCAAATGTAATAATTCCTCTAACACAGTTAACCAAATGCTGTGTGTTAGTGGCAGTCACAAAGAACAGCCATCTGGTATGGATACACTGTGATGGATAGAACTTCTGCAATACAGGAAAGCGACTTTAAAAATACAAAAAAACCCCACCCCAAAACAGATCTTTGACATTTGCAAGAACAGCAAGATAAAACTTGAACCAGGAGAGTAGCAGCATGATTATCAACTAGGATAAAATAAACCTAGCATAGTAGCTATTATGTAGCTTTCAAACTAAGACTGGAGCTAAAATCTCTTCTATTATAATCCCTTCAATTATGATACTGAGACAGCAACTGCAAATTACATGAACATTAAAAAAAACGAACATGGCCATGCTCATACAAACAGCTACCACCAGGTTTCAGGTTCTTCAGGGTTTAATCGTTATGTGGTTAATTTTTATTGTCTGATATGAATCACGCCTAGTTTCTTGGACCGAAAACAAACAGATTATTGTTTCTTGTTCTTGTTTCCACTTCCTCTGTTTCATACGAAAATGTCAGAACAAAATCAGTGGTGAAAATATTAATTGCCAAACTCAACAATTGTCCCTTGCCAGAGTGGGTCAGCTCAATATATGCTCTGCAATATGCAAATGGAAACCTTATGAGCTCCAAAGGAAGTATTCTGCCACATCATGTATCAAGCCTATGGTCATCAAAAGTGTCCCTTACCCAGGAAATTTCCCAGCTGTAGGTACAAAGTGAATATGTCTTCCAGACTTCTTAGCAACAAATTCTGGGCCCTGTCCATGCAGGTCTGCCACGTCTTTGGGTTTTTTTGCAAATCCCCTTCCCTTCTAAGCTGTCTTTTATCTACTTTCATGAGAATGTTTTGCCCTTCAGCCCCAGGGTCTACCTCAGTCTCCTGGTTTGGTAAAGCGATTCTTTCAGGCGATCATCTCAAACATTATTCAAACTAGAAAATATTTTAATAATAAATGTTTCTAGATACAATACTGATATTAGTCCTCTGCCAAGGAGTACAAGAGGTACAACGTTATTAATGAATTAACGACAAGGTCAACATGACATCGTTGCTATTAACCACAGAAGTGATATACAATGACTAAGAACAAAATCCATCCACAGGCATAGATGCCTGCAGATATCTCATATTCATAGATCAAAATATTTCAGGAATATGAAAAAGAGGAAATAATTCCTATTTCCAAATCCCCATTCTGTGTTGGTACCTATTCACAAATCCCCAATTCTGTGTTGCTTTTCTGATTAGGGTAGAAAGTGTAAATCCCCTATAGCCTGAATGTCCAACACTTTCTGGTCAACACCTTCACAGGAGCAGATGATTCGCCACTCCATCAGACAGATCTTTAATATTTTTCAGTTTAAAATCAAAACCATCCAATTTTAGCTTCAAAAATCAAAGCCCTGTGATGGTCACTGGACGTAGAACACATGCCTCAATAGCATCTCAAGCGAAGCGGTGCCTTGGCACCGTGCTTGCTGGGGATGTGCTGCTGCTTGTCCAGTGGAGGGCAGCAAAATATTTATTAAATGTCCTCCTTTAATGTCGGCGTCACTGAGTTGTCTCAACAAATGACTTCATAAAAACATTGGAAGGGTTCGTACTTCTTCGTTTGGTTTACAAAACCTTAGTTATTTGTTTATTTTAGTCAGAAATAAGTTTTTAGAAGCTCTGAGACTACTTTCACATCAGAGATCATGCCTTAAAACAAATAATGCTTGCTGTATAAATAATTCTGTGGTAGTCCCAGTCTTCCCAGAACTAATGACATCTTTATCAAGAGGAGGAGGGTACTGTGCTCTGCCTCGAAGCCAGTTAGTCCGCTCTCTGAAATGCTTGTGTAAATTTACCAATGGTTTAAATGCAACTGCAAATCTCCAGCGCAGCTGTACCGGCATACTGATCATCTTGCATCATTCATTTGCTCTGAGCACACGTTATCTCAGCTTTTAGCTTAACAGAAAGGGGAGTCAGCAGCACTAATGGAATAGTTTGAAGGCTGTTCTAACTGGAAGCCAAATTAAAAAAGGAAAATATTTTAATTAAGCTCTTAATGGATTTTGTGGAATTCTCTTTAGTATAATCTGACTAGCAGATACATCTTGTTTACGTTGACTTTCATGGAAAGCCACTGATAATAACCCTCCTTGCAAGGACAGACTGACTGCAGAAAGACTGCTGAGAATAAAATACATCTTATCTAAAATTCTTTGGTCAAAATCACAAGAGCCGTAAAAGATTAACTAAAGAGTGCACGTGGGTTTTACAGCTTGCAAAAACCTCACTCTCTTCATTATATAGTTGGGGTATCCTCCTGGAAATGAGTTTTCCTACTGATTTTTATAACAACAACAAAGCAGAAGGTGGAACAAAGAGTAACCACAAAATGGTTTGGAGTCAGCAAGGGTACAGAGGCAACTGCATTTGCCTCCAGCATCTGCTCACACTTTACACTGAGCAGGCAATATTTGTGCCCCAGACCGGCTCCAGCAGTGGAGTTTGCCCTGGCAGGACAGAAGAACAGATGCCCACGTCCCAAGGGTCACAACTGTTGTGCTTCTGGTTCACGATCTGGGGCTGAAATATTGAGGAGCATATGCTGGGAACAATGCACACATTATGGACAGAAATTTGAACCTTGCAGGGGATTTTTCCTGGCAAATACTGTCAAAATTCAGTGGTTTAAATTGTAAATTAGCAAAGAGCTAGATGGATGAAGGCACATACTAGTGAGCACCTAGATAACATAGTGAGTGCACTGGAGAACACCTCTGACACCATAAAACAGGCTGTAAGGAAAACAAAATTAAATTATTCCTGATTATATCCCTGGGAATTCAGGACAGAGTAGCCTGAGCAAAAGTAGAATTTCACAGAAACAGAAAAGGTTTTGCTGTGTTTCTCACTAAGATATTGGCAGCTGATTGTACTGTAAATACTCAGCTGCAGACAGTGAAACTGAAGAAAATAATCATGCAACAGAACCGCTGAGCAGCAAAGAGCCAGGACTATGGTTGGGGGATGGAAGACAGCAGGGCTCTCCTGCAGGACTGTCCTACAACCAGCAACAGTCTATTTGCAGATGATGCTTTAGGTTAGGAAAAATTTCTTGGTAGCTGAGTGAAAATGCAAAAGAGACAGGAGATCTCTTGGAGAGAGGTACAGTTTCAGGGAAGGGGAGTTCACTGACAGGACACACACACAAAGAAGTTTATGGAACATTATTCCTAAACTTAAAAACTCCTGAAGCAGAATGAAGATCCTACTTCCTCTTGAATGAACAATCCATAAGAAATACTTACCCAGATAGGACATCAGTATATATAATGCATCTTGAGTAGTTACAATGCACAGAGTACCTGTACGTACACCTAAATTATACTTCATGCTCACACCTGATTCTGGCAAATTATTTTTACTGGCACACATTGTAGTAAGTGTAATTACAGATAATACAATGCTCATAGAGCAAGTGCTGGCACCAGAGTGGAAATCTTGCAAAAGAGAAGTGCTCTACTCTACAGAATGCACGGATTGACTGAATAACTGTCCCAGCACCGTGGTGACCATAAGGTCACCAAGGTCTGCTGAAGAGCCTGGACAGGTTTCATGCAATGCAGTTGTTTCTCAACTGAAAAACATGAATATTATTTCTAAAGCATATGGACCTGTCTTAAGTGGTTGTTTACAGTAGTATTAATTGCTATGGGCCCTGATCAGATGGAAAAGTTAAAAGGAACAAAGCCGGAAAAGTGAAACAATAGCAAAGAGAAGGAGTGGCCCAGTGCATACAATAACCAGGTTCACAGCTGCTAAAAAACATCTCACCCACCCGGCTCTCTGGGACTGAGCTGTCCTGCCAAGGTTGTCAGAGAGACACCCATGCAAACACTGAAGCGAGAGCCTTTCCAGATTTTGCTGGCTTCCCGTCGGGCCTGGGGGTGTCACCCTGTCCTGCTCACAGTGTATTCCCTATTGCTTTTGCTGTGAGATTCCACTGAGCTTCCACCGCCTGCTTAACTCTGATGCTTTCACAGCACTAAACGCCAGCAAAGGATCAGGAGCTTCCTTTCAGCCTTGACAAAACATACATTTATACCATGATGAGAACCAACAGAGTTTCTTCACAGCTGGAAGCCTGGCACTGCATACTGAGGTGTCACTTGTCTCAGCTATGCCTGGCCTCGTTCCCCCAGTATCTGCCCTGCCTTAAACTGCTAGATTACCTCCACCTCAAGCAAAAACATGAGCAAAAGAGATTATGCCTTTTATTCTTCTACCAGGACCTTCCCCCACCTCTGCAACCAACTCATTGCTTTCCTCTTTTGTATCTCCTTTTTAGTTCAGTATTTTTGCCAGGATAGCAGGCAGCTCACTTGGAGCAACAGCTCAGACCTGGAATACAGCAAGCCGACTGTGATTTAAAGTTCACCTGGGAGCACAGCGTTCTGATCAGCCCAAAACGTGTGAAGCGAAGTCTAAATACTTTTGTTTCGATATATGATAGCCCTGGCACCAAAGACTTCCCTGTATTTCTACCTGGATTTTCCAGACACACAGATTATCTGCTAAGAGTCTTCCACTTACAACTATCCCTGTAACTGAAGTTGTAGAAAACAAAACAAAAATTATTTTCAAACATAGCACAAGGATGGTTTACTCCCTTCCTGCAGTGAGAGATTTAACCCACTGGAAAAAAATACTCTAGGTACAACTGCATTTTAATAAACAGCTCATGGAGAGCCGGGAGACAAGCGGTAAATAGGCAGAAGTAAGACACTTCTTGCATTTGATGGATGCTTAAAACAATAGAGTTTTACCGGCTGGCGACGGGGGCGCAGCAGGGCCAAGGGCCGAGGGGAGGCAGCCAGGGCTCCTGCCCTGTTCCAGCAGCGCCCTACTGCCCGGGCTCTGTTTTCCGAGTTACAAGCAGCGGTGGCAAAGCTGCAGCTGGGAGCAGGAAAGCATCCTGCCAAGCAAGGGAGA
Source organism: Hirundo rustica (assembly GCF_015227805.2). Classification (NCBI taxonomy): domain Eukaryota; kingdom Metazoa; phylum Chordata; class Aves; order Passeriformes; family Hirundinidae; genus Hirundo; species Hirundo rustica. The sequence continues at coordinate 91,652,633 of NC_053452.1, read as the reverse complement.
GAGCCGTGGCTGGGAGGGGACACCTCGCGGCTGGGACAAACGCCCTGGGCATGCACAGGAAGCCGAGAAGCCGGAGGTGCCGATGAGCGGCAGCGGCGGAGCAGCAGGACACTCTGCAGGGGCTCCTGAGCCAAATGAGGGCCCGGGTCTCCAGGAGGGAGAGAGAGATGCCTATCTCACAGCTTTTGTGCCGGCTCGCAGCCTAAGCTGGAGAATGGCTCCTTTGTCTCGGCCCCTCGTCGGGTCTAAAAGCCATGAGTCATGCGGCCAGATGGCCGGGGCAGCCTCCGGGAGCGGGCTGGGGGAGGGAAAGGAGGAAGAGCTTCGTTCCTGAAGGTTGCACTGATCCCTGGGGCTTAGGCAACAAAACTGCAGGGAGCGCGCAGCGCCTGAGGGTGACTGAGGGTCCCCGGCAGCGAAAGAGTTCCGGGGGAAGGAGGAGAGCTGGGGATGCACCTTTAGACAAACTTAGAGATGTGTGTGATTTCAAAGTGCAGCTGGTGAGCCGGGCCTCCATGCCCTCACCATGCCACCGGCACGCCAGGGAAAACTCCACTTGTAAAAGCAAGGCCCGTGGTCCCTGGGAGCCATCGCTCGGGGAGCTGCCCAAAATAGAAACTGTATAGTGGGTGCCAGAGGCACTGAGGCAGTGTAACTAAGAAAATGGATGAAAAACAAGTGCTGAGCAACAGAGAGGTATTTTTGTATTAACTCTGCCAAATGGATTATTTATACCCTAATCTTCTGCTGTTGGTATGACTGAGCTTTTTAAAGGAAAGTTGCAGCCAGCTTCTTCTGGTTATTTAATGAGGCTGATAAGCCCAAATCTTAAATCAGTTCCACCAACCTCTGGCTGCCATCCCATGCATATGGATTTCAGGATAATTCTTAAGGAAGGCAAAAAGTGACAGTTTACAAAGAGCAATTCTGGGAACAACGGGGCATAAGGACTGTCCAGACTGTAAACAGACCTTAAGCAGAAAAACTACATCAAGTTCTGAAAGTGTCTTGCTTCAAAAGAAACATCCATGGCACGATATGCTGGTTTGGGGAACTGGATCCTGGAAAGGGGTGGACTTGGCCCAAGCAGTCTTTGCTGCCCAGAGGGTGTCAGTGAAAACTGAAAGGCAAGGAGGCAAATACACATAAACAGAACAAGGTTCTCCAGTTCATGGGAGCCGGGTGCTCTGGCATTAGCACACAGAACACTTGGAGAACAGAAAAAAAAGAAAAAGGTCAGGTGCAGGAACCACCCTGAAAGATTCAAGGCAAAGTCATTTCTATATTGAACAACAGCACCTAAGCAGCAGCACCCACAAAGCTGAAACCTACCTGGAGCCCACGCCTGCATTAAGATGCCTCCTTTTCAAAGCCCTAGAGCTCCTCTTCTGCATTGTCAAAACCCAGGTGTCATGCCCTGAGTGACTGAAGCCACCTACATGGGATGACCAACAGCTTCTGCCTTTTTCCTCATTAGTTCTGCTCATGTCATAGTGGAAGAATGGTCACCCTCAATTATCCTTAAGAGACTATGCAGCTCACCACAGCTGCTAAAAAACTGAGCTAAATCCTTCCAGGCATGCTTTGGATATTTACACAGCAGAATGTATTTATAGTCATGTATTACAGAATCCTAATAATGGATTCCCATCACCTCTCACATCAACTGTTGAGATCCTCCATTCCCTGGCTATCTTTAATATTAGAACCCCTAACAGAAGTCTCCTTTACTGCAATTTAAGAACATTGCTTCTTGTGCTTCTTTTCCCCTGGAATATAATCTATTCACTTCCTCCTTAGAGGATAATTTAAAATATTTTAACAAACAATGTTATCGCGCTTCTCCTCAGTCTTCTTTTCTCTAGACTAAACATCACCACTGCCTTCAACTCATAGGACATGATTTTATAAACCTCTATCTTTCTATTTCTTTGTTTCTGAACTTTGTCCAGCTCTGGTTCACATCTTTTCTGAGAATGAAGCATCCACAGAACCACATCTGAAATTTCACCAGTAATTTAAGCACTAAAAAGTCACTTCAAACATCTCATTATACAGTACTTCTGACATTACATCTCGTTGCTTGACCTGTGGTTTTTACCTACTGGGTTTTTTCCCCCCTCAGGCTTTCAGCATGGAAAAGAGAACTTGGGATGTTACCAAACAGTTGGGAAGGTCATTAGAGACTCTCGAGCCAGGAATCTGATGGCTCTGTGTAGGAAAAATGTCCAGAGATGAGGGTAGACTTGAGAGAATAGGTGATACCTTACTAGTTTATACCGTCTTGATAGTGAATTTGAGGTGATTCATAGTGAAGCACACAATACAAGCATTTCAATAAAATGAGAGTATTTCTGTTGCTGATCTGTTTTTTTTTTAAACTGGAATTACTTCTTGAGCACCAAATTATTTCTTGATACATTATTAAAATCAATACCAATAGAAAAACTATGGAGCAAGCACTGCAAATAAAATTACTTATTCTGAAAGCATATGCTGAAAGAGATTCACTGGTGGAAACTGGTAATAATTTCCTAACTTTTTGAGGAAAAACTTAAATGTATTAAACAAATGCCACCATAGCCAGAGGAAAATATTGTAACATGTGATTTAAGGCTGATGTTTAATTACTTGCTCTGCCTAATTATCTAGTGGACTCTGGCAGAATCCTCATTGACTGATGTTTTAGTTACCTTTCTTGAGTACTGAGTTTTGAAAAACTTTATCCACAGCTTCCAGCTCCTCTATTTTTTTCCTCTTTGGCATGAAATTTAGTATCTAATCATACTTTTTACATTTATCTTATGATTGCCTACCAAACTATTTCTGAGGGCAAAATCTGACTCATGAAATCTGGCATCATCATCCCCCCAGGACTGCATGTTTGTCTCAACCAGCCCAGCTCTATAATAAAAACATTTGAAAAATTACCTACACTTCAAATCCTAAAGTATCTTCATTTCTCCTTATCAAAAAGGCAGGGCTCTTGAGCTGCTTTCACTTGTCAGTCAAACTTCTGGAAGCTTTGCACCAAAGCTGTTAAGCTTCTCTGTTTTCTCATTCACCCATATGTCTCTTTTCTTCTTGATGCCTTTATTATCTCTGCTACTTTCTTTGTGGTCTTGTCCTCAATCACAGACTCTTTGGTTTTAGTCACATTCTTAAGTGGAGAGAAATAAGGAGCCTGAGTGAATGTTTAGAACTAGCAAACGGGTGTGTTAGTGGACACTGAGGAAAGACCTCAGTGGGACTGAGAAGCACGATCTCTCCATTAGGCACTCCATTAACATCAAAACTCTTTACCAACAGGTTTATACCAGACTATTCTGGGAGCTGGTTAGATTCCTGGTTTTAAATGCCTGCATACCTTCCCAGACTAACTTTAGAAACTGGCCAATGTGCCCAGAGTGATAAAAGTTACTGAAATAACCCCATCTCTGAGGTGAGGACGGGGGGATCAGTCCTGTCTGTGCAGGAGAGGGTTTGGGGCACGTCCCAGCAGGCTTTCTGTGCTCCTCAGGCATGGGCAACAGTGCCTGAGAAACGCTGGCTCGCAGCCTGCTGAGGGGCTGTTGTCTTGTGCAGGCACAACTCACACAATTAGCTGATCCACCTCTGGGCCAGGAGGGATCCTGATAGCTGCTGGGGGTGCTACCTGTGCTAACAAGCTCCTTCAAAGGCAGTAAGTGCATTAAAAACAAAAATTGAAGCCACGCATGAAGAAGGAGGTACCTGGGGAACCAAGGATGCCAGCAACACCTTAGGATGAAGAGTCAGGCCCTATCACAGCCTGTAATTTAATATTTCTACCCATCTCCTAGGATGACAAGCCAGCGTAAGCACTGCTTCCCAGAGGCATTCAGTGGTTTAGCACAGAGCAGCACTGTACTTAATCCTGTCATCCAAATTCTTCGTTGTTCTTGGAAAAGATGCCAGAATACCATGGGAGGAGCTGGCCTAATTGCTTCCTTTCATTACCATCTATGGATGCTTCTGTCAAGCTAGCCTCCTTTACTGACTGGGCTTCTTTACAGCTCCTGACCTTCAGCCTCATGAGAGGGTTGGAGATACCAGCTTCACTGTCCACTTCCCCCATAGTCTATTTTTTAGCCTCTTTTTAAACACTCTCTGCTCATCATGGTCATTCAAAGCAGTTACTCTTTTCCACAGCTAACCCTGCTGCTCAATCTAAAGTGCAGTTTTCTGAGGAATGTTCTGGACAGGGTATTTTCTGCTTCAAACAGACTAGTGGCTTTTTTTTGTTTAGGCTTTCCAGGTATTTTTTTGCTTGACAGCTGAGTTTTATGTTACCTACTTCTGAATTCCTACAGCAAAGAATTCTTCTTTCTCTGCAAAGTAAGTATGGCATAGACATCACCAAAGACCTCTAGGTTTCCCATCTCCTTCCTCATTCCCAATACTCTGTGTTGGTTTTACCAGTAATCAGTATTTAAAAAAAGTTTAGCAGAATATCTATAACACCTGTGGTGGAAAATCTCTCGCAATGCAACAGCATTAGAAACAGCAGCAGAATTACTACAGAAATTGCACAGCCTCAAGTAATTTTCTGGGTACAGAGTTAAACAGGTGCTTGTTTTTCTAGACTTCATTGTGGCCTATAATTACCAATCAGACACTGAAACTTGTATAGTAAACTTTTTATTTCCTTGAGGTCTATCTTTCTTTTTGACCGCAAGAGCAGAGTAGTTTCAGATCCCCAGTCCAAGAACACCATGATCTGATTCCAGCAGAGAGGGTGGAGCAGTGGTGGTCACTCTTCACCATCATAAGACAGTTGTCTTGGTGCAGCATCACTCTTCACCATCATAAGACAGTTGTCTTGGTGCAGCATCCCTTGGTGCTTGGCAATTTTAGCTCAGTCCTTTGGATGCCAAGAGAAAAGTGGCAAATCTGTACAACAGAGGTTTCTTAGGCCCATGAGCATGGCCTGTGAATTTATGTGTAGAAGATGCTTCTGACAGGAAGGCTGGATTGCCTTCCAGCTGTGACATCCAGATAGACAAACACCTTGTTGGAAACTGCATTTCCAACAACTGAAACTATTATAGCATACCCAGCAGGAAAGGATTCCCTTCAACATATTTGAATAGAAACAACACAAATAGCAGAAAATAACCACAACCATTTTTGACTGAGTACTACTTAGAAGACTAGCACCTGAAAGCTATAGGTACTCATTTGTTAAATACTTTTTCTACTTGGACAGCAACCACATCTGAACAAGGAAAGTTGATACAAAAAGAAGACTCAGACTTAAAAAAAAATTAGATAAAAATAAAGAAAAAGTAAAGGAATTAAATCTACATTGTGAAGAATAGTACCAATCATAGTGCTCCCATAAGAGTCTCCATCTTCACATTTTTCACATTTTCAGCTACAGAGCAGGTTGCAAACAAAGGAGAATTCTTATGAGGCAAAGCAGGAAAAATTAACCAAAGAGTAGAAGCTTATTTTGAATCCAAAGCCAATAACCCCCAAAAACAAAACCATAAGTTTCCTTCTGCCAAGTACTTTTATTGCTTAACTTGTGGAAATTTGCTCTATTATTAGAAAAAGAATGAAATTAGTTTTTACTGTTTTAGTTATAATACATTATTATTTTCTGATAAGAACATTTGAGAGACCTAAAAATTTTTTGTCTTTATGAACAGATTTGCAGAGTAAAGTAGCCTGACCAACAAAACAATATTCTAAAACTAGGGGATTTTAAAACACTAAAAGTATGCACTTTAGGGTGCAAAGCCAGTTCTGCTTGCAGGATTTATAATCTAACCAAGAGCATGAAAGGAGGGATGAATTGAGAGACCCATAAAAAGAATTCTAATGCCACAATGCAAACTGTTCTTGAGGGTGGAAAAAAATTAAAGCAGATAATTTGCCATAAATGTGAGCTTGAAATAATTTTATTACAGCAGTACACAGAGAGTTTCTTACACTGTCTCTTGTGTTACATCATGTAGATGGCTTTTAACATCAATCATATTTAATGTCCTATATATACCATACAGTAGGATAGTCATTTTAGTAGTATTGAGGGAGACTCCTAGCAGGATGGCCTGGATATAAAAGCATCATTAGCCAAAGCATCTGCTCTTGGCCAGTGTCAGAGACAGAATATGAAAACAGACAAGCTTTTGATTATATACTGTAAGGCCTAGAGACTGCACAGAGATATTAGTTTGGGTCTCAGTGGCAAGTTAATGCTGTCAGATCAAGTAATTTAATCTTTATTTTCATCTGTTCAAGCTGGTCAGGCACAGCCAGAGCCACAGCGCTGCTCTGCTGGGGCATCTCCTGGGAGTTTTAATCTCACTAACCATGAAAATAGGCTGGGTGGAAAGGACCAGCCTGTGGAGGCCCAGGAAGGTGGCCACTGTCTTCTCCTGTATGGATGTATAAAGACCCCCTGGAGGACCAGGAGCTCACTCACTGAGTTCCTCTGGTGAGGGCACTGGAAGGAAATAGGCATGAGGGAAGAGGAAGTATCAATGTCTTTTCCAAAGACTTTTGTCTAGTTTAAATACATGAAAAGCCACTGTAACTGAGGAACCTTATAATGCAATGAAGGCTCTTTTAAACTTCACAGGATATTTCAATCAGTGCATGCCATGAAATAAAAACATCATGAATATAACACTGTCAGAGAAGTGAAAAACATCCAAAAGGTGGGGCCACTTTGAAGGACCCTACCTGTGATCCCTGTGGACAAGCACTGCATGAAGATGGGAGCACTCGTCTCATGGCAGCAGGAAAGACCCAAGAGCTCTGTGATGAGACAGAACAGTGTGCGGGGGCTGTGTGGAAACAGCATGAAAAGACCAACCCGACAATCCAAAGCACGTGTGTCCCTCAGCCGAGGGCACTCACGGAGCCAGTGCTACTGGAGGTTCACAGGACACCTTGTGCAGGCCAAGAGAAGCCACTGAGCCACGGGGGCCGGGACACATGCAGACAGCCGTGTATCAGGTTTTCACCTATGGCAGATTTTCAGGAGAAATCCGCATGGAAGAAATGAAATGGAGGAAAATCATTTCAGGTCTCCAAATGGAATTTGAATAAGTCTGTGCAATTCAACTACAGCTCACTCAGCTTTTTACAATGCTGATGTACTGGGATCTTCCAAGACATTTTTCTGAAGGAAAGTTGATAAATAGATAAACCTCCCCCACCCGAGGGCTGTTGCAGGCGCCATGATGGCACGATGAGCACCGTGGCTACAGCTGTGCACTGACCAGGACTGGGAACACTCAGGCCAGATGCCATGGAGCAACTCACATCCTTACCGCTAAATCCACCCGGCAAAAAGGGAGGTGGGGCGAGGAGAGGCACTGTCTCCAAAACAGGTATTAGCACAAGATGAAGACTGGTCCCAGCTCCCAAGCTGTGCCCAGGAATTGCATGTGGAGGCAAGAACTGGAGAGGTTTCTGGTGTGATTTTGGCCTGAATGCTTAACAACAGTTTAATGCTACAGATTAGGGACCGTGTACCAGTGCTCAAGCATTGCATGAGTACTGCCACGCTACAGTTCATCTGCACACTAAGCTGTATGAAAAGACCATATACATCTTTTCTGGTAGATGCTATATGGAGACCAAAATGTTCCTTGGTGTTAATACCCAATTCCAGCCATTGCTATAAAATAGTGACAGTAACAGAAAAATATGAAGAGGCAAATTCAGTGTTATTTTTTTCCTTTTTATTTTTTCTTCAAGAGTTCTCTGTAACTTGAATAGTTAGCTTGCTAACCAATAAATTTCTCTTCTGGACTTGAGGAATCAGTAGAAACTGTAGCAAAAAATGCAAGCAGCAGACAGACCAGTGCGATAGCCTGAGGAGGAGTGTTCCCAAAAAACAAGGGAGGTACACTACCAGAGTCACTGCAAGGGAAATATACCTGGAACAGTTTTCTTGGATTTCCAAAAAAGTTAAACAAGGTCCCTCCCAAAGACCCACAATAAACAAAGGCTGGTGTTAAGGAAAAGGGGACATCCTTTATAGAATTATGCCTTTAAGGGTGGGAGAAGAAAATGTAGAAACAAATACCTTCATATGGAGGTTATGTTGGGGAAGTGTGCCTTTCAATGTAGTCACAAATTGTTTAGAAAAAGAGGCAGCTTAGCACAAGTGAAAACTTGGTGGTGAGGCAGTGCAAGGAAAGATGAGTTTCAGCACTGAACAGCCAGAGGATGTCAGGGGGACACAACTTCCCCTGACACAGAATGCTTCCAATCAGCAAGTAATGTTAAGGAGTATAATGAGGCTGGTTAAAGGACCGGGTAAGCATTCATCTCATTTTGACCATTCCTGAGGATACAGCAGAAGGCAGCAGCAGAGCAGGTCATAGCCATGCTCTCAAATCAGCAATACTCTTCGGGGTAACTCTAAGAATATGGCTGGAAAAAATAAAAGATATAAATCTGGCAACATAACAAGCTTTATTTTTAGACAAACTATAGCTCTTAAAAACAGCAGTGGTAATGGAAATTTCTTTATGAGACCCACCTCTGCCCTTATTTATTAGTATGTGAGTGGCTAGAATAAAATAGTATTTCATGGGTTTATTCTATTGAATTGACCTAGAATAGAGTGATTTTAATCTCTTCTTCCCTGGTAACATCTACAATGCATCCCATGATCTTATCTCCTTATCTCTAATTATGCTTTTGCTCCTACTTTTCTAAACAGCAGTTTCATTTGCTCTATCTCTGTTTCCTGGAACAACCAAGATGTTACTGTTCCTTCTGTAACATCTCTTCATGGGAAGGATTTGTATTCACAGAGAACACTGCTTCCTGATGGAAAATCATTTTCCAATACATGCTTAGGTAACTGAGGTGCCGCACCCCATTGGGCAAAATATGATCTCTCAAATGATCTTCAAGCTAAGCAGATACGTAAGAAAGTTCTTAACATAGGATGCAAACACGGGACTTCTGTTTCTCTCACTATTATTTCTGAACACTGTTGAAATTCAGAACTCTTGCTAGAAATTACCATTGCTCACATTTTAACAGCTCAATTGGAGCAGCCCAAGTCACAGATGATTTGCAGCTGGATCCTACATTTTTGCAAACAGCTGGACCCTTGTACCCCTTGAACTTTGCAGGCTTAAGCTACATCTAAGAAATATGCTTAATGTAAAGACTGCAGAACCTGGCAGAGATGCAAAATGCCACCTGCAGCATTTACACAATTTATTTACTTTATCTCCATATTACTCAGTACAAGGAGAGATGTGTTAGTTATCCAAGACTTGTTCTAGTATCAGAAAACAAAAGTGCATACACAACTCACATGAGAGTGGAGGGAAAATGAACATTTTCCATTAGCAAATATGAAAACAAGTGCATCTTTTGTCTTCTGTTGGAACAGGCTTTCGATCAGGCTAGTTCATATGACATTCCTGGAGGGAGCATGCTCTTGCAGCATGTCATATCAGATCTAGGCATGAACCCCTGAAACTAACACTTGCCGCAAGTGCTATGAATTCTTTGTTTTCTGTATTCAAAGGGATTTTTTTTTTTCTAGTTTGCTGATCAATAATATCTGACAATGTCTGAAATCTAAAATTCTCTGCTTGGAGAGGAATGACACCAGGGGTGGCTACATCAGGCTCAGCAATGTGAGAACCTCCTCCCTCCCCTCCACAGCCGAGTGCTGTGCCCGGCTGGCTCCCGTCCTGGCAGCTGACCAGGCTGCCGAGCAGCACTAATAGGCATTTTGGGTTTTGTCCTGCAAGATCTCTGCATGAAAACTATTCAGCACAGAGGCGCTGCCCCAGTAAATACCCTCTCTAGTCTGCATTGAAACCATTCCACACAAGCTGAAGTACACATTAATCAGGATTCGCTTCCAGAGCTGTGCTGTTAGCTTAATTAAGGAGAAAAATCCTCCAAGCTGGGAGAAGAACCATCTTTCCCCAGTCTGCCCCTCCAAAAGAACTGATCTAGGATTACAAAATGCCTCTGCATGCAGCAGCAAGACATGAGAAGTGTGTCAAGCACAAGAAAAATTATTATAAAAATTCGACGTGACAGATAAACACAGAGACATTAACAATAGCCAGTTTTTCATAGCCTGCTTAGATCCCTTGGATAAGAGTAGGCACATGATTAACCAAAAATTCTAGCCAATAGCTGATGTTATTTCAGCATTTTTCAAATGCTTCAACTAAAACCTTGTCAAAATAAACGGTGGATTTGTGCTGTATGTGCTTATATGGCAAGGTTGATCCACAATGATACTAATACAGTGTTGTAAAGCATAAAATCTAGTTAATGGTTTCTGCCAAACCATGAATCAGTTGCAAAATAGCAACCCAAAGTATGTTCTTTTTTTCCATTCTCTAATATTTCTTCACAGCACAACCCAAACAATTGCTCATAATTAAACTGATTGGAGGAGCAGACACTGGCAGGAAATACATTGCTGGCACTGCTCCAATAGCACTTCATTGTATTGGATTTAGAACAATTACATCAGTTCCTTTCATTTTGCAGGAAAAGAGGAGAGGGGCTGCTTTTTATCCTTTGCTCTCTACAAGCAAAATCAATGTTTGTCAAATCTCCTGAAGCAGATTCACGTATTTTTAATGAACAGCTTTAAGTGCATCCCCAAATACCCTGCCGCCTGCACCCATTCTTTTCACCTCCTTTATGGATGCTTTGTATTATTAGTCAGTATCCATCAGGGTATTTTTCGAGGAAAACATAAGCAAATGAGTTTTTAATAATGGAAGGACAGAAAATGAAACATATTATACAACAAGCAAGCAAAGGTAGAATGAAACTGGAGTCCACATTTAAAAATAATACGACAGTAGTTTTGTACCCCAGACTAGACTTAACGTCCAGCATTTCCTACAAAAACCTGAAAGCATTCAGCTCTGTTCAGAGTACCTACAGCTCACAGTTCTGTACAGTTCTGTACACAGATAAAAGCCTCATTTAGGAAGTCCTTCAACCAAATGAATGGTCTGTGTTGTAAGAAGCCTTGTTTTCAGCCCCCATGGCCACCTTCACCGATTTGTCTTCATTCTGCTGTGCCTGGTCTACTGGGCAGCTCGTAGAGTAAGAGGATGGCTTGTCTCTACAGTGGTTTCTTGCTCCCAGCAGGACGTGTGCAACTTTGGGCCTGCACAGAGGCCAGTCACAATCTGGCAGCCAGTTAGATACTCATGCATTCAATTAAAGTGCTTATTCTCTCACACATGCCCGGCAATGTAGCACTTCCCATGAATGGCTGTGAATGGACCTTTGAAGAGGTTCTCACAGAATGAATGTACCTCTGTTTCCCTCAACTGCTGAATAGAGGGCAAACTTGTTTCAGAAATATAATCTATATTAGAAAATTTATAAGTGAGATCTGTGCATTCATATCTCATTTTTTACCCATGCAGACTTAGAAACAAAATCTGGAGTGTTTTTGTGGGGGAAGGAGGTTGAAAAACCTACTTGTGAATAGAGTACTGTGCAAGGAGTGAGGAAGATAAGGCTAACAGCTTGCCTTCAGCAAATCCCCTTGTTTCTTTGCTCTTCTCTTTCATGGTCCTAAGACTTGTCTACCCGTATGAACAGCTCCCTGCAAGCCATAGCTGTGGCTGATGCTTCTCAGTACTCCTTTAGTAGTAAAGCCTATAAATATCAAATGTCATTAAAAATAAGAATTTGTATATTGTACGATGAGGTTACAAATTACAGAATCAGAGAGTTGCTGAGGTTTGAAGTGACCTCCAGAGATCATTTAGCCCAGCCCCCCACTCAGAGGATGGTCAGCTACAACATGCCACTCAGGACTACATCCAATCAGGTTTTTAATGTCTCCCAAGGATGTCAGCTCCATAACTTGTCTAGGCAGTCGCTTTCAGCATTCAGCCATCTTCACAACAAAGTCTCCAAGTATTCTTCCTGCAGTCCAACTTGAGCACGTTGCCTTTCCTCCTTTCAAAAGATACCATTGAGCAGAGTCAGTTTTCACCTTTACTCTGATCTCTACCCCAGTCAGGTAACAGATGCCTCTCTCTCACCCTCATTTTAATGCTGCAATCCTTTCATCATGTCATTATTTGCTGGCTTCCTTCTACCGCCCCCATGTCTTGTACTGGACAGGGTCCCCCCTGGCCCCACCAGGACCAGGCAGAGCAGAAGGCTCCCCTCCCTCAACCCACTGGCAAAGCTTTTGCTGGTGCAGCTCAAGAGGCTGCTGGGCACCTGTGTCAAAGGACACACTGCTGGCTCACATCAACTTTGTACCCACCAGGAGCCCCAGCTTTTTTCCTGCAAAACTGCTTCCCACCTGGTCAGGCTTCAGAATATTCAAGTGCTTAGATTTACATCTTCTCAGGTAGAGGACTTAATATTTACTCTCTTTGGTGAACAGTTCATGGTTCCTGGTCACCATTTCTCCAGTTTGTCAAGACCCTCTGAATGGCAGCACAACACTCCGGAATATCAGCCACTCCTCCCAGCTTTATATCATCTACAAAGCAAGTTCCAGACCCAAATAAACATGAAGTGGATTGAACGAGAAGATAATTGGATGGAAAAACTTCTTCACAAAAGTGTTTGTCAGGCACTGGACCAGGCTGTCCAGGGAAGTAGTTTCCATTCCTGGAGATTTTTTAAAGCTGTGTAGATGGGGCACTTACGGACTTGGAAGTTCTAGGTTAATGGTGTGACAATTATCTTAGAGGACTTTTCCAGTGTAAATGGTTCTGTGATTCTAAAACAGGACCAGAAGTTCATTTTGACCCATGTCACTAATGGATCCTGGTTGCACGGCTTGCACAGCCCCAAAGATGCTTGAGGCCATCTAGACTTGAGAACCACCTTCAGCTCACCTGTCAGAGACACAGATGCCAGGGTTGTAATATTGTGTTTTGTCAGATTTGTAATCATGTGGTTTGTCCTTACTCAGCTGCAACCCAACTCTGTTCCCCTCACACTTTATCCCTGATTGGGTGGTCTCTTGTCCCTGCCTCTGGGCCCTGCCCCCTGGGGAAAAAGCCCCAGCACAGGTGGGGCCTCGCTCTCTCTGGCCCCGTGAGGCACAGAGGAGGGCTCCAGCCAGGCAGGGCAGGACTCGAGAATAAAGCTGTTGTATTCCACCTGGTGAGAGAGAGCAGACTCTTTCCTTTTGCCATCGGCGGTCATCTAGTCTCATAAAGAAATACAACAGGCCACTGTGCAGGAGGACTCTTTGTCTTGTTTGTGCTGCATCATGCCATTCTCAGTCATGAGAATAAATCAATTACATGGGAAAATGAAGGAAAAATAGCAGCTGTTTGTTGCAGAAGTGCAGCAGCTCTGAGACACAAGTAAAACATCATTTTAAACTGGGGTTTTTTTTCATTTTGTGAGCAATCTCCTTTTGCAGTTTATCGTTCTGTATAAGAAGGAGGGTGCCTACTTTCTATTTATAACTTTGCTGGGAAAGAGTCAATGTTTTGGTTTTGTTAGAACAGAAACATTCCAGAGCCCGAAACTAAAAGACAAATTCATATTCATGTTTGTGTTTCCCTTGAGCCTGTGCTCCCTAGCAGAAACACTCGATGGGCACTATGTATTGTAACTGCTTGACTTGTACATTTGTAACTAGCATATCCAATGCCTTTTCCAGCAGATAATACTGTATGAGTAAACGCTGACTTGTAGCTATTTTTAAATCATAATTTAAATTTCCAGATGAGCCAGGATGTCTTTTCAGACAAGGAGGATTAAGTTTAGTTTCCTAAACAGACATAATTAAATAATGATGCTCTTGAAAGAGAAGGATGTTCTGCTCAGGTTGAAGATGAAGATTAGCATGTGCCAAACCAGTTTCCTGATGTGCCAGCAAATTTCCTGAATATTCCCAGCCAAAGGGCTTAATCTGCTTTTCTGTTTCCTGTCGGCAAGGTGGCACATTCCTGCTTCCCTTCTTCCCACTCCTAAATGTAAAATGGTAAGAGAAGAGCAGCACTCTGCAGAGGTTATAGGTACCAGAATGAGGGACCAGCAGTGACATGGTAACCCTAATTTGTATTTAGGACACTCCCTACAAGGACCAAACACTTCTGTCCTGCAGACAGCTTTGGCACATAGTGCATTTATAAACAAGACGCATTTGAGCATTTGCTCTTTGAGCCACATTGTCCAGAGCAATTCTAACTTCAACAAGAGGTGGTTTTTTGCTCTCACATTTCATCTGCTTTTTAATTTTAAACATCTCTTTGGAACAAGACTTTGATAACATGATATCTCAAACATAAGAGAAAGTTTGGAAGTACACTGAATATTTATCCCACGCTAAATCAACCACCTGTTGGCCTCAGAAAAAAAAGGGGGGAAAAAAAAAGTGTTTCAGTACATTTTGAATTCCATTCTCCAGGTGAACTGGTATGCTAGGGAGAGATGTGTATGAACATGAAAATACATCCTAGGGCAAACCATTGAAGATTAAAGTTAGGCTTGCATTTATTTGTGATTTTTCGAAGTATTCACATCTACTGATTTTTTGCACTCGTACATTGCTTTTTGTATCTTGGTTTCATTCACCACAGGCAACAGGAGTACCAAATAGTCATCATCATTTTTCCACCCAGAACAATGAAGTCCAAGAAACAAGCCCCAGACTCTGTGAGCAAGAAATGCCATCTCTATCTTGCCAGCGCAGCTAGTCATCGCTGTCAATACAGCTTTAGCGACGGAGGAACAGCGCTGGCAGAGTGCCGTAACCACTTCACCAAACCAGACAACAAAGAGTTAGATCTGAGAGGAGAGTCACCATCAGAAGTGCTGGAAACAGAATGTGTTTTGTTATACTAATGTTTATTGGAAGCGCAGCATCACCAAAGCATTTCTGAGGCAAACCAAGACTAGCCAGGAAACTATCACTTATGGTATTTTTCATATTTCCAGTAACTTGACCTCTCTTTTTTTTTTTTTTTTTTTTTTTTTTAAATCCGTAGAACAATCACCAACACAAGTGCTTTATACTGGTTCTTACAGAAACACCAGCCTAAGAAATGCCCCAATATCATCCAGCCTGATACTCTGGCTTTTTTTTTTTTTTTTTTTTACACCATTTGGCGACATCTCTTTGAGGAAAGACTCTCCCAATGTTGTTAGCTTGAAGAAGGACCGTCCATCTCCTGCATTACTGCCAGAACAGAGCCCTGCCAAAGAATAGCTCTTGCAAGATATGACATCGAATGTGAGACTCCTTATTTTCTTTTGGCTGGTCTCCCCTCCTGAAAGACTAACTGAAGAATAACCTTGACAGAAAACACAACTCAACACTGACTTAAAAATTAAATGGAACTTGATTTTTAGCCATCCTAGCCTGATCAAGTCAGTCCCAAACTCACCCCACACCCCCAGTGCTCAGAGCCAGGAAAAAAGTTTGTGCTGCGGGGCTTGCCGCTCTCACTCTAATTGACAAGTCCATTGTTCCTTGAATTTAACACTTATTTCAGAGTTCGATTAGGAACTACGCTTTAATTTGTTTTTTTCTTTGCCATGACATTTTATCACTCTTATAGACCATCCTTGGACAAGACTGGAACTAATGCAAAACCTTTTGTTTTCAGGCACATGGATTTCAGCCTTATTTCTACTATTCTGAGAGGTATGAATAAATTACACTATAATTTTTTCTGACATGCATTGTTAGCTAGATCTCTCCAGAGATAGACACAGCTGGTGCTCCATTCTGAGACTACACATGTGAGCTAACAGAAAAAATGTTTCCTTGCAAGTTAATATGACAGCAATCCAATGATGTCTTTCTCCTCTCGTATTTTAATCCAACTGATTTTATCTCCAACTCTACCTTCCAAACCATGTAAACATCCAAATGACCTCAGTTTGGTAAGCTCATGCACAGGCATTAAATTGCAAAAAACCCAGTACCAAGCCCCAAAATTGAATTTTCCAAACCATCACTTGATGTTAATGCAGCTGCCTAAAATACTGCCCATCCAACGGGTTCTTCTGAAAATTTTTGGTAGTTTAACAGTCATAGCATAATCTTTGCACAATCAATTTTTTTTCAGAGTTTTTATTTAATTTTTGAACAGTCAAATTAGATCACTCTGCTTGAACTCAAACTCCCTCAACATCATTTGACTACTCATCTGAAAAGACTTGCTTTTATTTATGTAGTACTGGAGACCATAACTTATACCCTAGAGTTCAATAACACAGCATTTAGGGCCAGAGGCTGATTTATAAAAAGACCATGTGAAAAGACATCCTGGACACAGTAGGCCATATGTCTAAAACAAGGAAAAGATTCCCTAAGCTCTGCCATTTTGACAGAAAAACTCCAGCTGGTAATTCCCCTTTCTAGTCTGCATTGCTATTTAGGGAATTCCTGACTAATTGTCAACTTCTCTTAGTGTTGCACTAGAGCACGGCCTGTCCAATGGGTGGGAGGGGATGAAGGCTCTTGCTGCTGGGGGTGAGCTGTGACAGCTATGACAGAGGTCTTGTTCTCGTGAAACCAGGCTGCAAGCAGCTGCCTGCCAGCCCCCGCTCTGCCCTCAGACCCTTTTTGTTACCCAGCCTCAGGGCATCTGTCCTGCGATGGGTGAGAGGCTGGTGGTGGCAGCCTGATGCCCCCGCAGGCAGATACAGCCTAATGGGGGATTTGGGCTTGTACTGACCAGGGTTATTTCACCGGATGAGATCACTGCAGTATTTTGGAGAGCCCTGCACACATTATTGGAAACAGAGTGGGAGCTTGGAAGGGAGGAGGAGCTCTCTCTCACATGGAAAGCTTTAAAGCTACTAAATATTAAGTTCTCACCCAAGGGCTGAAATTTCCAATAGTAATTAAGAAGAGCTTTTCCCTTAGCAAGTGCTACATTAAAGTTCTTTTGCATCATTAAGAATAAAATCCTCCTCAGAAATCTGTTAATAAGTCCTGATTTGCTAGAGAGGTTGAAGGGGCAGGAAAAGGAAAAAAAAAAAAACCCAAAAAACAGAGAGGGAAAAATAAATGCCCTGAACTGTGCGGTGATAACGAATTATTAAAGATTATTCCTTCATTAGTTCCTCTGCTAGGTAAAGATGGTATGTGCATAAAAGAAGCCCCATGCAGAACTCTGTGTTGACCAAGTAACCCAATCAGTGGACTTAAGGAAGGTTTTCTAGTGTCTGAAAGCACTGTGATCATGCTCATGCTCTTCCCAAGCAGCAGCAGAACTGATGAGCCATCACCTCCGGAGAGTCGCCTCCAGGTCTCTGGGGAGAAGAGACAGCTCTGCCTACGTGGGGCCATAACCAGGAGCTCCAGCCGAGCTCGGAGCTGGGGCTCACACACCTTCCTCACCATCTGGCCACAGGAAGCATCATTTCAGCTCTTGTTACACACCCAAACATATGGGCTGCAAAATTCAGTTTGCTCAGTTTAATAGGAAATGCCGCAGAGGTGTTGTACAGCTCAGAACAACTATATTTGCAAACATATTCTGTGAGGAAAAACCAATAGCAATGCATAGAAACAGCCTCCACTGCAAGCATCTTGCCTTCCTTAGGCTTGCCTAATTTATTTGTGGTTTGTTTACTACATTTCATTATATTTTTACAAAAGAAATTACATTTGCTTAAAAATTAATGTCTATGCTTTGCCCTTTAGTTCCAGTATAATAAACTGTTCCTCTGGATTCATTTCTCACTGGATAACTATTCAAATAAATAGTTACTTACTTATTTTTCTTCATTCCAGAAAAAGCTATTCATGCATGGCCATACTCAACTGTGTTTATTTAGAAGGCAAATAGGAAAAAACAAAACAAAATCCAAAACACTACACTAAAAACTCACAAACAAACAAAACAACAACAAAAAAAATCACACCATACTAATGAATAGCTCATGCCTTTTGGAAAAGGCCACTTATTTTCCTTGGATCCATAGGACACTTGAAGAAAAACAAGTCAACATGGTATTCTTTTCAATTCCTTCAGTTTTTTAATGGTTTAGGTCTTGAGGTTTTGTGTGATCTGCCACTGCCTCCTGAAAGACACGCTCATTTCCCTTGTGCCAGTGGATCCCAGGAAGATCAACAATTGGAAAACTCAAAGGAAACAGGATTGGCAGGTGCCTAGCACAGATAGATGTGACTGGGAGCAACACAGAGAGGAGCACATTTGTACCTGGATTTGCGGCTGAAGGATCCCAGGAATGCTCAAAAGCTCCTGAAGTAAGAGAGCTGATTAAGTACCTAAAAGTATGAGACATGATGGGATTCTCCACCCCTTACATGGTTTGCATTTCCTGAATGTGACTAGATATTACACAAAATTATATTATGATCTATACTTTTCATACCCTAAAATACCTTTAGTGCACCAAAAAGGTGAGAAAGTAATAAAAGCTAGAAGTGGAATTTCTAAACTACTCAGGAAAATCCCATCCAGTGTTTCTTAGCTTGAAATAAACTCATTAATTTGGGGTGGGATTAATTCTACTTAATTAGCCATTTGAAGATTAGTTGGCTAGGGCTGAGCCAGTCACTGCAGGATCCCCAGCATCAGTGGAAAGCAATGCACACCCCCAGGAGATGCGATGAATCTCAGAAACACAGAGATGCTTTTTTCCAGAGCACCCGTCCAACAACGTGCACTTCAGGAACCTCTGAGCCAGCGTTTCCAGCTTTATGTTAAAACCTGTCAAGGGTTCCATTGCAGAACTCCTTCCTCTGTTAAAACTGAGCTCGTTCTTTCCTAGCTTTCAATGTGCTATTTACCCTCAGTAAGCCCTTTCTTCTGATCCCGTAAGTGCTCACTCCTTTGAGAATCACTGATTTCTTTTGCAAAGCCACGTGGTCACTCTCAACCTTTGTCCACATTAACTGATCCTTTCAAGGACTTTCAGGCAGCTTCTGAGGCATGACATGCCTCCAAAAGCTAAGCCAACTCTTCCACAGTATATTTATTCAGGCTTCCACTACTATCTCATTTATTACTGCATCTATAATTTTTCCAAGTCTAAGCTGATCAGCACTTTTCTTGAGCTTACCAGTACCTTTATGGAAAAGGCATCCATTACGTATTAGACAGTTTTCAGTCCTCTCATGCTCACGTGAGAAAAGAGGACTCCAAGTAGCAGCTTAGCCACTTCAGTCTTTGGTAGACATTACCCATCCAAATTACCTTATTTTGTTGGTTTGGTTTATAAAGTTTCAAATCAGTATTGCCTAAAGTCACACCCCCTCTTCTGATAATCAAATGTGAAGTTCCTCAATATTTCATATTTACAAGCCTGTTTTCCTCATCCCCGTCTTAAATTATTCTATGACTCTAAGACTTGGAAGATCCAGGATCAAGCCCCAAAAAGAGGAAAAAAAAAAAAAAAAAAAGGCACTGGATAATCTTCCAAATGTTGCAAAGATCATTGTGACCCCTACAAAAAGCTCCACATCAGCTTTCCCTGAGGACAAAACTATCACCACTCCATCTGCCTCCTCTCAGAAGAACAAATAGTATTGTAAATGTTGACAGGGCCTGATTTATAGGTTGGGGCTTTTACTCATATTCAACTATCCAAGTGCTAATAACACATGTACTAACACATAACACAAGTACTCTCATACTTACTCAGCCAGGAATCCAGCTAAGTTAAACAATTCACCTTCATCAGGCTTTTCTTCACTCTTCCAATAGAGAAACACAATTTGAGCATCCCAAGCTGCAATTCAGACTATTTAAACAATTTCTTTTCAGAACAACCAGTAAATTATGAAAAAAAAAACACCCCAAGATTCCTTTCGCTTCAGGTCAGATACCATTTCATTTGCAACAGCAAAACTGAGCAATTCCTTACCAGAGCACTTAAAAATACCTCAATACTATCAGCCACTCAACATTTTTGTACAAGTTACATAGAATTTAAGGTATGGCCTCATTCATTTCTGAAAGGCTCCCTTTTCCTCCATTCCTGTTTTTAGGAAATGTAAGTTGTTTTTTTCCACAGAGATGAGTAACCTATCTGCACTGTTGAAAAGAAAGCAAACGAACAAGTCAACCATCTCTTCCACCTCCATATCTGCAAATAGGTTATTCAAATTCAGCAGAGAAAACAAGTTTCACTAGGGAAGCACACTTTCTTTTTTTCTTTCTTCTACAAAAGCCTACTCACCTTACACAAGTATATAAACCTCCTAACATCACCACTTCGTCCTATAATCCCCAGTCAGCACAAACATCTAGCGACATACCTCTTCCCCAGGGTGAGCTCAGGTGCTACCAAACAGCCTAAGAACGGGGAACACCTGGAAGCAGTTAGGGCAGTTCCTATGCAGCTAATGAGGCAATTCTCATTTTCCATCCCTGGTTATTTACAGAACATTAAGAGGAAGTGCTCAGGAATATGTCCTCTTGCCCATACTCTGAGGAACACACCTAATGCTAGAGCTCCTGTCTCATGTGGGGTGCTGCTAGCCCTGTCAGAGTATGGCTCCAAACCCTGCTGCTCACTATGGCATGGCATAGCTGCTTGCATCAGTTTACTTTTATGAAATGCATTCATTTTTAAATTAAGATTAAATAGAACCTCACTCCTATGCTTTCGTAAAGAGATGTACTGGAGGCAAAGCCTGAATTACTGTCATCTACTGCATTAGCATGTAAGAAGCTCACAATATACCTTAACTGAAGCTGAGGATGCTTAGGCCAGGAGGCATCACTAGACCACTAGAGAGTTCAAAGCAGAAAGGCAGAAAGCTGAAAATGAAGAAGTAAAGAAGCCTAGAACTGAGCCAGCTTTTCAAGTGCTATATATAGATTATTCAGGTAACAATATGGTTCCCAAAGCCATAGGCTGTCCAACCCTTCTTCCCAGCCCATCACCTCTGCTAGTTCACGGTGCAGGACAACCACAGAATAAACAGGTATAAAAGTCCAGGCCACACTAGGTTGTAATTGACTCATGGTCACCTAGCAGGCTGATGAATTTATGATCAACTCCTGCTGTTAAAAGGAAGGTAGCACAAGGGGAAAAAACTCATCTCCAGTGATGAGGTTATATTAAAACTCATGCAACTGAATAAGGTGGGGATGTACTTGTTGGGCTGATTCTTCATCTCCCATTTATGCTGGTACCAAAGAAGAAATGTTTTTTAATTACAGAAAGATGGAAATTGCATACCACTATTTTCTTTAAAAAATAGTTCCCTAAAACTGAGCTACCTATCAGTTATCCATATATTCACAATATGCCTTTTCCATGAAATTCTGCAGATTTGTCCTTGGGTCACAGAAGTATAGAGCATTCTTTATTATCACACTTTTGTCAGTATGAAGTTTGTATCTCAGGCAACAAAATTTTGAAAAGTCTCTTAGTATCAACATAAAGCAGCTAAGTTTTGGAAGAAGTTAATTAAGGCATAACATCTGGAGGCAGATCTAGGCTTTTTAACTGAATTCCCAGTCTTATTTAATTTACTGTTAATTTGGTTTCTGACACTGGATGATTCTCTCCAGCCAATAAATGAACTTTCCCACTTTACCTGTCCCATCCTCCCCCATTTTGCAATCACTAGCAAGTCACAGTAATCTACTTTGTCCTTGGGTGTTAGCTGGCATTGGATTTCTCAGAGGCTGGTCACCCCTCTAATATTTCTGTAAAGTTACAATGTAGTCATACAAAAATTCCATAAAGTTGCATAATTAATGAAGTATTAAAAATATTTTTGAGCTAAGGTTGCAATATAAAAGCTGCTTTAAGTAGGTGCCAACACTGTGTAGGTAAGATGCTCCTGGGATACAAGGTACTGAACTCTGCATGTACCCTTGCAAAGGAGTTAGATTTGTCCTCCCGACATCCTTGAACATCATTCTTGTGGTTAAAAAAATGCACCAAGAATATCCCACTAGGCACCACCACCTCTTTCAGTCAAATTATCCATGCAAGTGCCTAAATTCTATCCTTCTCCCTTCTCCTGCTCACAAGCAGATAATTACAAGTAGAAATATATCAGCTATCATCTGTAAATATTGAAAACTACCCAAGGGTGTTGGTGGTTTCAAAAAGCACCAGAGTCATTCTGATCTATTTCAATGTTCTAGGAAAAAAATCACTGGATGAATAGAAGTAACAGGAGAGGTGAAAAATGGAAAGATAAAGTATACTGCAGCAGAGACTGATGCTTCAGTAATCAGTAAACACTTGTGCTGATTTCCAAGCCTGGTAGGAATGCTAGATCAAGGCTCTCTACAAACCTTCGTGCAACTATGTGTTGAAGGAAATCCTGATACAAATAGATTTTGAATGATTCAATTATCTTTTGAGTATTATTTTGTTTACCCAGCCAAATCCCACCCAAGTCTTTCTGATATTATCGAAGGGCATTTGAAAGTTCTAGGGATTCTGTCACTAACCACAGCATCTATCCAGCCATGCTACAGCACTCCCATTTGAAGCTGTGCCGTTTTTCCAGTGAAACTGA
Source organism: Hirundo rustica (assembly GCF_015227805.2). NCBI lineage: Eukaryota > Metazoa > Chordata > Aves > Passeriformes > Hirundinidae > Hirundo > Hirundo rustica. The sequence goes on along the minus strand of NC_053452.1, from coordinate 91,630,180 downwards.
ATTATTAGCTATCCTTTCAATAAATCCATGAATGGCTAGAATGAGCAAGTGAATTACTCTCTATGCCTTTCATACATGGTATATAAATGACACAGTTTAATATGGAGAAAATAACTGTCGACACACAATAACTACATGTAACTTCATATGCTCTGATATGTGCAATTTAGTGTTTTATTAAACAAATACAGTAGCTAACCAAAATCAGATATATGGATAATGGGAAATAACATTAAAGCCTGTGTTCCTATGGCAATTATTGGTCATCTGAAATGGCATGTGCTCTAAAACATAACACAGAAAATTACCTTCCTGTGAAATAAGAAATACAGTAGAAATAAAGTTAAGGGACATGTTTATTTCTGAGCTTTCTGCAAGCAAAACTGCTTTGATACAAAATGAGTTCAATGATACAGTGCTACCATCCACTCAAGCAAAAGAAAACCTCACATGTACATGAATGCACTTTATATCGATATTCTTACAGAATAATAGTTCAGATATCCAGTATGTGTCTGGCCTCATTGAAAGCAATGGCACAGAAATGCTGCAAGGTATTGGAGTATCATATTGTTGGCAAGTGCTTAATTAACTCTGTGAGTTCTCTGAGAGATGCTGTATAAATAAGGGTATTGTGAACGTGTGTTTGTATTCCTTAGTAGTTTTGACGTACATCGTTTAGTGTTTGTTTAGTTAGCTCAAAATGTGTAATTGTGTCTTTTGGCTTTCAGTATTCTCTTTTTCTTTTTTAAAGAAAAATCATGAGGTATCCTTTACTGTTAACTAATGACATAGTGATAGGCCTTTTTCTTGAGGTTGCAGAGACTTACTGTACATTCAGTACACTGTACATTCGGCAATTATTTTTAGTGTACTTTCTACATGTTACTGTGTACAACTGTTAGTTTACATTAGAACTCTTCCCCTTCTGACAGGATATGGCAAAACAAAAAAGAATCTGACAAAAATTATACACATAAAGTAAGGAGACAAATACACAAATAAGGCCATCTGCAGAATTAAAAATCCACCTCTTGCGATATTTCACAGTAATTTCTACATAATATTTTACATCTTACGAACTTAAATATTTAATGCAAAAGGAAAAGACCTTTGTGGAGCCAATCATATTATCTCTTCAAGGACTTGTCCAATTTGCTGGCTAGTGGCCTTCTCTGAGGAGTTGGAATTTTAGAAGGCTTGGCGGATCCTGGCCGAGAACCTGCTCGGGGCGTCGGCCTGCTTGTAGCAGGAACAGTCTCTGACATATCTGAGCACACAGACTGGATTTCTGAAATGTCAAAGTCAGATGCATCACTGCCTCGGCGGCTGCTCGACCTGCTGCCAGCCTTGCTTCCTGCTCGGCTACCAGGTCTGCTTGGAGTTCTTCTGGTTTCTAGACAGAGAGGAGATAACCATCAGGATCAAGGGTAAGGATGGAAAACCTGTGCAAGTCTTCCCTAGGTCTTTGACCACCCCAAAAATTCCTCGTTGCACAAACTAAACTTTAGATCTCTGCCGGACAAACAGAGGTCCAAATGGTGCCGTGTCTCACACTAAAGAAAAGAAAATGCAAGATCAAATGCTGATATGTCGTTAACTCATCACTAGCACATCTCATTAAAAATGCATTATCCTGGCAGCTTTTCTCGACTTACTAGACATGCACTGTACCTTCACTCAACAGCAAAAGCCATTCTTTCCCCTGCCATTTTCTCAGATATTAATTGGAGGCGGGGGGGCAGAAATCAGTATCTGGTCTCCTTATGCATTCATGATTTCTAAGTATAAGCACCCTGGAGATGCAAATGAACATCCCAATATTTAAATGCATACCCTTCTTTTTTAACAAAAAATTAAAATCCATACAGATGAAAGCTGCAACTAAACAAGGGCAAAGAATACCTCCTGCCCAACAAAGGGCTGAGAAAATGAGCTCTCAGCAAGCCTGCTAAGTAAATCCTGCCCAGACAATCTGCCATGAAGAAAAAGCCACAAGGAATCTTAAACAGAAAACAATTAATGTGGTTTTTCATAATTTTCCAATTACTTATTAAGTATTTTTGATCTCCACAAATCTGGTTCCCTGTATGTATGAAGAACACTGTTGAAAAGCACAGCTTCACTGCTTTCTATTTTTGTATACTGCTTTAAAAATCTCTGTGGAACATTCCATTAATAAGGTAATCTGCAGCTGCTCCCTGCAGTTCTTCCAAAAGAAATGGACAGGTCATAACTAAGTGACCCCTTTGCTCCGTCACAATTGAGAATAACTTGAATACTGTAAAGAACTGGATCCTCTGAGTAAGTCCTTCTTCCCTCGTTCCTCGGGCAGATACATTGGAGGTACCATTGTCAAAAAGATCGCAGTCATGAATTTGCACATCCAGAGCTGAACATGTGAATGGAGGGCCTGATTATGTGCCCCCTCAGCAATGGGCAGACAGTACAAGTTTTACTCCTTCCCACTCTTCTAACATCTCCCTTGAACCCTAGTGTGACCTTAAGCATTCAAGTGGAAAACAAAGCAAGTGGTAAATCAATCCCTGAAGTCAAGACACTCACCTGCAAACTGAGCTCTGACTCTGGTAGCTGCTGTTGACAGGATGCCACTGTCTTCTCCTGAGTGGAAACCCTTCCCTGATAGATACCCTGGCAGTCTGAGTTTACTTCCTTGAATTGGTGTTCCCTATGCAAACCAAAACACAACAAAAAATGCTTTTTTAACTCAAGATAAGGACTGGTATCAGGGGCTACATAGCTTAGAATATGATTGTCACAACAGCATTTGCTGTGAATCTGAAACACTGGTTTGAGCTACTATGGGCAGTATTCAAAATGTGAAGTTTAGAATGTTCCTTTAGCAGTCTGCATTTGAAGTAATCCAAATGGAAAACAACAACAACAAATTTTAACAGTCTGCTTAACATTTAACATCTTTGTGTGTATTTCAAAGCATATGAAAAAAGAAAAAAGCTACCTTCTTATAATTAGTCAAGCAGGTAAGATTAGTTGATGGTACATATTGAGATTTTATTTCTGTGTAACTTGACTTTCCACATTCTGGCTGTAGTTAGAGGTGATGAAAATATTCTTAAAACTGAAATAAGGCTACCAAATTTCAGAAACCTTTTGCTAGGAGGAGAAAAAAAAAAAACAAACAAACAAAAAAAAAAAAAAAAAAAAAAAAAACCACAACCAAAACAAGCCAAAGCAAGAAAAAAAAAAAACAACAAACAGAAGAAAAGGGCACAGGACTAATTTTAAAAGTTCTAGTTGTCAATATGCTGTCTTACAGTGTCTCTACTACACATTCTTACCCTGCCTGCTTTCTTGTTTCTGAAATGAATCTTGATTTACAATCTGCCCCAAATAAGAAAATTCCTTTCACAGCCACAAAAATTGAATCATCAGATCTCAAAATAAATATCACTCACTAAATAAAAGGTGTATGCAAAAAAGAGGAAAACTACAGTATGCACAGTAATTTAATTAACACAAAAATACTTTGTAAATATCCAAAAATAAGAACAAACAGTGCAGTGATGAATGCAGTTCGGGGAGTGGCCTGGATCCCAGGATCCTGCATTCTGTGCCTTTGATCCCCATACAATTGTAGGTAGAGTTAGGTACTGAAAACCAAGATCTAGAGAAGTGTGTTGGAAGCTGCCCTGAGCTAAGAACAGAGCAGAGGCCTGGCAGGAGCTTGCCTGGCAGCTGCCAGTTCAGACCACTTCTGGCACTTCTGAACAAAAGAGTGCTGAGATGGCTACAGAGCAGTCTGCTGGCTCTGACAGGGCAGGTCACAACATTAAACTCTCGTTAAACCAAGTACAGTGCTTGACATACAGCAAGCCACACCCTGGGAATCTCTGCTGTACAGACACTGCTTGGGAGGGTAAAGAGAAAGGGAACACTGTTACCTCACTGAAGCTGCTGCACTCTGGGCAAGGCATTGGGGTAGAATCACCAGTGCAAAAAATAAAACTAGCCTGTACTTCAGTTTTGCCCTAAGCCCAAATGCAGTTTCCATATAAAATGAGTAACTGCTCTCTTGGGCAGTAAATGCTGCAGAATGCTTTAGAAATTCACTGAACCTACCCCACCCTAACCATTCCCTTTATAATCTTAAACCACACTGGTTAACATAAAAGAAACTCACTGAAACTACTGGCGGTTGGAAGAGCAGATAAGAAATACAGTGCCCCCATATGAAATCAGGCCAGCTGCTTTCCTGTCATTGTAATTCAATGAAAACAACACCTTTCCATGTCTATAAACCCTTTAATGTACCATCAATTAATCTTTCACTGCAGCTACCAGCTAAGAGATGAAAGAAAATACAGGAATATTTTAGAAACTGACAAGGGACAACTCTGCGCTGTGAATCACTCTAAGCCACAGCCCTGTGTGCTTGCAGCGCTGTACCCATAGACACACCTGCAGTGTGCACAACAACATGCACAGAAGAAGGGAGGAAGAAGTTTGTTGTGCATCTTTGAGCAAAGCCATGCTGAGGTTATGGAAACTTCACACCAGAACGTGTCACATTAACATGTGACAGGCATCAAAGTGCAGATTTGTGAAAAGCAGATACAACAGAGGGGTTGGTAGCACAAGCTTCTCCTCTCCAAGCCCTCCATTCAACCCAGGGCAAGAGTAACTCCCACCAATGACACATCAGGGTGCAGCCTGATCCAGCTGCAATCTTTTCACTAACTGTAATGACATTGGAGCAAACACTTGGCTCCAAGCCCCTTTAAATTTTGGTCATATAGCCTAATCGCCAGCACAGTCCTAATTGCTATACTAGCAATTTCCATGTAAGCCATGCTAGTTTCCTGTTAAGTCATCAAATAGCTTTCCTATTAGAGCAATGATTGGTCACTACCCCCTAAACAAAACTTTCAGTTGCTGTAAAGATTAATGTATCACAGCCAGACTTCTGTGCCATCTTCTTCAAAGTGTTTGGGTACTTATTTAATGGTTTTGCACCAGACATTGTGATTTATTAATTCCATGCCTGCAGTTTAGAAACATTGTAGCACTTCATGAATTCAAAGTAAACAATTTTAGGAAAGAAACGTGCAAAGTGTATTGAATGTTTTAATTATTTTTTAAGTATTTCTCCACATTTACTCAACCATTTCATTCCACACTGTTATGATTTATTAACCATTTGAACTTTAACCATTAGCTCACTGAGGCTGTATTTTCCTAATTAAAAAAAAAAAACCCTTGAAAAATAGAACATTAAAAAACCAAACAAACTTTGGGGGAAAAAATAGATACAAAAAAGAGAAATAATTTGACAAAGGTCTGAAATAAAGACAATCCACTAATATACACAGGATGCAGCTCAGAAGCACTGAAACTCTAGTGGCTGTTAGTGAAGTGACAGTTTTAGTGAAGGAAGTCATTAGACTAGAATTTCTGTCCTTACTGTACCTCTGCAGATGACCCTTGATAGTCTGAGGATTCTGGTGGCTTAGAAGGAGTTGATGTTTTGCTGTTTGTCAACCATGGTTTACCATAGTTGCGTGTTAAATGATGTGGTGTCTGTATGAAACAATGGTAAATCAAAATATGAAGGAGAGTAGAGGAAAACAACGTCATGGAGGATACCTGGGCTTTCAAAATCACAGTAGAAATAAAATCTAAGCAGAAAGAGTTAATGACAAATGTTCTAAAATGAAGAAATGACAGAGTTTATTTTTCAAGTGAAATGGAGAGGTTTGTTGATCTTTCACAGCAGTTCCCAAACTGCCAGTTAGTTCATGCGGCACCTTAAATGTAGAAATTCTTCTACTGCCATGTTGCAAACAAACAGTAAAGAAAACACATTTAAAACACTTCTCGGATCCACCCCAGACTATGAAATAAAATGGAGATGCTTTTTCTCCATAAGCTAGAGAAAGCACCAATATTACTGGAGTGAGGAAAAACCCAAAAATTCAATCTATATCACGTTTGTTAAAGAGTAGGGGTTTGTATGTTTCTCCTTACCTTTGGTGTACTTGTAGCAACAGCTTGTGGGGCAGCTGCCTGGCCAGCTTGACTGGACAGAGAAGTAGATCTGTTGGGAGAAGCACCTCTTGAAGAGGGTCGTGATCTACGGCCCCTTGGTCGGAAAGCTGCCATGCTCTGACTGGCACCATCTGCCAAAATGAATTTTTCCCGCAGCTCCACATTCGTCCTCCCTTTAGCTGCAAAAAGAGGTGTTCATTGACTCAGACATGAAAGCTGTCACAAGGCTGCTTATTGCCATTTTTGCCATGCCAACTCCAACACATTTTAACAATAAATAAAATGCATTACTCTGTAATGCATTTATTTTGGACACAGAGTTATATGCAGGACTCGCTTATTCTAACACTTTATGCCAGCAGGAATGAACCACTGTCAAAGGAAGTCAGCGTGATAATGGAATGCCCAACGTGCTAAATCATTGTTAATCAATCAACTATTAATACATAGACACAACCTGATCGTCAGTTTTGCTAACTCTACAGCTATTCATAATAAATAATACTTGCTTGGATGTTCTAGAAGAAATAGCTAAATACAGGAAAGCAGCAAATATATTTATTCAAAACTATGAAGTTATGTAGTTTGGCAACATGCAATGATGAACATGAAACCCAAACTATGATGAGGTCATTGGTGACTGAGCACTCATACACACATACAAACATACATATGGGAGAATGTTCTGCATGAATAAATGCAAGACATGTTAGCATTTAACCGCGTCAGTGTGAATGACAATTGTTTTTGAAACACTCTTCAAGCGTGTCAAAAAAATTAGCTTGCAAAGCACCAGCCCATGTAGGAACATGTTAAGCTAAATATGATGGGTGAAGCATATAGTTAAAAGTATATAGATATATATTTTAAAAAAGGAAGGAAGAGAGAGAAGAAGGGGAGAAGGAGACAAAGAGAGGGGTTTGCCAACCTATAGTAGGCTGAGTGGTAATTGAAGAGTTTGATTCCGAACGTAACATTTTACTCCCGTGATGATGAACTAGAAAAAATGACACAGGACATGGGTCACATTAAAGAAAATCGTTAGCAGAAGAAGAAATCAAGTACAGCAGCTGCATATGCAAGAGACTTGGAGCATCAGGCCAAAAGACAGGACTTGAGCAAAAGCTGTCCCTAAGTGCTCTGAGGTGAGTTCTTAAAGGTCTCCTGGGCAAAAAGGAAATGGCATTTAGACAGACTCAGCTACAGTCACAAGTATACTTGTATAGCAGCGGTATTTACCTGCTGACATAGAGAAGTAATACAAGCTAAAGTGATTTTATATGACTAGGTGCAGTACTTTTAAAGCTGTTTATGACAACAGTTCTTTGCAATGTGATTCACCTGAATACATGAGGAGCACTTGGTAGAAATGCAAATTTGCTAGGTGAAGTGGTTTAGGAAAAGTTTGAAGCCACATCACAGACTTCAACCTGACAAGGATTAGGTACCAACACACAAGGTCCAGTGATGTTGATTTTACAGACTATTCTTACAGGTATTCTTTAGACCCACTGTGTTGACATCTGCTCACATATACGCAAGAAAAAGGGTCCTTCTTTTATTCCTTTCTACTTTCTATTCCTCAAAAGAGCAGAGTAGTAGAAAATAAAGTGTGCCTCAGAAGATCTGGCTTCATTGAAGGGTTGACTTGGTTAGTTCTGTTGTACCCCAAGCATTTTTCTCAGGCCTACTGATGGGTTACAATTCCTAGGTTGACACTGAAAGATAAAAAACTTAATAAATATCCAATTAATTTATTGGAATGTGTTATTACAGTACTCAGTATTGTCTATAGTGTACTGAGAAGACAGCTCATCTGATGCAATACCCTGGAGGGCTCAGTGATAGAGCACTCCCTGCTTCCCCGGAGCACAACGTCCTCCGGACCAGAACATTTTCCACTCACTTTGTGTAAGGTTCAGGGCTCTATACAAAGTCCTTCTGGGGAAGATGCCAAGGAAAAGACAAGGTTACAAAGGTAGAGACTGAAAGACTGGGAACAGTCACTGGCCAGAGGTTTTTGTGGTATTGGTGTTACTCATCAATTCAATTGCCATATTTTGACTTATGGTGTTGCTGAGAAGGTTTTACTGGACATTTCTGTGTGCTATTTCTGCCAAGTCATACAAGTCACTTACATGACATAAAGTCTATCTGGGCTAAGTTCAGCTCTTACTTACACCACTATAAAACTGAAGGAACTGTGCAAAAGACACCACAGTTTTTCCAGACATACATCAGTGCAACTGAAGAGGATCTCAACCATGTGATTTAAAGTTCACAAAAATGTGACATTTAGTGAGATGATGTTTACAACAACTGGCATTTTATACAAGTCCATCTCCATCTTGACACAATGAATGGTGACTGCATCCAAATAATATGCTGCAAGTCCTTCACAGTTCTGTTACATACCACGGCAAGGATCATTTTTCACTAAGAACTCATCAAGTGCCATCCAGCCACCTCCAACACGGACCATGACCGTACTTCTTAGGATACGAACAAGGCGCAGTTGTTGAGAGTCACCAAACTGCAATAAAAATCAAATGACAGTCTGAGGTTCTCAGGCATTCAGATGCAGTTCAACACTGATAGGTTAAAAAATCAGACATTTTGAAAGTTTATTTTGATATTTAATTATTAGTAAATGCTAAAAAAAATCAATTTCTTTATGCAGATTATTAAAGCTGTTAAGATTTCAAATCAGATGGCACTGCATTAATCAAAAGAAGATGGCAGGATGGTAAGAAAGAAACTCAGGTTTAATTTTATGCTTGATTCTCAAATGTCTGAGGTCATAAAAGAAGCAAAATTAGTAGTACATTATTTAATTGGTTACAGTCTGTTTTGGTGCAAATTAATGAAGACCTATTTGCATTATTTCACTGGTAAAATCTTAAGCAAACACTCTTCTGCAACAGTCTTGATTTTTAATGTTGTCAGCTGAAAGGAAGGCAGAATCACTTCAAACAATTAGTGTATAATCTGGAAATTCAATGTGTTTGAGTGTTGCAGTTCTATCAACTGATTCATCTAAGGGAATATTTTCAGGTATAGCACTATGGTGCTGACACTGCTTACCCATAGCAAGGTGCATGTGGGGAAGGGAACAATAAAGAAGCAATGAATGATTAATAACTGTCATTATGTTTGTCATTCCTCCGTCTACACATCAAGGTTCTTCACAATTCAGAGATGCACAACAATCTGTTTTATACTAAGTTCCTGTATGAGTCCATTCTTCCTTTGGGCTGATGGCCAGGCCTAATGCATATTTTGCTCTTGAAACCTGGGTAACAAAACCTGTACGCAGCACCTTCACTCAAACTCAGATCAAAGAAAGCATGGCCAAAATGTTGACCTCACAATCTCAAAAAAACTAACCAGAAGAATTCAGTACTTTTAAGCCTGCACTACTAAAAAAATTTGATACCAGATCACCAAGCCAAGTGCAGTGTGCCTTCACACAGACATGCAGAGCACTCATTAAAACCAACAGGAGTTGAATGCCCCTCTTTGGGACAATCTCTGACCCTTGGAGAAGGCTGGCCGCAATACAACTGTACCTACTTGCTCCAGTGAGGGGACTGAACAAACCACACAACAAACGTGCCCCCTACTTGTTAGATGGCTTTAGTTGTTTGGTACTACTCAAGCCAAGAAGAGAGAATAAGTTTAAAGGAATATTACTTTTAGGAACCAAACAAAAGCAAAGCTTGCCTCTTAATTCAAAAATTATATTTGTTGTAAGTAAGAACATTCACATGAGCATTATTTGTAAGAGTTTTTTAATAATGCATTCAATATGTGCCAAACAAAGAACCATTTTATATCTGTAGATCAAAGGTGTAGGTTTGTTTTTTTTTAAAAGGCATCCAAATTAATGCTGCTTATTTTCATTGACTTGCTCCTACCAAATTCTTTTTCTAGTGTTTCTGAAGATAGTATCTTTCTTCTTTTCTTTATTTTTTTTTTTTCTCATCACAGCCTAATTCATCAGTTAGACCCCATCAGGTAACTACACCAAGGGTCAAGTACAGTGTACTTTGAAAACTGCCCCCCTGGCTGAGGTTAATTCAGAAAGTATGGCTGAAGAGTAACACAGTAATACAACAGCATCTATCACTGCATTTCTTCTAATGGTAACTCAGTTGATTTCCTTCCTAAAATAGCCTGGATAGCAACTTTCTTTAACCAGTATTTAACATTATTTCAAATAACCAGAGGTAAAAAACATAAAGGAGTTTAAGCTACAAAAAGGCTTGCTCTTGACAATAGCCTGTAGGTGCCGTTCTGCACCAGTAAGAATTTCTCAAGAAATGCTCTGTTTCCCAGATCTGAGAATACAGATGACAGATAAGAGGATTAACATAATTTCAAACAGTTCTTTCAAAACGAGACTTGTTCTATATGTGGAAAATATTTTAATTATTGCTTAGATATACTGCTTGAGGCATGTGGCAAGATTATCCACTGCTCTATGCTTTCTTCTATACTTCAACAGGCTGTACTAGTAAACAAGAGTGCACCCACATTTTCAACATCTTGAGATTTAAAATGGCTATAGCTGTTGATGCTAGCATGTCCAGAATGGATTACATCCATTTTTTGCCTTTTTTAAAGCATAGGACTAACAGTGTCTGATACCTGGTTTGCATAAGGTGTTTCCATTCTTACTGGGCAGATATGATTTAGCACTTCAGGAAGCTGTGTATCAGTGTGGAGCACAGCAGTAGGAGCTGGGGAGCGTTTCCTCCTGAGGGAGGACTTACCAGTGACCCAGCTGACACAAAGTATTCCTAAACACAGCTCCAGTACATTATAGACTTGCCAAAGCTCCTTGAAAACACTTTGGGAGAGGGATTAGTCTAAATGGGAACAGCAATTTTTTATTGCCTCTTTCCAAAATATATATTTAAAGATTCACTGTGTTAGTACATAAAATAATATCAGCTAGGTTCTTGATTGCATAGAGACTGTACCTTTTTTTTGCAATGATGAAAATATTTTTGTGGAATTTGCAATAAATAAATGATAAGACACTAGGATCTGTTTGCCGTGATTAGCCTTTAATCAAATAGCCTGAAATAGACATTGCAAAAAAAGAATTTTTATGAATTCAACTATAAAATTGATTGGATAATCGTAATCTCTACAATTGCAGTTTAAATGCTCAAGATTATTCATTGTGAGAATTGCTGCTGACCATTATCTGGTTCCTTTAAAAGTAATCTCCTTAATGAGGAAAATAAATGACCAAAGAAAGCAGGTGAGGGATTGTAGAGGAGGGATCCTTAGACAAGGAATGCTCCATAGCATTTAAAGAAATACCACAGCTGACCAGCAATGAATTAGCTGAAAATTAAAGGATGGCAAGAAGACTGGCCATTGCAAGCTTAAATCACTATGTGTTAAGGGAATAAAAAAAAAAAAAAAAAAAAATAAAAAAAAAAAAGGGAAAAAAAAAAAAAGAAACTTCATAACACATTCCACTGGTTTATACCTGATTTCCCAGGAAGAACTGATAAGAAATGAAAAATGGAAGAAAGACACGATTAGTTTACAGGAAATTCTCTATATGACCTAGAACACATGCAGACTAACACATTAGACATTCTAAATAAAGTATCTACTTGAGAGATGAGCAGGTAGCTAGCCATCCAGAGACTGAATATTGGAAAATATTCAAGGCCTTAGTTTCCTTCCCATTGCTGTTTCTGTGGTCTTTTAAAATCTACAAATACTTATTAATCTCTCTTAGCCAAATATTGCATATTTTACCTCAAATTGTTCTGGTTATTGAATCCAGGGGTAGCAGATCTTTTTCTACTGTGTGATATTTATTTTTCTGTGAGCTAAAATAATTCTGCAGGTATCTAACGCTTTGCTTATACTTCAGAAGTATGTGTGTTCCAATAAAATGACAGAAGAGTGTAAAAATTATTGAGTACACTTTGGTAAAAGATATTTGAAGTACAACACAATACCACAAGAAAATATCAGCCACTCTTTCTATGAAACTGATAGAAAATCAGCTACAGCTTAAACACTTAAGGTATCCAGGCAGAAAGACCAGCTTTTGAGGATATATTGTATGTATGTATGCATGGGTAGGCATGCGTGCAGTTAGCTCTTAAAAATTCCTAGGACTGAAAACAGCTTCAGTAGCTTAAGTGAAAATAAATACAAGCATCAGCAATTTCCCATATTTTCACTCTACATGTTCTAACAATTAAAAAAAAAAAAAAAAGAATAGACAATCTTAAAGAAAATGTGTAATTGTCATACAGGATTCTTGTGAATTCATATAGCCTAATTCCTTGCATAAACCATGTCATATGAAGAAAGCTGAAAGAACTGAGGTCCTTAAAAGACTTACCCTGTACTTGTTATCCCCAATCTGTTCCACTTGAAACCGTTTTGCACATTTACATTTTGCTACCTGCCTTGTAACCTGCAAAAAACCCACAGCAGAATAATTCCTTCAAATATCACATTTCTAAAGATTTGTGTACCTAGAAAACTTCAAATTAAACAATAGGAGTGAAAATAAAGTGAATTATTATAGACTGTGACTCCAGTAGAACGGAATGGTACTTAAGAAAGCAGAGAACATACCTCATCTTCAATTTTGTCAGCATCTGTTAGAGGCTTGTATGCATCCTTGTTTGGATGAAGAGCTGCTACAAATTCATAATAGTCAATATATCCATCACCATCTCTATCAAAAATGTCAGCAACAGCACTCATTTCAAGACGACTTGTAGGGAACTCTGCAACAAAAATTTTTCGCTTTTCAATCCCATTACAATAAGAGACTTTATCACAAATATTAGAAGGTGATTTAGGCATTGGGTGACAGATAGTGCTTATCAAAAAAATAAGGACATTCAAACAAGTGAAGGAATATTTCTGAAAAAAATCTAATCTGAATCCCCAGTGTTTCCCAGATACTGGATTAAAATGAGTACTATAGTGCGGCTTGAAGAGAGAGACAAAAGCAAGGGCACAGGTTAAACTGTAAAATATATTGGGGGGTTTGGGGGAGATGTGTGTTAATATTTTGACCTTCAAAGTGCATAAAATGCCAGAAATTAACAAGATAAATAGTTAGTGAGGAAAGGTCATGCAAACATTTCAGAGCTGATTAAATCTGGAATGTGAAGCCTTCTCAATGCAGATCCATACATGGTGTTTTATGAAGTCCTTTAGATCAAGTTCACAGCAGCAGAGCATTAACTCACACAAAGATTCTCAATGAAATGGTCAAAGACAATTTCAAGGTGATGAACAGGGACTATATCAGGAGTGTTTGGCCATCATAATAAATTGATACTGAGTTAAAAGAGCAAACTATTTAACCTCTTGGTGACATTAGGTTTTTTTCATGATTTTATATTAATTCAAGCTAAACAGCAATATTCACATATAGTAATCTTTTACTGCATTTCCTAAAGCTGGGGGAAAAAATACAGAGTACAGTATTTTCTTACTGAATAACACTAAAATGAAATACTAGAAGCAGCCCAATTCCGAATCATTACTGCTCAAAGCAAAAGTCTCCATGATCTGAAGATAAAGGATTCTTTTAAGTATTATTAGGTCCTTATCTGTTATGAGTCTGCTGCTAAAAGGAAATGTGATCATATGTATGATGTGAAAGACTTATATTACCACCATACCTAAAGAATACCAATCCACCAGGAAAGCTAGGAAAATTCTTTTCTAGTTTGATTGCTTGGCATTTTAAGCCTTATTATAAACGTATATGAATATTGATGTTGCTCATGGAAACCCTGGTTTCAAAAATTACAGTTTCCTTCTATAATTGAAAGTATTCTATATAATAATATAATATAAAGTAATATGTTATTTCTATAACTTTCTTTAATAAAAATCATATGATCCTATGAAATGAAATGATTTTGAAAATCATCTCTAGTTTACTATCATGAATAATCAAACAAAAAGTAATTGTTTAAGTAGCTAGTGTACTATAGGAATGACAATGAGTTCAGTAAACCAGTAAACTACTGATTAGACAATAATATAAATGTGGCATTTGTAACCTGATTCACAATGTAAAATAGCTAGAAAGAGTTTCTAGAATCTAGAAATATTTTCAAGTAAAATAATTATAAAGTAATAATAATTAATAAATCCAAAAAGGAAATCTGTGACCTTCTAACACAATAAAATGCATAGGTCTAGACAATAAGACTTCATGAGATGTTTATTCCAAGTTCAATATTACGTTAATTTTAAAACTCACTTGAAGAAAGAATTCCATCGATAAATTCCTGTCTCGTAATCTTCCCATCCTGATCTTTATCAATCCTCCTGAAGAAGTCCATCACACGAGACTTCTTATGGTTCATCCATCGCATGTATTTTTTCCTCCAAATATCAAAATCAAAGTTGGCAAATTCTCTCAGCTTAATAAAAAACAGAAAGAATTTTTTTCAGCTGAAATCCATCAATGATGAAGAACATCAATGAGATAGGTACCATCTGCATTTTGTTGAAAAATTGATTCTTTGAGGACCTACGCAAACATTTTAAATATCTCAACTCTCCTCATTTAAAATGATGATGACAGCTTTTAGAGCACATTAAAGAACATGTATCATCACAGTGTTTTCAGTCAGCTGTGTCATACAATATAGTACAACAAATATGGAAATTGTGTACAATATCGTAAATCCAGGGCAAAGAAAATTATGCAAAAAAGTATTTATGTTCTGTACAGTGCTTTTCTGACCTCTTCAAGTCTGTCCAAAGCATCATTAAGTTTTCTCCTTCTTTCCAAGGCCAGAAGCCAAACTTGCTGCCATTTGCTGACTAAAAGGTTTACCCGTGGATTCTTGGTTTCAATTTGTGTCTGGGCTGCTGAGGGATAAATGCCTGGTGTTGGGGAACGCTTTCCTGTTAAAACATGATAAAATGCATAGGGCTCACCCAGTTCAAACAAAACAAACAATCACATGAAATGCACTTGACCTTCCTAAAATTATTCCCTCCTGTCCCAAATAAGGTCATACCCCAAGATGGTTCCATATAGTGGGATTTTTTTTCACCATTGCTGGGGAACAACCCAGTGGGGGTTACAGCCTCTCTTATCTAGCCAGAAGCAACTAGTGAGGGCTCCACTAGTCAAGCTGCACAGTTCAAATTTAATCATTGTAAACCTCTCAGAGCTGCAAAGTAAACAACCTCATTTTAGAAGCAGGTTTCATGTATGGGTATGTATAAAATACAGTGGGTAGATCTAAAAATACAAAAAGCAATTTCCTCACTTGATGATTCACTTTCCATTCAACTTCACTGAATACACTTCTAACTGGATTAATATAATTTTATAGACAGTAAGAGCACAATTTTGTCTCTATATCAGTCTGTGAAGTTGTCTGCACTTTCAGATAATGGAAGATTTCCAAAGACATAGCATGTACTTGCTCTTGGAAGTTTAAGGGCACAGGAAAGACTACACACTTTAAAAATAGCTATTCATGAAGATTAGAACAAAATATAAAAATACGTTTGCTCTGAGAAATTTCCTCACAATTTATAAAAAATGAGAGATAATTAGAAAAGTCAGCCAAGAGAATTTTACCCTCTTTCACCAGAAGTTAATCAAACCTATTAGATTATTAGCAATGTGTAAATTTTATAGGTAGAGCAATGGTATGTGTGACACACCCCAAAATATACTGTTACTTACTTCCTGCTCTCCCCTTATCAAGGACAGGAATATGAGATTGTACTGGAGAGGGTTCAAGTGCTTTCCTTTTATAGGTCTTTGTAACTTTATCCACATCAGGCTGTTTTCTGGTCATTTCTTCCATGAATGTCTGCAATCAGATAGAGAGGATCTTAATTAACAATACACAAAAGGAATGAAATACATAGACAATAGCAAAACACCAAAATTAAAAAGAAGTGCGCAGCAAGACACTTACAATGCCAGCCTCACAGTACAGATACAGATAAATATTTTGTAGATAAGAAAGATCAGCAGTATAAGCTTTTAAGATCACTATGGCCAGTCTGTTAAAAGAAGGCTTAATCTATAAACTAATCTGTTAAACTCCTTTATTAACTGTATATGGTGAGGTGATATAGAACAGAATTTTGCTTCCAAGATCCTGCTGCTCAGACTGCAGCTCACAGTAGTGAGACAGCTCTGGTGTGTAAGCTGGGGTAAGTTTATGAGCATTCACTACACCAGCACTTCATAAACCTATTTTTGATATTTAATCAGTAAGCCACACTGCAGCACTAGATCTAAGGTGCAGCACTACCATATATTTCATGTGGGTTTCCTTTTATCCATAGTATTATCCTGGCTTGTATTCAATTATTATAGGAACAAATAGCAGAGGAGATTCACACCTGATCACGCAGCCCAGCTGAGATGTGAGCCCCATGTGAGTGACAAGTCACTTAATAATCCTTACCTGATGTTCGGCTATCAGGGCTTTCACTTCCTCAATCTCCTGGGGGATAACTTCTTTATCTTTTTCAGTTAGTGTAGTCTCTGCCCACTGCAACCAGGACAGCAAGGCTTCCAACAGCTCCTGGTTAGCAATAAGTCCAGCCAGAGCTCCTGCCAGTCTCTGTTGATGTTGTTTAGCCCATGCTAAGACCTTGACAAAGGAACCAGTACATGAGTACGTGCACATCTGAAACTCTTCACAATGTATTTAAATTTGCTCTGTTAACTGTAAACCCAGAGCTACTTCTAAGGCCTACTGATGTTTGAATATCAAAGGTGTTAAATGTAGTGGCTGATCACTAACAGTATCTAGGTAACTAGAATTCCTAGTCCAACATATTTATTCCACAGATATTCAGGATTAGGTGCTATTAAAGAAAGTAATGAGCACAATCAGGCAAGGTATTAAGAATTTTAACTATATGTGTGAGTCAGTGAGTCAGTGAATCACACAGGATTTGGTGTCAGTTTTCCTCCTGGGAACTCCTGAAGACATACTTTGCTACCACCAGTATTTTGTTTTTCTTTAAGCTTAATATTAAACAGAAAATATCACCTTAACAGCTGAGAGTACAACCTACCTGTAGCCACTTAAATAATTTAGAAATCTTCTAGATGAAGAATATGTTGGACTGAAATCCTCTCTAATGTAATCAGAAAATCCTTCACATTCACCCTATATTTTCTTCCCTTTGTAACTTTTCAATTTCCCCCTAGAAACTATTGGTTTTCCTCACTTGGGAAGTGTCAGACAGTATTTCCTTTAATACATACAAACAAAGAAGCTTGACCATCTGCTTTAGCTCTTAAAGCCGTGTACGTTTTGAAAGAAAGCCTAGGGATGCACGGTATTCACATCCATCACCACGGGTATTTTAAATGTTTAGTTCTCAACAGCTGGATCATTTCCTCACAGTGTAACTACCATGTTAGTTGTCAGCTATGTTCTAATCGAAGATGGACTGCTGCAATGAAGATGGTTCAACATATACTGACCTCTTCAAACCTGGCTCTGATGATTGTTATCCAGTGCTTAATGGTGGTGATGGAGTCTGGGTGGCAGATAGCCAGAATAGCTTCTCCCATGCCTGTTGCTTTATTCAGTTCTGCCTTTTTCTCTTCCAGTTTCTTCATAAATTCCTAAAACAGAGGTAATAATTTTAATTACATGCTGACAAAATTTGCAAGAGAAATCTGAGTGCATAATCTGGAAGGTCATGACCTTCTTGACTCATGACCTTCAAGCAGAATTCAACTTGCAGGAGGCAAGTTTCTTCTATGAGAAAAGCTTAAACCGTTTAAAAAGCC
Organism: Hirundo rustica; assembly: GCF_015227805.2. Lineage (NCBI taxonomy): Eukaryota > Metazoa > Chordata > Aves > Passeriformes > Hirundinidae > Hirundo > Hirundo rustica. Next base: position 91,612,347 of record NC_053452.1, on the reverse strand, counting down.
TATTCCACATAAAGTACTAAACAAAGCTCTAAAACCTTATCCCAACTTGCTGCTCCTTAAAAGCCTGCCACACTCTAAATCCTTGAAAGATGCATGCCCTTAATAAATAAAAATTTTAAAAAAAGGGAAAATCACAGCATTTAGAAGTGCTGTAAACCAGCTATATGATGGTTAGAATCACTATTGGCAACATTTCAATGACTTGGTTTGTCACTTACAGTAATTCTTCATAATAAACTATCAAGCTCCTACCAGAGGCTGGAAATGTCCAGCTATAATTGCATGCTCAGACAAGATGACAGAGTTCAGGAGCAGCTATACTAAACTAACACAAATGTGACAACTCAGCAGCTGAGGGGGAGAGACACAGCATGTGGGAAAAATCTCATAAAAGCAAAAGGATGTTTACAGCTTTAGGTATCCAAGCTCATAGTTATTGGTATTCCTACAACAGCAGAACCAGAAATGGATGTGGGGGAGAAACAACAATAAGAAAAAGCAACTGAAAGGAGGACTTTTCCCATCCTTTCTATAGCTTACATTTCTTTCTTTTTTTTTTCTTTTCTTTTCCCCTTTCTCTTTTATTTTTGGTTAATCATTACTACTGCAATGGTTTTACTTTTCTGCCTAGATGTTATGCAAGTTTGTGTGTCTTTGTGAGCATCCTTAACTGGAACTGCTAATATTTCTCAGTGCTTAGTGGAAATCTTTTTATACTTTAGCATCTTTAATTAGGCTGCAAACCGAAACCATGTCTCTGAAAGCTGAACTCTTCCTCTCTCCAGCCATAAATTCATTTATTTTGGATTAAAGATGAAATTAGAGATGAGCCAAGTCAGATCCTAGACAATTCAAAAATCACCAAAACATTGTAAAAACAGGTTCTTCAACAACTCATGACGTTATCCAGTGCCTTTACAAAATAAGTATGAATTTATTATGAAATAAAATGTAAAAGACATAATCTCTTCTACCTTGTTCTAGAAGCCTGAAATATGTAGACTCTATATTTAAATGCATTTGTTGCTAAGTGATTTTTATTTAAGCTCTAATTATTGCCAGACTTTAAGACCCAAATCATAATAGCACACCTTCTCTCACAAAAACACATGCATCATTACAATATTTCTGTTCAATATAGTTTTGGAATAATTGAACTAGATTATAATGAGAGATTACCAAAACAAGCCAGAGACAGGTGGAAAATGGGAAAAAAAAACCCAAACCCATTGTGTTCCCCTGCTCAGATGTACTAGAGTATTTCAAGAATTAAATCAATGACACACAACTCGCAGTGCATTAAATTCTCCCTAATCATATTGAACTCTTGTGGCAAACCAGTGACACAGACACATTTACAAAAGAGGAAATGGGATGCTCTTCATTGAGCAGTGCAGTGCATTAACCCACTACAGCTCTCAGTCCCTAGAAGCCAGACAAGTGACGGGTATCTCTCTGGCTGAGATAGCAGAATTCACTAAATCATGTGCAGTATTCAAGAAGAGAAAAATTAGAAATGGGCATAAAGATGAACCATTTGGATAAAATACTGTCCTGAAGAAAACACTTCTACACATAGTTGAATACAAACGTAATAAAACTATTTTATCTCAGTGACAAAAGGATGATACATTTCATATAGATGTAATAATTTCAGTCATATATTTTTTCTTATAGTATGCTACATTATATTGCATACATGGTACTTTTTTATATTACAGAAGTAATATAAATTACTTCTTTCCTTATTTTCTTTGTCTTCTTGAAAACTAATGTTATAAGTTTAAAAGGAGAGATCACCTATTTGAGAAAGATTGTGTGAGTGATAAAACTGTAATACCACAATCTTTCTTAGCTTGACAATTTCCCTATTTCTATTGTTTGCCCTTTAAGAGCAAAATGTGGGAGGATACCTTCTAAAGTCTGTTAAAAAAATTTAAGTACAGTATGGCCACATCTTACACCAAGATTGTTGTGCTAGCTATCATCCTTCCCAGCTGGACGGTATTTCTCAGAGATAAACTTTGCTTTGAGGTTCCAAGTTATGTTTCAGCTTGGCAGCACAAATTTTGAACTTAGTACAGAAATATTTTGCTAATCCATCTACTGTGTGGAGGAAGACATTTAAAATTCTATTTTCTAATTATTTCACTGGACCTAAGATTTCCCTCAGTTCTCTTCTCTGTAGTCAGAAGATTAAAAGATCAAATAAAAGGGAACCAGTGAAGCACATGTGGAGGAGAGGCAGCTAAAAGACATTTGATTGAATAGAGACATTAGGTTGCTGCTGCCAACATTAGTCAATACACTGTGAGGTTGCTATATCAGCACACGCTGATGTATATTATAGCACACATGATGCATATGTACATTTGCCAGCTTATGACTAGCACTCAGTTTCCAGGGCCCTAAATTAAAACTGAAAACTTTTTCAAAATAATTGTATTTTAAGTACATTGAAAATTCCTCAGTTAAGAACCATTTAATAGTCCTATCCTGCATGTACTCCTCTGCATAATAATATTAGCAAACTCAATTTAAACAGGATGCTTTTCCAATCTCCATTTCATAAATTTTGCTTTAACTTTCTTCAGAGCAATGATGAACATATCCAGGACTTATAATCTGTGCTAGAACATGGCAGGCACTACACCCTTGGTACTATTTTGTGTAGGCTGAACTGTGCATGTTTGTAGCCTCCTGTTTGGAGAGTGAAAATTCGATCCCTATGACCCTTACTCAGCTAATTTCCCATATCATTACTGCATAGTTTGATGGCCTATAATCTACAACCTGCAGTACCTATGCCACTGCAATATTACAGTAGCCAATGGATGTGAAGTATGACAGCACACTGTTTCACCATGACAGAAGATTCATGGATATGGATTCAAAAGACATCATTCTGCTGACATTTACAAATGACCTTGCAAGAAAAGTCTATGCCCTTCAGGTCAGTGGTGCTAAGGAGACAATACATTTTTGCTACTGTAGCAGTCTGTGATAATTACAGGCATGGTATACTCCACAGAGGGGAGTATCTTGCATCTGTCTCTAAATGTTTATAGCAACTTTCTAAAAGCCCATTTTTTCTTTATTAAGCCAAGATGACTCAAGCAACAGCCCAACACCAGCCTGGACATCAAACTCTTAACTACACTAAATTTCTAGCTTCTCTACAGAAAGAATTGCCCCAACACTGGATGCTGGATAGAACTATCTGGAATAGACTCTATCTCCTTTCCTCTACTTTACCACCTATCAGAGCAATTAGAACAGTGAGGAACCTCTTCATTTTCTTGCTTACCCTGTGCTGTTCAATCAGTGTTCGCAAGGCCTCTTCATCATCTGGAAGGATGCCGTGGAAACGAAGAGCCTGCTCTGCCTCTGCCAGCCACTCCAAAAGGACATGGACAACTGAGTGGAATTCTTCTGCCTGTTAAGATACAAGAGGTGACCTGACTGACACACTGAAGCTTACACAGGAAGATCGAGGCCACATTTGGAATCATTAATCATCTAGCAATACCACCACATTATCTTTCCATTAAAAAGTCAATGATACACAGCACTACATTTTCATAACTGTAAAAACAGCTCATGCTTCCCAAAAATTATAGGAAGCCTAAAAGCCTGTTCATGCTTTTAGCCATCTGATTTATAGTGTATTTGCAGCTTCGTTGAGAATGTCATGCCTTTACACTGACAAGTTACACGGGAGGTGCTTTCAGGGACCAGCTGGAGAGATGAGAACTATTGTCTGCACAGCCTAAAGCACCAGTTAAGCAAAATTAACTGACAGCCTGTTGGAGAGAGACTCGTTTGTCTAGAGAAAACAAGAAAGATTCACCTTTGGGTACAGCCATATTCAGACTGAATTAGTATCTGAGGTAAGTTCAGGATTGTGTCTGCTGGGCAAAGCAGAGCAGGAATATTGTACATAGTGCATACACTGCTACTGCAGGTGCCCCATCAGTCCAAGCTAGAATATCTTCAGAGAGCTGGCCATCCATATTACCTCAGGTTTGGAAACAACACAGATACATATATTTATTGGGACTGGTACCAGATAATGCTGACATACATAGACTGTTCTAGGTCATGACTGCACTCAGCACAACTCTATTTTTTCTCTGAAGTACCTTACTGTGCAGTGTAAAGAATTTTTCAATTCACAAATTTACTTCTTTCCAATAAGGCACAAAAAGCATAAATACTATTACAACCTCCTGCTTCCTGTGAATGGGGCATAGTTCTTTATCATCCTTCATATCTGACTGCAACTTCAGTGATTTCCTTAGATGGTAAGGTCTTCGAAACATTTGTTTTGCATTTGTGGCAGAGACTAATAATAACAGGAATAATAAATGCTAAGAGGCACTATTTCTGTGCTGTGGTAAAAGGATAGAGAAGGTAAGTAATGAGTTAGCAAGTAAATGAGTATTTTCAAATGAAACAGGAGTGAATGACATCAAATAAAAATGAAATTAAATTTTTTGGCAACTAAACTGCAAGATATTTTTCACTGCTTCTCATACAGTACATGTAGCAACATCATTCTTCCTCTACCTGCCGAAGGGCCTGTTCCAGTCGTGTTTGCTTGGATACTGACAGGGCACAGACTGTCTCCCAGCGAGTGCTTAGCTCCTGCATTTGGACTTTGACCCAGGAAGAGTCATCACGACTGCCTTCTATCAGCTCCCTTGCAGAGCGCTTCAGAGCCTGGACACTGCTTGTTCTTTTTCCCAGCTCCTTCTGGAAAACCTAGACACCATCAAATATATTTGAAATGTTTAGCTCCTTCTATGCTAAAAGCAAGAAAAAACTACTGGTTATGAAAAGAAATGAAAATACAGATTTACTTCCGTCAAGAGTAACTCCATTTAAGTGATGCAAAACACCTGAGCCCTATTAATAAGATTTCATAGGAAGGTATTAATACACTCTTCTAACATAGTAGAACTGGAATATGGTAGGAAAATGTCAGGCAGAACCCAAGAATCCGTTCTTGTGCAATGCATGGGAAATCCAGTTACCTTACCACTGCTGGCTTTCCATTCTTTATCAAAGCAATTGATCTGACATGGATTAATGCCTAAGAGTGCTGTGGCAGGAAAAGATCAGACAAAAAGCTAACAACCAAGGACAGGGTTTAAAATAATCCAAACAGAAATAAATCCCCATCTAGGGGTCTACTGTAAGGTTGTGGATTTTGCTGCTTATTCATATATTTATGTAGGAGTACATTCACATTAGTAGATTGAACAAGTTCCAGTTACTTAAAAGAAGCTCTTAAAAGAAGATAATTACAGTGTGCCATGCCACAGACTGTGACCTACTTGTGCTGGACAGTGATATTTCAGCAGCAACTGAAGCATGGTGCAGGCTAAATTTTATAGACACCCCATGTCTTCAAACTTTTTTTTGAGGCCATAAATCTCCTCCTCAGTGGAGATGAGATACTGAAGGTCACAGGTGGATGAACAGAGGGATCTTCACCTCTGCATCTTCCCAGTCTGCAGAGCTCTGCCTATGTGTCACCTCTGCAATACAAGTAACTTCAGCAGACAGTTCTTCTGACATACTGAACTGCAAAACTGGGATTCAGAGGCAGAGTCCAACATCTCCTGCTTGTTCCCACATCCAAAACCACTTCAGTAATAAAATACTGCAGGTTTCCAACACAAGTTCCCTGGGCCACGGTCTAATTGATATCTACGCATAACTTCAGCACTGTAATTACTTTTCTCAATAAATAGACAGCAGCCCCACAGGTCTGAAAGGCTGCTGTAGTCATGACAACTACTCTGGACATTTAGTGAGCAGACAGACTGAAAAAGAGCTGTCTGCCCCAGGGTTTTCCAGTAAAATAACTTTTGCCATCTCTTGCCCCCAGATACACATTTGCAAATGCATATTTGTGATTTATGACATGATATTAATAAATATACAGGGTAGCACAATAAAATAGAATATCTCAGTTCTAGCTGGTATTAATGAGTCACTAAGAGTTGTTCTCTTTCATGTATGTTTTAAAGCATTTTCTATTGTTGACTACGTTTGTGTTACAAAACTATTTATTTTTTTTAAAAAAATTACGGAATAGTAAAAGATAAAGGTATTATTAAAATGTTACACTTATGAGCAGTCCGGTAATTAAAAACTAGTATTTTTGGAACTACCTTGTGGTTGTCAATCAGGTTCATTACTAAATCGATGTCTCCATGTACTGGTTGGTCTTCTGCTAGCTGAGGTTCAATTTTGTATAACCAGTCAATGAGAGCTTGCAGAGCATCTGTAAACTGCCCCGAAAATAGCAAGGCTTCCTCCAGTTTATTTTGTCTGAGAGAGGAAAAAAAGCCAAACTATCACCAACACACAAAATAATAATTTACACACTTCAGGAAAATATTTCCAGCAAAAAAATAATAGAATCATGGAAGTGCTAACATTGGAAAAGACTGGTACGATCATTGAATCCAACCACTATCCCACCACCACTATGTTCACTACTACATCATGTCTCCAAGTGCTACATCCACATGCCTTTTGAACACTTCCAGGGATCATGACTCAACTGTTTCAATGCTTTACAACCCTTTTAGAAAAGAATTTTTTCCTAAAATCCAACCTAAACCTCACTTGGTGCAATTTGAGGCAGTTTCCCCTCATGCTGTCATTTGTTGCCTGGGAGAAGAGACCAATCTCACCTGGCCACAGCCTCCTTTCAGGCACTTGTAGAGAGCAATAAGTCTCCCCTGAGCCTCCTTTTCTCCAGGCTAAACACCCCCAGCTCTCTCAGCTGCTCCTCACAGGACTTGTGCTCCAGACCCTTCCCCAGCTCTGTTGCCCTTCCCTGCACTCACTGCAGCCCCTCAATGTCTTTCTCACAGTGAGGGGCCCAGAACTGGTCCCAGCACTCCAGGTGTGGCCTCAGCAGTGCTGGGTACAGAGGGACAATCACTGCCCTGGTCCTGCTGGCCACACTATTGCTGGGACAGCCAGGATGCCACTGGCCTTCCTGGCCACCTGGGCACACACTGCCTCATGTCCAGCTGGTTGTTGACCTCCAGAGAACCTCAAATCAAGTTTCACATTTGAAAAAAGGGCTCTTCCTTCCACTTCCTCCCCTGCTCTTCTACCACACCATTAGGAAAGTACGCATTTGAGGTATTTTACTGCTTTGGCATTCTTAATTATGAAACAAACAAACAAAAGTAGAACTCTAGTTCTACTTTTACACAACAAATTCCAAAAACAGAAAAACAGAAGCCTTTTTCTTATCTGATGAGTAATTAGTTGAGTTTCATTTACCTTTCCACTGACTTTCCACAAATTGTATCCCATTTATCTCTTAGTTCACTCAGCATGTCATCAAGTTTCAAATTGTCATCAGCCAAAGTGGTTTTCTCTTTCAAGGAACGTCCAGTCCTGTTTGTGGTATCATACACAGAATGTTTGGCACCAAGAGATTTCTGGAATTCCTATATATATGGAAAAAGAAAAGAAAATATCCATATATCATTAACTGCTTACAGGCCATTGTTAATTAGTTTTTGACATACTATGCTTGTTGCTGCAAGAATAATTTAAGCTTACTGCAAAATTTCTATCCTAGTGCCAGTGCACCTGGGGCTTGACACTAGCATACCCCTGCCTTTCGTCCCTCTCTGGAAATGTAGCTCTATGCTTACTGGAACAACTTCAGGAAAATCCCTCCTTCAGTGAGGGCAATGATTACTGTCCTACAATATTTCCAAATTTCAGGCTAGTAGTCAGAAGGATGTGAAAGAACTGCTACTTTGGGAGTCATTAACAGAGCAATCTTTGCAATACATTCTTACAAACTAAGATTTCTTGTAGGGCTCCCCAAGAGCTACAAAGGTTATTCTGGTTTCAACATGGACAAGCTGGGAAACCTCTGAGCAGAAGCAGCAGTCAGGTAACATCCCAATAACTCAATCTGTGCTAGGAGTAAAACTCACAGGCCAGTTTCTGTGCTCCAGAACTTTGGACAATGACAGTGACAGAGTCTGCCCGCCAGCTCCTTTTACACAGATCCTCCAGAAGATTTTCACAGGCACAGAAGTGCACAAGAAACACAGTTCATCTGATACCACAAAGGAATTAACTGACTGATAGAGTAAATAATTAAATAAAGTAATTCTGCCAAAAGACAGCACTAACCCAACAAGGCAGCTTTTAAATTGCAGCAATGCTTGAAATGTTTTATTTCCCACCTACATGAATTTCTAGCAGGGAATCAGTTGAAAAAAAAAAAATCACAAGTTTGCTTTAGAAAACCTTTACATACAGCATCAAATATTTTCTTTTTTTGTTACCAAAAAATCAACATTTATTTTGTAATTTAGTATTTCCTTACTATTCTTTAGTTTTCCTCATATAAAACAGGAAAAACTTCAAGAAAAAACATAATTGTCAAGCTAGGACTACAATAAAATAAATACAATTTTCAAAATAACCATTTTTTAATAACAGTTTGTTCAATACAAATAATATGTCTATGTTTCTTTTTTTTCTGATGGGTTTGTTAACTACTTAACACTATGCAATGTTACCAGGTTTGCCCAAGGAAACACAATTAAATTGCTGCCACAGAAAGATCATACAGGAAAAACAGATTTAAAGATGGCAAAGGGCTGCAGTTAGTTCATTCCCTGAGACTAAACCATATCTACTTTCATTTGACTTCAGGTACAACTGAGAGTAGATTTTGGTTTAAGCTGCCAGAAACAGATAGGTAAGTTAATTACTGATTTTGTGCAGCTAGATACCTTCCTTGTAAGGAAGATGGGCACATACAGATAAAATTAGCCAGGTTCATACAAGTGTACTGTAAGAACACTCAGCATTAGCACTGGAATGGATTGGGTGACCTAGTGCGGGTTTTTCCATCCCTGACTCCTAAAAATGAGAAAAAAAATCCAATAAACAGACCATGAATAACCCCCAAAAGTCCCTGGCAACATGCTAGATATGAGCGAGAGAGAAAACATATTATCTTGGCTTTTCTTTTTCAGGGACTTTTTTTTGGCAGTAACAACTGGCAAAGAGCGGGTCCAAATTATTTCTTACAGCACACATTCAGTTGGGATAGCAAAATCCTTAACTAAATGGAGCAAGGAAACCTTCAAGGCTGGACAGAAAAAACAAAGACAGACATGGGGTATACGTAGGAGTGGAAGGAAAAGACTCAAAATACAAGGAAGGACATTGCAGTGTTGGGAGGTTTGACAACTCATTAAGAAACAATTGAGTTGATTTCTTGAGAGGGTGGCATTTGAAGTTTAAAGTCACAAAGTTCACCAAACTCTCCCTCTCACACACATTCATCTTTTTTCTGCAGATCACCGGTTTCAATCCTTATGTGCCTGTACAACTCAAACAGTAATGCTCTCCAGGCTCTTTACATGAAAGGAGCTGAAGAAAAGATATCAGTGACAGAAGGGACAAGTCTGCCAGTGCATTTGAGGAGGTTTGGTCTCAAGACATACTGCTGTAGGTACAAAGCACAGACAAGCTTATCAGGTTTAACAGTTCTGAAGATGGGATGGGAATACAGGCAGAGAGTCCTGAAAACTTCAAAGCAAAGTCACAGCGTTGACCATACTGGTGCAGAGTAAAGAAAAGAGAGGAGTGAAATGATTAGACAATTATTAAGACTCAGACTTGTAACAGTAAGATCCCCCCCGCCAGTTCAGATCACTGACTTCAAATTCTGGCAACAGCAGCAATCTCAAAACAGACTGAAATGGCAGAATTGGCATAATAGAATGTTAACATAGGTTTTATCTAAAGGTTTTAACAGCAGACACAGGTAAAACTATTTTTGCTTGACCAACTGCCAGCTCTCGCTATATTAAAGAATGTTTTCCTGGTAGATAAACAACGCATCATGCAAGCTGAGAGATGATAAAAAAATAAAGCAGACTGAGGAAGTCATTAATATACATGACAAAATTTCCTAGAGGTAAAAGCAATCACCAGAAGCTACAGTGAAAAGAAAAAATGAGATACGTAAACCCCTCAGGATATTTTGAAACATGAAAAAAATAGTAGTAAATGGAGAACAATAAAACTGACATAAGAAGTAATGCCAAAATGTAGAAAACTGAATGATCTTTCAATATTCTAGTTTGATGAAAGTGGCCCAAGAGAAATCTTAAGACACAAACATATCTCTGAAGATTCTACCACTCATCCACTTCATCCTCAATAATGTATTATTCTAGGCATTTTACAGAAGTCAAAATGAAATAAAGGCTACTTCTGTCTTAGCTTTTGCTCTGTGTCTGATGGAATTACAGAGCTTTATCATTACAAGTTTGAAAAGCCAAGTGAATGAGAGAGATTTTTACATATTCACAGCTGAATTTCTGAAAAGATAAGTTTCCAAATTTTGCATCCAATAAAGAGAAACATGGGAGCAGTAGTTGCTCTAATACTGTCACAGTCTTTTCTAGGGGATTTCATTAATATTTCCACCTGACATAAAAAGCAACTTCCAATCAAAAGACTTGATTACTTTTCACTTTTGAAGTTTTCCTGCAGTATTAAAAGAAAAATCTCAACCCAAGTAAGTGGACAGTAAATTTTGGGTTTAAGAACTTAAAGAAAGCCTCTTCAGAGATCCCTGTTCTGAAATGTTATTAATCTGCTTTTTAAAGTTTCCATGGTACTGTATTATTCCTTCCTCTTCATTTTAAACCATTCCCCCACATATCAGGCACTGTGAAAAGTTCTTTTAATTCATACCCTGTTAAAACACCATCATTTAATTTGATGTGAACAAACACCCCATTGCAATGAGGCCTCAAATCCACTTTCTTTGCTGATTGAACAGTACAAGGGCTGAAAGACTTACCTACATTTCACTGGGCATTTTGTGTGTCATGACTCACCTTATGCTGTGCAAGCTGCATCTTTATTTTGTCTGGGTCATTTGCAATTTCAAGATCTGAGTCCAGAGATTTCTCTGACTCTTCCAGCCATTCCATAAGTTTATGCCAGGCTTCATGGAACTAAAGAAAAGTCAGATTTGAATGGGCTTTAAAATTCACTGGGTCATGAAACAATCCAAAAGCACTAAGCCCCAACCAAGATTAGCAAACTTTGACAAAATTTGATATGTTTTTTCTCCCTGGTCTCTTAAACAGAACTGGTCTATCCATGAGCCATTGTATTTATTCTCCCTTCCCCAAGTGAGTTAACAACCCTTAGCGTACATGACGTGCACACATCATACATATCTGTCAGAGCCATATTGGTAACATCTGTCGATGTGTTGGTCATTTGGATTCCTACAGTTTTAGTAATGGATAGCAAATACAGAAAGAATGGGCCTTAGCTATTGCTTATACAGGACCATGGCAGTAAATCACTGGGGAAAACTTCTGTCTGGGTGACTGCCCAAGATGTTCCCTGGAGCTCATAAAAGCTCTCGTTAGATCAAATGCTATCTTGTCGAGCAAGGAGCAGATTTTTGATCTTCCTTCCTGTTTCAAAGAAAAGTACTGCAGGGAAGAAAGCAGGGAAAAAGTAAAGATTCAACCAGCTTTCATGAAGTATCATCTGTTTGGGTTTTGATTTTTCTAAGCTGGTCATTTCTCTCTCTCTCTCTCTTGAAAATTCTTCTGGTCTGGGCTGCCTACACATGGAAGCACAAGAAACTAATTCAGAAACATTTAAAGGCATCGAAGACACTGTTGTTCAGGGCTGTTAATTAGGCCTTGACACCAGTAGCCTTCAGTACTCCTTCCACACTCCACACATAGAGCTGTCATCTTAATAACACTGTATTCAGCTTTGTAAATGCATATTGAGATGAAACCCATCTCACTGCAGAACTGTCTGTGTGAATGCCCAAGAAAAACTGATGGAAAATAAGAAATGTGATTGGCTTATGGGCTAATTCATTGCCCAGAGAATTTCTTGAACTGAGTGGTGAACATTGGAATGTAGTTTAGCTGTGAACAGCACCAAATATTGAATGATCATATTCCCTTGAAGAGAAAGGAGCTAGAATTTCCTATTAATATTTAAGCAGGTTACATTCCTCTCACGCATTTTGCATCTTATCATTTATATTCCTCGGAGAGGGGAAATATGTACCTAAGGAAAAAAACACAGATGCTTCCAACTAAAGAAAACTGTGTGAACAGCCCCCTGCCCCCCAAAAACAACCTCTCCCAGTTTATAAGAAAATAAATGGAGATATCTTACCACATAGAAGATTTTGGTCAAGTAACTAACAGAAGAGATTGAGTGGTAAGTGTTGAGTATAATCAGGACACAACATAGATCCAAGAAGAAAACACCAAGGAATACTCCCACAGATTAGTGAAAAGGGTTCATCACATTATTTAAAATATACAGGGTTGATTATGAAACTTCTTTTTGAAGACAGATGGTACTAATACACATCTGGAATCCATACTGTAACTTTCTTTCTTCAGACTATCCTGTACTGCAGACAGAAGTCACTGCTTGGGTTGAAAATGATGCTTTCACCTCCCAAATGAAGTGCTCTGGGATTGAATCACAGAAATTGCTCCACTAACTCAACGCTGTCGGTTACACTAAACCCAGGCTTGCTTTGTAAGTGCTTTAAAGCATCATATTCTTCAACAATCTGGATGCAATTACAACTAAGTTCAAAGAGCTGTATAACAGCTGTTGTCCCATTACCTGTTTGGCTCTTTTCCTTGCATCATCCAAAGCTCTTCCCCTTTCAACTAAGCGTTGGACTACTTTTTCCCATCGACTCTGTACACTAATCAGCAGATTCTTAATAAGGACAACGTCCTGTTTCTGGCTGAAATATTTCAAATGGGTTCCGGTTTTGTCCAGCTCTATGATCTGATCTCGATGAGAGTTCACTTCTGTGGCAAAAACCTTGGAAAAAAAGGGTAAAAATTACTGAATACTTTGTTGGGTAAACACTGAAAAAACACAGTCTGATAAAGAATGATGTAGTGAGAAAGACTATAAAATACAATTTTAAAACAAATGAAATGTTTCTCTGAGTGCCAGCATTATAGCCTTCATTTGGACATTGTTACAGTATCTCCACAGAGTGGGAGAAAAACATTACACATCTGTTTCTTTACATACCTTGTGTTCATCAATTTGAAATAAGACAGTGTCCAAGATAAGACTTGGCCGAGAAGCTGCAGTTAGAGTCTGCTCAGCCTGAGTAAGCCAGTTGATGAAATCTTGAAGTGAGTTGTGGAACTCCATTGCTAAATTGAGGGCTTCTTCCAGTTTGGTCTGTAAAGACAGGTCATACTTCATTAGCGGCTGATATTGTGCAGGGGCTTCAGCCAAGGAAACCATTTCAGTCCAGCACTTTGGAGTAAACCATTTTAATTTACCATTTCAAAACACTTTTCCAACTCAACGTTTCTGAGTTTTAAAATAACAGCCTATATTTGAGCATATGCAAGGAGATGGATACAGGAGTCACAGCAAAATTATGTATGACAGATTAATTGAAAATACAGCACCTACTATCAAGATAAATTGTTCACATTAGAACATATTTCCTATTACCTAATCCAAATGGGACATTTGGTTTATCAAGTTCAATGCAAAACTGGTAGGACTTCAGAAATCTAAGGTGGTAGTGCACTTGGAAGAGCCTCAGGTAGGTCATCAAACTTAATTTCTTGCACTTAATGACGAATAAGTTTTCCCAGAGCACTTCTTTTTAATAAAGCCTAATTGCCATTTTGTTTGACTGAACAGAAACTAATTCAGGATGCATAATTTTGTTGATTGTGAGACAGCAGTGAGAGATTTTCAAACATTTACACTGCTGACCTCACTGAGCACTCCAACCTTACAGCTTCCTGCAAGAAGGTGCTCACATTGGGTATTAATTAGTTTGTCATTTTTACTCTATTATTACCTTAAGAGACATCAGCATTATAACTTTAAAATACAGCTAAGTTGAGAGTTAAATATTTGTGCTTTATACTTATCAGGGCTGTACAGAGAGTTTCTCTGTTTGCAATCAAGGGTATTATTTTTGTTTGATTGAGTTAGAACAAGTGGACTGTACTTCGTGAAGGAATGAAAGCCACACAAAATTAATAACAAGAAAATGTCTGTTGCATATCAGTGAAATCATGCTATTGATCTGTTAGAACAAAAGGTGGTCACTTGAAGCAAATGGCAAAAGGCCAAGCATTTGGGAGTTTTAAGATATAATGGCTAAAAACTAGGAAAATTAACACAGTAACTCTGTACTGAGGAGGAGATAAACTTGGAGGATCCATCAGTCTCTCGTGTCTATGATTACTGCAATAAAACCCAGAAACACTCTAGTCCTACCAAATAAGCATTGACAGTATCAGTTAATATATTTCTGTGGAACAGACCTGTGACATTCTCACCATACTCCTCCCCAATTATGGATAGTTAACTTCTTGAATCTTGTTTTCCCCAGTACTTTCTAAAAGTATTACTGAATTACACCAGTCTCTACAACTGATTTTAAACATAAAAAACCAGGCAAGTGCATCCATAGAAGCATTGATCATTAACACACTTAAATGCATGATTTACACTTCTATTTTTATGTAAAAACACATACTTTTCTTTCACTGAGTTTTGTTTGTACAGATTCCCATTTTTCTTTTAAATTATTTATGTCCTGTTCAACGTTTGTTTCTGCAGATTCAGGGCATCTTGCAAGCATCTGCTGGCCTTTCTGCATTAGACACTTGTATGTCTCTTCTTTGGCCTCAAAAGCAGAACAAAGTTCCTAAATAAAGAAAAGGATCAGAAAAAATAAGGTAGAAATCAATACCCTTTATAAATACTCTTAATAAATATAACATTTACTCCTCCCCCAACATTTAGCAGGTATGATTAAGACTAATAAACACGTGTAATTCATAAAAAGCCAAAATGAGAAAATGAGGGACCCAGTTCCTCAGGAAATGAAAACTTGTATTATCTGTCAATGTCCTCCCTGAGATTCAGAGACTGGCAAAGTAAGTACTATGCACTTATTTAAGAAGAGTTGCTATGGCTTGGTTGGTTTAAAGTCCGTCTGCAGCCAAAATACAAGAAGCGTCAGCATTACACAGCATGCTGAAAGCCCAGATCCATCCAATACCCTTCAAAAGCAGATGGGACAGACATTGTCTGTATCTTCCTTCACTTGCTAAGCATGAGCACTGAAGACATTTCAGACATATAAAAAAAGCTGTAATAATAATGGTAACAACATGGTTTACCTGTTAACTGTTCTAATAAGGATGGTTCTTAAATCACGTTAAAGGTAAGCTGGCAAAAGTCTGGGAACTCCCATGCATCCCTCTGACTCAAAAAGACAGTATGTTCAGTATTGGCAACAGACAAATCAAAGTGTACCAATGAAGTTGCTGCAGACTCACAAATTAGGAACGTCTTCACAAGGAGATGAGGAATAAATGGCTTGCAAATAAGCGAAAATAACTTTTTCCTCTGATTCTCAGGACAAGAGCCCAAACCAAACATTTTTCTGAGGTTATGATATACTGTATACAGGGCTGTACCTGACCACATAGGAGGGCAAAGCAAGAAGCAGGTTTATTCATGAGCTTAGGATTTTGACTCAACAGAAAGCTTCTTTGTTTTCTTTCTGAGGACTACGGAAAGTGGTGTCACCTAGTCTGCTTCCTCCTACTACTCAGGAAGAAACTGAAAACAATGATTGTTTTAAAAAAAGGAGAGGGATGATCTGAGCAGCACTGGGACAGCTAAAAAGATGTCTTTTTAAGTCCCTTTCCTACTGGTGTCCTGTTATGTCTCTTCGTATCTTTTATTTTCCTGGAGCTGCTTTAACTGGAAATGCAGCCCAACCTCAACTCCCTTTGTGAACTAATTATGGTTGAGATTCATTTATTCGTGTCTTTTATTCCTATCTGTAGAAGCAGGCCTTATATTCAAGAACATGGTTCATATCATTATTTCCAAAGAGGAACAAATCAAAATGTAGTGCAAAACTTTTCTTTCCGTTTCATATCAGTAATTAACACAGTTGGTATCACTTAGAGCCAAGTTTGAACTTGCAATGTAGTAGACAACATGATAAGTGACCTCAGCTTTTCAGAAAAAAAAATAAATACAGAGAGAAAGAGAGAGAAATTAACATATATCTGCACATATGTACTGAGGTTTAACCAAAAAGAAATCAAGTTCTGTATTTTAAGGGCTGATAGTAAGTCAATGTCTGCAGATGGCCAGCAGGATAATAACATCCTGTTAAAATGTACATGTACAGTTAGGGAAGGATTGTACATCTAGAGCGTATATTACTGGGGACAGTCAGGCTTGTTCTGACTATAACATTGAATTTAAAGGCCCTTTAACTAAACAATCTGTAAACATTGTAAGTGCAGAAAATTTGCATAGCAAAGAATGAACTTGTCATGGGTTGGTACAGTTTGGTTTTTTGTTATGGAAGAATTGCCTTAGTAAGGACAGGGACCTATCATAGGCTAGTGTGGGATATTGGCATCTGTTTTGATCACTGAGAATGTCAAATGCGACTTTGGGAAGTACCCATACAAAGAACCCTGACTGCCTGCAGGTCAGCGCTTTTCCCTTTTCCAGAGAGAGAAAGGTAACACCGGGTGGCAGCCGGGGCTGGGCCGGGGCTGGGCTGAGGCGGGCCCAGAGGAGCGGCCCTGGCCGGGCCCTGCCTCGGCCCCAGCTGCTGCCAGCAGGGGGCGCTGGGCAGGCGCTGCCGCCGGGCCCTGACGGCAGCTACGGGCCTGGCTGGGCCGGGCCTGCCCCGATTTACACTGAGGGGTGGGCAAAAAAGGCATTGATGATCCTGCCTGGTGTTTTTGATTCCGGACTGCCTGGGTGCTCTGATCTCTGATTTTTCTGCATAATTTCTTTCCCCCACTCCCTCACCAGCGCAGCCTTGAAAATCCACCATGAGCTACAGCAAGAGAGAGAAAGACTCTGGGCAGACTTAACCCTTTCCTGAGAGAGAAAAGAAAGGGACAGAGTGAACATAAAGAAGAAACAGCGTGAAGTCAGTGGAACGAGAGTGAAAAGACTATTGGGACAGGGGTTTGAGGAGTTTGTCATTCCATCCTTATTGAGCCATGGAAATGAACTCTATATTTAGATTATCCCTTTAAATTGTAAGAAAGATATGCATTTAGGGAGATGATTGTTTAGATTTGTGTGTGGATTTGAGCAAAGGTGTTGGTGATGGACTAAGTGACATTAATCCTATAAGATGCTTGAACAGAGATAGAGATGAGAAGCCCTCTGTGCCAATAAAGAAGTGAGAAGATATCTCTGTGCCTTGAGATGAAGAATCCTTTGCTTTTGGAGTTATTCATCTTTAAAAGGTGACACCCCAGGATGCAAAAGTCTAAGACCCATGACCCATAAGCAGCTTGGGAACCTGCTAATGGGAGGAGTCACAACGGCAGGTTTCCCCGGGTGGTTGTTTTTGTGACAGTTAAAAAACCCACAAGAGAACTGTTCTAGGTTGTCAGTGGGATCCATGACTCTAAGAGAGACTCTTCTCCTAAAGAATTGATGAAAGACTATTGTCAGAAGGTGAAACTGACTGAAAATTACAGGTTTTGTCTTTATGTTGTTTTGTAGGAAAGTTAACAGTTTGTAGGGGGAGAGAAGAGTTTTTAGTTTCATTCTGTTTTGCTTTAGCTTTTCCCAACTTTCTTTCTCCATTCTTTTAGTGTGTGTTAATAAAACTATTTGTTCATTTTTAAGCTTGAGCCTACTTTGTTTTTCTCCTAATCTCTCTCCCACAGAAAAAGAATAAACACTAAGACCACTGCACTAAATTTGGCAACCAGAATTTGGTGAACATGAAACCACTACAGCTACAGACCCTATTCTGACTGCATTAGAATCAAACACTATTGTATAGTAAAAAAATAATTTAAACAGTATTCTTTTATGGCTGATGCACTATCTCTTGATATTTACAGCATTTATAAATGGCTAAATAATATACATTAACTACATCATTTGTCTCATCTTTTACCATTCTATTTGTTTTATTGCTCCTATAAAACATAATTCTCTGGGCAGTTTAGATGAGCAGAGTGTGAAATGTGAACTGCTGGCCCCACATCTCTTCCTTCCAGAGCTGACATACTCCTCTCTGGAGAGACTGGTCTCAGTATTCCCAGGCAGTACAGGAGTATTTTTTTTTAGCGGTTTATCAATGTGGTTTTGTAGCAATCCTCAGGAAAAAAATCCAAAACAAAATAAATAAGGAAACTAAGATTATTGGTTTCCAAAATGAGTTCTCTGAATTTGAACTGAGATCTAATAAATGCCGTTTATGTTTAGGGTTAGGTTAGAAGGCTAGAAAAGTAGTAAAAATTAAATTTAGTACCTGAAGGGTGAGAAGGAATGTAGCAACTCCATATCCTGCTATGGGAAAGATAAAATGTATGAAACCATTGGGAAGGAGAATGAATTCTGAAATTCCTGGATTGGTTGGCAGAGGTTACTGTGTGAAGTAGCTGGAGGTGCTGCTATCCCAGCTTTCCCAAGAAAAATAAGCAGCGGGACCCTAGTATTTTGCAGTTGTCCTGTTTTGCAGATGTTTATTTTTAAGCTTGAGCCTGCTTTGCTTTTCTCCTAATCTTTCTGCCACAAAAAGAGAATAAACACCGGGACCACTACACTAAATTTGGTAACCAGAATTTGGCGAACGTGAAACCACTACATTAATTGGTGTTTCTGCCTGGTTATTGAATTAAAACCATTACAGTATTTAAAGAAAATTCTGAAGCTTTCCATGGAAAATTTTTGCACCTTGATGTAAGTGCAGGATGAAAAAAGGAAAGGTTGCCACTGACTTTCAGGCAACCATGATTACAATCCACTCTCACAGGAGGAGAAAAAACCCACCAGCTATTTTTTTCCCTTTTTTTGTTTTTCCTTTATGACAAAAAGAAAAGGATTATAGTGATTCAAAACCACAGGATTATTTGTGTTTGGATTTAGTTTCCTGCCTAAACTTACTTTAAAACTGTAAACTGGTTTCCCTATCAATTATAGATACCAGCAAATTTTTGAGGACAAGAAAGAAGGGAGAAAAAAGTGCCCTATGTTTCTAAGCAATGATCTTTAGTGCCGTTAAAAAAAAAAAAATAAATTAACCTTATGACAATGCAGCATTCTAATTGGAAGTGTCAGGTCAGGCATATTCCTATTCAAGGACAGCTCAGTAAGTAACTGTTACATCTGTGCCAGGAGTTCAGAAGTTCAGAGTACCAGGTTAGGGTTTATATCCTGGCCTAATGGCACATCATGATTTTACACAAATGGAGCTGTAAGAACCACCTTCCTTAGAGGTGAAAGATCAAGTTTAAGTGTCTTTTCTTAAACTCCATGGTTCTATGGGAGCAGAGAAATCCACAGAATGTTTCTTAAAGAGAAAGAAAGGGAATAATTCAGGCATCCTGGTCAGCTTGCTCTTTCTAATTAAAGCACAGCCTCTATGAGCCAGTAGTTCTTCTTACTTCTATGCTAATGATGACTTTACTGTCAGCTTTGGTTAGATAAGGAATAAAGGATCAAGTCTCTTAAGATTCAGTGAATGTGGGCCATTCTTACATTCATCTTCAAACTTTAGAAAAATCATAAATTTAGTTATGGGGTTAGAAGAGAAAAGAATAGAAATCACTGAAAAATCTGCAAACACCTTTTGTAAAGATGCAAAAGTTGTTTTATTTGTCTCAACACTAACAATGGTTCAGCTTTGGGCACATCCCAACAGGCTACTAAACTACACTGTAAATAACAGTGTTGTTTTGAAGGCTATTAAATTTCTTTAAGACACTGTACAGACATTGTGATATATAGAGCACACTCTGTATTTATCAAAAACACTCTTAAAAGATAGTTAGTCCTGCAAGGCAATTTGTAAAGCATTCTGATACTTACCATATGTGCATTAAGCTGCTCTCTTGCTGTTTCTGGTAGGCCTCCAACAGGTTTTGATGCCAACAGCTGACGTTCAGTGTCTGACAGCCATTGCTGCAGATCCTCAACTTCTCCATGGAAACCTTGAGCCTAAATTATACCATATCATTTTAGAGATAACTTAAATGTTATCCATTCCAATACCAGCTCAGATGCATAAGCACAATGGCAACTAGTTTAATCAGATATCTGTAATAATCAAAGGAAACTAAAGAAGAAGAAAAACAGAACAAAACAAACAAACAAAAAACCTAGCTCAATTCAATCTAGATGATAAGAACAAAAACCATAGAAATCACGAAAGCAGTCAAATTACTGTGAGATCAATGTTTTTCCTGAATAATACACCTACAGAGAAATTTCGCCCTTTACAAACATGTAGACCAAAAGGTGAAGTCTTATATCAGCACTTTAAGGGACAGTGTCCAGCTGTGGAAGATACAGCTGAATTCTAACTTTCTCCAAATCCAGGATTGTCTGCATCATGGTTTTCATTTAGGCCAACTTCTAATACATGTATCTGTGTATTTCATGTAAAAAGACACTTTTTCTGAGTTTTCTCTATATTTGATCATTTCCTGTTCACCTGGATCAAGGCACTATCCAGCTGCTGTTTCCTTTGTTCTGTTTTTTCCAACAACTTCTGCCAGCGCTGATTCAGGAGTTCCAACTTGCTCCGTAAATTACTTGCTTCTTCAACAGCACTTGATTCAATCAGGTCATTTCCTGCTTTTTTAACAGCTTCCACCGTAGACTGATGAGCGAAAACATCATTTTGTAGCACCTACAATTGTAACACAGCATGGCCAATCAGCAAGTTACTGAATGAAGGCACTCATAGTGAGTGAGCCAGTTGTAGCCCAAGGACAAGACAATAGTTTAACATCAGGACATGTATCAGAAATTAAAGCTAGTAACTAAGACCTCTTCCATCAAAAGTAGTAACAGGCAATTCTGATAAAATACTGAAGTTTGTTTTGGTATCTCGGAAAAAATAATATATTCCTTCTGAAAGCTTATTTTTCTGACATTATTAAAGGTTTCTAGTAGTGCTACAGAATAATTATTTATTCACTTTTAAAATTTATTATATACTTTCCTTTAACAGGATTTTTCTTTGAATAGTATGTGCCTGCTGTGCTATACAACAGCGCAGCTGCCACAATGTTTTCTTGTGCATTTCACGGCTACAACTCCTTTCACATTATGTCAGGCTACCAGGACACTTGACCTGTGCTAAAAGCTGGGGGATGGTTGCACTAATACTAAAAGACCTCATCTATCTGCTGGAAAACCTCTTATCACCAACCACAGTAAAAACCATAAAAGGCAAAACGTACATTTGGGAAAAAAAATGCTGCTTTCGGAAGGATGGGGGGCAGGGCAAGAAAAACTTTAATATAGAACAGAAAAAGAAACCCACTACATGGTTGGGAAGAGAATGGTAAACCCTATCTAAGAAATTCAAGTTTATGATTGCTGTCTTCCATGGGGTCTGACTCAAACTCACCTCCATCAAAATGCTACCATATAGAAAAAATAAAAAGCTAAACAAAAAGGAACTTAAAAATAAACTAAATGGAGCACAATATGAATTAGCAAGTTACAAGCAGACCTTGAATACAAAACATACATCACATTTACTTTAATTCTTCTAAGCTAGGAACCAGATTGTTTTATTTTCCTAACAGGGTGAAAAAAGGTATTCCAGAAGCAGATGCATCTTATCCCTTCCTTCCTGCTGAGAATCACTAAGAACAAGGTCTATTTTTTCTGAAGTTATTCAAGAGGTGGATGTTTTTACAGGCTACCACAGGATGCACTACTGTGTGAACTTTCTAACCTATAAACTCTGTATTATGAAAAGGAAGTATATTCATTCATGTGTTTGCTGAACTCCTTCAGCACAGACACAAATGATGTCTCGATGCTTCTTCACTGGTAAAACACTTCCGTTCGATAAGAATATAAAAGGCTCATGGAGCAGAACGTGGTTTTGTAATTTTATTTACTTTGCTTTAAAAGGGTCTGTTTATAATAATAGTCACATGGGGTATGTAGATACTTTATTCTGTTCAAGTTCCAACTGACCACCCAAAAGCTTTCAGAGGCTGCATAGCTGCATTAACACAGACAATGAAAATACCTTAATTATCTGTGTATTGTCAATTTCAATCAATTTTCTCAAAATCCAAAATGGACTCTAAATATTTTTTACATCATATGCAGGCCAAAAGTTAAATGGCAGATTTAAAGGGAGAATAATTACAAGGTTAGATTGAAATCTTCAAGCCTAGAAAGAACATGTTGTTTTGAAGAGCATAGTTACACATAGAGGCAGGGACAATCTTTTACTCCCAGACATTCTAAAAATAAAGGCCCAGCAGAAGCATTCTTCCATGGGCTCTAAAATAACAATGATCAGTATAAACAATAAAATAAACTCTTTAACCCTACATTTTAAGTAATAAAGAGAGAAAGATGGGAGTTTGCACAGATTTTCAGAGACGCATTTTGCATCTTAGCTGACACACAATTTTGCAGGATTCAGAACAAATCACTATTTTCTGGAAGGGAAGAAAGAATCAAAGATATCCAAGGGTCGTGCAGTTTGTGAGACCTGGCCTAAACCGAACTAATAATCAAGGAGTTTGTTGCTTCAGAGCGAGTGGCAGGTTCAGTAACTTTTGAGTTCCCTAGGTCAAAGAAAGGTGATTAGAGGAGCCTAGGGTAAGCTGTTTATTTTTAGCTAAACCTATGCCACTTGCCTGCTGTATGCAAGAAAGGAAGGAATGTGGAGGCGTAAGAGGAAAGATATTTATTCCAAGCCTTCATTTCAGCTATAATCTGCATCGTGAAAGTAAATGTACAGAATTATTTATCAAATGGGAAGTTTTACTAATAAAAGACTCATCCCTAAGATAAATATCAAAAGAATATTTCAGTTAATATTGATTACAATTACATACATGATGTTTGGCAAGTTCAATTTCAATAGCCTTGGGGTCTCCACCCACGGGTTTCTGTTCATTCAGCAAGTCTTCTGTGTGTGTCAGCCACGCCAGTAACTCATCCAGGGCATGCTGGAACTGCCCCAAGGCTAACAAGGCACCTTCCAGCTTGTGCTACAGTAAAAATAAAATCAACAATAAAATCGTTTCACAATGCAATTGAATTGCCCTACATTACCATTAGTCACCATAATCCGGAGCAGCGTCCACGCAGAAGACAGAATAAAAACCAGGGAGAAACAGTTACCCAGTACAGGCAATGCTTTGTAACTACAGCTGAGTTAGCAATTTCTTCTAAAGCCTTGCATTCCAGGCTCAAATTCCTGGCCTTGGAAGAAGCCATACAACCAGAACAGAGTTAAGGTTGAAGGTTCTTCCATCAGATTTATCAGTAGCTTTTTATCACTTAAAACATATTTTCAATATAAATGCAATTTGGTGCATGATCTATTTTTAAAACCTCTTCTTTGTCATGAAATGATTCAGTTTAGAAAAAATAATGCACTTTAAAGGACTCTTTTATGCCTCTCAGCTTGATAGTTTAAGGAAATAACACTGAAATAGCTTAATATTAAGTTAATGGGGTTTTATTCAATTGTTCAGTTCAGCAGGTACTATTGCTTTTCCACATATAAACGTGTTTTCAACTGCTACTTGAGACATCATCAAATAACCAAAATGAAATAATAACCATTCAACATAGCATTACTAATAGACAATTTTAAAAGGTTTAAAAATGTTTTAAAAATTCAACGTATTTTACAATTAAATCCTATTATATATAGGGTTTTAGCTTCCAAATGAAAAGAAATGTGTAAATTAATATAAGCATTATACATAACAAAGAGTTTTTCACAAAAATATAAGTCATTAAAAAAGTCCCCATCTTCAAGCTTATTTACCTGTCTACTTATAATTTTGTCTTCTAGGCTGCCCCACAATAGTCTGAGCTCTGAGAGAGGGTCTTGAACAGTGTGCTTGTCACTCTCTTGTGTTGCCTTCTTTAGCAATAGTTCTGCCTGATGGTTCAGTCTTTCCATTTCTATCTGCTGCTGATAAGCTTCTGTCTTAAATTGCTATGGTAAATAGAAAAAGAACAGAAATAAATGAAACACAAGTAATGATTATAGGATCAGAGAATGATTCTATGTTGTGGTCGTGATGGTGATAATTCTTTAAACTTCAAATGGAATTATTCTTGAAAGGCAGTGAAAGCAAATTTACTTTAGAAGAACACCCTCTTTAACACACCAGAAAACACACAGTTGGTGCAAAGTCTGAACACATCCTGTGTACATATGTTCTGAACTATGAAAGGTCATGATTCATTTGACATTACATCATAAAATACATAAAACAACCTGCCCACAGCCAAAAAAATCTGCAAGTGAGCAACAAAACCAAGAGCCTTCTCTGATCATCACATTTCTCTACTTTTTAAACACACCATAACAGCACCCCAACATCAGGAGCATATTCAGTCACAAGCACAGATCCACGCAGACAGGTTTCTAAGTTAGACTGGAATTTCGATTTTCACCTTACTCACGTATTGGGAGTGTCATGATCTGGGGGAGCATTTACATAAAGGCTCTAATGGCACAAGCAGAGCTCTGGAGGCCTTCTCTCAGAGCCTCAAGGAAACTGTTCTTGTTAGAAACCAGAAAACATACAGGTCATAGCAGAAGAATCCTGCACATAATAACTTCATAGCTTTTGAAAGAGAATGAATGATAGTACAACTATTTTTGGGCTATCAGAAAAAAATGTAGCCTCGCCAAATTTTGGAATAGTGCATTTTAAAATGAAAAGTTTGCAATTAAATATTTTAAAATTTTCACGCAAATTCTTCTTTACTAAAAAACTGAAAATGAAGATTGCATTTGACTTTCCAAAAAATACTAACACAGAAAAATACAGACAAATGGAAACAGAAAGGAAACAAACTGCTAGTTCATACCTTAAGTTCCTCTGTTTGCTGCTTCACCGTCTCCAGATCTGTTCCAACTGGGGACATAGATGCTAACTTGCTGCCAGCAATGTCTACCCAGTCAAATAATGCCTGAAAATCACAGTAGGATATTTAAGTATGAACAGAGAAATGCTGTTCTTTTTGAAAGTTGTATTAAGTAAAATATCAGACCTTTTCTTTTTTCCAGAGAAGGTATTGCTGTGCTCTCTAAAAGAAAATAACTTTCTCAGCAAAACCTAGGTTTCTTTGCAATACAATAGAACAAATATCCATGTAACAGTTACAGGAGTATAAATTCTGCAAGATTCGGCCAGAATTATTCATGCCGAGTAGCAATCTACTTCTTCTGTAAAATCTGCAATTTTTATGAATCCCCTGAAAGGTAAGTACAAGACAAACTCTGTTCTACAGTTGTTTTGAGTGAAAATGGAAGGTGATGGATAACACACCTTAAATGAGGATTATAAACAAACTTCTTTTGAAGAAAGCTATTTGTGCAAGGAACGTGGAACTACCCATTCAGTACATACTAGGCCATGAAGGACCATAACTGAGCTAGAATGAATCTCTCTAGGATAATGCAGAGTGACTTTAAAAAAGTAAAAAATTAAAAATAAATTAAAAATAAATTATGTCTCCCCAGTTCTGATGCTTTGTGGGTATTCCTTTTGGTCCTGATACAATGCAGAATCTCAAGAATATTCTACATGGATTAAGAACACCTGCATCAATCTGAGTAATTGCACAAAGGAAAAAAACACCTCCAGCTAGGCCCTTTTCCACCTGCCTGTTATCTGGGGAGATACCATCAAGGAGAAATGCTTAGAACAACTTTTTGGAGCTTCCCACTGCTACGTGGCTCCCTGAGAAAAGGAGAACTATGCCCAATGTGCTCAAGAGGGGGAGGCTGCTGCAGTTAACAACCTGTCCATAATATTTTTCATATTGTCTATTCAAATTACTGTAAGACAGCACTTAAATACAGTTCTTTTACAAAGTACCAAGCTTGTAGGATGTGCCACGTACAGCTACAGAAAACAGAAAGAAAGCACTTAAACCAAATGGTGATGATTCTAACTGCCTAATCAATCTCTGCACAGTAGGAACACAGGAGAACTTGGAGAAAAATCCATAGTGATGGTGCAATGCAAAACAGGCATGTTGCATTATTATTAAGGAGGGGTCTGCTGCTTGATAACTGCCCGCAGTGTCATGTGAAATTCCTGTTTTAATGAATCAGGGAAGACAGAAATTCCATCAAGAAAAAAACAACAAACAAACAAAACCAAAACAAGCAAACATACAACTACAAAAACCCAACAGAACATATGAGAAAAGATCATAGTTTCAAAGGATAGGCTGTGTTGGAAGAAACCTTTAAAGGTCATCTAAAGTACAACCCCTATTCCCCTCTTTTTTTTTTTTTTAACTTCACCAGTTCTAGGAAGAACAATGTACAAGATATCTTAAAACTACTGGAATATTTGCCTACAGATATAAAAATGGAATCATCTTCTAAAGTATGGCAATAGGATAAATTACACTAAGAATAACAGTTTAGCAACATTATGTTAACAATATTTTTGCTTAAAATACTCAAAACATTTTATGTATAAAGAAGGTGGAATAAAATTCAAGTGCTTTAACTGTTTTCCACTCAAAGAAAATAGCAGCGAGTACACAGACCCGTACTCTATTCCTTTCAGACCACAAAGATGTGTCACAACTTTAACCTGCCTTGACTATCACAAAAAAATGTGAGCAGAACTGCTATGACTGTGTGCTGCCAAAAAACCTCTGCTCTTATCAACAAAGATTAATTTTGAATCTAAGCACAGTGCAATATATGGACATGAAGAAAACAACCCAACATACATATTCTTTAGTGCAAAAAAATCCCAACAAACCAACCCAAACCAATCTCCAGAAAAAAACCCTGCCTACTGAAGAAAATAGTCACTACAAGCAGAGTGCATTACTTGTGACCTACCTAATCACATGACACTTTTTACTACAACCACATTCAATCCCATTGACTCAAGGCTGGGTTAGGTATATCACATCATCTTACCTGTAGTCCATCTTGGTATTGAACAGCTGCCTGCATAGCTTCCCCAAGCTTATCCACACGTTCTTTCCATGTTTTGTTTAATGCATCCCAGGCAGAATTCAGCTGCAAGTAAGCACAATTTACTCCAATAGACAAAAGAATTACACTGTTATATCATGTGTATTTACTAACTCTTCTTTGATCAATAATACAAATAAACTAAGCATGACTTCATATATATGTTCATATGATAAGTTCATATTTATTCCATACTAACACTTTTGTCTTTCCAATCACTGCATAACTAGTTTCCTTCAGAGTTCAGTAGAGATTCTGAAATATAAAAGCTGTAAAGTTCAATACTGATTGAATATTTTTTATTAACAGAGATATTACAGCTAATAGAGCGAATACTACTAAATCATTTGGAGTTGCATCACCATAATAAAAAAATAGCTTTAAAGAATCATACATTGCTGAACACTGGAGAAATAAAAAGTACTTTATAGTCATCCTCAGTTGTCTCACTTGGCGTGAACAATATATATCCAAAATTTATTCTAGCATTACTTTTGCAAGAAATAGTCACCTATAATATTAATCAGTGAGTATTTAAAATAATTCTGTCTTTTACAAAAATTCTAAACCATAAATCAATGAAATCAATCAACGTGTACATTCTAATCTAATTCATTCACTCAAAAGGCAAATCTTACTTTACCGCAGTCTTCAGTGGTGTCTCACTTTTGCCACAAAGTTTTTATTTTTAAAATTTGTTGGGGTCATGGGGAATGTACCAATTTCAGCTGCACAAGGTATCACAGAGCAGACCTGCATTTCCCATACCTCATCTATACTCTTGTTGACAATAGGTTTGTCAGGCTCTCCACAAGCAGCTCTCAGCTCAGAGCCGAGGCTCACAACTGCTTCTAGTTCTTCTTGTAGACCATCAATTTCTTCTTTAGCAGCCTACGAAGAGAAAAAAAGTCAGCATTGCTAATACTAAATTTAATAACCTATGTACAACTTGCTTTCAATATAGAACACAGCAGGATTCCACCTTTGTTTTCTTTCAAGTCACTTTGACTTACAACTGGATGCTTAAAAAATAAGCATCCCTTTGCAGTGTCAGATGAATCAGCTGACATCAGTCTAAACTGTAACAATAGCTTATGATACCATTTTGCATGAGATGGAAAAAATAAACAGGAAGTTTTAAATTAGATTTCTTTAATCAGTGTCTTCCCTGTCAGAGGTTATCATTCAACCTTCAAACATTTAACTATCAGTATAAATAATTACAGGCTTAGAGGATAATGCATAAAGCATAATACATTTGTCCACCTTTCATTTAGATGTTACGTACTACTTGAGGAATCTCAAGCATGGGCAACTTTTAAAAGTCTCAGTGAGATGCTTATTATACACATATTTACAAACAAATAAGGAAATGTAATGACAAGCACATGTTGCATGCTCATTGCAATTAAGCACTGATACATGTCATTAACTGTAGACTTTTGAGATACCATTACTGTAAATTTCTACACAATTACCCCTCTTAGTCTTTACAAAATAAAGACTGCATGCCATAAAGAAAGTACTTCAAGTCAAGAAAATACTTTCTACTGACCTCTGCAGCTTCTTGCTGTTGCTTGACTACAGATGGGTCAACTCCGGGTCCCTCCAGTTCTCGAATGAAGTCCTGAGTATCTTTAATAGTAGCTACAAGAGCCATATGATCACACCAAAACTTTTCAGCTAGTTCCATTACATCCAACAGTTTGGCCTCTCTTTCCTCAGTCAAGGTCTGGATGTCTTCCCAAATTAGGACCATTTGGTCTAGTTTATCTTGAACAGCTAAACAACAAAGGAACTAGATTACTACCTTGGCAAACAATTCTTGGTCATAAATCTCTCTACAGTTCTACAGCAAAAACATATGTGTACATTTTAAAATTTAGACTCTAAAATATTTCTCTGCAGCACTCCTTACAATGTTAAGTGGAAACAAACACAATGGCCTTTAAAAATAAAATAAAGGTCATATCCATAATGAATTATTTAAATGAATGCTTTGTTTTTATAAATCTTAAGCAGCTTCTCCAGGAGAACATTCCCCAGATTAGAGGTCACCAGAAATGAAGAATTTTATGTGCTGCAGCTTACTGCATTTCCACTACATGAAAGTTTTCTCAGTCTATTACCTTTAGCAGACATATCCTTATCAGCGCCTTCTGAGCGAGCAATCATTTCCTCCCCTCTCTGTTTAAGTGTCTCATACACGGGCTGAAGCTTTTCCAGATCCACCGACACGTTCTTATTTTCACTGATCTGCTCCTTTATCTTCTCGACCTCTGCCGAGATCGAAGGTGGCTGCCTCAGACGTTCAACTATGCGTTTCAGACTCTCGAGAGTTGGATCTATCTTGTCATGAAACTAGGAGGGTGGTACAGGACAGAAGGAAATGGCAGACAAATTAGAATTTAAAAAACAAACAAAAAAACCCAGCACAAAACGTTGAACTAAAAAATGGCATCTGAAATTATCTTGGAGAAAGGTATTTTACATCTCAATCCAACACATGTATGTGCAAATTGCAATACCTCCCTCTAGGCTCTTTTAATATCTAAATTACAAATAACCTTGCAAAATGGTAGGTTCTCTCAAATTCAAGAATTTTTCTATTAAGTTCAGGTTCAGTCCTGAGACACTCCCTCTGAGGGTACTGTACATATGGCAGAATCCACTGGCATTTAGTCCTGTGAAACTCATGTAGTTTGCAGCTTTAGTGAGCCATGGCTTTCTGACTTCATCATTTTAGAAAGATAAGTACTTTGCTATCAAAACCATACATTTTCCTGTTAGGACCAACATACTGATATACAAACTCCAATTAAGGCTTTATATGTAAGGTCATGCAAAAAGACATTTGTTAGTGGCCAGGTGGTGCTTGCTGGTGCCGTAAAGCTACGTAGCTTTCTGCAACAGTCTATGTACTATATCCTTCCATGTTTGACTGAGCTCAGGTAGGTGCCCAGAAACTCAATTACAGCTGTGTTAAAGTGGTTCAGCCTTTGGGATAGGTCCAAAGTTAGCCTTTATCATATGCTTTTGGATCCATAGAGATTCCTAAATATCTTGCGCCACTATGCCCCTTTCAAATTAAAGAAATCATTAAATCGTGGGTGCATTTAATGACTCTCCAGGATCTACAAAAAGCACCCCTGACAATACTTAGGAAAGATGCTAGAAAGAACACAGCAAAACAAGATTACTTTACATGAACAAATAGCTACATCCTTTCTATTCAAAGGAATATACACAGGCAATATAAACATAATTACATTTTCCCACCTTACAACCCACTTCAAATCTGACTCTGTGACTAACCTTATGGGCCTCAGTGTCTTTGTTAGAAGTGTGAATATTATACAAGCCAACAAAATGTGTTATGAAAGAAAAAAAACCTTCTCGCATTCAAGACTTCTGAGAAACTGATTGTGGCAACAAAATGATAAAAACTGAAATTAATTTGGTAACATTTGGGTCTAATTTTAGGACATGTATTACATTTTTAAGTTGTCAGTGCATTCAGTGGGCCTCCTTGTACTCAACTTCAATGAGTAAGACAAAGTCTTTTTGAACTTAAAAGGAAGAAAATGCAAGTCATTGCAACCTCTCATTCTAGCTTCATTATGTTATGTCCTTTCTTTGATACACAGTGCAATTTAATATAATTTCAAACCTGAAGAGTTAAATAATTACTCTTCACGGACTGTCTAGACAAACATTGACATAGACATCATAGTACAGAGATCTGATAATATATATTCACATATCTTCATAAAAAAAGATTATATAAAATTACATTCTGTGGGCATTAGAATGTTTTGCTTTGCCATCTGCATATACATTTAGGTATATAAAATGTACCATAAAGTACTGCATAAATAATTCAGCAATTTTTCAACATCTGATTATATTCTAGGTGTTAGCAAAGAATGCATTTCTAATTCTTGCTTTCTGTACTTAGCCTACATAGTACAATATGTTGATATCTATCACACCAAAAACAAGGACTCTAGTACTAAGTAACTACCTTGATTTTCAAATTGGCCGTTCTACATACGGGGAGGACTAAACATTTATGACAAAAAGAGAGGATCTAAATAATCAGGGATATTTCAGAGGAATGAATATGGAAGGTGTTTAGAATGACTGAAAGATTATGCATTAAATGTATATGTATAACATATAATGTCTATAACCAGTTCAAAAGCAGGATGACATCTGATGTCATTTAGTTTTGTCTAACATTATTAAACTCAGCTGCAGGGGCTAAGAATATGACATTAATTATAATGACCTGACAAAAATCACTTAGAATGTAGAACTGGTAGGGT
Source organism: Hirundo rustica (assembly GCF_015227805.2). Taxonomy (NCBI): domain Eukaryota; kingdom Metazoa; phylum Chordata; class Aves; order Passeriformes; family Hirundinidae; genus Hirundo; species Hirundo rustica. The sequence goes on along the minus strand of NC_053452.1, from coordinate 91,580,907 downwards.
CTTCAAGGTGCATTTCTTTATTTAGTATTCAAGAGCTAAGCAGAATATAGCACTTAATTTCTAGTGAACAGGGGGGAAAAAGGGGTAATTTCCTATAAAAACAGCTGTATAGAACAAAGTATTTTCATTCAGGTTTTTTGTATAGGCTTATGTACAAAGTTTTACTGACTTCTTTTCTGAATTTGGGGTCGAGGAAAATAATTTCTGTGTGAATTTAATAACAATTAACCCAATATTTAACCATCACTAGAACACAACATTTGACAATACTCTGCTGAAGTTCATTTCATAGGCTGATGAAGCTAGAATATGCAGCTTTTGTAGATTTGACCTCAATTTTATGCCGATGACACCTTGTGGAGTCTAAGTTGCCTGGTAATACATCTCTGTAACAGTTTCAGCACATTATGTTCTTTGCAGCAAAGAGCAAAGGCCACTACCACTGCTAAACTACCCTCTAGTTCCATTGCTAACTGTTAACTACAGCTGCTAATTCCTAGAAAAAACTATACCCAAGTTAACTGATCAAAAGTGACATTTGTTTACAAATGAAGCATCAGCTAGTAAGAGACCAGTAAGAGAAAAAAAAAGTGAAAATCAAATTCCACATTTTTAGACCACTAGATCTTTTTTACTTTAAAATTAAGCATCTGTAACATTTTTTCAGTGGCTGCAAAGTCTTAATAGTGACTGATATAGAAAATTATAACCCCTCAAGATACAGAAAAATCGATGCCATCAGCAGTGACATGAACATTCACAGACCATTAGGTTTAAAAAAATCCAGATGAAACGGTAGTTTAGACTTGATATATCCATGTAAGATGACAATGTGTATTTTTCCATTGAATGAACCCAATTATACTTTAAACCTTAATTGATACCTGGGTACACTGAGAAATGGCTTCATCCAGTGCCAGTGCTCGCTTTTTGACATCTTCCTTAATTTTGCTGTAAAGAGTGTCAGCTGCCACATATTTCTCCTGGATAGAAAAGCCTTCTCCCGGGCTCAGCTCCAGCAGCTGAGGCCCAGTTTTGTTCATCTTATCTATATGAGGCTTGTGCTCAGCAATCAGCTCACGCAGTTGCTATAACAAATGAAACAACTTATCAGTTTCTTACGCTTGCACCACCACATTACAACTGTCCACACTTCCAACACATCCAGCTGGCAAGAGATTCCAAACAAATACCTTTGGTCTTAATGTAAAGCAGAAATGAAGTTAATGACTGCTTTGCCAGTGATCATTCCCGTTCCAACACAGAACTATCCAGGCAAAAAACACCAGAACTAGAGACACACTGGAAGCACTCTGGTAGGACATATGATTACAGGCAAAATATAAGATGCTAATTATGCATATGATGCTAACAACAGACATTGCCCATCATATTTAGTACCTATAATGACAGAAAGGGCAACAATATTCCAGACATGGGTGTAACACCACCACATATATACTTTTCATGTTGATATTGGTCACAGCCTTTCATTGAAGGACATCACAGAAAGAGGTACCAGCATTGCAAGGAAATTAATTCAAATTATCCTTGATTTAAAAAGAGGAAAGCAGCACAAGGGAGGGTCAAAGAAATCAGTGAAAAGGGCAAAAGGACAAGTAAGGGTGATCAGTAGAGACCTATCAACCTTGTTTATCTGTCTCCCCTTCTAGCCACAAGACTACTCTGTCTTTATAACAACACTACTATTCAACTTACAAAATGTTTAACAAGTAATTAGTAAGTGAATTATATTTGATCTCAGCTGCCTATTCCTTCTCATCATCCACCCCAGCAGCAAAAACTGTGCTGAAGGCCGTGCAGGGGCTTGTGGAAGCGAAATGTCGCAGAGTGTCTTCCAAGTTGTCTAAGGATTTCAGATTTTCTTGCTTGCACCCATAGAACTGACAAAAGGGAAAGGGTTTCCTTTGTGTGAGTAGCCCCATCCTTCTCTCATTTTATTTACTTTCTCCTCTCGTTCCTCTCAGTGCTGCGAACTCCATGCATTTCTATCCAATAGCTCCAGTGCAGGAACATGAGAAGTACATGCACTGCTCCTCCCAGCTGGGAGTTTGTTTAAATTAATGAAGACCCAGAAAGGAGCCTGTATCAGTCTCAGTGTAAATAAGTTCTCCTCTTCAACCACGGTCCTTCCCTTAAAAAGGAATCCAGATCCTGGCTTTCCTCTTTGCTTCTCCCCAGAAGAGGAGAAGTTGTGGAGACTGGGAAGACAGTGACACAACCCTTCAGTCCCCCCCATGATGAAACAGAAATGAAAACAACTCCCTCAGCTCCAACTACTGACTTTGAATGTAACTCAATTTGTACACCTTGCCACAAGAAAAATAATGTTGATTAGCTTAGAGGAGGAAAAGGAGATTATAAGAACAGTTTGAAAATTTTTAGAAAAGAATTTTGTGTGGTTTACTTTTGAGCACAAAGAGATGACTTGACACAAGGCCACAAGAGTGCACATTTCTGGGTCTAAACCTTATGATAATACTCTGCCAACAGCTCATTTCAAACTAAACTAACTGCATGTTACTCACAATGAATCAATTCTATGAATTCCATAACTTGGAACAAAGATAGTCATCAGTAAATACATCAGAACAGAAACATTAGGTTCTCATTCACATTGAGAACTTTTTTTCTTCTTCTTCTTTTTAACAGAACAACAAATGATTTGGTCTTCTCCATGATCTACTGTTGGGTAAACAATTCTAGCAAACAAGCATTTCAGAGTAGATTACGTGTTAAAAGTGCCTGACATTAATCTTGTATTTAACAAACAAATCTCAGCTAATGGCATAGCCCAGGGAAAATGCAAAAATAGAAGCTCATCTGAAAGGCTTCTCATAGAAGCAGCATGATTAAAGTACATGAGGAACAATCATGCAAGTAAAGCAAGCATGATATGGTTCACAGTGACTAATCAAGGTAGTTTGTAAAGTTTATGTTATATAGCTAGTCTTAACAGAACATGTTTGTTCATTCTGGACATAATAGGAAGACAAATGAGTGAACCTGGTGTTTACCAGTACATAAGAGTGGCACATTTCATTAGCTGGTCTCAAAGTAAACAAGACTTTGAAACCAGGGTTCACGCTATCTAACTTGAGTCACTTAATTGAAGCAGCTAAAAAAAAAAAAAAATTATATATATATATATCTATATATATGTGTAAAAATTAAAAAAAAAAAAACCAAAAAACCCCGCTTGTTACTCCATGTTTAGCAGGGAGAAACAGGTATCTCCAGCGGCCAGGTTTTGCACCTGCCAAAGTATGCAGGTTTTAAACCTCAGTGGGATGCATCTGATTCCACGTGATACTAGCAGTCACCTATGAAACACCTCAATTTTTATCCAAACTGATTATATATCCATGTAAGAGAACTCATACAGTGGCCAGTCTACAACACCGTAGACATACGTAACTGTGTACAACACACGTAAGATCAGCATATGTCCATATCTGAATACAGACCATACCCCCTTTTTGTTTCTTGCTTCAACATCCCATAACTGTTCTTTCTGTTTTTGTTTTGGTTTGTTCCAATACTGACATTAGGGTACTTTTAAATATACTTCTTAACTAAAAACTTTAACATGTTCAGTTCTCTCAGTACAATGGCAATTATTACCCTTTAGCCTTCTTTTATGCTTACACATCACTTGCTGACTTCCCCAGAGACTCTTGCTTACATGCAGTTTGGTAAACAATAGAGACATGACTGAAAATGTATATATTCTGTATTATTATTTTATTTTTTTTCAACAGAAGAGTATCCCCTTCAGTTTTAAGAATTTTGCAGAGTACTCCAAAGTTCCAAGCAAACAACTTCCTTGTTTTTAACACTTTCTTTTTCAAAACTGGCAAAACACTTACCCTGTGTTCTTCTTGCTGTTGTTTTAATGTTTCATACTCAAGGGCTGGGGCAGGAAGCTGAGAGATGACCATTTCTGTCTCAGTTAACCACGGCCAAAGCTCTTCATAAGTCTCCCAGAACTGGTTAACCAGGGACTGAGCCCGTTCCAGCTGAAGGTTTCTCTCTGAGTTCATTTGACAGACTGCATCATATTTCTGTAAGAGGCTTTCAATTTTTTTCTGTAAAATAATGTTTTTTAAAATCATGTTTTTCCATATGTCTCTTACCCTCATTTCCAAACATTCTTTGATAATTACAGCACCGATTCACAGTGAGTAAAATTACAATTCTCATGTTTCTACAGTACCATTGTCTAAGGCAAACAAAACCAACAAGGGAGATCAGAATTTGGCAAAGTACTCGCAAAATCATTAGAATACATTTAACAATACTGATATTTACAAATAACACTTTATTCATAGAGCTTCTAGTCAAGTTGCAAATGAACTAATTGGAGAGCTTAGCCCAACTTCCTTACTGCAGACACTTATCTTCAGTGACACCTGGCAGAAACTAAGTTTTTCACAGCATTTCTGAATCAAAGCAAGATGAACAATACACTAAATCTGTTGGGATGCTTAGTTAGGTTTGGTGGGGTTTTTTGGTGGGGTTTTCTTTTCCACTCTGGCAAGATAATAGGATATACTGTTGTGACTGTCATTTACAAACTCACAACAGAAACCACATTATTTGCCACGCCAGCATACATTACTTAATGAGAATCTATTACCATTAATAACATAGATAATAGTGGTAGAACTATAAGGCTTATACATTAAAAATTTAATATTTTTGAGCATGTGATAATAAATGAAAGTATCAACTAGCTATATTTTTCCTGTGGAAAACTGCCTATGTTATCATGTTTATGAAATATTATATGTCACAACACACATAAATCCTAGCCTTGGAAAAACTACATATAAGCAAGACATTGAATATGAAGAAGCTTTTTTTCTTTTTTTTTTTTTGGCAGAACAAGCTATCCTTTCATTTGTTATGTCTTGCATGTAAATTAAGTATAGAGATGCTATCCAGAGGACAGAACATAACCTTAACACACAGATATACAGTATTTTTGACAAATAAAAATATTTAGTAGAGTCTCACACAAAACTGCTCTGCCTTATGAGTACAGTTTCATAGACAGAATATCTCATCTATTTTAAATTCACTTAAGAGCAAATCAAATTTATTCAGAGATCCTGCAGCAGAACACAATTACTGATGCATTGTTTTCCATGGATTGGAAGGACTGAATCTGTACAATATATCCAGCCTCACTGTAATTTAGCAAAAAAATCCCAACCCCACAACTAACCCTTCCTAAATGCCAACATGAAAAATCTATCTCTACATGTTTGCAGTCCTGACATTGGGCTCGCGGTGTCTGTGTGTGATAAACAACATCATAAGAATGCCTTTCATGGGCTGTGGCAGGATGGAATAATCTTGGCAAGCAAGGTCTGCATGGAAATCAGCAGAAATGAAAGATTCACACTGAGGTGCAGAGCCTTTGAATTTGGCACAGAAATGCTCACGCCCAGAGCATCACTGACCCAAAAGAACTTGCAAGATAAACTGCCAGATTCCACACATCAACCCAGATGACTAACATCTCTTCACTCAACCATCTATAGGCTAAAATACTATTTACTATGGATGAAGATGATAAATGGGGCTCCAAATTAGTGTCAGGCAAAGAGGCAAGTACACAGTGTTTGTTATTTTAACATCCTGAAGGAAGGAGAGGGAAACGCAACAGCATTTCCTCTAGCATTACAATCCTCAGACAGGAAGTAACTGTAATTAATGCCTTTTCATTAGTATATTTAAAAAGACACTATAGGAATTCTTCTACCTATACATTGTTGGCATATCAACTACTGTAGCTGCAATTTAAGGAACTTTACCTTCATCGTCTGTTTCTCTTCTTCAGTGCACGTTTTCATAATCTTATCCCCAGATTTAACAAGTTCATCTATAGTGTCTTTGTGCCTTAAAATCTCCATGGTAAAAGCCTTGAAATACAATAAAAATTGGTTAGAATAATAACTTTAAAAAAAAAAAAATATTTGGAGCAAAAACTGGTTTTGAAGTGCATTAATTATGATGGACTGGAAATCAAATCATGCCAGTACATTTTCTAGATGGAGAGTGTGCCGGCCAATAATTAACATGACAGTTGGAAATGCATTTCTTTTACCTTTTGAACTTGCAGCTGAGCAGTGGTCTGGTCTTGCTCAAGCCTAATATCACCCAGAGACATCAGTTTCTTTTCTGTTTCTGCAATCCAGGCAAATTCAGCATCAGCTGCTTGATCAAACTAAATCAGGGAGACAAGAATTAGTTCAGCAGTTCTACAGACATGAAATCAGAATAACGGCTTCAAAAATTTTAAAGAGGATTAAACAGCATGTTTTTGAATTTTTAGAAAGATAGCAGCTCAATTTCCATTCGAGGTTTTTATATAAATGAAATACCATGCCCAAAATGGTTCTGAGGGATTGTAATACAAGCAACTTAATTCATAAGCATGACAAAGCAACAGAAGCAAATACTTTTTTCCAAAAAGTACAGTGCTCTAATAGTCGTAAGAAAATAAAAAAAGGATTATAATATCAGAGTTTAACTAGGCTGCTTGTTTTTATTTTATTCTACTTCTACATGCCTTTTTCAGCTCTGTTTATTATTACTGTTTGTGTTGAAATTATCCTGAGACATAGTTGTTTGATGTTACCCTATTAATCTGAAGAGCTGCTTTGGTATTAAATGATCAAGGCAAAACAATCATGGTTCAACTAAGTTAGCACAAAAACCTCACCAGAGAAGATAGGATTTCATCCAAATCTAGGCCTCGGATTAAATGCAAACGGGTTTTTTTGTGCATTTGGGTATAGCCAGTCCTTCTCCTAAAAGATTAACTTCTGACTACAATTAGTAGATATTTAAGTGTTTCAGAAATTTCCTAAAAGCACGAATGTAAAGAGAGGACCTGTTTCTTGCTAATTTGCAATGAAAAGCATGGAAAGAAGAATGTGGAGATCTAAGTCTTCTGAAAAGTGAGACCAAATGTAAAAAAAAAAAAACCAAAAAACATACATTCTCTCTTCAGATCAAGTTCACAGGCATGCATATTAGCACACACATTGCAGTACGCAACCAGGGCAGCTCTGAACATAAGCCATAGAGAAATATTACATGGGACGTATCAGATGTACATTGTAGAAACTACTAAGAATTTATTTATTGAATTAAAACTCCGCCCCCTCTCCAAAATTAACCGAGGCTTAATATAGCCCTGAGTTATTGTGAAAGTCTGTCAGGATGTTTTAAGTCAGAACCTGCTACTTATGTTGTTGATGCCCACACTTTCTTCAGAAAACTTCTGAACACTCTCTGTCTTTAAAATATGCTGGTCTGTGCCTTTATGGCTGTAGTAGATAATAGCCCTGGTCCTTAATACAATTGGAATTCACTTTAGTCACTAACTCAGACTTTTCTTAGTGGTTTATCATGAGTCCCACAAAATGAAAGAAACAGTTCTGAGATTTCATTTTTTATGAGTCAATCTTTTTCAGCCTTTAAAATCCATTTGTTACATGAAAGAGCCAGAACATTCTTTTTCACTATATGTCATTTCTCATTTAAAGTAACAGAAAGTAAGACTTGTCCTAAATATTGTGACATCCTACTCGAAAGTATTTTCTGAAATAATCAGTACTGTAAACATTAGCGTGAAGCACATGCACCAGCAGTAGTTAAATCCTGACTTTAGAAACTACAGTTCACAATCAAGGTTTTCAGAAGTCCACCTATTTATGACAGAAATGGAAAAGATGATTTCAAATGTGTTAGATGTACAAACTAACTGCGGTGTGACTTCCTGATACCAAATATTCATAGGTACGTAAGTAATATTGAGGAAATATTTAATGGAAATATTTAATGAAACTTCTAAGTTAAATAGCATCAAGAAAGGGAAGAACTCGAAACTGAATTTGCTGAAGGTATAGGATTTCCAATTTGTGATGCTTAAAAACATTAATGAATAAAAAGCATAAAATTGGCACTCTCTGCATCCAAAATTTGAAATATTTCCTTCCCATTATACATGGCAGTTACTTACGAGCCCTGAGCTACACTTCTACTCACTATAAAATTGTCTACTTAATCCCTATCCAGTTTAACCAAGCGTAGTCCATTGTGGTACATTTTCTTCTGATCAGGGATGATTGACTTCTGAATATGATGATGCTGTGATTTTCTCCATGAATGCTTCCTAAAGCACTCTCTATGGCTGCTTTAGAGTGAAGACTAAGTAAGCACAAAGTAGAATATAACTTTGTGTTTCTACATAGGACTCCTTCACTAGAGGACCCCACCAAGGCCTCCAGTCTCGAGAAATGAAGACTAAACTATGCAGCTGAATTTATCTCTATTATCGGTCTGGGACCATTTTGACCAGGTAGTTAAAAACCCTGGGCAGAGCATTTGCCTTTTACTCTTCCAGCTTCCATTCACAACATGAAGCTATTTTGCCTAATCATCTGTGTTTCTTGCTGCATTCCTCACCTTGGTCCAGGAACATCTCACACAAAACCCACACTTACTCCTACCAAAGCCTTGTATTCCCAGCAGCTTTGTTCTCCACCCAAAACTTAATAGTACAGGCACTTCAACAAGTTGCCACAGGGCAAACTTAAAGAGCACTAGCTTCTCCAAAAATGTTTTTTTATTTTGCATAGCCAAATGGGAAGTATCCTATCCTTTACTGGAAGCACATTAAGCCACCTGAAACTTCTCACAGGATATAGTGTATAGGGGTTTATTGTGATGATGTGGGCTGGCTGAAGGGGAGGTTAGGGGTATGCAGGATGAGAGTGCAATGCGCCCTTGCAACATCAGCTAGTGGAATAGCAGCTCCGGGCTTTTCATGTCTGGGCACCTGAAACTGCTCAGCTTATGCTAGAGGATGCAACATACTCACGGAATTCAGAAAATCTGAAGGAGAGCCAATATATAATCTGCTATCTCACCTTATCACTGATTAAAAAAATAAAAATTAAAATCACCCTTCATTTTTGGGGATTAGGTTAATGAGACAAGAAAATTTTCATTAGCCAGCCCCTTAAAAAGAAATCTGTAGTTATTTTTAGGCTCACTTAGAAGAAAATCTGAATTAGTGCCAGTCTCTTTTAGTCAGCTTTTAGCAAATTTTGAAATTATCACACATGCTTTCTCCTTGTCCTGTTACAACTGTTTATGGGAACTACATAGCAAATGGAGAAATCTCCACAAACATTTTTATGCCTGAACTGGAAAACTGTGTTTCCACAATGCATTTATAAACTGGCTGAAATATGAGACTACTTAGTGACAAAATTAGAGCCCAGTTCTCAAAGTGTATCCCTATATACTTCTGTGCACGTATAGAAACCTCCACATGTTAAATAACTCAGGTTTCAGGCCCCAAGAAGAAAAGCACTGTAGATATTAATAAAAGCAAGTGTTATTTAAATCCTCCACTAGAGCTTGAACAAGGTCATCAAGCTTTTAATTGCCTAATGTGCAGAAGAGCTAGACAATCAGCTGATGCTACAAGGTGTGGCCAGCCTAGAAATACCAGTGTCACATGCAGAAAAGGTGGCTCAGGATCTTGGACCATATTTTACTTAACACAACATGATGTACAAAAGACACGAACCATTCAGTTCTTAAGCAGACTCCGACTTAAGCAGCCACAGGATAGTAACAGCAATTTTAGCTAAAGCATTATTGTTTGTATCAACAAAAAGGGAGACAACTGCAGCAGAGTACAGAGTAACCGATTTCTGGCATTCACATTTTAACACTGGAGTCCCATTTCATTCAAATGGGCCTTTTGCCTTCTCAAGCATAACAAACTTTTGGCAACATTATTAAAGGACAGCTTTGTTCAAGTACACGTGGCTAGAGACTGTTACTGTCCAAAGAACAGTTTTCAGTACCTGCTGGGATCTCAGAATGGCAGCATCAATCTCATCCACCTTCTGAGAGATCGTGTCACTCACTAATCGGTAACGTTCATTGTCCTCTGTTATCATCTTGTCCAGCCCCTCTCTGGCCCTCCACGGCACCAGCTCCAGGAAGGCACTGCCAACTTCATTCAGAGTGTCCACTAAGCCTTTGTTGTTCTTCGCTTCTTTTTTCAGCTCCTGTAAAAGGCCATTCAAAACAATTAAACCATTTAAACAAGGCAGTATAGGAAGGGAACATAAACGGTTTGCACTTTTTTCATTCTTTCAACTACTCCATGAGTCCAGAACTGGAATGTTTTCCACACAAACCAAAGGGCTAAATTAGAATACTTATTTTCAGCTAAACTGTATTAGCTTTTTGATCCTGTGAGTTGTTTGACAGAAAGGTAGGTGATTCTTAAGAGAATTTTCCACAGAATCTAACCTAAATATATTTCTCCATTCAGTATGACTGTCTGAAAATTTTCTAAGACTTGTTATACTTCATGAAGCATCCAAAGAAAATAAAACTCATGGATGCGAACTGCAACTCCATAAGGAAGTAAGTCATCAGCAAATGAAATCAGCATGCAACTTAGCAAAATATGATGAATTCAAATGATTTCTGCAATGACTGGATGAAATTTCAAGGACATATTCACACAAAGGAATGAGTTTTTACCTGTACATAACTCCCCATCTATTAAAGAAATTTAACAGAATTTTTTTTAAGCTTCCACACTCAACATTTTCCATACCATGCAGCTTAGACTATATTTTTTCTTTTGAAATAAGTCTTGTCAAAGAAAATTAGTAATATCTGTTTAAAATGCTGACAGTTTACAGGATTTTATCCATGTCACAGCTAAAGAACTAAAATAACTTTGTTTGACAGCTTATTAAGTTTCCCAGTGTTAGGTAGCTCCTCAAATAAAATTAAAATATTATGCTTCTATTGTGCTAAAAATAAACCTCAGCCCAATTTCATACGTGATTATAACAGATGACTCTGGAAAAAGTTTGATTCTTAACTACTGTTATATCTAGTCAAATGAACTGATGTCAAAATTATTTATTCAAAAATTATTTCATATCAAGTATAAATTAGCACAAAACCTCACTGAATCACAGAACAGTAAATAATTCACAGGTTCAAAAACCTACTTTTTGTCTTTCTTGGACTTGGCTTAATTCTTCACCCTTTGGTATTTGAGTTTCATAGGAGAGTAACTCCATCTCTACTTCATCAAGCCATTTGCAGAGCTCCTCATGAGTTGAGTGCAGTTGGCCTGCCAGCTGCAGAGCTTGCTCTAAAGTCTTGGATACATCAGAACTTAATTTTGTAATATCTTTGTATCTCGCTTTAATGCCTTCCAGTTTATCTTGAACAATCACAACTTCATCACCTAAAATATTAAAGGAATGTTATTTCCCATGACCACAAATGTTAAAAAGAAAAAAAAAAAAAAAAGGCAAAACAAAACCACCACCACCACAAAAAGCCTAAAATCCCAAACTCCACATATTACAGAAACCTCCGTATTTAATTTATAAAATAAACCAAACAAGGTGGCAAAGCCAAACCTGAACTGTTGTGAATTATCCTACCATCACGAAAGCCCACAGAGCTACAAAGTTTACCTCAGTTCAGGATCAGTCCTTCTGTCTTATTTCTGCTTTACTAAACTATTACAAAAATAAGGAGTTAAATCCAATTTTAAACAGAAATGTTCTTATTAAAAAAATCCACCTTTAAATTCATAATACTTCTTCTAAAGGTGAAATAAAAGATATAAAAGTGTTACTGAAAATGTAAAGAACAACAACAAAAAATTATTAAACAAAACTATTAAATTAAAAAAAGATATTACTAACTAGACTTTCAATTACAGTAGATTTTGACATCACAGTTCACCCTCATTGCCATCCATTTGAAGCACAACTCAAAAGGTTAAAAGAAAAACAATGCATTGAACTTTATTATCCATAATATTAGATCTGTTGAAATTTCATCATAGAATATGTGCCATGTCAGAGTTTGGAACAGAAAAGGATAATACCTGCACAAACATATGTCTCAAGCAGTTCAAGAACTTTACAAGTACTGGAAAATCTGGACAGATGTTGATCTACAGAACAGACATTGTATAGAACTGGAATGCAACTTTTGCCACAGTCTTAGTTCCCATGGCAGAAGTTTTCCCCTTGCAGTAATAGGTAGTCTAATTTCTTGTTCATCTGTGGATGCTTGCAGGGAATTTACTGTGTCCACTGCCAAAGAGCTCTCCATTATGAGTAATGTCCATAACTCACTATTAGCAATGGAATGCAGGTTCACTAAAATAATTTTCCACTAAAAATAATAAAAGGATTCAAGGGCTGAATTCTCTACAGCCAAAAAAGGCCTTTTGCTCACTTACATTAAAAGTAAAACTGGACCCAAAACATAACCTAGCTTGACCTCAAACCTTATTAAAATAAACAACCATGATTGCTTTAGCCAGTAAATATGAACCATATTTACAAGTTCCACTTTAATTTTCTTATGCACCTACAAGTACAAGAAAAAAAAAAGTATGATAAAATATAGTCTTATGTAAGTTCTCACCTGTTGTTTGCTTGAGAAGCTCTAAGCCATTTTGTATCGCCAAATCAACATTTTGTTTTCTAAGAAGAATCTCTTCCTGAAGATCCTATGAATAAAGGTCATTTATGTTAGCACAGACCTAAAAATAATATTTTTTGATTTAGCATAAGTATATTGACATTTTAAACAAAATATATTAATAAAAATAAATGATGTATGGTGATATAAATCAAAATTAAAAACATGAATTAAATAAGAAATGAACAGAAAACAAAATACCAGTAGTTCAGAGTGCTGTTTCTCAAGCAATTCTGTGTTGCAATCTTGGACTGACAGTTTGTTCAGTTTATCATGGATTTCATTCAGCCAGTTCATCAACTCAACTTCATCCTCCCCAAAAATCTGAGCATTGCTGTAAGCTTGCTGGAGAAGTTCAGACCTGCTGTTGCTCTTCTCTTGAATGTCAATGTATCGTGCCTGAGCAGAATCTAGCTTTTCCTGCACCACATCTTTATCTTCCCTGGAGCTCATAGTCTTTAGAGACTGACCAGCACTAATGGCCTGATGTAAACTCTTATTGTGAGCTAGGACATCATCTTCTAGGGCCTATATTTTATTTTAGACAATGAAGAATAATGAAAAAGAAAATCAGAAAAACATAAAATAAATTTAAGTGGAACTAAACAAAAATTGAACAAAAAAAAGGACATATTGCCAACATAAATATATAAAACTTAAATTACAGGATGGAAAAAAATGAAACAGTATGGTAAAATGAGTACAGTGCAACAGCTTTGCCAGTTGTGTTGTGCTTTACAGAAGCACCTAAAAAGAATGACCGAAGCAAGTGAGTGGTTTGTGTCTTACTTTATGCTGAGAAATTTGCTGCTGCAGTTTGGAGGCCTGCGTTCCAATCGGCTCTGCATTTGCAAGCCTCTTCTCTGTGGCTGTCAGCCACTCCACCAGTGGCTCCAGAGCTTCGTGGAACTGCTGCGCTACCACCGAGATGCCTTCCAGCTGGCGGTTCCTATCGATACACCCAGGGAATGGTTATCTTTTGTGATGAAATAAGTGTCAAGCAGTTTTAATAAAGAAAAAAGGCCCTTGAATCCTTTGAAAAACACCCCAGAAATAATTCAGTCTCATTACAGGAGCCAGTCACTAAATGAAACAGACATATATCCATGATGCTTAGTGAAAAGCAAGGTAAAATAAAAATGAAATAAAATTAAAACCAAACACCTCCAAAGCAGTTGGCTAATATACCAGTTTAGAAAATAAAAATAATATCACTTTATTCATATACTTTTTCTTAAAAATAATCTAGAATTCAACTTTATACCCGGTTAAGATAGTTCTCAATTTTCCAGCTGTCTTGGAGCATAAAGTTACATTCCCTTGACTATTATACATGTTTTAAAGTTGGGCGAAGGCTTTATTGAACTGGAACATACTGTCATGCTTCCTCAGTGTTGTAAAATATCTTTAAACATTTTTTCAATGATGACAACAAAATTATTTTGTTCTAAATTTACATCTCTTGTCCTGGATGAAAGCTCCGAATGAAGTTAGTGAAACAACATTAATAAAGCACAGAGACTTGACCTCCAGAACAGAAAAGCAGTATCTAAAATGTTTCTGGTTCAGATCATTACATGTCAGAGAAGAGTCTTGATTACAGCCAAGTCTTCTCTACAAGCAGTGCTAAACAAATGTCATTCAAGCAGACTTTTAGGAGAGATTTGTTCTACATGAAAACATCACAATAATGTCTTTCAAATGAGGATCTCGTTCCAGATAAAAGCTACTTTTATATGTGCTTTCCAAGGCTTATAAAGAAGGTAGACTTGACATACTTAGCCATGGAACACTCTGTGGGGTACCCTACTATTTTTCGAAATCATCCTCAAATTCCTTCTTCATTTCTAGAGACCAGCCAAAGGACAACAGAGACAAACCTGCAGCTAATGGATGGCTTGGAAAAATCTGCAATTTCATTTGTAATTAGATATCACCAGACTGGGAGGATATTATTAAATTAAACATGACATTAACATTTACCCCAGCTAATGAGTCAGATTCCTTCAATAAAAAAGAAAAAAAAAAAAAGGAAATAATCATCTATTAGTGGTTGACTAATTAAATAAGCCTATTATTAGTATGAAGTAACAAAACAGGTTCAGCTAAAGAGAGGCTACCAGAAGGAATAGAAGGTAGTAGAGGTGAGGTGAGTTCAATGCTACTTTAAGTACCAACAAATCATTTTTTCTTCACTGTAAACCTTCACTGTGCACTTTAAATTTTTCTTCACCTTCCCAAGTCCTCTATTACTGTCAATTATAGGCCTTTTTCCCACGCTATGTCTCATGCACTCTTCTCTCTGCTCTAAAAAAGACTGTCCTTCTCAAATCCCCGCCCAGAAAACATGATCAGTAACCCTTCCAACACAGATTTCTTCAAAGACACTTTAGAGTTCATAACTTTACAGGTATTTTATACATTGACACAACTCATAAAAGTAAGTCTGTGCTCACACAGATACTGTGTGCATGCATTTTGTTTGATTTTTTCAATTGGAACTTGAAGTGAGTGGACCTCAATGTATTTTAGGAGACAGGGTTTTCTGTGTTGCTAGAATATATGTATCTATACACTTTAAAGGTCCTTTTTTTTCTTGAAAACTAAGGGGGCTCAGCACCTTGCATTCATCTGCAACTGACATTACGATGACCTCTAAGCTGCAGAAACTAATTAGGTAGATGATACTAAAAAAAAAGAAAAAGAAGGAAATAATTGAGTGCCCCTTCTTTGTAGCAGCAATTCAGGATTTTGAAGTTCCAACAGAATATCATTATTATTTTTTTGGTGTAAAATTTGCACTTGGTTCCATTGCAAAACAGGTTCTTGTCTCAAAACACTTGCATTAATTAACAGAGATAAAATATTCAAAAGATACATATGTAGTTAATCCTAGCAGATTATCACATCGTAGACTAAACCTTTTTTAAAGAGCTTTTGGTCTCTTCAGGTCACTCTTCTCCACTTTTCTCTCAGAGGACCCATTACATCAACATCAAGACACCTAGACATAATGCAGTCAAAAGCATGATAGTACTTCACAGTATAGAGTTCCACATGCTGCTTCTGAACATCTATCACAATGCTATGTCTGCGTTTTTCAAATCCATGAGAGAATTTCAAGTACCTCGTTTCAGCTTTACTGAGCAAGGCATCCCATCGACTGTCCAGGAAACTCAACTGTTTCAAGATTTTCACTCTATCAGCAGGCTCTGCTGACTCTGCTATTTTCTCCCCTTCGCGCTTGATTGCCTCAACAGTAGGCTTGCGGTCATCCAGCAGCCTCTGGAGAAGCTACAGAGAAAGGAATCAAGCACCAGGTTATTAAGGAAATACCGCAATAATGCAACTGTAACAACAGTGGACTTCTTGAAAAGCCGTTAAAACAAACCAAAAAAAAAAACCCAAACCAAAACCACAATGTCTATATTGTGATAGAAATGTGAACAAAGCTAATCAAAGAGATACACATAATACACACATCAACCCCTTCCCTGACCAACAAAGGCTCATTTTAATTTCTCAATTGTTTTTTAAGAACACTGGAGTTTCCTGAAGCCCAGGCTACAACCTTGGTCTCTCTGACGTAAGGATGTGTGACAGCCCAAAAAGTGAACACATAGAGGAAAAAGTTCTACATAACACCCTTGAGAGAATCAAGCTATTTAGAATTAAGTTACATTTTACAGGAACATTTATGGAAAAATGCGTGCCCTTCCAGATTTGGCATCACAATTGGTAATTCAGATACACAGAGATGGGAAAATAGATACTAAAACCATAGTATAATCAATTCATCACTTACATGAGATACAACTGAGTTCACCAATCTTGTGTAGTACATTAATTCTCTGTGAAGAATAAAATGTGCCTCTGTCCCCAATCCCCCCCTCCTCCATTCCCTAGGTGCCTTTGGTAACATTAACATTTTGCCATCGCAGGTATCCCAAGAAGACAACCGGTACTGGCCATAACTTTATATTAAATCCTTGGGTGCCAGTGGGCCACACAGCCCAACTACATCAATTCCATGTTTTCTCAGCTACGTTATCATTCTTTTTTTCTATAACCACTATTAAAATATGCCAAAGTTGATGACACTGAGTTTCTACATTAGCACAGGCCACTTCCCAATGGGATTCCAGCTAATTAGCAACAATGATCATGTGAAGACCGAGAACAAAGTATATAAGCCCGTAATCTGCAATCTTATCTTGGTAGTACTAGACTGAAAATTTACTAGGTTGTATTTCCTACCTTTCAAATGGCCAAATACTGGATTTTATGCTTTCTCTTTTTCCAATGAATCTTCAACATCCTTTCCAGATAATGTTAATAATTCTAACCAGAGCCCAGATTGTACAGTATCACTCTGTCTTATATCCAAGAAGATGAGCACTTCTCCCAACCCTGAACAAAGTCTTGAGTTTTGAGCAGATGGCTTCTTTAAACACCTCAGCACGCCCCAGTGTAATATAATACACTGAACAGATATTATGCTTTGCCGAAGACTGGGAATTTGTTCTCATTGATCCAGTGGAAGAAGAGAGATTCTGAAACCATTTCACTTACCTTCTGTTCTTGTATTTGGGCCTTGACAACTTTGAATTCAGCAGATGGTGGTTTCTGATTAGCCACAAGATCTTCTGTATCAATGAGCCAGCTAAGCAGAGATTCAAGGGCATCCTGAAATCTCCCACAGTGGAGGAGGGCTTCCTGCAATTGCGCGGCACGCTGGGCAACCTGAGAAAACAGCACAGGATCTCACCTTACTCATTTTATTTCTGTTAAATAATTACCAAAATCTGTAGAACATCTGTCAGTATCACTAATAAATA
The DNA here is from genome assembly GCF_015227805.2 of Hirundo rustica. Lineage (NCBI taxonomy): Eukaryota > Metazoa > Chordata > Aves > Passeriformes > Hirundinidae > Hirundo > Hirundo rustica. Next base: position 91,563,475 of record NC_053452.1, on the reverse strand, counting down.
CTCTTTATAACACCACTATGTCACAATTCAGCATGAATCTCTCAGGGCTAGAGGCATCCAGTGAAAAGAACAGACTGACTCCCACTAAATCAGCCTGCTCTAGTAATTCCTAACAAGTTAATATAGCTAGTAATTCCTCCTAGTTAATATAGCTACAGTATTATGAAATATACTGACAGAATGTTTGCATTTCAGATGGTCTTTATTTTCCTTATAGAAAGAATGAGCCATCATATCAAAGTAGCAGCTCTTAATATGGCCCAATAATGAGAAATAAAACAGGAAAGGAGAAGGCAAATACATGAACCACAGTTGTCTCTGGTTCTGCTGCATCACTCTTTTGGGAAGAAAGCAGAAAAAGATGAGCACCATTTTTACTCCCCACCCTCTCCATTTTCCAACAGCAACTACTGCTGAATACAGAAAAACATCTACAGCCAGTTTTTCAAAGCAGGGGTACTTTCTGATGCCTCAAGAAATACAATCCTTAAGGTGCTCTAAAGGAAACATTCCTAAAGTCACATAAAGCTGGGCTGTACCATTGCTCTGTGCATTGTGCAGGTACAAGAGTGTACATGTGCAAATACAACAAAGTAAAAAATCATGCTAGCAATGACTGAAAGTGGGACTGGATCTCCAGGGACCCCTTCCAATCCCAACTATTTAATGATTCTGTGAGTCTTTCCTGAATAAAAATCAAGACAGACCTTGAGACAGTTTGGTAAAATCTTGTATTTTGCCAGCAACACCTCTGGCTATTACCAATATAAATCCTATCCTTAGAATTACAAACAAAGTGTATGTGTAAAGGAAATACAATTCATATTCTTAGTGAATATTTAATTTCCTGTATTTGGAAAGAAATCAGTAAGCAAATAATCAAAAGGCAGAACACAACAAAAGCAGGATAGTATCCAAGAAAATAACCTTCTTATTAAGAGTCTTCCATCGGGTGTTGACATCTTCAAGGTCGTGTTCAAGGTCTTCTGTGTTGGTACTTTTAGCAGCACTCTGAATAAGGCCCTGACCCAACCAATTTACTTCCTGTTGTTTTACTTGTAAGGGTTCAATTTCTTCTTTCTGGAATACCTGCAGTTGAAACCCAAGACAGACATGAAATGTGGTAACTTTTGTTATAAAATGCATCTGGTGTTTACATGACAGTATGCAACAAAAACATTGCTTAAAACTGGTGTCTAGAAGAAAGGAAGCCATTCCTTGTCAGGACCTTCCTAAAAAAAGCATTAATAAATCTAAACAGAATAGACTCAATGTAAACAGAGCAAATTCAATACATCATAGAAGGGGGAAATGGCATACATTTCCATGACCAGTTTTAGATAGGAAGGAAAGGAACAGAGAGAAAGAGAGGTGGTGAAGTTATGGGGGGGCGGAACAAAAACTTCTGATTGGGGGAAAAAGATAAAAAAGACTGGAGAAACTCACCTGTTTAATTATCTATCTATAAAATCTAACAAAAAATGGCACAGACCAAGAGAGACAAGTGGGCATTTTTTCCAAATTAGGACCTAAGTCAAAGAAACAGTGAAGGAAGGAGATATTTTAAGATCGGTGTAGGAGACGATGGTGTAGCAAGTGAGGAGGAGGCACTACAGATGCGGTTGAAAGAGTATCCCGGCAGACACCCAGGAAAATGGGCTTTCATTCAAAAGATACTCTTGCAAATTGCCAAGGCTTTGACCGTGCCCAACAGCAGTTTGAGCAGTTTTGTGTTTGCTTTATTTTACTCTTGCAGGTATTTAGGCTTTTTCAGAGCCAGATTATTACCATTAGCAACAGCAATGTAAATCTCCATTTGTATTCAGCAGCATTAAGCTGCACTGACACAAGTGTCAATGAGATCAGAAAATGGCCTGAAGCCCCTGAATTAATTACAGAGGCCAGTGAAAAATAACCAATGAATAAACAATGCTAAAGAATGCTCAACTTTTGACCCTAAATCCTTCAGTTTCTATAGCAGCATTCAGTAACAGTTCTGGTGTACACTTAGTGCATTCAAAGCAACCTTTCTCAGCATCCTGAAAAGCAGAGATCACTCTGAATGTATCAGCAACTCTCCTCTTTTGCACCAAACGCACCGTGGCAAGTGATTGCTTTTAGAGCTGCAGACCTCAGGTGGCTGAGCACACTTCCACCAGCTTGACAAGTTAATCTAGAAGCTACAGCAAATACACTAAACAGGAGGGGTAAAATAAATTAAGCATCCCTTACAGATTTGTTCCTACAGACAAAAAAACCCCCTAAAATCTCTAAGACCGGTTGCATGAAAACTGAGAGCGTGCAATGAGTTGGCTGCTCCTAGAAGAAGGAAAATGCTTGTGTGTTTCTTGACTGTAGGGTAAGGAGGAGGCAGAATAATATTTCAACACAGAATCAATAACAAATTCTTCTTTTATGTGCCATAAAGTCTCATCTTTTGAAAACAATGTCCTACCACAGAGGGGACTGATCTCCATAATCTGCCTTTTAAAAACGCACAGATTCTTTGTGGAGACGAGCTTAAAATAAATTACAATTATTGCTGAGGCCAAAGTTTACCAGAACAACTTAGCAACAAAGCTTGAAGTATCTCAGATTTCAACCAGAGTGGGAAGAAAAAAATTACAGACCCGACAAACACCCTTTCCTTATTACAAAGCCTCCCTTACTCTCTTACCTCATCCACCACTCACAAAGCACTGCAAGATCCTGCGCTTGTAAAATACTACCGTAAGGTCAGATCTGCTTTCTGGCACGCAAATGCAAAAGGCAGCTTGCAGAAGAGGCGGCGAGCCTTTAATCTGCCTGCTTTGGAAACCACAACCATCTGATACTGTTGCTTATACCTGGATGAGTAAGGCGGCTCCGGCTGAACTCATGGGCCGCAGCTGCCCTCGAATGGCACTGCCTGCCGCCGCACTCACGAGGGGCAGACACCGAGCACCAGCACAGAGCACGGAGGAGGCATTCCACGGCGGGAATACCACGCACCAGCTGGGCAACAACACCCCTGCTCAGAACAGCTGGAGTAATGATCACCCCCTCAGACTTTGCCCCCTGTTCATTTCCCATACTATTTCACCTATTTATGCTGCCCCGCCCCCCCCCCCCCCCCCCCAGCCATGCGTGCTATGCAAATTACACTGATCACCGCATCTGGCTAATCAATGATTTTCTTAAAGTTATGTTTTTGCAACAATGGCAAAACTTAAGAGTTTTAAACAAATATCGTTACAGTTATATTACAACTGTTTCACAAATCTATGGATATTTTTTTGTTTTCTAATTACCTTGTTGGACAAGAGGCCATTGCAGACTGTATCCAAGGTGTCTTGGATGCCAGTAGTCCAGATATTGCCTTTATTTCTCTCTGGGAAAACTTTTGGGCAGTTTACAGTACTATCTAGTTCAAGCTGTTGAACAGAAAATGCCATTTCATTTGAGCCTGTACATGCTACACTGCATTCCTCTGTATCAGATAAAATTTCATATTTCGCAAAATCCGAGTCACTAGTATTTACAGCAGCATTAGTGTAATAAACATCTACACGAGGAGAAACATCATCCACATAATCCTCCTCTACTGTTGTGACTCGTATTTTAGTTTTTCCATGAACTTCATATGCATTTTCCACTTCATTTTCATTAGGGGTAATACTTCTTCCATCACCTTGAAGAGGATCTTCATGTGATAGAATTTTCTCTTTGAAACCTTGTAAGTGAGAGTATTTCCCCTCTGTCTCTTCTTGATCACTCTCAGCATTGTCTCCTTCTACTTTTCCAGAGGGTAAAATGTCATGCAAAGCCAGTCTGCAGTTTTCTTTGACAGGGACACTCGTGCTTGCAAGCAGTGGGGTTTGCTGCTCTCTGCAAATTGTTGGGATATATGGTCTGAACTGACCTACTACAGGGATATCTTCTGCAGAAGACAGACTTTGTGTTTGAGTTTGCTCCCCTGCTAACGGTGTATCTTGTTTATCTTCCCTTTCTGTTGGAGGGCTGCATAAACCAGAATCATCCTCTTCCGAGGTAAGAGAATTTGTACCCCATCTACATTTGCCTAGTCTAGCTGCCTCTGACAGATCAGCAGTTTCATTAAAGGAGCTTTCACTTCTATTAGTGTAATCTGGAAAGCTGGGTGGAACAAGCATTCTCCACGATCGTCTGTGCTCCTTCTTTTCGGTGTGAGACTTTGCTTTGGGCAACCCAGCCGTCCGAATTATATCGCTGTTCAGTTTAAGAGCATCAAAGATCATTTTTTCATCTAACTTGTTGGCTTCACGGCTTCGGAGCTCAAAAACACTGGAAGAAGTAAGAGCACCATTGGAGCACAAAGTACTGATGTCCAGTGTTCTGTGACTGTAGGGTAAGGTCCTGTCTGTGAAATGCCTCGAAGAGAGGCTGCCCTTAGAGCCTGAATCAATCTGTTCATTCAGCCGCACAGTGTCATAGATAGACCTCTGGGGAACGTAGCAGTCTTCAATATTTAGATCTTCATCTTCTTCCCCTTTGCCAACACATGGAGGATTCTGACGTAGACAGTCTGGCCTGCTAAGTGGCTTCCCCATGTTGAAAGTAATCACACAAGTATACCTCCGCTTTCACAGATTCAGGGCAAACATTTAAAAAACACTAGCAATCTGAAGAAATAGTAAACTTGCCCTTAGCATAAGATGCATAGATACAAAAATATACATCATAGTGGCTGAGGTCATTCAGTATCAGTGCATCCATTTAAATTTGACTTTACCTGGATATGAGGTTTCCCACCCTCCCAAAATATAAAGTGCTTCAGTAAGAAAGTAATAGAAATGTCCCAATGTCACAGAAAAAACAAATTATAGCAGAAACCAGCAGTAGCCAAATATGTCAAACATTCAGTGGAAGGCTTCATTTATTTTTCCAGGTCAGAATCCGTATCTGAAATCTCGCAAATAAGCCTTCAAACGAACAAGTGTTACAGAAGGCGGTGCATTATCTTCTGTACATGACTGCTTAACTGTAATCCATTTAGCTGGCTTGCAGGGTCCCATCTTCTTTATAAATAAACCATGGTATGGCAGCTTAAAAAGACAGAATCCACAGTGGCTTGTATGGTCCTGACCAAGGCACGGACAAAATCCTGGGGGGTAATAAGTTAAATCCAGAACAGTAAGAATAATAAAACAGCCCTTTACTTTTTTGGCAGTAGCTATAAATAACCTCGATCTGAAAGGCAGCTTATCCTCCTCTTGTAACAGGCTTGTTCGCGGTGCCTCCACAAGTCCCGCAGGAAAACATCACTTTCCAGCAGTCAAGCCAACGCGTCCTTTTGAGCAGACCGTCGGAAGACGAATGTTTCAGCCCGATTCTCCCGATGCCATCCTGGAGAGCTCTTTAAGGCAGCTGCAGAGCCGAGCAAGCGCGGCGCGTTCCCCGAAGGCACGGCAGGTTTACATTCGGCAGGTCCCGACTACAAGAGGCAGCTAGCGGGCTGCCCTCGCCTCCTCCTCATTTCTGAGGCGCAGCCGCTCAGGAGCCGAGGGAGGGAAATCCCCGCCGTGCAGCGCCGGCGCGTCCCGCCCTGCGCGGCCGCCCAGCGCCCCGGCTCGCCCCGCTGCGGCCGCCGGGAACGCCCCGCTTCGCTCCGCAGCAAACATCGGCCACCGGCCCGCCCGCGCCCGGAGCGCCGCGCTGGGGGCTCCCCCGGGGGCTCCCCTCCCTCCGTCCCTCCCCGCCGCCCCTTCTCTCCGCAGCCGCCCGCGCCTCCGCGCCTCGCTCGGTGCCGTGCCGGGGGCTGGCGAGCGCAGGCGGCGGGGAGGCTTCGCCGCCCGCCCGGCGGTGACATCACTCCCGCCCCAGCCCGCTCCTGAGCGCCGGGGGAGCGGCCGACACCGCTCCGGCCGCCTGCCCGCCCCGGAGAAACTCCGGGAAGGAAGCGGCGCTTGGACCGCGCCCGCACGCCATCGCCCCCTCTCATAAAGCGCTCATTTCAATGGAGGCTTCCTTTCCAAAGTTACACCGAAACTTCACCTCTGTAATACATAGAGAAATCCGCCAGACTCCCTAGTGTTTAGATTAGGTGTTGGAATAGTGACACATTGCTCCACCTGACATGCAAAGAGAGATGTTCAGTTTTGACTGTTTTCAGTCTGGTCATTAGCCCTGAGGCAAGAGCTTAGGGTGGCGTTAGATGACAGGGCAGCCACTCCTGAAGAATCCAGCTCCCACTGAAAGAAACACTGAAATATTGGGGGGGGGGGGGGGGGGGGAAACCAAAAAACAAACAACAAAACCAAAACAAACAACCTATATCTGAAAGACCTTGTCCTTTTTTTTTTTTTTTTTTTTCCCCCCTCCCGTGGGGTTATTGGAGTCCAAAACTAGCCTATCGGGACAAAGATTCCCGCTTGGGAAATTGGCATCTTTTAAATACAGTTCAACCCTAGCTCATAACCTACCTACACTTCTATCTAGCTCATAACCACGGAGGAGAAGGGTTGGGAGACTCACAGGTAACTTGCCAACAGCACGGGAGGAGCTGCCGTGGCCAAGCAGCTCCACTCCAGTGGAAGCCAAACCTCGAGTGACCCGAGCTGCTGGTGTGACAGCAGCCAGCAGTTACAGGGACAATTCAGATCTCAATTTAAGGACAGCATAAGGCACTTAGTGCTGAAATTTAACATAGTGCATTTGCTACAATCAGCTCGAGCTTTTCCGCATTAAGCAGGATACACTGTATGCAAGGAATACAAACATACCACACTTTATGTTTATTGAATTGCTTAATAAACAGTCAGCTACATATCAAAACACTAAGGCCATACAAAACAAATTCTCTCTTCCTCCTCTCTGGTGAGCAGCCATATAACATTTGGATTATGCCAAAGAGGTAATCACCTCTGGATTCTCTAGCAGAGAAGATACTAAAATGGTAAAGATGTGAAAGGAATTTTAGATACTTTTGATGAAAGGTCCTATCATCCATAGTTATTTTCATCCAAAACAACCAAAACCAGATAGATCCCTGCTGAATTCAGAAAGTGCTGCATGATTTTATAGGAGAAGCATATAGCTGAAACTGGTCTGTATTTATTCAACAGCAAAATTATTTTCACAGTTAAAAAATAGTTTACCATTTTTCACTGCTTTAGCTGAAGGCTTTTGTATTACAGATAAGTCACTTTCAAAATGCAACTCTTAAAAAAAATTTAATACTTCGTTATATTACCTTTGCTTTTCACTACAGACCTTAACTATAGTGAAATCCCATTGAAGATTTTAGAATCTTATTCTAGGGTTTGTAATCAGGGCATGGGATATGCAACACTTAGCTCAAAGAGAAACTTAAAGAGAAACTTCTGATTATGCTTTCAACATTATTTGCCTCCAAAAATCAGAGGACTGACAGGCTCTACATGACTTACAAGACGTGTAGATGTGGCATTTAGGGACACAGTTAACGGTTGACTTGGCAGTGCTGAGTTAACATTGGATTTGATGTTCTTAAACGTCTTTTCCAACCTAAACAATTCTGTGGTTCTATAACATAAGCCAATTAAAATCTTAGTTCAAGCTCATTGGCAGGACTACTCAGGCTACCTAAAGATTCCCATAAAGTCCAATTAGAAGGCAACCTCTAATGACTGTATCTACTTTTAATCCAAAAATAAAAGCAAAATTCAAATGAACCACATGCTCATGAAAGCTGTAACAGTGACACATTGGTTTTACTAAGAAGAATGACAGTACAAAGAATCGTGAATAAGTTTCAAAAAGTAAAATAATTACACTTTGGGTGTAAAGTAATTACACTTTCTCTATTTCAGAGAGAAACTAGCTGCAAATGCTTCTGCAACTGCAAGCATTCTAGCACTGTGCAGCTACTCAAACCCAGAGTGTTTGGTTCAGTCCATTTGCACAATTCTTTTTTGTTTGCTTTTGAAGAATGGTGGCAGACTCAGTGTACCTTAACAAACCTAATTTACTGAAATTTCCTTTCAGGACTAATCTACACACTGCATACAAACTTTAGGGTAAAAAGTGTCTTACAAAGCCAAGTTAATTACTAATTTTTTAATGCGTGTTTTATATTAATTGAGATAAATTCTTCATTTGATTATACTCTTCCTGAAGTGAACTAAGAGTCTACTTTGAAATGAACTGCTCTGAAGATTTTCATTTACAGAAGGTAGATTTTATAACTGCATTGTAAATAAATATAGTTTAACACTGACAGCAACTACTTGAAATTCAACACTGATGGCAACTACTTTCAATTTAACACTCTGTATCAACTGGAGTAAGTACATTACAAAGAAGAAATATAAATAAAACAAGTATGCATATGCATTTTTATATATATATATATATATATATATAAAAATAAAATACAACTCAAAGCCAGTTTATTAAAAAAGCCCAAAACATTATGTGTTTTAATGTCATGCCAAGAAGTTGCACGCAGCTCTAACTCTTTGTACATAAAAATTGGTTAAACCACAAAAACCACCTCTGGCCCATTACAGGAGATCCTTCCCTGAAGAGAGTGAAGATTTCATGCTAATAGATCATTACCGAAGAACAAGTCTTTAGCTTTCCTCTTGAGGAATTGAAGTTGACTGCAGCTGACCACAGAAGCTAAAGACAGAAGGAGCCAGACAGAGGTTTTGTGGCACAGCCACATTTTCAGGTTGTGTTTGCGTACGTGCGCAAACGTGTGAGCAAACACAAACACACCACGAGCAGAGCAGGATCTGGGGGATCCAGTCTCCCTACAGTTTGCTGCCTCAGGTAGAACTGCTCTTGGGGAGGGAAAAGAGAATAAACATATAGATACTGTCATTTCAATATGCCCCAGTAGCACTGACACCAAGCATTAGGAGAGTTGATCCCTATCCTCCTGCTGTCAGTATCCCTTCACTAACTACACTCTCATTTAGTAAAATTTCCTGTTCTGGTTTCCCTATTTCCTTTCTTCAAAGGCTCCTCGCTCTGATGTTTTATTTCTCCATTTGCTTTTCACTTATTTAAACACTTCACTTTTTCATCATTCTTCACCTCCTGTTTAATGGCATTGTGTTTTTAATCATAAGCAAAAGCATGGCCTAAAATAGTTGCTTCAAGCAAAACACATTTCTAAGCTTATAAATATCTAATATAAATATAATCCCAGAGTAGACTTCTGCATATAAACATGCTGCTATCACTGTTCTCCTTTATGCCTCTCCAGGATTTTTTTGTCTCTTGTGTTTCAGGCATGCTGTTCCCTCACTGCTCTGCACAGGTCTCTCACTCCCAAACTGCTCAACTGCTGTGTTGTGTCCAAAGCCCTGGTGATCTACAACACTGGGACAACACACAGGGAACTGGATTTTTCTACCATCTGCTCATGAGGTTGTAACATTCCAGAAATATTTTTCTTTATAATAACATACATATTTGTACATATACGATTTATTGTATAAAATACCTATTAACAAAGACCTGAAGATGTACCTAATGTTTGAAAATGTAAGAAACGTGGTGAAATCGGTGATCACAAACTGCCTGCAGCTGAAGACCCATACAGCCAACGTAAGCAAGAGCATTCACAGCAGGAGCTGTTGTTATTTTCCAATATCCAAAGTGTTTTACTAAACATATACAAAGAAAAGCCATTTGTTTCTCTTTTGAATTGAGATAGACTTTTTAGAATAGAGTGGCATACAATTTTAATCCTCCCAGTCTAATGCAATCTCCTCATAATGTAACTATTTGTTCAAGATTTTTGTCTCTATTTATGCATTCTCAAAGATCATCAAAACTCATAGTAACTTCCATTTGAAATTCCCAGATGAAAGTTTTCTGGTTTAGTTTTCCTTTTCGTTACGGCTTCAACAAGCAAAATGCACCCTCTGTTGGGCCAGCCACGTAATCACTCTTTTCCAAGGTCATAAAATTTTTAACAGCATAGCTTTATCATTAAGTGTCAACTAATGTACAAGTCTTACAAACATTTGAATCAATATTATATTGGAAGGAAACCAAAGCAGTGCGGAATATTCACTGCTACTATATAGCCATTATATAGCTTACTATATAAGCCATGCTTACATCTATAAATCTTTCTGGTGAGCACTGGAAATTCATTTCTTGTAACCTAACCTGCGCAAATATCTGTACTTATCTCAGCAGCAAAGCTCAATTAACACTCACTATCACTGCAATGCTTTTTTTTTTTTTTTTTTTTTTTTTTATTTTTTTTTTTTTTTTTTATTTATAGGATGTTTCTAGGTAAGGGTGGAATTCAGTGAGGTAAAACTGACCAGTGTATCAGAATAGAAAATGGCAAAAGGTAACATCTTAAACCTAGATATGCTGAAACTTATACCCAGGCGACAACACCCTAAACTACTCAGATGAGCAAAGTGAATGTGGGCTGGTAGGTGAACACTGGAGTCTAAAATTCACACCACTGTGAAGAAGAAAGTTGTGTCATACATGGACATCAAATAGAGACAATATGCAGTTTCTCAAAAACAGAAAGGCAGATGGATTACAGAAGGTAACAAGATCGTGATGAGAGGTGAAGAGGGAATTGGGGTGCAGGAGCCAGGAGCTGAGGTGCAAAATTCCCAATGTCTGCCAAGCTGAAGCAAAGGAAAGCTCTGGAGCATAAGATCCCCATTTAAAACAGATAAAATGCATACAGACAGAACAGACTACTGTGAAACAAGACTCCTCTAAGATCTGCACTTAACCAGTCCCTACCACTACGATGTTTAATAAAATGGTATTGTGGTAAAATACTTTATAATAAGAAGAAATCAATCTTCCTACCTTGAATGTATTCAGCTGCTGATTAATAGCCTCTGTTTCCATTCCAACAGGACCTTGTGACTCTTCATGTTCTTCAGCTCTCCCAAGCAGAGTGGAAAATTCTTTTAGCTTACTGTAAAACTCCTCAACACGACAAATAGTACCCTCCACTTGATCTTCCCTGGATTTTGCTCTGTCTAGTAGCTTGTTGCACTGCTTATTTAGAGCTTCCAAGTCTCTCTTTATACCAACAAGATCAGGAGAAGCTTCAGCTTCTGTGGCTAGCATAATTTTACAGTTTTTATTAGCATTTTCATTATTCATTATAAGATCCTCCAACTTTTTCATGAAATGTTTTATGTCCTCTCTCTGTGATTGCAGTACCTTGAGATTTCTCCCCACTGGAGCCATGCTATCAAGTTCATCATCAAACTCTGCAAACTGAGAGAACATCTCTCGGATGCTGTTTTGGAAATGGCCAATTCCCTGAAGTTTGGTCTCTAGGAATGAGCACCTATCCTCAACTTGCTGCTTCACTGCAGTGTATTCTTGCTCCAAAGATTCAGCTTGGAGTAAGAGGTCAGAAACACCTGCTGAATCAGAAGCTTCTACCACCAAGTCTTGGGCAAGCTTTTTTGCCAAATCAATGTGAGGCTTTAAAGCTTGCAAGGCTTTCTGCTGGGCCTGCATCATTGTCAGGTGTTTGTTACTGAATGACTGAGGTCCAAGTGAGTCATGAGCTTCCAGATGCTCTTTGGCACTCTTAAGTTGTCTTTCAGTTTCCCTGGATGAGTCCTGAAACTCTTTCAGTCTTTGTGCCATATTTTCCAAGCACTCTCTCTTCTTATGTAACTGCTCTGTAACCACTTTCACATTCTGATTCAGCATCTTAGTTTCTTCTTGAAGAATTTCTTTATCTGTTTGACTTGCATTGAGCAAACTTTCAGCAGAATTATTTAATAGTTCCACCATCCCATGGTGTTTATCCAGGTCCTTCTGCCATGCTCTCACCTGAACTATAGAATCCTCTATTTCAACAGGATTTATGCCAACTTTTAATTCACACAGGTTGCTTTGGCACTTCTCTATCCACGGCTGCAGGTTTTCTACATGCTGCTTATATTTGAGGGCTTTCTCCAGACAATCTGCTAATTTATCTTCCCTTTCTTTTACCTGTTTATTCATTTCATCCCAGTTATTCTTGAGTGTGGCAATTTGGGATTGTAACTCTGCTTTGTCATCTCCTTGAGTCTTCTGTAAGATACTTTCTCCTTCTGCAATAGTTCTTTCATATGAACTAATCTGATCTGTCATTGTCTTCTTAAAATCTTTCTGTTCTTCAATTAGTGACTGCAAGGCATCAAGTTTGGCTGACACAGGACGAGCCTGGTTCAGCTCTTCTTTCTTTTTGCTTAACCAGGCCTGAAAGTCCTTAGACATTTGCTGGAACTGATGAGAAGTGGTGTATGCTGACTGAAGCTGCTGAACATGGTTATCTACAAAGGAGAAGGCAGAACAGAGGTTCATTAGCAGAATCTGCTAGTGTTCAGGGGGAAAAAAATAACTAATATTGATTCTATTATGCATGATCGTGAATTTAAAGAAAACCAGTCCTTAGTATGTGGAGCCTGACTGGCAGCCAATCAAGCTTCTTGCAAGGGGCAGACTCATTCCTGTAATGCAGAAGAGCAGTGAAGGCACTAGGATGTGAATCAAATGAGGTGAGCTTATCCAGTCTGTTTCTACAAGGATGCCATTTGGGCAGATTTTGGTGGTAAAAAACATGCAATCGTGCTTCATGGTTGAAGTGTAAGCACAGGGAGAATTAAGTGGTATAACCTGGTAGTGCCTAACCCATGGCAATACATGTCTCTAGGGAGATTCTTTGAAATTCCTTGTGACCAGAGGAAATTAAAAACCCAAAACTGAGGCTGCTAGGGAGAGCACAGTATGATAGAACTTGCTCAGTTCTGTTGTTCACAAGGTTCAAAGGCTGCAGGTTACCAGTCCCCTTCTGTCACAGGCAGTTTTATACAATTACCATGGTGTTTCACTACACCATTAACTGGTGTTTGCACAGAAATTATCATTTTGGCTTATACTCTGCCCCTATGAAGTTGGGTAGCTCAATGAACTACTTTTGGTAGTTCTGATTCAGCGAAGATGCACCTGAAGGAAGACATGACAAAAGCAGCCTTGCTATTTTACTCCCAGTTCTCTCCCAAACTATTCACTAGAGATCCCAAGCATTGTTCTTGTCTTTTCAAGGCAGGGGGATTCTTCTAAATTCTAATGTACAACTGATGGGGGGTTGGACTGGATAGAGAGGCAGGCTCAGGCTCAGTTCACTCAACACCTCTGTCACAAACTTTTGCCTTACTTTATGCCTTAGTTACAGTTTTTCTTTAAATAAATACTAACCTGATTTTTGCTCAATATCCTTAAATGATTTTAAGATGCCGTCTAACTGTCTTGTAAGTTCTGCTTTCAAATACTCTTCCCCAACCAGTGCCGACAGCTCTTCACAAAGAGCTTGTGCTGCACTTATATTCTTCATTTCCTGCTTTATTTCCTCCTTCATTTCTTTAGCAATTTCCAGCTGTTGTTTCACAGCATCAGGTTGTGTACTCACAGCCAGGCTGCTGCTGAGTTTGCTATCCAAGGCACTTAGCTTATCAGACAGACTTCTGAGTAAATTTTGATACTCTGTGCTTTTCACAATGGCTTGGTCAATTCGGTCACATCTCTTCTTCAGCTGGCTGGTTAGACTGTCCCACTTTTGTGCCACAGCTGCCAGTTGCTCTTTTACAATTTCATGTGAGGGTGGATGTTCACCAGGTCTCTCCAGAATCCCTTGCCCAGCCATAGTTAGCTGCTCATATTGTGGCTTTCTGGTGTCAAACTCTTTGAGCAGAATCTAGGAAAAAAGGAGAATTTTAAAATGAATTTACTTCATGAGAAAAAGAAGTGCTTCTGACAAAAAAAAAAAAAAAAAAAAAAAAAAAAAAAAAAAAAAAAAAAAAAGGTAGAATTTGTTGTAGCTAAGCTCTATTATTGAGTGTATCCAAGTTTAAAAAGCCAGTGAAATAAATGGGCCTTCTACATAATATGTGTTATTTACAAGTATTTACATCAAAGAAACAGAAAAAAATTAGGTGAATTTACACATCATCTAATAGAAATTCAACCAGGAGATACAAGTAAACAATGAATTCTGTTAATACTATAGTAATTAAGTAACCACACCAAGCAAAGTAAGTGCTGTTTAGTTTCAAGTAGTGTCTTCTTTCCTAGAGAGTTTCGATATTTGTCGTAAGAAAGAACTTCAAATAAGATGAATTCTGACATAATATCACAATGTTTTATTATAGAACAGAGACTATTTGGCTAATTCACAGGATGAATGAAAGTGTAGTGTAAGACCTTTTAAGTTAATACCACTGGTCCTCAGTATTTTCTTATTTGGCAGTAAGTCACTGTGCTTGCAAAAGAAGAGACAAATGTAATGGTTATACTTTACAGAACATTCCAAACCCTCTCTAAGTCTATTAGGTTGATTTTAAGGACTGTGAAGCAATACATGATAGTCTTATGTCATCTGTATAGACTTCTGAAGCACTTACAAACCACTATTGAGTCATAGTATTTCACATAGTATTAGCACATAGGTCATGTTTTCAACACTTCATTTTAAACAATATTGATATTAAAGCTTTAATTACACTTTTTTCCAAAACAAATAATTTCCCATCAGTTTAGAATAATTTGCAGCAATAGAAATGTTTATTAACATTTATATGTTAAATGTTCATTAAAATTAAATTAAATTAAATTTTCTACTTTCTGCAACCTCATCTGATTCCACATTTACTTTCTTTTGTCTGCAGTTTGCTGTGTTGCTGTCAGTAAATTACTCCACTTTTTCTTCATACTTTTTCTTCAGTCTTTGAAACTCTTGGCCCCATATCTATCCACAGTACTGCATTTCACTTGCCTTCATATTTTTGTTAGGTACTGACACGGTCAAGGGAATAAAATCTCAAAAAGCTAGTTCTAACCACAGACTATACATGAGGAATGACAGTAAAATGTCAAATTAATAAAATTTAAAGGGACATTTTCATTTACTACAGAGAAACTAGAGTATGGTCAAAACAGAAAAGATGTCTCAGAGGATCAATGTCTCCTCAAAATTTTTCTTTACCTGTTCTGATCTCTTTTCACTCTTATGATAATTTTTTCTTTTAATTACTGTAGTGAAGTATGACATCAGCTGATACCTAAAGATTAAAAATCTAATGGCTTATACTAACCATGCTCTGCTCTAGATGCAAAATAGTACTTTGCTGATAGCAAAAAGGCAGAAGAAACTTAAACGAATAATGTGTTGGCACTACTCACCTGAACCTGTTGCTTTTGTGTATTCAGCATATTAGGATCAATTGATAATGGTCCCAGCACACTGACCATTAGCTCCTTTTCTACAAGCCAGTGCTTTAGCTGAGCTTCTGCTGTCTGGAACTGGATCAGGTAATTTGAAGACTCCTCCAGTTTTTGTTGTCTCTCAGATGTAATTTGATTGAGTTCTTTCCATTTGGAATCTAACAATGATAATGTTAACACATTGCATGCATGTTCTAGAGGATGGATTGTGAGACAGCAGGCTATATATGAAACGTAAACAGAGCTCGCTCATAAGGCTTCACACTGATTAACTCCAGATGCATTACTCCAGTGACTCTGCAAATAACACCTTTTAAAAGTCAGACCCACATACACTTGGATGGCAGTCAGCCACATGTGGAATTTTTAGAGCAATGAATATTCAGTATGTAGTAAAATTATATTGGAATATTACTAAATCAAATATACCCAAATTTAGGCTTTGGTCTCAAATGATATAGAAGGCAAAGGGTCCTACTCAGTTATAACTCAGGTGCCTGATTTCGATAGACAAATCTCCCTGTGTATTCAGTAATAAAGCCCCATAAGTTCTCAAGGGTGATCAGAACCCCAGAATTAGACTGGCTCTGAACAGCCCTCTGAAAAAGCCTAACTCTTTCAAATGTCATTTAAAACCATTCATCTAACACATCTGAAACAGGTACCTAATGATGGGCAATGAGCGTACTTCTGTATACAGGTATTTCAAAAGCAATGTGTGAGTTTGGGTTCACACTTCACCAGTCTGTGGTCTTTTCCACTATGGCAAGTGGCTTCCAGAGCAGCTTTTGAGTCTTAGTCTTGTAACTCCCCCCTTCCCCTCTGTGATACTGTCAGTGCTTGCTCAGTCAGCTCTCTTATTTTGCTAACTCTCCCTGTCCCTGATTTTCATCCGTTTCTTACAACTCCTTTTGCTGCTGCACAGTCCTCTGCTCATTTTGTATTAATCCCCTTTCAACAACTAAAGGTCTGTTGGAGACTTTACCTGCCACTTAAATTTTTCAGTTTTACTTACAAGCAGGACAGATTGGAAAAATTCTCAGCTTCTAAATTACTGTTGGTGTAGCAATGGAAATGCCTATCACTATGAAACAAGATTGACATACAATGCTATTGACCTATAATTTGTTTAAATATGACTAACATAAAAATAATTTTTAAAAGCTCATGACAATTACGCACTGCAATATCTCAAAATCTATTGACCAAACATGGTCTTTTTTTTAAATTGGCTTTTAAAAAAAATTTTAGCAAAATTTATAGTTTTAGAAACAGCAAAAAACCCACCAAACCTACAAAATGCCAAAAGATGCTAGTTCATGGGGAAAATACATGCAGAAGAGCACTACCAACAATTCAAACCACTCTCTACATGAAATTAGTATCACCTTAATTTGTTATATTTTGTAAAAGAACAGAATATATATGTTGCTTGTAACTGGCCAGTCAAGTTTTAGCTGCACACCATTTGAAAAAGATAAAGCTTCTTAAACAGGGAGTCAAGCTATAGCCCATGGACATCACTGGAATTACTTCAGATCTACACGCTTGCAAATGGAATTATTTCCACAGAATTTAAGAGGTAAGAGGAAACAAGGTATTAAAAGTATTTGTTATTGCTAATAAATTAAAGAAAAACTCATAATAAAATAACTTCCAAATCAGTCAGAGCTATAATATAGCTTTATTGAAGTACCTATTTTATCCAATGTCTGTCTCCACTTAGGTGCCTCAGGAGAGTCAGGGTTCTTCTCCAACAGCTCTGTAACTTTGTCCTTTAGTTCCTGCACTTTATTTGCACTTTGCTTTAATTCAGTTTCAAAAAGCTGAAAATATAGGGGATAAAATAAATAAATAAGAGGCTAAAGAAGAATGGTAAAGTTTGCAGTCCATCATACTGAGGTGCCAAACATGAAGATAAAAAAATAAATATGTAGCCTGTATATACTACTTTTCTGCTGTGAATCTCAAAATAAGTTATAATGACATATGTTACTAGTCAATTTGTTTGGAAGAGAGAACCTGACAGATATAAACTAGATTAGTAATTAAAAGCTTGATTTGAACAAGTGACACAACTAGAAAGATTTGGATAAATAAGATTCATTAGGTCCCATCATATTCACATATACTTGGGATCTATTTATGTACAGAAAGCAAACTGGTTAATGCAAAGTACAGCTCACAGCAGAAATAACCCAGTTAGTTCTGACAGACAGAAGTATGGTGTGGCCTCATTTACCTCAGCAGAAGTCCTGCTATCACAGACAGACTATTTAGTGTAGATCCCCTAAACCCATAGTTTAAAGAGAATCAGTGTTTTATCTGTAAACCTAACAGAAGACTGAGATACTCTAGCAAATCCTAATTAATGCTGTTCTTGCAGACAGAAGTGAGTGTTTCTTATATGCCTGGGGAAGGGCATATGAATGTTCTTAAGTAACAAAGCTTGCCTCATGAAGCTGCTTTTTAATTATCCAAAACCCACAAAAATAAACACTGAACAAACTGTACTTGATTTAGAACATCTAGTAAAAAGTCCAATGCATCAGATGACTCTTGCCTGAGCACTCACTCAGTTTTCCAACTGTTTGTGAATACTTTTCTATTACTACACTGCGGGTTAGATGATCATGATTGCTTTGCACATTCTCCATTAAGAAAAAGGAGCTTGTTTTCTTTCACACTTAGTCTGAATTTTAGGATTGAATGTTATCCAACTCTGAGGAAATTGGTAGCTGGTCAGGTTAATTTTTAAGGGTGACCCGCCAAATATAAAAGAAACTCAGTTAAATCTAATTCTGTCTTTGTTTATATACAATCACAAGCAAGAAAGGAATTTTCCCTATCCATTACATTTCCCTTTACAGATGGACCTTACATGTGTAAATATTGTCCTTCATTGCTAGGGAAGCATATGTCTCCAATGCTGAAACAGGACAGAAGCTTACTGCTGATTCAGTGGTTTTCTCATATCAATAATAAAGGGGGAAGGAGGCTGTTGTGCAGCTATATAACTTAACAAGCATGACAGGGCTGCTGAAGAGAAACACTGCCTTGGAAGAGAATAAGCCGCTGCAGCTGCAGAGACCGGGAGGTCTGCGGAGCGTCAGTGAGCCAGCAGCTGCAGAAACAGCTTTTGGACAGATACAGCTCTTCAGACATTGCAAGTAATCTATTATAGACCTCTAAACCACTAAGATGAAAAAAGTTTATTGCCTAATCAGTATAGCCTCACCTTTTCAAACTGCTCACCGAAATTATTATATTCTGACCTGCAAAACTCATTCTCCCTGACACAGTGCTCCTTTACTCCACTGACACAGTTTGCCAGATTTGCTCTAAGCCTGACTAATATGCTTAGTAGGATCATTTAAATACTCCCTGCAACATTAAGCTAGGCTGAGATATCAGCCATTTCATAGCATCTGCCTAATAACTACAAGAAAAAGTATTTGTTTGAAAGCACAATGTACCTTATGTTGCTCAACTTGGGCTTTAACCGCTTCACTATCTGTTGGAGCAGCTTCCCAGTCTGATGCAGTTTTGTCCATTTTTTGCAACCAGTGCATCATTGAGGCCGATTCTTCCTGAATATTTTGCATTTTTGAAAGCATACTTTCTAGTTCTGAAATCTTTTCATTCAATAAAACTCCCAAATCTTCATAGCTGTGATTTACATCAGACATAGCTTGTTGAACAGTTGTCAGTTCTGTAAAGAGAGGTGCACGAAGACTGTGTTAGAAGTTACAAGCCCTTGAAACAATACTGAATGTACAGAAACAGTCTTGAACAGTACTCTGAGTTACAGTAGGTAATAGTCCTCCAAATAAGAAGTCACTGAATATGTTAGAATTATTTCCAATCCACTCTATATGTGGCAACACTACACCTGAATGAGCTAATATAAGTTCTTATTTGCAAGAAGTTATTTCAGAGAATTCCTTTTTTCAATACATACAAGTGCACAGACACATTTCAATCTTCCTACCCACTGATCTTTTAGTACTTTAAGTAACAATTACATGAACAAAAGTTGAATATACTGGGCTACAGTTCAGCTACTATGAAGTCCTTATATAAAAGTTCCTTTGTTTCTATGAAAGAGTTGGTCACAATGATACAAATGTATATAAAACGAGTGTCTTTGTATATATATATTTTTTGTGTACAGGTATGTTGTGAATGCTGGTGGATGTCGAAGTTCCAATCCCCATTGAAAGGTATTTCTCAAAAGTCATGTCTTATATTAAAATAGCCATCCCTTTATATATATTTATAAAAGTATATAATGATTTAGAAAACAAAGCCAGATTTGGTTGGTCTTCAAAGAAAATAATGAGATGGGTATTGTTATAATTACTTATAATATCATGACCTAGTCAATGTAGTTGTCTTATGTGATGGTGATGTGAAATTTCAGTCTAATAATGACTGCAACAAGCAGATTTATGTGCAACATTTAAAATATACTTCCATATTTAACAGTAATTGGCAAGCAACATTCCTTTATCACATGCTGAAATTTTTACTGACCTTTATTTTTCAAGAAATCCTGAGTTCCTGGAGCTCCTCCTTCACCATTTAAAATTGTGCCACCTGTGGATCAGAAGACATGAAGTCTCTTGCTTATCTGAGCCTTTTCCCACCAAACCCCCAGCATTTCCTGGGGTTCCTTTCCTCTTCAAAGCAGCATGATCCATTACAATATCAAGAACAAAGCTCCAGCCAGCCAGTGCTGGTGGTATCACAAAGGCAGAACATGTGCATAGTGGGTGGGGTGTACATGCATGCACTTAGAAGGGTGCACTTATATACATATCAGCAGTGCTACTGCTCACAGTTCTGTACTGAACAACTGACCAGGGCCAAAGGTTTATGCCCTAGCTATGAGGCCTGCTCACATCCAGACTGCTAACATCACTTCCTTCCTCTCCCCATAAGGACCCTGTTCCCTACTGAGAACACAGTTTTACCCAGCTGTGACAGGTATAGTCTGGGAGAGGACGAGCTGGCAAATGCTGCAACTGAGGAGAGCACTAAACATTAAACAGCAAAGAGGCCCAGAGTGCTTATTGCAGACACAACCAAAGGCAATGCTTACTTAGGGTACCTTTACCCACCAGAGAAGTGGCTGAGATACAATTCCTGGAGGTATTTATAAACATGTATGTGTGCCACTTGGGGACATGGTGTAGTACTGGACTTGGCAGTGCTGAGTTAATGTTTGGACCTCGTGATCTTAAGGGTCTTTTCCAGCTTAAAAAGATTCTATGGTTTATGTGCATTGTAACCGCACAGAAAGCTCTCGAAACCAACTGGATTAACCCCTCCCTATCTTGTCATAAGCAAGACTCAAGCATGTGCTCCATGATAGGAATTGCAATGTGGCACTCTTACACCTGAAGTCCTTACTGTTGCTCGGAGGCAGCCACTCACCTAGCCCACTAATAAACCATAATATCAGAGCTTCTGAAACCAGAGTTAATGGGCTTTGTAAATGGAATCAGACCAAAGAGCAGGGCCACATGATCACACTGCAGAGAACTGTGAGGAGAATCACTTCCCGCTCTCCTGCACATATGTATTCCCAGAAGAGCAATTAACAGAGGAAGATTAATGGTTGCCCTGGAAAAGGCTATGCATCCAACCCCCAGTACCAGCTGGACAGTGAGGACTACATTAGTGGCAGCTGGAGGATGGCAAGAGAAAACAAACCAGATAAGAGAAATCACAGGCTCCGGCCAGAGTCCTGTAGAACTTCACGCTCTTTTAGCTGGACTATGGTATTTATAGCTGTGATAAAGTGATACACAGTACAGCTCTTGTTAAAGAGAGCAAATGTTCTGATCTGGAGGATTATAGCTGCTCTTATGTGATAGCTATTTAACTATTTTTTTCTATCTGGATGCATAGGAGTAGAAAAAAGGCAGAGGAATGAGCCCAAATAGATCATAGAACATTCGAAAATGTTCTTTGAAAGAATTTTATTTGAAGTTAGGAAAAAAAAAAAAAAACCAAACAAACAAACAAACAAACAAAAACCCCACCAAAACCAGAGGCAGCTATTACAAAGAAATATAAGTGTTCTACTTTTGCCCAATAGGTATCCTCTGTCAGTCCCCAAACTCCCAGTCATCTGCAGATGACCAATAAAGGTCAACACACTTGAATTTATTTCCAGACCTAGTCAGTTCAAGAATTGACTAAAAAAACGTGCTTATTGCAATTAAAACACCCAATGTCCTTAAACTATGTCTGGAATGATACTTGGCAGAATTACTGGTTTCTGTAAAACAAATTAGTATTTAGCACTAGAGTAAAAAAAAATCATGGAAACAAACTTGCTATCTTTAAATTATGATTATCAGTAGAAATTAGCTGAAGGTCTAGACAGAAAACACATTTTGGCCCAGGAAAATCACTCTGAGAATACAAAGTTGATTCCCTTCTGTGCTATTGTTTCAACTAAAACACTAATACTAATTATGATATCACATTAGGCTGAGTATGTTTACCTAGGCTTGTTTTTTGTATAAACCATCTCCTCATTACCCTTCTAACAAAAACTCCACGACTCCGCAAACCTGTGTTTGCTTGGTGTCACAGAATGTTCTGGCCATTAAATAGGTATCTCTGTGTAGGTACATCAGAGTTGGCAAAACAAGCTTTGTATTTCTCCTGCTTGCAGACTTGATGGATATGTGAGGCACTGAACACTGAATAAGAATAAGTCAGCTTCTCGTTCTCAGAAGCTTTCTGGGATGAGGTGAAGGCAACTGCGATACTGTCATTTTATTCACTATCTGGGAATTAAACAACAGCTCTAGGACATGCCAAACTTTTACATCAGCATACTTTTACATTCTTTTGGCAGAGTAAAACAATGAGAATGAGTGCTGAATTACTACAGCAGCTAGACAGTTGAAATCCAGAAACAATGGTCAGAAGAGATATGGCTAAATATTTTCTCACAAGCCATAATATTCAGAATGCTAATCCAAGAGTGAAGCAATATTAATTTCTGTTTTAAGGTTTTAAAAATCCTTGGAATGTTAGGCTTACCTGATTATACAAAAGCATACCTGATTTGGCAACTGCTCTCAGTTTTGCAGGAGAAGTCACAGCAGTGATTAAGTTACACAGCAAAGTTCCTCTGCTATTCATTTTCTGCAGTTCAGGTGCCTTTAATGTCCATTCATCTTTTAAATTCTGGTTAAGAAAGACAATGATTTGTTCATTACAAAACTGACTTCAGACTTAAGAAAATTAGTGTACAGAAAGGAATAACTTTGCTGCTTGGGAATCTGCTGTGAAACATGCAAAGCAAATAGGAATGAAAATGCAGACTGCAAGCCTCCTAGTCCCAATTACTGTGACTGCTTACACCTTAATTCTGTATTTCAACATTAGTAACAGATGCCTTATTTCCCCCAGCCAGATTTCACTTCTACAAAGGCTTACCAATGTATCTTCCAAAGGTTTCTTTAACTCCTCTGTATTCAGAGAGGGCTGTGCTGCTGGAATTCGTTCTGTTGTCTCTTTTATCCATTTCTTTAATGATTCTACAAGGAGCTCAAAAGAATCCATTTGTTTCTGACAAGATGATACATCCTCTTCTCTAGACAATTAAAGACAAAGGAATGACAGTATTCGTTCTAATAATTAAACCCACAAATATTATTAATCTGGTATTACTATTCCTAAATTCAAGGTGTCAAAAAGCTAATTTAATGGATATAAGCAGGATGTGTAAACCTAGTCATACTGCAAAGGTAGCTTCTATGGAATCTCGTACAATTTCTCCTTTTTTCAGTTTTTCTTTTTTCTCCTTTTACAGTTTTCCTTTGCAGCCTGATGCCAAATAGTACTCTAAAGCAATGTACACAAGCAGCAACTTATGTTCTATCACAGAAGGGGAGAAGTAGGGTTTTCTTAAAATTGCCAAGAATGCTGTGAATGTCACAAAATTTGAAAAATTACTTATCTTTACGGCCATTTTTAGAGCTCTTGGGCCAGACAGACTAACTACAGAGGCATTTTCAAATAGAATCTTTTCCTTCCAATAAAAAACTACTTACTTACTCTGGTCAACTACAATATCTTGAGATTGCATACAAAAGGATAACAGTAATCACAATGTTCACACTGTGTTATCAGCCAAAGTGGAAACACTTTGATTATTCAACTTACTTTTCTTTTATTGTCTCCTCTACCTCTTTGAATTTCTTTGACAAAGCATTTACTTTTTCTAATACCAGTGCTTTATCTCCAGGAAGAGCATGGAATGAAAGTTCCTCAAGGAGCTGCTTCAAAACTTCCAGATCCTTCTTGTGTTGTGCCAATTCTACACTAGCTTCCTGCAAAATAGAATTACATTCTTCATATTAGACTTTACAATCACTTGTTCAAAATTAAACTCTTGATTTTAGCAAACCAGCCAATGCTGGGAAAAAAACATGCCTTGTGTCTTATTTAATCACGCAGATGAGTCAGACTAAGAATGCCCAACACATTCAAATTGAATGCCACAGTACCTGCACGTATTGAGACACTTCACTGACATCCTTTCTGGGTGCCTCCGTCTCACTTAGTGCCTGGTTTTTCTCATCTAGAAATGACTGAAGTTTTGTTGACAGACCTTCAAATAACTCCACTTTAGTCTTCAATTCCTCCATTTTCACAAGCTTCTCTCTATGCTTGTTACTTGCTTCAGAAAACCGTCCTGCAAGTTCACTCATTTTAGCTTGCAGTGTGGATGCAGTGGATGGATCTGCTGTTTCCATGAACTTCTTCACTTTTTCATTCATAGTGTTTATACTGCTTTGGCGACCCGCAATGTCTTGTTCTAGCATCTGAAACATACAAGAACTACTTTGCATTGCTTGCAACTAAATTTTAAGGAGTGAGATTTGTCTACCATTTAAAGCAACAAATCACTACAGATAGACTATCAGTGTAATCTATTTCAGCTACAAAAAATCCTCATCAGCAGTTTCACTTCACACAACAGTCCTCTTTAGTAAGTACTTTGAACCCACAAAAGGTGCCAACCTAAGATTTTAATTCTGTCTTTAAATCTGAATTATCAAACAAATGTTTCGTTTTTCAAAGAATGCTACTTACAATGCTTTTACTGATAATGTCCTGAATAGCAGCAGAATTCAAAGGCACTTGATCTTGTTCTTTAAGGCTCTTTTCAACTCCTTCCATCCAATCCAGCATTTCATCCAAACCATCCTGCACACTCAGGGATCGTGTCAGAGTTACTTGAAGCTTCTCATTCCTTTCATTCACAGATTTGGATAAATTGTCATATCTTTCTACAATATCATCTGATAAAGAGAAGATATATTTCAATTTTTTCCTCTAGCCAAACTAAGCTTTTAGCTTACTTCACCAGCACTTGCCAGGTGAGTCAAAAATTGCTACGTTAGAATGAAGAAAACAAAAGTCAGCTTTAGTCAGTAAAAACATGGAAGCAAAGACCAACAACTTCAAACAGAGCCAAGAAACAAACTGGACAAGGGAAATGAGGAAGTAGCATACAGCTGTAGTGCCCAGTGTTAGAAACTGGTTTCCATGTAGCTCTAGCCTATGACAGCTTTTGACTGTTCCCAAGAAACAAAACAGCAGATCGTTAAGACAGCTCTTCTACAATTATGTCTCTTATGTTATTGTAAGATCTGAGAGGTTCTGTCAGATGGTTCTTCATTAGCCATCCAACACTTTCAAAATAGCTCTCTGAAAGTTACAAGCCCCATATACCTCCCATAGAGTTTTATCACCAACTCCAAAGAGTGAAGCCATAGTTGTTTTATTTTGTTGTTCTGCAAGTTACTATGGGATTCCATGAAGAGATAGATGTGTGATACACAGAGAGCATCTTCAAACTTCAGACAGTGGTGAATGGCATGCTGTGCTACTTCTCACAATTGATAGGAAAGAGTATTAGGTGTAAGTGATTTTGGTAGTGATAAGGTTTTTTGGCTCATGTGAGAGGAGGTCAGTTTCTGCCCCATGGAATACACAGGTGGTTCCAGCCAACTCCAGCTGACTCATCACAGGACACAGCTGAGCTCCTCAGCCAAACTGGTGGTGCCACTGGAAGAATGTATTTAAGAAAAAACACTGTAAGGGACTGAAAAATGAGGGAAAAGAAAGTATGAAAACAGCCCTGCAGATGTGAAGGTCAGAGAAGAATGAGGGAGAAGAGATGCTCCAGGTGCTGGAGCAGAGATTCCCCTGAAGCCTGTGGAGGATAAAGGAGCAGAAAACCACATTGCAGCACGTAGAGGACCCATGCTAGAGGAGGTGGATATTGCCTTAAGGAAACGCAGCTTTCATCCACACTGGAGCAACATCAGCCTGAAAGATTTCAGCCTGTGGAGAGGTCCCTCACCAGAGCAGGGGAAACGTGTGAGGAGGAAGCAGCAGCAGAGAAATTACAGACTGACCACAAGCATCCATTTCCCATCCACACTGCACTTTTTGGGAGGGAGGAAGGGGGACTAGCTGGGAAGGAAGGAGTGATGGTAAGCTTGGAAAAAAGAGTAGGGTAGAGGATGGTGTTGCTGTAATTTGTCTTTGTTTTCCATTTCCCAAACCTGTTTTGTTTGTAAATAAATGAATGGTAATTTTTGCCAAGCCAAGTCTATTTTGCCCAAGACAATAAAGAGTGTTTATCTGTCTTTATCTCAACCCATGGGCTTTTCTATCTCAATTTTTACCCCCATCCATTTGAGCAAGGGGAGGGAGAGAGAAGGTGGGTGGGCATCAGGCTGCCCACCCAAGTCAATCCCTTCATAGACTGTTTCTTAAAGTTAGAAGGAGGTAATTCCTAAGCTAAGCTAAGCAAACTTCAAATAACTGCTTGTAAACAGGTTCTTTGGAGTCATATTTCTCTGGAGAATTTATGATCCTCAGCAAATCACTACCTCTGCTCAGCAATCCCTATTTCTGTAAAAAAAAAGAAAAAAATTAAATGGCAGTGAAAAGCATATGGATCCATGTAGGAGAGAGACCAACAATTAAAGTACTGTGCTGTAATGACTTTTGACTCAACAAAACATGGACTTGAACAATGACATAAGAATGTGGAAGCTCTGTAATATTTCTCTCCCAGAACCTGCATGCAGACACAAGTGATAAAAAAGATGTATTAAGAAAAGCAAATATTTTACCCAGTGTTTTCTGAATCTCATCTTTGTCTGGTGTCAACTCTCCCCTTGTGTCCAATAACACTTCAGCAGCTTTTTTCAGTTTTTCTACAGCAATTTGGTGGTTAGACACTTGTCCCTGAAGAACCTGTAAAATTCCACTATTATCAGTTATGCTCTTCAGTACAGTTGATATTTAAATAAGCAAGACTTGAGATAACATCACAGAACTTAAATTTAGTGCTGGGAATAAACTAACTCAATTTGTGACCTCTCCTTAAGAAAGATCTTGACCAGTGGTTATGGCTGCTGTTAACCTTCTGACGCTTGTTTTAGTTCTTTCACCATCTTTTTTTTACCTTAGATTTTAGAATAAAACGTAAGGTAAAGTCTGACCCAACTTATCTCTTGCATGTAACTTCAAATGTGTCTTTTGATTAACTGTTTCTAAATACCCTTTGTACAGATTATTATAAACACATTTTTCAACTCAGCATCTAAGAACAATTCAGAGGGAAATGCGTGCAATCAACAGCAGCAGTTACACATTCACCAGCACTGGTATTGACAAAGGTTCAGGCTGAGGTTGCAGCACAAACCGGAATAGCCTGAAACAAGATTATTGCCTTAACAATCAGGAGCCCCTGAAGTAGCGTGGCTGAATTTTGCCTAGGTTTGTCCATCTAACCAAGGAACACATGTTCAGAGACTAGCCCAGCCATGATTTTCTCTAGAATCAACAAAGACAGTAAGGCTGAATCAATTTCTACAGGCTTTATCTCTCTAGTGTGTAAGAGTACTTTAGGGTAAATAATTTTTAAATTATTTCCAGCCTCTGTGCTAGTGTTTGTTTTGATTCCCTTGAAGCTTACACAAGTCCAAAATGAAGGGACATCTCATTTACTTTTTGATTTTCGTTGATACTCAATGAATACATGAATCAAAAGGTAACCCCATGTGCCCTGCCAGCACAAAGAAATCTTTAGTGCATTCAGGACTGGTACCCAGAGCATAAGAGTGTGCCAGAGCAGAGCACATCATCTTGCTGACCCATCTGACACAATGAGTCTCCAAGAGATCTGAAGAGGCTTAGGCTAGAACTTGTGCAGGGGAAAAAAAAAAAAAAAAAAGAAAGAAAAAAGATGAACCAGAAAACCTTGTATGCTAACAGAAGGCAAGCAAGCTGATGCCAGAGACAGTGAAGAATATTCTGAAGAACAGTTAATCCCCATAAAAAGATTAGACCTCACCATGCTGCCAAGGTCTGTGTCTAGCTGGATTATCAGCTGCATGTGTTGGCTACAAGGGACAGCTCTAAGTTGCAACACCTGACTTCCTCAAAATACTCTTTGTTTTGCTTTCATTAATTGGCTTGGTTTCTTCAGCCTCCTATTTTTTCTCTTCCTTTGAATCTTTTGACATTTTGTACCCTCTCCCTTCTTCCCAACTCACAGTCACTGAGTGCTCTTTTGTGTGGCAAGTAATACATGTAGACATTTCATAAAAAGAACCTTAGTGCTCACTCCTTTTGTATTACGTCCATGAAAATTTGCATTATAGAGAATATAATTCATTTTGGCATAAGGAATAAAAAGTTTAAATGAAGCTTCAAATTGTAGTTGTTTTTATTCCTACTCTTCTAGTGCTTGGAAGCACAAAGGTACCTAAACGTTCAATTGTTAGGAGTTGACAATTTACACTTTTAATTTTGTTGTCTTAAACACAGCTGTGATTTGTCTCATTTTGCTGTCATGCACCAAAATGCTGGGCATT
Organism: Hirundo rustica; assembly: GCF_015227805.2. Taxonomy (NCBI): domain Eukaryota; kingdom Metazoa; phylum Chordata; class Aves; order Passeriformes; family Hirundinidae; genus Hirundo; species Hirundo rustica. The sequence continues at coordinate 91,535,321 of NC_053452.1, read as the reverse complement.
TCCAGCAGCCAATTTGAAAGATAGCATAGAAAAAGGTAACTACTGCTCAGGCTGATGTGAGAGAAAATGTTAAAGCCTGTACTTTCCAGAAGCTGTTGACCATCATTTTCCAATAGTAAACGCGTCTGATCTGCACTGATACTTCATCAAGCACAGACATCAAGTGCCTGACCACTAGTCTTTCTCACTAAACCAAATAATCTTGCATTTTATTTATAGTATCGGTGATTGAATGTGTTTATGAAAATACAACAGTCAGTTCAAAGATGATAGACTGTATGAAACTTTATATAACTCACCATATACTTGGGTTTCTAAAGCCTTCTCCAAACCTACACTTTATACAGGTATCCAGAATTTTACTTTCACTAGCTCTGTCACAAACGTTTCTTGCCTGTCCTAGGATTTACATAAAATCATGAGTTATATCCTTAATGGCAAAAAATAAAAAATGCTGGTTTTCTGTGTAACAGAAACTATGTTAAATTCACTCTCTGCAGGGTATGTAGCACTGGATGACACTGAAACAGGTAGACTGCTCACATCACACTGTTCACCTGGTATGATCCCTTTCATAATGAAGTAGCACACAAATGTGAACATAAAAAAAATCAAGAGTTGCAGACAATAATCAAATATCTCTATCTGGAACCCTATCCAAGCCTTATTCTGATAGCAAACCATAATCACCAAATCCTTTCTTAGTTCAAAAACTTTCCAGATTTCACCCTATCATTTTCTAAGTGACAGAAAACACATCTTGCTTTCACCATTGCTAATGGCATTGGTACCCCATTTTTCTCACCCAGTGCTTTTCAGCTATTGCTCTGGACAGCCAAATTTTAGAACCATAGAAGCTGTATGCGCACATGCAAGGCAAGAATTTGGCCTGCAGCCACCTGGATTATATCAGATCATTCTGTTGTTCAGACAAAGAACAGTTCCTTTTAGGACAAGAGTCCTGCTGCATTTTAAAGCTTTTCACCTTAGTTTCTTCAAGTTGTCTTTGGAGATTTTTGGGATCCACTGCAATTGGCTCTGATAGTTGTTTGTTCACAGCTATTTCAGAGGTCTGGAGACCTGACAAAAGTCCAGATGAGGCATCTTCATAATGCTGGTATTTATCCACCAGGTCTTTAAGGTTATTTCCAAGGATGCTACACTAAATAGTAAAAAAGAAACAAGCAAATACGCAGGCATTAAACTATGTGCTGCATTTCGTACCAATCTCAAAGTTGTACATTCCTTCCTGTAATACTGCATCATTTTTTCCTGTCGTCATTTCGACATGACAGCTGTGGACAGGCTATGCAGGTATTACCTGTTTGTGCTCCTAAAGGTGACTTAGGATTAAATCACTGATGCAGGTGGGAAACTGGAATCTTACTTGCTGTATTAGAGTAGGAAAAACTTCAGGAATAATTTTTGACTAATGTATATAAAGATTCTTTATCAGAACTCTGGCATCAAAAATGTAGAAAGCGGGTGGAAAGTAGAAATGTAGAAAGCCACTGGAAGCTAGAAATTTTTTTAAAAAAATCAGGAGAGATATGTATGCTCATTAAAATACGAACAGTGGAGTACTATTTCCATAACTACCATACCTGCATGGTGAATCAGAAGTGATATGGTTCAGTATTGTATATATGCTTTGTTTTATTCACTTAAAAATGTCATGTGAATAAGATCCTATTAGTCCTATATGTTAGCGTGCCCCAAAGTGTTTACAGTGAATTGTCACATAAAAAAAGTCAGTGAAACCCTTTCAGACTTTCTGGAGATAGTTTCACAAGCAAAATATGATTGTATCAAGTCATAATATTTATAAACAGTTACATTAAATATTTATAGTCTGAATCTTCCAGATACTGTATTTTAATATTTACAAATGGTACTTGGTCTCCATCTGGTGGGCAGACATAGAACATGCTTATTTATATAACCAGTTAACCAAGAACTGACTTAAGGATTCCTTCAACATATAAAGTCATGTCTCACACATGTGTAAATACATATATATGAAAGTAAAAATAATCTCAGCATTTATTAAAGCAAGAAACTTCTACAAAAGGCAAAAAAGGTTACTATCAATTCATTTACAACTTGGGAAATCTCACTAATTGTGAACAACCTCACCTTTTAGAATTCTGTCCTTCAAGACACAAAAGGTCTACTTTGTTCTGCATATTTATTGTCAAATATTTTAAGTATGTTTATTATAACCCTGCTAAATGTATATATGGAAAGGATAGAATCTGGAAAATTGACAAATCAAGCTGCTGTCATGGGATTTTTATGTGCATAAAAACAAGCTCTCTGAAAAGTTTTGCTGTGAAATCTTTACATTCACACTCAAAGTAATTCAGAAAACCAGCTGGAGGAAATATAACATGCCAATAGATTTGTCAATTTCACTTCCCTGTTCATACCAGTTAAGCAGAAAAAGAGAAATGTGCATCTGTAAATGAACAGCTGTCTAGACAAATGGAGAAAACAAGTCTTACACTGCATTTTTAACCATGCAATCAAATACATGTCTTTATAGAATTTACATTTCTGAGCATGAAAACCTTAAAGAGATAAAAATTTCCAGACAAGGATGGCCACTGTGGCAGACCAACACTGTACCAGTGGACATTGAAGCTCTACTAAGGAGTTAGACCCTATGATCTTAGAAAAATATGAAATAGGACACTCAAAGGCTACTGACAGCAGCTCTCTCTTCAATGGTCCAATTAATTATCTCAAAAGTTTACAGTTCTGGAATATTATCAGTATTGAACAACATTTGGTTTTTTTGAAAACAGCTGGAAAGTTGGCATGTGAGCCTAGTTGGTGATGTTTGTCTAGTTCAATCAGGCAGATTCCATATGTGAACCTGGCACAGGTTCTCAAAGAGCTAGATTATCTTGCCTCTTTAAAGGTACATGGAGGATTTTGCACTGCTAATTACTCATTAGTTAGACACTAAGCAGATACAGTTAAGGATAAAATGTTTACTTGGCAGAGCAATGGAAAATAATTGCTGTCCTCAAAGCACTAAGTTCTTGCTGGTTCATGCCTAGTGCTGGCAACAAAGGTCACTTTGGGATAAACTGTTTCAGGATACAAATTAAAGTCAAAACTTTACCTACTATTTTTGGCATACTCTCTTTTTTTGCTCATTTTATTAGTAAGGAGCCAAGTAAATAAGCAGCTGCAGGAAATATTGCAAGTAATATAAAGTAACATTATACATCTGAAAGTATTACAATTTCTTTCCATCCCAAAACATTACTCAAGGCATTCTGAGCTGCCACAGTCTCAGAGGCTGTTTAAGGCTGGAAAGAACAATAAAGAAAGAACTCTGGTCTCATTTCTTCCTTATAACACAAAGTAGAAAGTATCACCCATTTAGACCATTAATAGTCTGACACCTGACTAAAGTAGATCTCCTAGAAAAGCATCTTGTTCTGTTATCTAACTTTGAGAAACAAAGAATTTACAACTTCTCATGGTGCTTATTTCATCAACTAGCTCCTGTCTACAAAAATTGCTAAATCAATCACAGCAGTCAATCCTATTCAGTATAAATAAAACTTACCTTAGTATAGAGAGATTTGAAACGATCTGAAGCTTTATCCAGTTTATTTTGCACTTCGGCATATGTAGCCGAAGTATCAATACCATCTTTGTCAACCTTCACGCCATCTCTTTTGCTACATGACCTCGCAGCATCCAAAACTCTTTGTCCAGAAATTGTAATATAGCGTAAATCACCTTTGTGAGATATAACATCTTCTGAAAAACTCTTCTGCCTTTTCAGTTTGACCATAATACCACTGAAGTCAGAAGTGCCTGCCTCCAAATTGTCAAGTTCTTGTTCTGCCTGCTGCAGCCACATTTCAAATTCACTGTAGTCTGCATCAAATTTCTCCAATTCTTCCCTTAGAGAATGGGTCAATTTCATTTTTCGCTCTGATTCAGCCAAAGCAGTCTCATACTGAGCCTTCAGCTCCTTCATGTTCCTTTGCATCTTGTCTTTCTCTTCAGGGGTAAGGTAGTGCCCTTGTTTCTCAAGCAGTGTCTGAGCAGACTGAGTTGCTACAATGATAGCCTGCTGCTGTGAAATAATTTTTTCATGTTGCACCTACAAATAAAAGAATAAATTACAACCAGCATCTTCTCACATGGTTCCTTAGAAAAGGACATGTAAAACAAAGACCAAAATTATAAAATGGTTTTCTAATTTTCATATGTTTTATTATAAATCCCATTTTTTTCAGTAATTTAAGTGAAAGTGTGACTCTTGGTCATCATATTTCTGTGCAGTTAAAAAAATTTTACAAAACATTCAGTGGTAATTTTTGCCAGAAGCACAAGCCATATGGAAATATTTAAGTATCATTACAGTTCAGCAATACCTGGATGTATATATCACACACTTTCCCCTGTACTTCCAAAATACAACCCTTTAAAAGAGACAGACATTATCAATCTCTTTAACCTTTTTCTAAGAAAAAACAAAAAACAACAAAAAAAATTTGCTTATTACTTAGCATTTATGGTAGTGTACTTAGTGTAATCAAAATTTTCCAAATTCTCTGTCTCAAAATGGGATTTAACAAATAAACATTCAAAGGTAGGCAACTTTCCAAATCAAAACTTTCAATGTCCCTTTACTTATATTGTAGCTACCATTACAGACAAGCAGACCTAAAGGAGTAAAAGCATCAAACATAGCACAGATACTTTCTTCTTACACTCAGTGAACAGAAATTATTACTTGGGTTTTGAAATTTCATTTTTCAAAATCCAGAGCCATGACTCTTATCAAATATATTTAGTTATAAAACAGGTCCAATTGACATTAAAAAAATCAAGACACAATCTATGCATGCAAATTTTTCAATCCCACAAAAATATTTAAGTCCAGGGACTAGTACTATATTCCAAATGAAAAACATATTTCAAATATATTCTTCAAAAAAATTAATCATTCCTGAAGGTCTCCTATAAAAAATAGCTATGTTAAATAAATAGTGTGTTTTTATTCCATGAGTATAGTGGCCAAATATTCTGTAGACACAAGGTGCAGAAATGAATTGTCAAAAAAGTAGAAGTAAAAATAGTAAAAATATCATGTACACAAAACCCAATATTTGTTTAGGTTGCTTTTCTGGTTTTGGTTTATGGGTTTTTAAAATAAAAAAAGGAAATCCAAAATACTATCAGCTACAAGCATAATAATTTTCTTTAAGGTGTCAATCCACTCACACCTGAAGGTTCTTGGTTTCGCAGCTGTAATTCAGCAAACACCATAAAACTGAACTCTTATTATTTTAAATGCTTCCAACTTACCAGGAAAATCAATTTTTTAAATGCTGCACTGTAATTTTATGCAACTCACTCTTCTGAAGCCTTCAAACACTGCTTTGCCATTGTGTTAAAGTTGTAGGAAATGAAAACTATAATTTCAGTAAACTATTACTAGCAGCAGTTTGCAATCAGTATTCAGAGGGGTTTAAAAGGGGATAAATCATCTGTGTATCACAAAGATTTTTGAAAAAGTCACATAAAGAGTACAAATTTATCTTGCTACTTTCTGCATTTTATTTACCTGCATCAATTTCTCACTACAAAAAATAATACTCACCACAAAGGTTCTTTAAATTTACCTTGCAGAATCTGTCCTTTCTATTGTTTTGCAGGAAACTACTACAGTTAGAGCTAAAAAGTGACAAATGTGAAATATATTCTAACTACTGGAATTCCTACCACTGTGTATTATCCCCCTAGTGCTTGCTCCAAAGGCTACAACAGACAGGATGAGATTGAGTTCATTAATGTTGAATAAGGAGTGATACACCTAAATATTGAATAAACCCAGTAATAATACCTTGACTTTCTGATACTGCTGGTTCAGATTATCATCTATGCTTTTTACAAGTCCATCCACCCGAGTTTCAATGTCTTGCTGCATTTCCAGCAGATTACCATTGACATCATCCTCCTCTCCTTCCAAAACTTTCACATCTCCTTCTTCAAAGTGTGTTCCATTCTGTTCTATCACTTGCTTAAATTTCCGTCCATGCTCCGCTTCTTTATCCACATTTGATAACCAATCCAGAAGATTTTCTATTGTATTTTTACTTTCTTCCAACTGTTCTATGGCGGCAACCTACATTGAAATTTCACAGTTTCAATCTAGCAATCTTCTTTAAAGATCACAAAACATCAAATAAATATCCAAACAAGCTATTTAAAATATATTAACATCAAAGAAAAAAGTTGATTAATATAGAGGTTGCTGTTTATTTTATAAGAGAATAAACCAACAGTTTAGTTGGTTACCCAAATGAGATATGATATTAACCTTGCCACAGTTTATCAATATGTACTAGGTTTGCTTGGCCAGGTTTTGGAATGGGGGTGGGGGCTTCAGGTGTGGCTTCTCTGAGAAGCTGCCAGAAGCTTCCTCCATGTCCAACAGCCCCAATGCCAACCAGCTCCAAGATGGCACCACCACTCGCTAAGGCCAAGCCCATCAGCAGTGGTGGTAGCAACTCTGGGATCACATAGTAAAAGGGTAAAAAAAAAAGCATGAAAAACAACAGCCTGAAGAGAGGGGTGAGGATTTGTAAGTCAGTGCAGAAGGAGGGGCAGGAGGTGCTCCAGGTGTTGGAGCTGAGATTCCCCTGCAGCCCATGGTGAGGCAGCTGTGTCCCTGCAGCCCAAGGAGGGCCAGGGGATGCAGAGATCCACCTGCACTCCCAGGAAGACCCCACTCCAGAGCATATGGCTGACCAAAGGAAGCTGTGACCCCGTGGAAAGCCCACACTCGAGCAGGCTTGTGGCACAAGTTGTGACCCCATGGGGTCATTCCACATACTAGAACATAGTCTGAAGGACTGCACCCCATGGAAAGGACCACACTGGAGCCACTGGGAAGGACTCACATTGGAGAAGTTAATGAAGGACAGTCTCCTGTGGGAAGGACCCCACACTGGAGCACAGGGAGAGTGTGAGGAGTCGTCCCCTTGAGGAGGAGGGAGCGGCACAGACAATATGTGATGAACTGACCACAACCCACATTCCCTATCCCCCTGGCACCAGTGGTGGGAATGAGGGAGAGAACCCCAGAGCTGGGTTCAGGAACAAGGGAGAGGTGGAGGGAAGGTATCTTTAAGATTTAGTTTTTATTTATTGTTATCCTATTCTGATTCAATTGGTAATAAATTAATTTCCCCAAGTCAAGCCTGTTCTGCCCATGACAGCAACTGTGAGTGATGTCTCCCTGCCCTTACCTCAACCCACAAGCCTTTCATTAAATATTCTCTCCCCTGTCCAGCTGAAGAAGAAAGTGATGGAATGGTTTTTTGGCATTCAGACAAGGTCAACCCACCACATAACAATAAGCTGAACGACTAATACTATAAGACATGAAAAAGGTTTGAGTAAAAGTATGAAACAGTTGCCTAAAAACCTTTTCTGTTTCTTGCTTAATTGCTGTTGTCATAGCTTTATCCAGTTCTTTCTTGGACTCTTCTGCCTTCTGGCTAAGGAGCAAACACTTTGTCTTAGCTTCATTTAGTTTCTGTTCCAGAATAGTCTTGTCTTCTTGTGACAACTTTTCTCCATTCTCTTTCAAGAAGGTTTCAGTATTTTTCACAATCTCTGCCAGTGTCTGGGCACTTGTTCTCATGTCTTTTTGTATCTCCTTTTGATAAAAACAGAAAGCAAATTGAAATAAGTAAATTATTCATGAGATCTGTCCAATTAACTTTATTGGAACTCTCTCTTCTAGGGGTAAGCACCACACTGGTCCCTCCCAGCTGCACATGATACATTACTAAATTGCAGACAATTATTAAAATCAAAGGCATCAACATCTGACAATGTGGTTGCAGCTCAATTTGTCTTTTATAATTTTTTTAAATCACAAATCTGTTTGCTTATAGTCCCATTCAGACTGAGGGCACTTTTCCACCTTTGTTTAACAAATATTGTGTTTCCATATATGCAGAACATACTTCTTTTTTTTTTCTTTTTTTTTTTTTTTAATCAAGACTTAAGTAAATATGCTACAATGCAGTCAGTTAGTAAAGTGACTGAAGAATTCTGGTCCATTACTATCTGAACAGAAAGCTGCTGAAAATAGCCTGACTGAATAAAAGTCAGAAAACAGTAATCATCCTTCCTGGGGTGAAAGTTTTCCTCTATTTCTTGGGTTTGTTCAGGTCAGAAATGGCATTCATTTTTTCTTAGCATACAAGATTTCTTTTTCTTATATTGTAATCAATCATACAGTCTTCCTAGTCAGCCTCCCAAATATCTGAGAGGAGCTTTAATTGAAATTACACTGTTGAATACATTCCCCCAGTTACTGAAACAATGACATTTTTCACCATTTTATGCAGTGCAACAATCTCAGAGATGCAAGACAGAACATTTGATCCTCATTCTAGACTATAGACTTTGCAGAAATTGTAGAATATAGCAGCTAAAACTGCAGCTCATTTTAACATTTCAGCAAGTGCGTTAGAAAGATTTTCCTGGGGACCCTGTATCAAGAAAAGCTTCTCCTTTGACCAAGATCTCTGTGCTCCCTTTCAAACTGTGCACTGAGAATGAAAGCTCTGACTTGATCTAAAAAAGACTGGTTTTAACCCCCATTCCCTCCTAAGGCACAGTTTTTGAATGGCAATTTCAAGAAATCAGTCAGAAAATAACAACTAGTCTGCTAAGCAGTCACAAACCGCTGATGGGGAAAAAAAAAGAGGCACCTGCTGTATCGGTTCTTCACTCCCCACGAGTACCCCATTTAGGCCATAAATCCTTAAGACAGGTGAGAAATATTAAAGTCTACCCCATGGGTGTCTGTATGACTGACTGACTCGAAGAACCACTTTGACAAACTAGATGCATTGCTTTAGGGGTAAGTAAAGCAAGGCAAGACGAATAAGGAAATTTCTCCTTTTACAGAGAGTTGGAGCTCTACAGTATAGTAAACTAGTGCAAGGAGGAGGAAGAATAATGGAAAATAATGGAACAGTTTGTACTGAGTGTCATCACACACATTTTACAGGATGGCCAGGGTCTCAGGCCCAGCCAGCATGGGTTTAGGAGGGGTAGGTCATGTTTGACCAACCTGATCTCCTTTTATGACCAGGTGACCCCCCTGGGGGAGGCAGGAAGGGCTGTGGATGTTGTCTATTTGGACTTCAGCAAAGCCTTTGACACTGTCTCCCACAGCACACTCCTGGATAAGCTGGCAGCCCGTGGCTTGGACAGGAGCACTCTGTGCTGGGTTAGGAACTGGCTGGATGGCCGGGCCCAGAGAGTGGTGGTGAACGGTGCTGCATCCAGCTGGGGCCAGGCACCAGTGGTGTCCCTCAGGGGTCTGTGCTGGGGCCAGTGCTGTTCAATATTTTTACTGATGATCTGGATGAGGGTATTGAATCTTTCATTAGTAAATTTGCAGATGACACTAAGCTGGGAGCATGTGTCAATCTGTTGGAAGGTCGGAGGGCTCTGCAGAGAGATCTGGACCAGTTGAATGGATGGGCAGAGTCCAATAGGATGAGGTTTAATAAGTCCAAGTGCCGAGTCCTGCGCTTTGGCCACAATAACCCCCTGCAGCGTTACAGGCTGGGGACGGTGTGGCTGGACAGTGCCCAGGAGGAAAGGCACCTGGGGGTGCTGGTGCCAGCAGCTGAACATGAGCCAGCAGTGTGCTCAGGTGGCCAAGAGGGCCAATGGCATCCTGGCCTGGATCAGGAATGGTGTGGCCAGCAGGAGCAGTGAGGTCATTCTTCCCCTGTACTCGGCACTGGTGAGGCCACACCTTGAGTGCTGTGTCCAGTTCTGGGCCCCTCAGTTTAGGAAGGACGTTGAGATGCTTGAGTGTGTCCAGAGGAGGCAACGAGGCTGTGAGGGGCTTGGAGCACAAACCCTGTGAGGAATGACTGAGGGAGCTGGGGTTGTTCAGCCTGGAGAAAAGGAGACTCAGAGGTGACCTTATCACTCCCTACAACTTCCTGAAGGGTGGCTGTGGTCAGCTGGAGGTTGGTCTCTTTCTCCAGGCAGCAGCTGACACAGTCTCAGGCTGTGTCAAGGGAAGCATAGGTTGGATATTAGGAAAATGTTTTTCACGGAAAGAGTGATAAAGTGCTGGAATATTCTGCCTGGGGAGGTGGTGGAATCACCATCCCTGGATGTGTTTAAATAAAGACTGGATGTGGCACTTGATGCCATGATCTAGTTGAGGTGTGAGGGCATAGGTTGGACTCGATGATCTTGGAGGTCTCTTCCAACCTAGTGATTCTGTGATTCTGTGAAGGAGTACCAAATCCTTCAGTCCTTTAACTATCATAAACTTAATATCTATCAGGACAGAGTAAAAGCTTATAGATGACTGGATACAGCTGAAGAGCAAGGAAAGCAAGCAAATTGAAAAGGGTTTGCTACATGAGAACACCAGAATGCAAGAAACACTAAAAAGAACGAGAATTCAAAACAAAACAAGAGAGAAGCAATGGAAAGCCTCAGGCAAGAGAAAACATTAAAGCAAAAATTTTCAAACTACTCTGAACAGGAATAAACACTTCCTGATACCAGTTAAAAAGCTGGCTAAATTATTTTAGGATAATAAACATATGTGATTTTATCACATTCAACAGGAACAACCTTAAGCTAATATATTAACAAAATTCATGCCTTCTTCAGGAGTGCTTCTTGAAATATTTAGCACATACTCCCTATTCTGGTGTCTCCTCAGTTGGAAGTTTTTCTTCTCTCACCTGCACGTACTGGAGTATATTCACAGGCAGCAGTTTAAATGCATGTCAGTAAGCCTTTGCTTTCGGTAGGTCAAACAAATCTATTTTATTCTCCTCTTACATGACAAGCCTTGTTACTCCACAAAAGAGTCAAGTCACTCTCCTCTGCACTCAGCCTTCTTTAACTTCCCTGACTGGAATTGTGCATACCTCCTGTTTGGTCTGGTATTGCTCCAGCTCAGCCTTGCTGTCTCCAATAACAAGAGACTGTCGCTGCCCGATGAGTCGATTTTCAGTCTGTGTAAGCAAATCACAGATTTCCTGCAGTTTCTCTTTGCATTCCTGCTGCCGCTCAGCCACATCCTATATTAGAGCCAAGTACAATTGGACAGTAAGACAAAAAATCCTCACTTCAGGAACCAACACTCTAATAAATATCCGAAATCTTTGAACATCAATATTGCAAAGCAATAACTTTAAAAGTATGCTGTAAACATGATAGCAGTGGTACAAAGAGCAAGATGGACATACAGAAGTTATGGATAAACCTCAAATATGTTGTAAGTAAAAGAGACCATGTTTGATGGAATTGCCCAATAGAAGTCTGGCCATGCACATATGTGAAGGATGAAATCTCCAAACAACAGGAGTGAAAATCCAGTCTCTTAACCACCTGAAACCTGTGGTAAACACTATTAATTCTGAAAAAAAGGACATCAAAACAGAGGTTAGTTGTGAATGTGAGTTAGCTCTTTTTGGTATGCAGAACATGTTACCTGAATAGAAACTGTGGACTTTTTAAGCAGTAGAGAACAAAACATGCAAGCTTATTATTGTTACAAAGTCCTAGAAAGCTTATCCGTGCCTTTCCTATACTCAATTTTATGCTTCTTTCACAAAATATAGTAGAAAGAAATGTTCTTGGAATGGCAAAATAATACAAAGTCTTCAGAATACTAAAGCACTTTTAATTACACATAAACCAGGGGCAGAGATGGTGATTCTGACTCCTAACAGTGCTGCTTTCAGAGAAGAGGAGGTGCTATTAAGCTGCAGCATCTTACCAGCCTCTTTTGACTCTATAAAGGCTGCTTACACTTGCCAGCTGCAGCCGTGCCAGCTGAGGAAGTAACTGGCCCAACGTGACTCACAGCTTTCCCAGTGCCCACGCCTAGAACTGCAAGTATCTTGGCTGATTTACTCATGTGCTTGTCCCTCTAAACCGTCTCAGTCAAAACAATCCATGGTACACGGATTTTAAGAAATCTGGTTCTTGGACTATGAAGATCTAGACAAAAGATCACATAAGCAGATGACCTGGCAAATAAAAGGGAAAGAAAATCTCCAGCAAGACCAAAGTGTTATGCAGTGATGCAGTAGCAAATTCAATGATCAATATAGCTCGGATCAATTACTGATATAGCTGCTGAAGAAACAACACTTGTGAGACACCTCAAGTGAATTTCTCTCATTGCTAGAAAGAGTAGACCTGTGTCTGTTCTTAATTTAATATGCTGTTTCTGTGAGTATACTGAGACAAAAATTATAATTCACTAAATTTCATCAATATCATCTTTTAAGAACTACAAATGTATCTGTAGTAAAAAGGGAAAAGATAGAAATACACTCAATATTGCATGCTGGTATTAAAATTCCTCGTCCATAGAGAGAACCGTTCAGCACACATTTACACAGAAAGGCAAACCTTCTGATCACCCAGTTCTTGGACTGCCTGTAACTGAGTCTCTAAACTTTCCACTTGAGAAGTTATTGCTTCCTGTGCTTCCTGAAAAGATTTCTGGGTGGTGTTTAAGAGCCTCAGCAGCTGTTTGCTCTGATTAGGAGAAAGATCTTCAGCATGTTCAGAAATGAAGAACTGAACATCAAATGCAGTGGACTCCAGTTGCATTTTTTGACAGCTGAGCTCTGCAGCACTGTTCTGTAAATAAAGTGAAGGGAATTACTAGCAACAAAGAAAAATTGAGTACAAATAAACCATAAGTATCCCTACCTTCTCTTCTTAGCCCCTGTTCCAAAATGCTTTTGGTAGACAATTTAGCCACGGAAAATGGAAACTCAGAATCATACTGAGACATTCAGGTATGACATTAGAACTTGGGCACGGTTTGCCTCAGGATAGCTTGTGTCCAAGTAATAAAAAATGTGATCTTGTACATCTCTATTTCTTTGCTCTCTCATGGATGTTTGAAAACTGACTGACCTTCAACTCTAACAGATTTATGGCAGGTTAGATGTAACATTTCTAGGTTCTAGGTCTGAAGATCCAGAAATTTTAAAATATATACTTGAAATCATTCCTATTCCTAACTCCACAGCAACAATGTCACCATTTTTACGTGGCAAATTCTGCTAACACCTACATACTGTGGAGCCCCCTATGACCATACACCAATTCTCTGGAAATCTATTTAAGCACGTTAAAACAAATAAAATAATTTTTATTATTCGTACATATAGAAGTATATGAACTTTACTAAAAATTTGATCTGCTTTGTTTCTCATTACTCATTTTATGGAGTGCGTAATGAAGATACCTTTTTATGTTTTCCCATCTTGTGTTCTCACATATAATTGAATTGGAAAACAAAAGATTCTGAACCCAATGCATAAAAATCCAATTTTAATCACTGAAATATCTGTACTGTAAATTAGATTTCTAAAAGGCTCAGATTTATTGCAACAAATGTAAGTAGAACCAATAGCTTTCTCAGTAATCCTAGCTCTATGAAACTTTTTTTGCAAGTGAAAAAGCAAATCAACAAGATTTTATTACTGGATTATCAAATGGTTATCTTCTTAAGTAATTACTTCTAGTCATCTCTTTAGGTAATAGAGGTTATTGAGAAAGAGTAAAAAAAACCCTAGCTAATAATTAATAACGAGGAGCAACTTTTGCCAGAAGCATCAATAGCTGCCATAAAGATCACTTACTTTAAATTGCTGTAAACTCTTTTTCATCTCTTCTATATCATTAGTATTAATAGTGAAGTCATTCATGATTTTATTGTTCTCTGTGATCCAGTCTGAAAATCTCTGCAGTTGGTTTAAAAGTTGCTGGTGTAATCCTGCAAGCTTAGACTAGAAAGGGAAGTTGTATGTTTATTTATACTCCTGGAGTCTAGTCACATTTTCTACTGTACTAATTTGAACCATGCATGTATCTTTATACTAAGATAAAATAAAGAAAAGCCAAATTCCTTCATTTTAGCCCAATTACCTTAAAGAAGATCAATGTAAAAACATACCATTTCCAAGTCAACAGCACAGACTATTTGTTTTGCTCGTTTTGAAGATCTATCACAGACCACCAAAAATGCTTCCTGCAAAGAGTCATAGCTTATCTTTAGCTCTTTAAGTTTCTCTTCTGGAATATCCCTGTTACAAGACTCTAAGAATTCTTCTGCCAACTTCATGTCCTTTTTTAGGATAATTACAAAAGTAGCCAGTCCTGACTCAAACATCTGCAAAGAGAATATACAAAAAATGCATTGTTACTAGGAAAATGTTAAAATCGGAATTGCATTAAATACATTTTAAATCTCTCTTTTTAAACCTAAGGGCTATTTCTAGCACCCATCACTGAAATACAAGCATAAATAACACTTTACTTACCTCTAGCTGTTCCAGTTCAGCTTTTAGTATTTCCAGGCTGTTACTAATAGGCTGCTGTTTATCTAGGTGGTTTTTCATATCTTGAAGAACTGCCAAATGTTCTTGCATTTTCTCTGTTAACTTTAAACATTGCTGTACTCCATCAAACTGAAAATGAGTTTTAAAAATAAGAAAATATTTTTCCAAACTGACTTGAAAATAAGCAATAAAAGTCCTTGGGTTTATTATGATTTATTTTAAATTTATAATCTAATTTTTCAACTGTTTTCCAGTTCAGTTGTTCTCTCCAGCACTCAGAAAGATCCACGCAATTCCATTAACACAGGACACTGAGCACATATTCTTGTTACTTACCATGCTAGTGGGGGTGTCTCCCACAACTGCTTCTTTTGTTTTCAAAACAGGCTCAGTCGAGCCTTTGGACAGGCTTTCTGTCTTCCTGTGCTCCTGATCACTCTTCCAAGTAGTGGTTGTGTTATCTGCCAATGTTTTCTCTTCATTAGTTTCTGATCCAAGCTCTGATTGTTCTGTTGAGGCAAGAGAATAAAGCCCATCTCCTTTGCCTTTACCCTCATGCTCTGTGGTGGTACCAGCAACCTGTGAGCTCATAAGCAAACCATTTATCATCTCCTCTAACTTACTCGTACTTTCATCTCCAAGCAAGATTTGAAAAATTTCCAGAAGTTCAGTGGTTGCCAGCTTGGGAACAGGAGCTTTCATGTCCGTTTCACTCTTCCTTTCATCTGGATCAGCTGTCTTTTGCTTGCAGGATTCCTGCTTCAGAATATCATGAAGAAGATCAGGACTTCTGCAATCAGGCCAAAGCAGTGAAGGAGCGTCACTGTCCTTGGGTTCTGTACACAGTGTGGTGACCATTAATGCAGTTCTAACAGCATTGCTTATTTGCTTCAGATTTGACCCAGCGGATATTTCACTCGCAAGCTGGGTGCTTCGAACCATTTTAAGTAAATTTTGCATTAAAGTTCTGGTATCAGAGTAACTTAGGGGTTCACCCTCCTGCTTGCAGTAAACATGTCCCATTTTCAATTTCCTTTGTAAATTCTGTAGGTCTTCCATTAGTGTGTCAGACACATCAGCTGATTGTGAAATGCCTTCCTTTACTTGAAAATCTTTGCAGGGTCCCATTTCTTTTTGCAAGGACTCCATGGACATTTGTTTTTTGAAACCATTTCCAACAGAGGAAGTCTCACTGACCATGACATTTTCTCCCTTTGTATGTTTCAGCATCTCATGTTCATTCTGGGCACAGTAACTCAACTTAGTCCCTATGCTACTCAGAATTGCACAAGAAACATCAGTGGTATGGGTATGTCTCCCAGTAGGTAGCACCTCACTTCCATCCCCTAATTCTTGGGCATCCTCAATATTTCCTAAAGCATCTGGTTTTGTGGGGGAAATTTCACTATCGTTGCTGCTTTTGTTTTCTGGAATGTCTTTAAGAATATTGTCAGTATTTTGACAGTTATGTCTCCCTGTTTCTTTAGTTATGCTAATCTCCTTTGGTTTCACTGTATCAGGTGGGGGAAAAGAGTAAGTGTTAAATTCACTTGAATCAATTTCTTCTGTATTTAGAAGAAAATCCTTTTCATTCTGTATATCCTTTTCCCCTCTTTCCATGTCCTCAAAACAGAATTCAGTTTTACTGAGTTGCAAATGGCCACCTTCCTTTATGCACGTTGCATGTTGTTTTAAAGAAGCAGAAATATTAACATCTCTCTTAAATTCATCTGATCTTGCACCTTGAATGTCAAGAAAAGCTTGATCAACATTTTCTTTACTTGCAACAGGAGTTTCTCTAGCAGCTTTAATTACTGTTGCATCAAATATTTCCCCAAGGTTTTCCATCTGAATGGGACTATTATCTAGCTCCATGACATCACATTCCTCCATAATATTTACTCTATTTTTACTTTCTGTAAGGATTTCAGAACCTCCTTCTATTTGACCATGCTTCCAACTTGTCACTGGATGTATTGGGTCCCTAAGTGAACTATTATCACTAACATAAGGGGTATCTGTAAGGAATTTATTGTCCATTTGGGACGAACTTTCCTTTAGTTGTTCCGTGTAATTTAATACTTTTTCCTCTGCAAGTAGTCCCTCTCTCTGTCTTTGTCCATGATTTGAGTCTAACATTCGCATGGTATTGCTGTCTTTATTCACACTATCAGTGAAGCATTCTGAGAGAAGCAAATTTGTCCAGGTATTGTGGTCATCATCAGAAGCTTGCTGTAGATAAGCTGTCACACTGATGTCAGATTTCACAGTACCATCAATAAGCTGAGAACCTGGAACCCTAAACTGTGTTTTATTATTCTCTTCACTCTTAGTGGACATCCATTTATTGTCAAAGGTATTTTCAGGCTGAATAGGCTCAGTAGTATCTCGTGGCATGTGTTCACTTTTGACACAAGTCCCATACTCATCTTCTGTTTCCTGCTGCCTGTCTTCTTCACTGCTACATGAAAGACCAACACATCTTTCTTCAGAAATATTTGACATTGATTCACACATTACTGAGGATAGTTTTTCATTTTCATGGTTTGATTGGAATTGCAAAGTATATCCTGTCTTGTGGCCTAAAGAATAGCAGCAGTCATCAATATTCTGATTGATTTCATTGCTCCTTTCTACACCTTCTACAGAAATTAACAGCTGGTCACCTTTACTTATACATTGATGATGTGAATAAAAAATATCCATTTCATCTTCACTGTCAGAATCAGTGTCAGAGTCATCATAACTATAATAATCCTCCTCATAATCTTCCCCCTCCTGTGTACCTTCAGATTCCTCCTCACATGGGTCACCTTCTGCTTTCATTTCAAATTCCTCATTCCTATCCTGTACATCTGCTTCATACATATTCCTTAAACAGCTCATGCCTCCTTCCTTTCTTCCCTCACTCTCACCAATAAGTGGTAACTCTTGCTCCTTCTCTCCAAAACTCCCTGTTCTTTCCCTTTCCTCTAGGATTTTTTCCATAGTTTTGGCATTTGCAAAAGCTATCATTATGCTCTCAGGTTGCCCTTTCACATTTACATGAACATTCCCTCCAGCATTAGCTCCAAGTTCTTGAAAATAGTTGGTCTCTTCTCTTACGGTTATTCGACCACCTCTCTCCTCCAGAAAACCTAATGGAACTGATCTTCCAGCCAATTCTGGCTCTGGTGTATCATCATCTCCCAACTTCAAGGTATCAAACCCTTCATCACCTTGAGAAGTGTCAGAGGAATCACCATCATCATCATCATCACCATCATCATCACCATCATCATCCATTTGTGGAGTATCGTAGACATCGCTGTCATCATCATCTCCCTGAGGTGTTTCATAGGCATCATCATCACCATCATCCAACTGAGAGCTGTCCTCTTCAGAAGCTACCTGACCACATTCATGCTGCAAGCAGTTACTCTCAAGCTGTGGGATGCCATCATCCCCCTCTATTGATGAGTCAGAACTACTGTCACATGGCAGTAACTTGTGGAATATAAGATCACTTTCTTCTACCGTCAGCCTTTGTGCTGTACTGTTACTGTCCCCCAGAGGTGGTCCATCGTTTATAACAGTATCATCACCCAATGAAAGCCTGTGGTGAATGTGTATGCTGTCTTCTAGACACAATTTATTCTGAAAATCAGCACAATCCTCCAGGGATGGCCTTCCATGGATATAAAGACAATCCTCTAGGGATGGACCTACGTAGTCCTGTAGAAGTTGAGCACCGTATCTATTGTCTTCAAACTTTAGTGTGACATCACACTGACTAACCAATTCTTCTGGAAGTCTATGTTCAGTGTCTGCACTGAAGGATGAACCAAGACTTCTTTGAAAATTATCTTTCTTATTGTTATCCAGTACTGTTCTGCTACCTTCAGCTTGAAATATGTGAGGCCCATATTCCATGCACCTTTCTAGCTCCCTCCATGTTTTGTTATCTGACAAATCATTCACGCACATGGAGCTTTGTAATGTTTTATCATTCATGT
Organism: Hirundo rustica; assembly: GCF_015227805.2. Classification (NCBI taxonomy): domain Eukaryota; kingdom Metazoa; phylum Chordata; class Aves; order Passeriformes; family Hirundinidae; genus Hirundo; species Hirundo rustica. The sequence goes on along the minus strand of NC_053452.1, from coordinate 91,516,915 downwards.
TTTCATTATCCAGATGGTCTCCCACACAAATCTCTTCTTTTGCTGCTTGCGATAAATTTGAGTCATTTGGAAGATATCCTTCAATGTTTCCTGAATTCGTCTGTGGACTGTTATGCTTACAGAGCTCTGTCCACTCAGAAACCTCAAAAAAACCTCTGAGTTCATTTCTCTTCATGGGATTTTGAGTGCTGCTTACTACATTTCTGAGTTCTGCAGGGATAGTTAACAGCGTCTCCTGTGTATATTCTGATTGTTCGGTACCAAGAGTATTGCAAACATCTGGCCTACACACATGGAGGTCTTGTGAAGACACATAATTCCCAAAATCATCAAATTGATTACATTTCCTGTTATTACAAGAATTCTCAGCACCTGAAAGATCACTCTGGACACTGTCTGCTGACTTTAGGTGAATTCCTTTTGAGCTTACATATTTGTTACTATACCCCATTTCTGACACACCAGCATTGTACCCAGCACTATCACCTTCCAGCAACATACTGATGACTTCCTCCAGTTGTCCATCATATAACAAAAGTCTCTGTCCAGTGTTTGCATCCATATAACTATTTACCATCAGGTAAGACAGGAATAGTTTCTTAGTTTGATCTAGATTATGACATACGGGGTCTTCTGTGCCAGAATCCTCAGGTTCCCCCTCGCAGTCAGGAAATACAGATGGCAGAAATTCGTAAGTTGATAACCATTTAGCAACATTTTTACAAGGGGACTTTAATTCTTCTACATTGGGCATTTTATCTGGTAAAGTCACATTGGTCAAAACAGATACAGTATTACTGTCTATTATCCCTGATTCTGCAGCCTTGTCAAGACTGATTATTTCACAAGTTTCTGGAATGTAAAGTGCAGCTATTTTCTTTCTATCATTCAGTATTTTGAATGCCAGCTCATTTGTAATCATATCTTGGTGCAAAGAGGTTGATACGGGGAATATTTCACCAGTGTGAGGCCAAATTAGTCCCACAAAGCCTCTCTGTGCTTCTAATACCAGCAGAGCACTGGTGGATGATATTAAGTTGCATTGCACAGCTTCATCAACAGTCAAGCGTTGTCCTGAATTTTGACAAAGGATTCCACCAGTCTGAACCTGATGTGTGAGGATCCCACCAGCAGTATCCTGATCTATCATCCCTTGTCTCATGGCCTCTTCCACAGTCATTCGTTTCCCTGAGTCAGGGTCAATGATACCTCCAGACATTAACTGAGCACCCAGGAGCCTGAACATTGTTTCCTTGTCAATAAGCCCTTCATGGGCTGCCCTCAAAATCGTTAACTTCCTTCCACATTTGAACACAATTCTCCCTTTGTCTTGTGGTTTCACAGGTAAGAGTCTTAACCCTGTTGCTTCATGTATTATGCTTCTATGAACCATCTGTTCAAGGGAAATTTTCTCAGCACAGTTGGGGTCTATGAGAACTTTACACGTATCTTGTCTTTCCAGGAGTTTTGAATATAATGTTGGAGAAATGAGATTTCTTTGGAAAGCATTCTGCAAAGACAGCTTTTCTCCAGTAGATGGCAAAATCAAATACCCACTTGAAAGCTGATTCTCAAGAATTTTAACAGCCAGAGTTTCTGAAATCAGACCTTGTTCTAAAGCTGAAACAACTGGAATATTTGCTAATGTTGATTCTGACATAAGCTTCTTTGCATTACTTAATTCTTGCAGCTGCAATAGAATCTGCTCATCAATTAAGGCACGGGCTTTAGCTTCTTCCAAATCATAACACACTCCTAATTCTGGAGAGATTATTCCAAAAAGAATTAGCTGATTCTCAAGCAATCTAATTCCAGTGTCATAGTCAAGAAAACCTCTTAAAATAGACTGAAAGACTGAAAGGACTTCTCCAGTTGTTTGGTCAATGACACCAGCAATGACTTTGTTCACCTAAAAGAGAATATAAAAGAAAAGCTATCATCATTTTTGGACTGTATGCTTAAAATTTTCTTTTGATTTTGAATGCATGAGAAGCATAAAAACACATACTTACCAGGCCTGGAGGAATGTGGTGAATGTTAGCAGCTCAAATGCGCAAGTGATCTATGTCAGTCATTCAACAGCACACGATGTGATAAAAGATTTAAAACCAACATGCATCTGTGAATTGAAAACCTATGCTCTGCATACATAAATAGGGTTAGTGAAAGACAATAGAAGAAATGATTGCAGAGAGGGCAAATAGAACATATACCTGAAAGGCATATTTTCATGCTAAAATGTCTGTGAAAGGTTAGAATATTTGGAAACAGTATGTGATTCAACACAACCATGCTATTCATGTTTACAGCATACAGCATTTCTGTATAAACACTCAGCAATATGGAATCAGATACTCTAGCACCAAATATTGCATTTAGTTGCATGGAAAGCATGAAGTCAGTTTGGCAACATTATCTGAACTCATTACACAGACTCTGCCTCTATATGTATATGAGAATACTTGCTCCATATTTGACTAATATCCATTAACAAATATATTCACAGTGTCTCAGAGCTAATTATATTACATCCTCCCATTTTCATACCCAGAAAAATTTTAAGAAAACCTGAAAGTAGAAAATTTCTAGGATATTTCTGAGTGATATATGGGAGAGATTAACATATTATTTTATGGTGTCATTTTTGCAGCAGAAACACAGACTTATCCAGCAGTCACAGAATGTCTTTTAAGAGAAGAGTTAAGAGATGAATGATTTATCTTTCTTCATGCAAGGCACACATTATTAAGACTTTTCACAAAAGAAGTCTGATGAATAGAATGCTCATGTGAACAGGTAAGGACACACATAGAGTATTTCATAGCAAATACACAACACCTTCAGTCAATTAAATATCAGGTTCCTTCCACACACTGTTAATTGCAGCTTCTTCTTTTGCTGATCATGTGTGGTTTGAAAACCATGCAGTAAATCTCAAGAGAAACTGAAATCTAAGTTTGAATCTTGTACCTTTCCTTCCGTTTTTTCATCTCCCAAATGTGCTTCCTGCAGCTGCTTCAAAGCTTCGTTGGATAACAAGCTGTAGCTTTCCTGGAGGGATCTAACTTGCTTTTCCATTTCATGTCTCTCTTCCTCTGTCATTCTATTATGAAGAAAAAAAAAAAAAAAAAAAAGTAATTTGTAACTTGTTGGGAGTGATCTGCCTACCTTTACTTAAAAATGGGGAGCAGAAATTGGTACAAGTAGTCTGGAAAAGATACAGCTTAATTACAAAGATGTTCAAGAAAGCTACAATCTGATGCAGTTATTCAGGAAAAGTAGCATTTAACCTTTGCATGGGGCTTTGTTTACTGATTACCAGTCAAGAAGGTAACAACTACCAAGGAGTCATGAGGTATCTCAGCTACTTAGTAACTTAAACCGTATGCGTTCAGACGCAGATGAAACAATCTTGTGACAGGTGGGTCAAGTCTCATTTACTAAAAATGTGTTAATTATTTTGATTTCAGATGAAAATATAAATAGCTAATATTTTTAAGATGACCAGAGGTATACAAACCAAGTCAAATTCTTGAAAATAAATAAAATTGCATCAAGCTTCACCAAAAGGGAAGACAAAAACCCCAAAATGTACAGAAATGCAATTCGAAATATAAGGATATGATTTCTTTTTAAGCAAACAATATGTATTGATTCAATTAATTTACATTATTTGAAAAATAAAAAATAGCATACTTGTCACTGTGCTTAGCTAAAAATGACTGAGTAGTCTGCAGAGCTTCAGCTATTTGTTCTTTCTTGGTTGACATTTCATGAAGGGAAATCTGAAAAATAAATAACCTGTGTTCAAGACTTAATAACGTACATTAAAATCAAAAACAAACAAACAAAACCTTATTTGTAGCTGTATATTGACTAATCTCAATAATATAACAGCTTGATTTTTTAAAAAATACTGGCTAACCGTAGAGCAGTATTATTTATCGGAATTGTATAATTTACATATGAGTAAGTCATTGTGATATACCTTTCAATTAAGCAAGTTCTTTTTAGAAAACTATTGGGCAAAACAAATAGAATATTTCAAAATGTTATTAAATGGAAAATTAACCAATCATTTAAAATCGCTTATTATAGTTGGCAGTTACAGCAGCTTTATAACGGTTGTGTACGACAATCACGTTTAAGAAGTTGCTCACCAAAATGAGAGGTAACAAATTTTTGAAAAAACATATCAGAAGCCTTCATGAAATTCAATAACAGGGACAAATGCAATATGAGACACCTGGGAAATTAATTATTAATATTCTCCACGCTATCAGTTCTGTGTCATCCCCCCTAAGGACTTGTTCTGGTAGAGGAACTTGTGGGAATTTCATCTTCTAACTTTTCTAAGAAACTCCCTGCAGTCTCTTCAAAGAAAAGCACTCATTTTGGATAAAGGCAAATGATCAAAAGAGGGTTCTGCAAGCTGGAGATATTTTCAACATAGGAGTTAAGTCTCGAACAAGGTGCTTGGGCCCTTCATTCACCTGGGTCTGGACACAACCTATCTGTCCTTGTATGCATCATATCAAAAGGCCCAAAAAGTCTCCCTTTGCAACCACCACCAGCAAGCCACAATCTCATCACTTGTACTGCTTGCACAGGAACCAAGAGAACCTCTGTATGCACTATGCAAGATGAAGTGAGCAGGCTGAAGCAGCAGATGGGGTCACAAGACCTACTTTACTCAGGGAACCAGTGTCGCTGTGGCTGCTGTGTGCACCTGTCACTACTGGCATCAGCTTCTCTGCCCAGTACCTGGCTACACCCCACAGCAACCCCAATCCTGTGTGAAATGCATTTCAGCTGACCTTAGCTAAGAAATCACCAGTTTCTACATGTTTCTACAGAACTTGTCAAGGCATCATTGCTAACCAGTGGAGACACAAACCCAGGCACCTCTGAAAGGTGCAGCTACCTCGCCAGGCCATTTCACAAGGGAAGCGAAGGCCCACAGGAAGCCAAGACAGCCAACTCACAGGTTACTCACTGGAGGCTCAGGCCAGACAGAGGTGATGACAGCCACAGCTGCTGTGGTAAGCTGAGATGTCCTAAGGAGCTGAGTGCTGGTCCAACACTGATAAAGGTTTGCAGTGTAGTCATTAACAAGGGCAGAAGAGGATCACCACTGAATGCTTTGTAAATCCTGATTTTAACTACTAGCAATTTACCAATCAGTATCTTCAAACCAGTACAAGCTTACTTCCTCCTGTAGATACAGGGACAGACTCAGAGCTAGCACTAGTCCTCTCTAAACAAGCTACATTCCAGAAAAGTGGTCATCAGGACTGCCAACCTTCCCAACAGCAAGCTGGACTTATGCACATGCTGGTCCAGTGGCTCTGGCACCAGAATTCATCACCAAAATAAAAACTTAGGAACAGGATGCCAAGAGGGCCAAAATCATGTTTGCATGACAACATATCCAACACTGTACTGAGGGATGCAGACAAGACACTGCTCTGTCCCTCTGCTGCTCAGTGTGCAGGTAAGCCTTTACCTATCAAAACCTTTTTAGGTGTAACTAAGCTATTTCATGGGGCAAGCCCAGCAGAGGAGGTCCTAGAAACTACAGGAAACTTCACAGATGGACATTTATGGTCAGAGTTACAACTGTACACAGTGACAATGTCCTGTTAAATACAAAGGCATCTAGATGGGCCACTTCAACAGCCTGTGGACTACTGTGATAACAAAGAGGCCTCAGTCAACATCTGCTGTACTTCCTAGGACAGCAGATTTCACTATCCCTTAAGAGGACCCCTCAAAATAACTTTTCAAAACCAAATAAGTAGAAACTTAGCCCTCAGGCCACTCCTACCAACCTTCTCCTTCCTGGTGCCCAAAATGCCATCCTGACAGGATGCACTCTCCCTCTACAAAGGCTGAGACATGGTGTGCAGGGTCCAGTTTCTCTACACTGACATTATGCAGTGTCAGAATACGTCACATGCTAGGTCTGTAAAAAGCAGTGGGAGCTTCTTCTTGAGTAACATGTTTGTGTTCCTAAACATTGATGTATATTTAACCAACTGTCTACTCACAACCAAATGTGAACTTATGAACTTATGAGGAGAATGTGGATGGTGACTTGTAGAGGGGGAAAAAAGTATTTATGGATTATTTTGGCATTTTAATCCATGCAAAAACTTAAAAAGAGGAAGTGGTGCTTTATCAAAAGACATCTGTGTACCTGCTGCTTAGGTAAATCTGTCTTTTCAGCCTTTTCTCCTTCTTCTTTGCTGAGTGTCTTGCTGAGGTTTGACACCCATTTCAGCAAATCCCCAGCTTTCTCAACATGTTCCTTCTTTTCCTCTTCCATTGATTTCTGATGAGTGCCATGAATTGTAAAGAAACATGTAAATGTAAATTGTTGAAATATGTAACATTAATGTCTGTAGAAACACAATTCATTCACAGTGTCATTATTATCACCACATAAACATAAAATTATTTCTTTTTTATTTACCACCACATGCATTACTATGACACTTTGATGTAGAAACAAAAATGTCACATAATTATAAACATTAACAAAAATAATACTTCAAGTGATTTTTAATTATGATAAAGGTGCTTATTCATACACACATACAATCATTATAAATGACTGATAGCAGGAAAAAGCATCACTTCCCAGCCATTACTCAGCAGATAAAATCTAAAATGCATTTGCCTATAAAGCAACTTTGAATTGCTGCCTTTGCATTACCCTCAGATAAGACTATGTACAACCAGTATAGTATAACAGTGTTTTGCACATTATGCACATGGATTACCAAATTACAATTAGGAAGAATACATTGCTTTTATGTCTACAGAAACAAGAAAAAATAAAAGTAAAATACTGAGACACTTAATCTTTTTCTGCAGAGGAAAACATACTCCTTTTCATGTAAGTACAATCTGTTAGGTGGGCATTTATCAAAACTGAGAAAACCTGCTTAAGCCCTTCCATGTACCGTAAGTAAAAATGAAAACATTTTATTTCAATAGATTTTTAAAAAATTTGATTTGTAATTTTAATTCATTTGTCTATTAGGGCAGAAGACAATTCTATAGAAAAAAAATAACATGAAATAAAGGAAAACCTCAAGACAGGAAACACAACTTTTTGGTGTAAGCAGCCCATTAAAATTAATGAACTACCGCTGTGAGAAAAAGTATTGATGCATGTGTGCTGAGTGCACTGCAAATTTAATCCTTGTACATTTTATTGCCACTCTTGTAAAACAAATGGTATCTGCAGACTGATTTGTAATTTTAGTTTAAGTTTTAATTTAATTTGTAATTTTAAGTAACAGGTCACATGAAATACTACACTCTGTTGACTCACAAAATGGGCAATCCCTTTCAATCTTTAACATAAGAGTATGGTTCTTGTCTCACATCAATCTACCCACTCTGGACTAATATTAACTTCACCAACCCCAGTGAAATTTCTCACTTACGCTACCTACACGTAAGGTAATGACAGACAAGGCCTTCAGGTAAAGACTGAACACACAAATTGCATTTTGAAATTATGAATCTGTCTATCTATAAATTTCAGTTTTGCAATAAGTAACATCTAATTCCAGATTTGGTGGTTTATGCTAATTAGTTGTTCATAACAATTAATTTTACAGGAACTAATTAATGCTAGAAAACACCACTTATGATTTTCCATAAAGGCCATCACAGATATTTTCCTTAACTTTAAGAGGTTTTAAAGCAGAGCCCAAAATGAGTACTAACATGTTTTGTCCACTATGAATTATAGTAAAGACTGGAAATTCCTGTTTTCATGGGCTGAGCTGCTTCTAACAACCGCAGCCCAGTGTGGCAATCAAAAACAGCTCTATCTAAAGCTTCTTTGTAGGTTATCTTCTTCCTAGTCTTGGGGCATGTTAAAACTTTATTGTGCAATTTTTCATCCTTCATCTTTGTAGCTGTGATAGCATCAACAATACCATTCTTAATTGCATCTTCCATTGTTAATCTGGAATGAGATTTGGGATCTATCAAGCCACCGGTCAAGTACTGATACTCCAGGCAGCGCACACCCATTTCTTTGTCTATGGCACTTAAATGCACAGCTTCAACAGCTGACATAACAGTGTTCCTTACAGGATGAATGATCCCAGTAAAGATCAGCTCACACTGCTGAATTTGCTTGGCACAGCCATCATCAATTAACTCTCTCTGCAAAGCTTCTGAAACACTGTACTTTTTCCCAGTATATGGGTCAATTACACCTCCTGTACTAACCTGAGCTTCAAGACATCGGAGGGCAGTAACTCTGTCTACCAAATTTTTCCGTGAGGCTTTTAAGACTGGAATTCTTTCATTGGTTTCAGAAAGCCAGAACCCTGCAATAGGACTGTTTAAATCTTTACTCGGCTGTGAACTGCTAACTAAAATATCACCAAACTCATTAATTGTGATGAGGCCCTCCTTATATTTGTTGACTAATGCTCTGTCAATTCTGCCCTGATTTAAGGTCTCCTCAATATTAAACTGTACACCCGTTTTGAGGTCTGTAAGCAAAAGAAAAGAATTTCCATCAGAGTCAAAACATGTAGACTCCTTCCAATCGAATTCCTGCTTTGAAAGCTCAAGATATGTAGCTTTATCAATATAATTTTTTTTATAAGCCTCATACGAAGTCATTTCAGTTCCTGTGTGAGTGTTTACTACTGAAGTTTTATGACTTTTCTCTGCTGATGGGCTGCTTATTTTCCTTTCACCAACTGGAAGCAGAAAGCATTTACTGCTTACACTGAACAAACACATTTTCAGCAAATCACAGTAGTACATAGCTTTCCTGTTATTTGGATTGTGGAAACATTTTGCATTACTTGAAGGTTCATGCAAAAATTTTAAAATTGTGTTATTAAGCAAGCCAAGCTGCACGGCAGCTTCTGGAGGTACACGAACACTTCTTACAGGATCAATAACCCCCCCACAAGCAATTTGAGCCTCAAGGATATTTTTACCTTTTTGTCTTTCTAAAAGTTGAGCTTCCACAGCCTGAAATACAGACAGCACTTTCCCAGAACAGCAATAACCCAAAACAGCTTTCTCTGCCTCAAGCAGTCTACTCTTGAACTCACTATCTGTAAGCCCTCTAACAACTGAATCATCAACAGAGAATTTCTGACCTGTTGTGGGGTCAATAATGAAACCAGTAGCTGCTTGGGCCTCTAAAAATGCTAAGGCTAGTGCTTTTCCGATGATTTTTCTCTTTGCTGCTACAGCAAAAGAGAGTATCTCTTTGCTGGATTCAAGGTACAGCCCGGCTATAGCTGTAGGTTTATTTAAATATTTTTCAAGACCTTTCTGAACCTCATCAATAGTTTTCTGCCCTGAAATGAGCTGCTCAACAGTGAACCTATCTAAAAGTTTAACTTCAGTCAACTGCCTGGCAGTAACATCATGTCGGAGACCTTGAAATTTAATAGCATCGTATTCCTCTGTAAAATATTCCAGCTGAGTAGCATCATCAACAGTTCTCAAAGCCTCTTCTCCTAAGAAAGAGCTCATCTTTGCAAAGTCTTCTTTCCTAAACCCTTCGGAAGTTTTGTATCCCTGAAACATTCTCTCTTCATTACCAAAAGTCTTGTTATTTTCTTGGTTTAATGTTGTGACTTCAACATGCATGTCATAGTGTTTGTTCTTCACTATCTGCAAATAGGAAGTTTTTGACACAGTGAGAAATACAACTGCAGACTATGCTGTAAATAATTCACTCCTAAATCCACCACCAGAGAAACCAAAGGAAGAACTTGTATGCAAGGAGAAACGAGAACTGCAGGATTGGTGAGCAGAGATATAGGAAGAGCTTGAGTTTTGAAGTGCATTTCACATTTCAAATATTTATTCAATAACAGGAATATGACTAGACTAACTATCAGTAACTGTTGTTTGTTACTATATGAGCTTACTGCTGTTAATCAAAGCTTACCTTGACAAATAAAGATACGACAATATAAGTGAACTCCTATTTTCAACACAAATTTTTAAAATAATCTTTCTTAGACATTAACAAACCCGGTAGTAAGGTCTAATATAAAGCTCTTTGTGTTATGTAAGACAGAAGGGGCTCCCTTCACCAAGATAGAAACATAAGAAATATTAAACAGAATAGTAATAAAGCATAACCAAAACCAACCAACCAAATGTACTAGTAAAAGGCACAGTTAGGAAGGCAAGCCCTCACAAAATGTAGTGTGTACCTCCAAGGGATGCAGTTTTACCACTCCTAATTCATGTTTTGTGTCTTCTCCGTGTCTAATGGTTTGTCTGGAACTGTGCAGGTTCCTGTTTCTCAGTGTGTCCCTTTCAGATGTTCCAGAGATTTGGCTTGCTTTATCAAAAGTTATCTGGAACTGTGTACTCATCTGCGAAACATACTCCGTAAATGACTGGGAACTTGAATCTTCTAATGATTGGTTTATGCTTGACATCTGAAACTGCACCTCTCTTGGTACTGTGTCATCAGCACTCACGTACAATGTATTTTCTTCTATTTGATCAGATTTAAAACCAAATCTTTCCTGTTTCTGCCTTAACAAAGGTGAGCTTGGTTTTGTGCGTGGAGGAAGCTGTTCAAATTCTTTAGCTGCAGTCTCACTCAGGTAATTGAAATCATTCCCTCTTCTCTCACAGCTCAATTTAAATCCAGAATCTTGGAGCTTATTATTTTGCTGAACTTCATTCTGAAATGAAAGAAACCTGTGTTCACTCTCCCTGACCTGCAGATCCATCTTCTGTTTCAAGCTCTCAACCATGCGCTTCTGTGCTTCCAATTCTTCCTCGAGCTTCCTGCACTTCTGGTGGTAGTCCATTTCAGCCTGCTTCCCTTGCTGTAGTTGTTCATGACACTTTTTAAGCCTTTCTTGCAGATCTTCCATTTGCCTTTTGTACAACATGATGTTTTCCTCAGCCATATGCTTTTCCTGCTGAAGAGCAACACATTCTAGTTTTATGCCAGATATATCTTTTTCTGTGATGCTATGGGATTCCAGTAACTTTTCAACTTTTTTCCTAAATTCCTCTGCAGAGTGTTTAAATTTAATGGATTCTTCCTGAAACAGAATCATCTTCTTGTGTGCCATCTGTTCATCCAGAGTTTTCTGATGGAGCTCATCCTGCAATTTTTTTAATTTGCTACTTAGTTCTTGTATATGAGCTTGTTGTAGTGCTATCTTCTGCTCACTCATTCTCTTTTCCACAGTTAGAGCATTCATCTGAGCATTTAAATTTTTAACCTCTCGGTCAATGCTAAGGGTGGAAGCATTTTGTTTATCAAATTTTTGTTTATAGTCACTAGCTAAGTCTTTTGTTTTCGCAAGATCAGCTTCTAGGCTTTTGATTTTACATATAAATTCTTGCTCAATTATTGTTTGTTTATGCAATTGTTCATTTGTTGTACGCAACTGTTCTTTGAAACCATCTGCTAGGGCTTTCAATGCATCATTTTTCCTCTGAATAGTTTCCTTTTCCAAAGTCATCTTCTCTGATTCGGACTGAATTTGCTTCATCAGTAATTTTGTTTCAGTGTTCCATTTATTAAGGTCTTCTATCTGTTGTTTCAAAGTTTCTGACATCTGATTACTTTTGGTTAATTCATTCTTCAGCATCTGAATTTCATGCTGGTTTTCTTTCTCTACTTTTGTTTTTTGAAGCAACTGTTCTTTAATTTTCTTATATTGGTCTTGAAGATTATTTGCTTCTCCTTTGCATGACTGTGTTCTGTGTTCCGCTGCCAGCTTCTCCTTTTGAAGGGAACTGATTTGTGAATTTAAATGTTTGATAGTGATTTCAGTTTTGGTCTGTGATCTGGTTAATTCCTCAATTTCTCTTTTTAGCTGTGTCTTTTCTTGCTGAACAGATTTCAGGTCCTCCTGATAGTTCATCTTAAGTTTTTTAAGATCCACATTTTCTTGCATCACCTCTTCAGCTTTACCTGAGGTTCTCTGTAGCTGCCTGTCCAGTTCTTTCAACTGTTGCAAATATCCCTGCTCTACTTGGTCTTTTTCCTCCAACCTAATTTTTAGGCATTTAAGTTCACTGTTGACTTTATCTAATTTTTCTTTTAATAAACGAGACTTTTCTTCTGTTGATGATTTTTGAAGCTCGATTTCATTCAGTTCATACCTCAGGTCTTTAATAGTTTTATCAGCTTTTTTGTTAGCAAGGGTCAACTCATCTATCTTTTGTTTAAGCTCTTCTATTTTTTTGGCTTCTAGTTTTTTCTGGAAACTCATAATTTCAGAATCAATCCTACACTGGCTGCCTTGCCCAGCTGTGAAAGTTGGCAGGGAAGTTTCTCTAGTTACAGAGTATGTGCCTTCAACAACCTTCCTTCTGGATTCAGTTCTCTCTCTTTCTTGAAGCTTTATTTCTGATAGGTTCCCTTTAAAGTCAAGATCTTTTTTCATTTGCTTGATGAGCTTCATAAGTTTCTCTTCTCCATCTGTTTTTTTCTTCAGTTCCTGCATCAAGGTTTTTTTTTGTTTCTCTAAATCATGAAGATTAGTATCTTTTCTTCTTAGAAGCTCTTCAAGGTTTCTTCTGGTGGAGGTGCTTTCTTCTATTTGATTCTGAAAAGCACGGAGGTTTTCTTCCAGTATACCTCTCTGAGTCTCTGCCTGAAAAATGAACTGCCTTACACACTCCAACTCCTGCTCTGCATCTGCTTTCTCTCTCTCAATGCTTTCTAGATCTGTACGACACTGCTTTGCCTCCTGCTCAGCCTTGGTCTTCTGAAGGCAGAGCTCCTCCATGTCCTTTTGCTGCTTCTTACGCTCTTTTTCTGCAGCTTCTCTCACTTTAGGGAGCTCCTGTTCCACTTGGATTTTTTGCTTCTTCATATTCTCCAACATCTCCTCAAGTGTTTTTACCTTTCCCATGAGTTTTTTATTCTCATCAGCTGTGCTATTTTGCTGTGCCCTTAGATCTGAATATGCTTGACGTGCAGATGCTTCCTTATTCTTTAAAATCTGTAAAAGAATAAGATAAGTTGGAATTAACTTTTTGTAATACAGCATATGGAACTTATTAGGCTCTTAGAAAAGCAGAAGGGAAAATACTTACTCATATATATATGGTATTCCAGAAAGCAGGATGAGCAGTTCCCACCACCATCACCTTCTCTTGAAGGCTTCAGGAAGTTACCATTAGCCAAATATGAAACCCTTGACAAAGACATCCACAAAGCGAAGAAGTCCTGAAGCCTCTCACTTCAGTCAGATGCCTCTTAGCAGAAAGCAACACCAAACAGCTTTAGCTTCCTCTCCAAACAAATAGGTAGAGCAAACAATGACCCAAACACAGTATGCAAGAATTCCCAAAGAGAAAGTGGCCTACCATTTCTCCATCAGTTCCAGCGGGAACTAGAAGAAGGATTTAAGCTTGCAAGCACAAAGGACACAAGAAAAGTGTGGAAATCCCCTCCAGGCAAAGGAACAGTATCTTAGAGCCAAAATGCAGCAGCTCCAGAAAGAGCAGCATCCAAACCCCCGTACGTCTGTGCTCCATAGTGTACTCCCAGTGCCAGTGCCCCCACTGACGCAGCTGGGGGACCAGCAAGAGCACAGCTGTTCTGCAGTGTAGACACAGAAGTGCAAACATGGTAATTAGGAAAATCCTAATGAAAACCAGCTGTCTGGTAGTCTCCATATACTGGCAGATGCAGAGCAAGTCTTTTAATCAAGAAGTGTAATCACCAGCAGTAACATGGTTGAAATGATACATACCTTGTCTTCATTAGCACTATTGTGGTGCTAAGTTACCAAATGTGAGCTAACATGAAGTAAGAACACACCTATATTCCTATGATCATACAAACAGGGCATGAAGGGTAACGACAGCAATGTTTTCAAACAAATAAACTGTTGGGTTACTTAAAATTTACCAGATTTACTTGATTTTTCATACGATATCTGAGACATTTCTTAAAAGGCTAATGCAAAGGCAGCTTCTTCAGTTCCTTTCCATGTTTCCCGGTATTATAATTTTGAAAAGGCCCAAATAGAAACAAAGTATTTAAATTGACTTGTTACCAGATCTTTTATACTCACATAAACACAAAATCTAAGGTAGTGTACTTGAAAAAGAAGACCTTTATAGATACAGTAACAAACTGTATCTTCTTAGATTTCATTTTTCTAGTCAACATGCTGAGCATCAGTTGGGTGGAGAAAAGGATGGCAAATATCAACACAAAATAAACACAAAAATTATTTTCTAAGAACTTAAAAATCTTAAGCATCTCAAAATGCACAGTAATTGATACATGATTATCATATTCATTGTTTAAATTATGTTCAATCAATCTTAAATCACTTGACCTTGACATATTTTGTGATTCAAATGTTGATTTGCATTGATTTAGAATCATTCTTAGATTAACTCTTTCATTTGCATTGCATAAAAACTCGTGTACCTTAGTAACAGTTGTGCTCCTTTTCTCTTCATTATCTTTGTCTCTCTTTTTTTGCTTTTCTTTTTTTTCAAATGAGGCTTTTATGCCTACTTTTTCACTGAACGTTTTCTGGAGTTCAGTCATTTGTCCAGGGACCTTTGTGTGATTACCCTCCTCTCTACTGTCTATTTCTGAAACTAGCAATAAATCTTGACCTTTATGACCCTCTTCTAGCCTGTCTTCTCTACTCTGCGTCTTCCCACTTCTATTTATGTTGTCCAAACCATAAGTGTTACCCTGTGGTATTTTCTTCACACTTACTTTCTCATAGTGACTTAAAAGCTTTTGTGCTAGTTCATGTTCTGATAATGGAAAATAATTCTCTCCTCCAGAAAAAATTCCTGAGAGACCTAAATTTGCATTTAAATCACCAACATTTTCTAATTGTTCTGTATGTAAGTGTTGATCATTCTGCACTGGTGATACTTGAAAATCTAATGGATAGGATTCAGAGACTTTTGCTGCACAGTGACTCTCTGAAATATTTCCTGAAGAAACAGCCAAAATTTCTTGCTCTGTATTCTTGGCTTTATTTGATTTAAAATTTGATTTTTCTAGGATTTCATTTTCTACTAGGAAGTAATCTTTATCCACAGATGCTTTCTGCAGTTTGTCAGTATTCCTTTCAACATGACAGTAAACATCTGGATTGTTCATAGATTGCAAATTTAACTTTGTTTTTTCACTTCCATTGTGCACTGCCAGCTCTCTGAAAGAGGACGCAACTTTCACTAAAGATGTTGCATACGTTGCACCTGGAAGAGAATCACCTTTTCCACCATACACTCGAAGCTCTCTGTCTTCAGATTTTAAAGTATTATGGCTCTTGCTTTCTGTAAAGCAATGCTCTCTATGCTGACATTGAAAATTAGTTCTCTGTGAAAAATGTTGCTGTTTGTAAGGGCTGATACCCAGGGCTTGCTTTGCAGTTTTTGGAGTTACTTCAGTTTTCCTTGTTGTTAGCTCGAAATCAGTTTCTGATTGCATCTCACAGTCTTCCTTTGTTGAAACATCACTCCCTACCTTTCTTGATTTTTTTTTTCCTGTGGTTTTGTGTATTATTTCCACCTCAGGCAAGTTCTTTGATTTCCCCTCTGTTTTCTGTGTCTCTCCATTAGCAATTTGCTCATCTAACTTATCACCAGGATCATTGTTCACACTCACAGAGATTTCAGTTGAAACAAAACAATCTTTTCTGCCATTTTTTTCTTCTTTACTTTGATTACCAAAACCCATTAAACTCTCCTGCTCTGTATGTAGCTTACTGTCTCTGCTGCCACTATTGCTACTTTCTTGACCACTGAAATTTAGAAGTTGCTTAAATGTTCTATCAGTTTTGATTTTACCGTATCTGTCTACATTTAATTTTCTTCTATTCATTTCCAGTTTATTTTCTGTGTATTCAGGTTTGCTGGAAGAGTTCTGGTTTTGCAAATATTCCACATCCATCATGCTTTCATCAGGTCTCTTTTCTTCTCTTAATTCAAGATCTTCATTACATCCCAAATGTTGAAAGACTTCTGCTGACTTCACAGGTTGCTGGAGTTGATTCTCTTCTAGTAAACTCTGAGCATGACAGCACATGGATTAAACTGAGATATGATGGAAAGTATATTATTTTTTTCTTTTTCTCTGTTTTCTTAATGACATTACTGAGAGTTAGGAAGAAAGACTGGCATAAAAGAAAATCTTGGAACTATCACAAACTTTAGAGGTCTGTGAAGAATTTTTCTTCCCCAAGTAAAAAAAAAAAAAAAACCCTCATTCCTCTTTTGAAAAAAATTATTCTTTTTCTGATTTGCTACCTTGATTAAAGAGAAAAAAACCCCATTATATTATTTTGAGACTGGAAACTTGCTTAGGTTATCCTCGAAGAAGCTACCAAAGATTTAGAAGGCTGACAGGAGGTAGAGGAGGAAGAAAGACGGGGGGTATTTGACTTGGAAAAAAAATAGTCCTGGAGACTTAGAGCAGACTGAAACTCTACATTTTGAAACATTCCACTTGTTCTTGCAGAGCATGAAGTCTATTGAGATTCACAAATTTCTTGATCCTTGTTCTTTGACTGACTTTTTATCCTTGATGCCATTATCATTATTAGTCATACAAAATCCTCAGTTATAATGGCTACTTATCAAGAAACTTTATGTATTTCCATCAGTTTGCTCCACCACCTAATGATGCCCAAAGATACATGCTGTTGTTAGTGTTGGTTCAGAGGTATGCAATAGCAAGACAAGCCAATAAAGACAACATCAGCACCAGAATTATATAACATTCATTTAAGAACTTTTTTTCTTTAACAATAACGTTAAAATTTATACCCATACGGTAGTGCCCTCCAATTTTATCCAATTTATACTAAAACAATGTAGTCCTTAAAGAATGACTATATCATCTCTTTCTGAGAGACAGTTTTCAAAAGAAAGTGAAACATTTAGAAGGGGTTTTGGGTTTTTTCCCCTCAATTATTTGGAAGGCTTGCTCTGCAGCAAGCATGTATTTTGAGTAATTGTCTGCCTAATTTCAATAACCTACTCTTGCTAGTAAGATCCAACTCTAAGCATAAGTAAAATGCTGTTTGACCCCAAGGAATCAATATAGTAGAAAGGCAAAAGGAAAAAAATAACTGAACAGATCAAACTAACTTCAGAAATTAATTAAGAGGGAACCTCATTTCCCTGTTGATAGGTTGTAGGTCATTAAGTGGACCAGAATGCATACTATGGAATATTAAAAATATGTATACATAGTGTATGTGCAGTGAGTTGGCCTTCATCTTAATGTCTGCTTTTATCCAAAAGATCAAGCCCAAGGGTATTAATATTGAAAGTATTAGGATATAAATTTAAACTACATCTCCATCAGAATTCAATAAATAATAGGATCTTTCTATGTGGAAGAACTGGTAAAATGTATGGATGGTACAGGATTTTGCTTATCTGAATGGTAACAGTGCTAACACTGTTATATTCCTGTATAATGTGCACTACATAAGGAATTTTAGTTTTCCACTTCTGATGGTAAATGTGAATTACTCCAACAGGTATATAGCTCTTTGTCTGCCTAAATGTTCTTTTTCCTTGGCTGACTTCCAGAGAATGACCTACCTCTTCCTCTTCCAGTCTTTTCAAAGAATCACCTGCAAACTTAATGTATTGGGTCATCAAGGTCACTAAGGCAGTGTACCGAGTCCGTAGATCCATGAACTGTAGAGAAACAAAGATGGGGAGTAAGTGTCATAGAGGTAAACACTCCCATTAAGCTTGAAAGAAGTGATAGACACTGCTCTAGAACCTATCCTGATTCTGATTTCAAAATCATGATTGTGGAATCCAAAGTTCTAATTTTGATTCCAAAATTCAATGCTGTCAAGAAAGTGCACTTGAACAAATATATCCTAAGGATCTATGAGCAGATCCATGAGAAGAAACAGTAGACAATGATTTGACTTCACAGTCACTTGATTCTTCCCCTTGTAAGAAAAGGTTTCAAGAGGGGTAAGCCAGGCTTGTCACTATTCCTCTCTCTAACAGGTAGCAGGGAGAAAGATTTATGTTTCTCACCCAAATGAAGCTGATTTGCCTTAGAATCTATCAGTGTCCAGATCTGGTAGGTTTTACTATGGTCAAGATGAACTTCTTGTTTACTGAGATCAAGATCCAGCCCAGAGGTAGTTCTAAACAGTTTTACTGAGGCACAGTTCTCATACAGCTTTTTATAATTTGGGTGACATTTTTTCATCAGCTGCATTATACTGTCTTGCTACCAAAATGCAGCATAAGGAGCAAGAGAGTATTTGCTATATTGTGTATCTATAGGGAAAAAAACCCAGTCTTTCTTAGATTACCATATTTAATCATTAATAAATCCAAAACTGAGTCCTTGTGTTTACTCTGTTTTAAGCAAAGACTCACATTTTCCTGTCATAAGAATCCCATTTACCTCTTGAATAATGAAGTCTGATGAGCTTTGCATTCTTCGGCGCTTTACTGGAGATTTTTGTTGGGAGTCAACCATAGCTCTGTAGGTCATGGTCTGCAATTCATAGTCCTGTAAAAGAGAAAATACACAAAATCATTGGCATTACACATGGTACTGACACTCAAATGTAGGATTATAAGTATAATGTTATTGCTACCTTCACAGCAGCTGAGTATTGTTCTGAATACTTCTGGCATTCATCTATTTTACTTTGTTTCATTTCAATCTCAGAAACCAGCATCTGTAAAATATGAATGTACATTTTTCATCTTTAGAAGTTATTTTTATTACTATTTTGATTAGCATTTCTACTTTATCTAACATTATCTAACATAGATAGTTCATTAACACCTACTTTATCTTAAATGCTCCTCTCCATATGTGTACAGGTAATTATGCTCAAGCCTATGTACTCAGCTTTATCAGATTTACAGTACAGAAGCAATGAAAAAACATGACAGATTTATAGTTGGTGAATGAACTTAAACAAAATCAGGAATATATCATTTCATGAATATAATTTATTATCCTATCTATTTATACTGCATTTCCTTCTTGCAAGAGACAGAGGTTGAGTTTAGCTCTGCTTCCATGAAAATATTTTTACATCTGTTAGTTAAAAAAAAAAAAAAAAAAAAAAAAAAAAAAAAAAAAAAAAGCGCAGCATTGAAAATTAAATTTTGTGGTAAAGGGAGCCCAGAAGTTTTAAGGTTTTGGTGTTCTTGCACACTTGAGGACCCAACAATCTGGTTTATAAAACAGTGACAAGAGTCACTGGGTGATACATTCATGGCTGCACTATAAACACAAAATCATAAAACAGTGACAAGAGTCACTGGGTGATACATTCATGGCTGCACTATAAACACAAAGTCATAAAATCTGGTGATTACTTGGAATTTTACGGTAAGGTTGATGGGTATAAGCCCCTCATATTAATAAACAAGACTGAGATCCCTGATATTGCAATTCTTTGGTCAGTGCTTACTACAGTGGTTTGCCATAATATCCCTTGCATACCTTATGCTGGTTCAATTGCTTAGCCAATGCTTTGCTATTTTCAGGATGTATTTCTTGAATCTTTCGCTGAGTATCTTCCACTTGTTGAATCCAAGTGTCCAAAGAATTGTAAGTGTCTTTGTAATACTTCAGGGATTTATTAATACCTTCTAAATCACGCAACCTGATTTTATTTTAGGAGACAAATCAAAGGGGAGAAGATGATGATTAAAGACAAAAAATACAACACTGAGGTAAATACAGCTTTAAAGGCTTCAAATGCCTTAGCTCTGTTACAGTTCACAGTATAAACATACTAAAGTAACACTAATTAAGCAGCAAATTCAGTCCTCAAATACTAGGGCTCCCAGCTTAATGAGCCCTTTCCATTTGTCATAAACAATGTCCAGGAGAGATGCTATTACACAAGAAACTCTATCTCCCTCATCAGTGTATTCAACTGCATGAAACTCCAGGAGCACAGAAAACCCCAAGAGGGAGGGCTCTGCTACAACAATCATCTCTGTTACAAGAAGTGAGAGTATTTAAAATGTGACCTATGGATCAAGAAGGATTATACTATGCTGGAGTCAAGTGGTGGTTCACCATACTCTCTATGTCTCCCACAAAACAGCAGGAGTTACACTAAAACTAAAGACTGTAAATATGCTAATGTGCAAAAGTAATTGAACATGTACATCTAATTTTAAATCATGTTTTTGACCTAAAAAGAGAGTTCTGTGTATTTCTTTAAAATCATTCCCATACTGAGGCGGATATGCTGACAGTTTTTCTTTCATGATCCTTATATTTGTTATCATGGTGTGATTTTGGTGGTTGCTCTGTGCAGAGCCAGGAGGTAGACTTCATGATCCTTATGGGTTCCTTTGAATTCAGGATATTCTATGATTCTACTTAAAATATCATATAAATATCACCACTCAACACTGCAGAATAAACAGAATTAAACAACGTTTTACAGTTCGAATTGGAATGAATACTTTGAATTGATCTAGTGTTGTTCTTAAGATGCAAAAAAGAGATTAAAAAAAAGAGGAAGCAAAGGAATTTTTTTTGCTCAGGTTTCATACTTTAGCATGTTTTAAAGCTAGTAACCATGAAAAAGAGAAAGGATTATGATAACTGCAGCCAATATTTGTACATACATTTTGTATAATGATTATCAGTGTCAAGGTGGTAGGAAGAAGCAGAGATAATATTTGCAGAAAGCAGCTTTACAGCTGTACTGTTACAGTTACCACAATCTATGCTATTTACGCCAGAAGCCACTACATACTAGCAGTCATTTTTCAGCATATTCTGTTTAGGATACAGTCCTGGGAGGAGAGCATGTGGTTCATGCTTACTCTCTTGAAGAAGTAAGAACACTTCAGGACCTCATAAAACTATTCTTTAATCATTTAAATTGTGTCACACTAACAACTGCTGAAAAATCAGAGATGGAATTTAGGCTAGCTATTCTGCAGCCAGCTTTAAATGGGTGACCTCTTTCCCATCCTCTTTCTAACTTCCAGCAACATTAAACAAACACAACTAAACTACAAGTGAATAACTTCAATATTGCAGCTGAATGTATACTCATCCCTTAGAAAAGGAGGACAAAAATGTGACAGGTTGTTGTGTGAACTTTTATATCAACAGCACTATCTTCAATGTTCTTTTTCAGGCTACCTATAATGACAAACTAAAGTACATTTCAAAGGAATTAAGTTCAGACTGCACAGTACAGAACTCTTTAACACTTGCCCATACTTTTTCCTTCAGCCTCTACAGTTCTGCTTCCTATACATACAGGAAACAGGACTGTAGAGACCAAAGAAAAAGCACTTCCAGGAATTTCACGTATGGACATCTCCTTCAGAAATATGGGTAGGTCTGTTCTGCTGTATCTGCACATCTGTGTAGGCATGTGCAATTGAGCAACATTTTTCAGTATCAACTGGACAGTAAAGGGCTGAATTTAGACCACTATCTCTACTGGATATTTAAAAAAATAAAAGGCACTTCACCAAAAAATTATAGCACCAAAATTATCACAGAAGTTGATGGAAGCTAAAAACTTCCAGACTTAACACTTGAGTAATTAAAAGCAAATTAAGGTGAATCCAATCATAACTGATGAAACAGCCCATCAGAACTAATTATGTGGAGAAACAGATGGTACTTCCATAGGACTGCCAGGCATTTCTGTAGGTTTGGGGTTTTTTTAATGAAAAAAGACAATTTCTCTCCACTGTGTATCAGTAAGTAGTAAGTTTCTGTAGCTTGATCCTCTTCTGGAGCTTAACAGTCACAGACATTCCCAGTGGAAAAGTAAGACAATGTTGTCAACAACACAATAAAGATCTTCATCCCAGCACATTTCACAAACAGTTCAGAAAACTATTCAAACCTGTTTTAACTTTCATTTCTGTTTGTTTTTCCTCAGAAATAAATTTTAAAAAAGCATAAAACATAAACAGATGATAATAAAGCGTCATACAAACCTATTTTCAATTTGAGAATGAACATTTTGCCACCTCTCAGCCAATTGATCGACTTTTTCTTTATGCCAGTCAAAGTCAAGATCACGCTCCTTGTGCATTTTAAACATCTGATCACTGATCATCTTTGCCTTCTGCAGTTCATCCTCTAAGGCATGGAATGTTTGTCTTTTCTCATCTACTTCAGATCTCCATTGCTAGTAGGTGATAAAAAAAAGTTGTAAATAACTTCTAAATTATTACACTATTTTATCAATTAGTATTTTACACAAGTATGCTGTATAAATGAATCAAGAAAAATGTTTCAATTGATATTTTACTTCTGTTTGCTCAAATACTCAAGTGGCACCAGAATGGGTCTGAGGCAATAAACTGCAAAATAATTCTAAGTAACAGCAATCCTTACAACACATAGATCAAAACAAAGAGATCAAATGAACACACTCACCTTCTAAACTACAGCTTTCAAAAAAAATTTATTAGGCAGATGCCAATCATTCTATCTAGCTAAAAAGCATTACTCATGATTTGTAATATCAAAATGCATAATATACAGCAAACAAAAAATGCTGCACTTCATTCTTTCCACTTCTCAAAGATATCTGCCAAACTTCCTAAGAAACCCTGACTAGTACACTGAAGCAGTAGCAAGAATGTTATTGTGGTCAAAATTACATATATATGGTCAAATTTACATAAACATATAAATACATGTTTATGTTACCCTAAGTATATGCTACCTTCTGAAGAGCCAAGAAAATCTTACTGCAGCATTAACAAGTGCCACTTTTGCAAGTTCAGGTACTTCAACACTTTTTGCAGCAGCAGGAAAATGCTTTCAACCTATCCAAATCCTAATTCTCCAGAGCTGCCATTTTTTTCTGAAATGTCAATCCTAATACCACCTAAAACTAAATACACAAGCCAATGTTTGATACACTATAGAGTGCAGCATAATGAAATCAGGTGTTACAAGACAGATAGCTCTTGTCTTATTTTTTTGATTTGCCCACAAAAAAGCACCAGCCAGCTCTTACCTTTAATGTACCCATCAGATTTTCAATATTGTTTTTGTCAGCCGTTACTGCCTCTTCTTCACACAACTTGGTTTCATAGTGTTTTACTAATGATTCTGCTGTTTGGGTGTTCGTCAGCACCAAATTTATAGTTTTCAGTCTGAAAAACAGACCCCTTGTTAGCTGAACCGTCAATACCAACACTCAACACATTTGTGTTTTACAGAATTTTCATGTCACAGGTTACCCCTTTCTACAATGTTAAAACATTAACTCCCTTTTCCTTGATCAGTATTATTCATACTAATAGTTTTAACTTAAGAGGAAACTGTAAACTAAAACATGTTTGACGGAAGGCAACCTAGTACATACTTATCTATGAAAATGGAAGACATGGAGTAAACTTGGTTCATGTTTTGTATAACAACATTGAGTTCAGAGCGCAGAGTAGGGACTGAAGGCGAACCAGCAGCTTGACTGAAAAACTCTTCACATTTCTCTGTGATGACTCCCAAGTCATCCTTTAGTCGATCCAGTTCTTTCTTCAGTTTCTGTAAAATGAAAGGTGATTGATACTGCTTTCATCCTACATCAATCTAATGTATACTCTAGGTATCACTATGAGAACAGGTCTGCCTTCCTTTGCTACTTTGATGATGACACCGTTGAAAGAAAATGAAGAGAAATATATGTGTAATAGGGAAACGAATGGACTTGCCATTCATCAGCATCTTTTTGCTCACAAACACAAGTTAAATATTTGACTCCTCTTTTCAAGGTACACTGCAAACCTGCCTGGTTTGCTTTTTTAAATTTGTTTTTTAAATAAAACTTTTCCTAGGTAAAACAGACTTTCTCAAAGGCTCACCTCTTGCTCTGAAATCCTAAGCACATTTTCATGTACATCATCCCTTTCCATTGGCGTCCGGATCTGCCGTATTAACCGCTCCTCACAACTCTCCAGTCTTAGTCTGATATTTCTGACTTCAGAGATGTACAGATTGTAAATAGATTCTTCCTGCTCCTCTGTTGAAAGAATTAAGGGATGTGTTAGCCAGCAAAGTAATCATGTCATTTTCACCATAACCTCACACAGTTTTTTAAGTCAATGCTCTACAGGTCTTTTCATGACTGGCCAAAATGCCATCAGTTTCCTTTGAAATTCTGGTTATAAGGCAAATCTTAGGAACTCTTAATTTTTGTTTTTATTAAATCATCTCCTCACATATGAAAATTTGCTATCTGTGATCATTCTGTACAGGCATTACCTCTGTGGTGACATCTCTAAATTCAGTGACTGATTCTTTTAATCAATGGTATTAAGGACATAAATCCTATTTCAGATGCACAGGGCACTATGTCTTTCCTGAAGTTTAGTGAACTCTGCTAATGAAGTAATCAGCTTTGCACTACTGTATTTCTTTAAGTCATCAATTGTTCAACAGTAAATCAGTAGAGCTATTTTAAGCTTTCTGTTCTCACAGTATTAACACAGTGTTAATTAGAGTTAAGAGAGCAGTAACTCCAGGCATCCTGTGGCGCTAGAAAAATAGCTAGGACTTTTTCCTTGCCTTTACAGGGTGAAAAAAGTTCTAATTCTGTGTCCTGATTTGGGATACCCTAGGAGATTCTGTTATGAACGCAATAAAGTAATCAAGCTGTTTTTCCAGCTTTCAAAACCAAGGAAAGCAGGACTAAGCAGTGAGCTGTAATACACATAATAAATTCTTAGGTGTAAAATATTTTGTAGCATTTGTATGTTATGTAACACATCAGTAGTTTTACATAGCTTAATATGTAGAAAGTTAAAAAAAAGTTAAGAGCTTCTATACAATGAAATTGCACACATTGTAAAAATTACTCTGTTCAAATCACCATGGTGTTCTATCACCATGATAGAAGATATCTTGAGATCAAGAACAAAATCTCTCCCATAACGGCATCTTTCTATGATTCTAAGCAAAGTTTTACCTCTTTCTGCAGACTTGAGAAGCTCTTGATAGTATTGCTTGCAAACATTAACCTCCCTTTCCAGCTGTGCCGTATCGGAGCTTGTAAAGATTTTGGACTCCTGGCTGTCTTCCACAAAATCATCAAAGCGGGACTGTAAATTGCTTAGAACCTGCTGATGTTCACCTGGCAGCATTGTCTTTATCTGCAACAGATCAAAGACCCAAAGCACAGTTAGCATCACTCACACAGTTCCTGTGATGCTTTTTTATCAGAAAGCGATACTAAGTTACTAAGATGAGGTTTGAGGTTCTGAAAGCTCACTGTTCCTTAGCCAGAGTCTACTTGACAGCTGACAATTTGCACTCAACATAAAACCCTTTTCCATCTTGCACATCAGGAATGGCCTCTGTTAAGCCAAACCTACGTTGGACTTCATTTCTCCCATCCCAACACCATGGAGCAACAACAATACCAAGGACAAGTATGGACACTTCAAGAATTATCTCAGATTCCTCTTTCCAACAGTAACCGTGAGAAATTAGGTAGGAGAGTGGTATTTTCAGTATTGCAAATATTATTTGCAACAATTTGTGATCTCACACAGTTTCAGTCATCCAATGACCTCCTTGTAAATGATTAAGAGCCCTTCCTAGTCATAAAACTTACCGAGGCAACATTGCCAGCACGAACAGCTTCAATTTCATTTGTCAGATAATGCCAGGACACCACACTCTTCATGTTTACATGTGACTCATGCCAAAGGGCCAGAACATTCTGAAATTGCTGTTCAATTCTGAAGCAAAAAAAATTCCAACTTCAGATCAGGGTAACACATGAAAATGGAAACAGAAAAAGAAAGAGAAAAACCCCCAAAGAAACAGAACAAAAACTGTGAGATATTCTTTTAACCCAAGCTCCATGTAAATGGATTTTAATAGAAAATAGGTAGTTTTACTTTGTCCCTACCTGTTGGCTGTATCTATTGCTTCTTTGTTTGGTGGAGGAACTGTAAAGCATACAGATGGAACCATGGCCTCATTACCACTTGGGCTAATGACTTTCCATTTAGCACGATGGGAGTTGTTTGCTAATACACACTCATCATCTTTGTAAATAGTTATCTAGCATTAACAGAAAAGCAGAATAATTTGATGAGCCAAGCATTACAAAATAATTGTACAAAGCACTTCTGCAAATGCTGTCAACAAATAAGCAACAGAACAACAAAACCAATGTTCTAAGCAAAGGATTTGCTCTTGTTTACTAGGGTGGAAGAAATTTACAGCCCAGCTTTCTCCAGGAACATGGTAATTAATGAAACTTTAGCTGAATTCTTACATCTGTAATTGGTTTGAGGAAATTTTAGTTTCTAACCTCAATTTGTCTGTAGTCACAGATGGCTTTAATTGGAATGGATGTTTTGAGTACACAGTCAGGGTTCCTTGGCTTCAGCTGAATTATTGCCTTTGCTCTTCCCACAAGGCCTGCTACTGTGCTCTTATACTGCAAGAGTTGTTCTTTTTCTTCCTAGAACAATTAAGAAAAGAACATGTCATAAGAGATGTCCATAATACAGTACTGCCTCTTTGATCCTGTTATGCTTTTTTTTTTCCCTGACTCCTTTTACTGTTTCCTAAAAGTAACACATTTTGCAAAAAAAAAAAAAAAAAAAAAATTTCTGAAGCCACTGTCTTCCCAGATCTGGTACTGTAAATATAAATAAACAAATCTGTATTTTAAAGTTATGAAAAATAGTAATTTTTTTATAAGTTCTGGGAAAAAAAAATAGCATTTTTTCCTTCACTTTAAATGAATAATCTTAACACATTTTATATCCCACCATAACCTACACATTTCTTGTTTCATTGTAACTCCTGCTAATAGGATCCTACCAAAGATCTTACCATGGACTCCTGGACAAGGTCTTCTAGCCTATGAAGACTGGTTGATCTATCACAACTGTATTTTCGGTATATGGTATCTTTTAAATTCTTCAAATATTCCATGGCTTCTTTGGCATCGCTGAAAAACTAGGATAAAATAATTATCTGGGTTATTTTAAAACAACTTAAAAAATACAGAAACAGCTACACTGAAGTTTTCAAGTGCTGTCTTTTAAAACAACCTTTTCTCATCTCTTGAAGTGACCGCTGCACCACATTCAGCTACTCATGATCTCATGTCTAAATGTACTCTTAAAAAGGCACACACTGTTAACACCAGTTATTCTTGGCATGAGCTACATGCAAAATTAATTCAGCAGTTATTGAACCTACAGTTAATGACCACTCTTGCAGTGAAAAAAAATTTATTAAGCCAATCTTGCTGTCTGTGGAATTACAATTACTTTCATATAGAAACCACAGACAAAGCCTACAAACTATAGAAACTAGCTTCAAAATCCAGGCAACACAGCTGGGGCAAACATTTTGTGCAGGAAGGGAAATGAGCTGCCACACTAGGCAGTTCTGCAAGGGTATCTGCACACCCAAACAAGAGTCCTGGTCAGGCACGATTGGGAAGGCACGATTCTCTCCTTTCAGCCCCAGAATTCCAGTTTGTTTCCCCTGTCACAAGGAGCTCAAATTGCTTTATCTTCTCCCATTCCTAACTTTGGGTTCTCATCCTTCTTAGTCCAAAGGCATCTCACCCCTTCATCACCTCCCTTTCTCTTCAACCACACAACCCAGAAGACACTAACGATTCACCCTTACAATTTAAATGTTTTAAATGAGTAGATTTAAAAACAAACAAAACCAACAAAAAAACTCCGTCTATCATGTTCCTGCAAGTAACTTCACCGTTGGCTGAGGGACAATGAGATAATCAGATGGCTGTTTCGTGGGGTGTGTCTGCTGTCAGGGTGTTCTCTGCTCTGGTCATTATTAATGCTGCATATTCCATTTTGCTTCAAGTAGTCCTGGAATAACCATCTAGAATGTGTCTTCCCACAGCCATCGCTAACCACCCTCCATGCTACACCATCCCCAGAAGCTCCACTGACAGCAGTTGTGCACCACAGGGAGAGAACAAGGTTTCATTCTCAGAGCCTCTACTTGCGGCTGCAGCACTGAAAAAATCTCAGGACAGATTTTCATCTGCTGTGAACTGACATAACTGCAGTGAAGAAATAAAGTTATGGCAACACTGTGAGAGCATGGCGTACAATCTAGTGATGTACAAGACAAATGTCAATTCTACAATTACTGTGACAGAACAACTAGAGCTTTTGGTGGAACTTTTCAACTATGAACAAAACTTAAAATAATTCATATTCTGATTGATTTACTTTCTTACCTCAAAATACGCAGCGTTTTCTCTCAAATGTTGTTCAACACAGTGGCAGAGCTGAAGAATCCAGCTCCATTGTGTCTGCATTGCAGCTCTATAGGCCTTTAAGGAAGGGAGATATATTTTACAAATGGAAATGAAAACTAAACCTTGCATACTTCTACAGAATTTAGGAAACACAAAAGTGATGCGGCAAACACAAACAGCTAAAACCTGACCACCTCACCCTGGAAAACTAAGCAGCAATGAAAAATCCAATTAGATTTGAGAAAGAAACCCCGTCACTACAGCATAGTCAAACATAACAAAACTTGCCCAGAGGGACTGCGAAATCATTATCCTCTGGCCCGGTCAGAATTAGGCCAAACAAGTCCCTGACAGCACTCCAGCTCCTGCTGGCAGCTCAGCTCCCGAGGTTCCTCCAGTCTAGGCTCATCTACAGTCCTGCGTGCCTATTTACTGGAGCCTTGCCTGGATCCAGTGGGCACATTAAGGCAGCGCTGAACACGCCATTAACCCCGGGCCCGTGACGCGGGGTGACAGCGGCGCGGAGCGCGGAACGCCCGCGGAGCCGCGCGCGCCCTCGCCAGCAGGGGGCGCTCCTGCCCTTGGGAAGTGCCCCCAGCTCGGGGCTTCAACTCCTGTCATCCCCAGGAGCTTTTCCATTGCCTTCCCGGAATTTCAGGTTGATGCACTAAGGCGTATACTGTCCTGTAGAAAAGGATAAGTTCTTTAAAAGAATATTTTTTATAAATATCCCAATATTGCGCCATTGGAGACAGCACAACCTGCACAGTCATCGTGACTGCGACGGCCTGGTCTCGTAACAGGCGTCCTCGGTGTGTTTATAGAGTACAATAATAACCCATTGGAACAGCCTATACCTTTAAAGAGTAGAATTGCCCACGTTACATAAGAAGTCATTTATTATTCAAAGTAGATGTCATGAGAAGGAAGGAAGGGAGGGGTTTTCTTCATGTTTCCCATTTTTTCATATATAAACTCACAGAGCTGAAGAACAATAAAAATGCATTCCCTCTGACTTTTTTTCATTCTTCTTCTATAATAAATCAGCTTTTTATTGTTACAGTCTTTACCACCCACTGCCTGTATCTACTCTTTTCTTGAAGGTCTACAAGGAAAAGTATTTTACCTTCCCCTTTGAAAACTTGTTAGGACCTTATAACAGCTACAATAAATTTTTCTGTAAATTGTTTACATATATAACATAGAGAAAGATTCTAGCCTGAAGTAAATCATACCACCTGGTCAGATTTTTAACATCCAAACAGGTTTCATAATTCACTGACAAGTAAGTTATGAAACCAACCCTAAATCATAGTAGGAACCTGCTCATACAGTAAGTGACAACAAAAGCTCTTACTGAAATTTATTCCAATATAACAGGAAAGAAACCACACAAGGACTGTTCTGTGCCCTCAGTCTGTCAATGCAATTTGTCTCAACAACTCTAGAAGTTGTATGACCAGAAACATCTGTACAGACCAATTAATTTTGGAGTTTAAGGAGATTTAATCTAAGCAATCCAAGTGCTGAAGAGGAAATTTCAATAGGACCCTTTAATTTAGAGTCTTGTTTAATTTTCTCTAAGTTTGCCTTCTTTTCCCCTTTCTTATCCCCCAAAATGCAGCTCATTTAAATCCCAGAATTTTTCTGTTGTGATGCTGGTTTTACTAACTTACCTCAATGGTTAGCCTGGCTGGGTGATTTTCAAGAAGCAATTGCTCGGCTATTTCTTGCACTGATTTAATAACTTCTTCTTTTTCATCAAGTTCTCTCATTAATTCCTTTTTTTGGACCAAAAAAAAAAGTTTCAGAACTCTCTCTAATTATTAAAGATCACTTAATAATTCCCTCTGGCATATATTAGCAATACATACTGCATGGTATTCCTTTTTTCTTGTTATGTTGGGGTTTCTTTCACTCCAGTCATACGCAACCTCTTCCTCTTCTTTTTCGTTCAGCCATATCAACTCTCTAGTAGCACGAGACACAAAATTGTGAAGAGTATCAAGATGCCTCTCCTGATTTCTTGATGTATTCTTCATTAAAAGGAAAAGAAAACGATTTAAATGAATCAGAACGTAAAGCTCTCCCCTTATCACAAATTATGCACACTGAAAAGCTGAACATGGAAGAGGTATGGTTAACTTACCAAGAGTTTTGAATACTGACTCTCCAGCTTGTGTAGTTTTTCTGCATAACTGAGTTTAAGAGGGGCAGTCATTTGGATCTGTATTTGATATATGAGATCAAAAGACAATAAAAAGGTTAGATATGTTAAACCCTTAGATCTCCTGATTCCATTATAAGTCATGTAGAGATCAGAAATAAAGGTAAGACTGTGAAACCCAAGCAGTTCTAAAATCCAGTATTAGTTTATGGGTCACCCAGTAAGAAAGCAATCAAAGAAATTAACATGGTGCAGTACCTCGCTCATTTTGGCTTCTTTAAGGCTGGATTCAAATTCCTCAATAGCTTTGTGGACGTTTTTGTGATTTTCTAAATGGCTTTCAACGCTTGGCAAATCTGAACCCCATTCTGCTCGATCAAGTTGAACCTTACAAACAGGAAGAAAAGATTAGCCATGATCTATAAAAAGCAAACATAACCATTAAAGGTGTCTCTGCAAAAATTGCTACCTGCATTTCTTCCACCCAGCTCAATAGGTCTTGGACAAACTTCATGTTCACCTCTTCTTCTGTCAAATTCTGATCAACAAAAGCTGATTTCATAAGAGGTTTTCTGATTTGCATCAGTTTGAGTGTTTGCAGAGTCCCACTGTCTACTCCTGTGACATAGCTCTGAATTAACCGTGGTGGGATGCCTGATGGGTAAGCGGGAGTGATGGTTGGCGTCAGTCTGGAAGCAAGACCTGATGAAAGGCCAGATGTCAAACTGGAAGAAGTCAAAGTAGGTGTTAAACCTTGTGCCATTGCAGCATTTAGTTCAGGCGTCAGGTTTGTTGTAAATCCTGAGTTTAAGCTTTCGGTTATTCCTGATATCATCAGCTTTGTCTGCTCTGTGGTCAGCGCGTGCCCCTTGTTGTACACGGAAGAGCATTCGGTCCGTAAGGCCATCAGGTCATCGCGAAGTCTTGCAACTCTATTCAATTAGAATTAAAAAAACCCAAAAAATATCCCAATGAATGCTTAGGATCAAAGTTTATCATGATCAATTGAATAGTGATATGAGCTCATGTTATCCCTTACACTTCAGTTGCACTTAAATATTTATAAGAAAGTATTTTTATCAAATAGTACAGGAAATATCAGCTCTTTAGTTCTGTACAGATAATAAATGAGTAAATCAGGCAAAGACTAAAAAAATTATATGGGCACTGACATGCACTATACACAATTCCAGTGAACAATCAGCAAACCAGAAATCTTACAAGACACTACATGTTGTAGCAGATCAAACTCCTGCAGTTCACTGCCAAGGATTTATGCACTTCATCTCAATCAGTCCAAGGATGAATCCCAAAATACTTTGGAGGCATTTCTTCATAAAACAGAATTATGCAGTTTAAATGTTTCTTTCTGCCAACACTGTACACAGTGCCACATGTTACCTAATGTTACCCCACTTCTTACCCATTAATACCTCTACAGCTGTCATCAAAAATCTAGCCTCCGTTTAAAAAAATCAAAGTTAGTAAATTCTAAATGCATTTTACATGAAACAAAACAAGCTACCATCTTTACACACAGATATCTAGTAAAAATTAAACATTAGGTCATGTTTAGGGGTTGACTTCATTTTCATAAATAAGTACAAATTGCTCCTGTTGGCTTCAACATTTGTGGGCAATGCACCCACCAGAATATCTGGGTCATATTTGGATGCCCAGTGACAGACCACAAAGTTTATGCATAGTTATAAAGAACCAAAAAATTCATCCATAATGGGAATCCATATTTGGGATATTTATTTATTCACATAAACATACTGTAAAGTACCTTTGAACAAGCTGGTCTGCTTGATAGTATTTTCCATCAATAAGAATTTGGGCATCAATCACTTGCTGGCGGAGAAGATTTTCAGATTCAAGAAGATACCCAGCTATCTCTGCTTCATGTTGGAACTGGAGCCCTGACTCCAATCGCTTGGCATCCTTAATAAATAAGAGGAAATCATAAGCCCTGTAGCTAAACCCAAAGAAATATCAGCTCTAAGAATTCCCTTAAAAAAAAAAAAAAAAAAAAAAAAAAAACAAAAAAAACCTTATTCTTATATTCTTATCTTGAAACAATTTTGAAGCATTTAATTAACTACCGAACAAAAAAAAAAGTAACAGAACACACTCTAAGCAACTTTTGGTATTTTCTTGAAGAAATGCTGCCTTAACAGTACAATGAAAATAAAAGTAGCATGTATTAAGGTTGCCCTCACAAACCTTTAGGAGATTTTTGCCATTCAACTTCTTTAAATTTATGAATACAGACAAGTAGAATCACTGACTGACTTACAGACTGCAGAGCATTCCGGGCAAGTATCAGTTTGTCCTCACAACTCCGACTGTCCCGCTGAATTCTGTTCGCAATTTGCTGCAGCATTTCCAACCTAGGTGATGCCAAAGCATTTCAGGAATTAAATAAGGATTATGTTATTTATGTTCACAATCTTGTTGCGTGACATTAAAAGCAAACAAATGAATAAACAGCATCTAACACAAAGCACAAATGCATATGTTAACTTACCTGTTCCCTTCTAAGGTTCCATTACCAAAGCTTATACAAGATTTAATCAGCGTGGGACCACAATTAACAGAAAGGAAATTCTCATTAGAGTCAACGCTGGTTTGAGTACTAGTGCTGTTGCTAAACAGCGAATCACTGCTATGATAGCTGTAACTACTGCTATTCATTTTTATATCCAGAGCACAGTTCTTCTGGCTGCTTGCATTTGCTGAAAAATGAAGATAAAACTCCTGCAAAATGTACAGCTTCTAGGGATGAAATTCCACAACTGGCTTGTGAAACACCTAGACTCCTCCTTTATATAGGCTTCAGTATGCACATTTAAAACCCAGCAATTAATATTCTGCCAGCTCTTCAAAGGATTTTACCTGGGGCTATGTATGCTACCTTGCTTTTGGCTTCCCTACCTTGCATTAAAGCTCTGCAAGTACAGACTAGGCAGCAACAATGGGGCGTCTCTAGGAAACAGACACACCAAATATTTTATTTAAGTGTCACTAAATAACTATAAACCAAGTAAGAACTAAAAGAGCTCTTTTCAGTGTCTCTCAGACTCTTCAATTGAGATTTTCAAAAAGGAGTGAAGGGAGAAATCCAAAGACAGTAGAGCACAAATAACCTCTGGGCTGACTTCTTTTCCTTCAAATAGAACTGCGCAATAAAACCAGGGGAGTATCAGGGTTAATCAGCTCATTACAATATAATCTGAGACACCTATACACCACCCAACCTACTGTCACTCCTGCACTGTCCAAGCACGCATCTTCACTAACTGCCCTGTCCCACTACACTGCCCTCCTGAAAATTTCCCTTCATCTTCTTCCACATCCATAGCCAATTGCTCCTAGCTGTTTTGACCAGAAAATAAGTAAGAAAAATCTGATCACTGCTTTAAATTTTACATTTTAACTGACAATTTGGGCTGAGGTGATTTTTTTCAGTATTTCACCC
Organism: Hirundo rustica; assembly: GCF_015227805.2. NCBI lineage: Eukaryota > Metazoa > Chordata > Aves > Passeriformes > Hirundinidae > Hirundo > Hirundo rustica. Next base: position 91,483,017 of record NC_053452.1, on the reverse strand, counting down.
CCTACTTTTAGGATTCCTGAACAACCACACCCATCCCATAAGGTGACTGTTTACGCAGCAGAGCTCAGCAAAGGCACAGACACACCCCTGCAACAATGCCAAACTCTGCTAGTTTTGCAAACTGGAGCTCAGTTTGGCATTCTCCTCATCGACACCATATTAATTTTGATCCCATACACCAATCTGGCCATGTATTGTCTGCTTGTGTTGATACTTTGAGATATATTCAACAGGCTTGCAGGCAAAGTTTTATTACTCACCAGGTTTCAGTATGGGCTGAAGTCACATTTTTGCCACAATCAAATTTTACCCCAGCAGCTGTATCAACACCTCATAATGATGAGATGCACTGGTAACCAGTGCAACAACATGGATGTTCTTGTGTCCACTTCAATCAATACTTTTAACTTGGTGACTAAGTCATAATCACTTAATGAAATTTTCTCTCTTATTTTACAGTGACCATCACATGTAGTGACTATCACCATATGACCTGTCATTTTAAGTGTGTTTGCCCTTCCTGAAATGTGTGAAGGAAGTTAGGTTCATGTTTGTTTATCTCTGCTCAGACCATACGAATAAAATAGAAATAAACTAATGTCATTTACACACATTCTCAACAAAGATAATCCAGCTTTCTGCAAGTATGAACAGAATTTCTACTGGTGAAGCCAGACACTTTGCTTTTGGCAGGTTGGGACAGATTAACCTACAAGACCTAGCAGGTTGTATTTCTCTACTGCTTTCCAGTGTTCTGCTCTGCATAAGAGGGAAAACTTGGCATTGTATGGACAACTTCATATTCCTCATTAGGAACTCATTCCACTTTAGGGTGCTATGAATCAACAACTCCTCCTGAATCTGCCATTTCAGTCATGCTCCTGCCCTTGTAAGCATGACACGTGTTTAATCAACTCTGACTGAAATCTCTCCTACTGAGGACTTCCTATACAATGGTCTGGATTCCTCACACCTAGTTTCAGGTACCTAAACCAGAGGGATAGGTCAACCCTGTTGTCAACAGAAAGTCAGTGACAAGATTCTCTAGGAACTGAATCAGATCTTAGATGTCTCCTTTGGATGCATAAAGTCAAGCAGAATGAGTCCAGATCCAGGTGTCTGTATCTACCCACAGGTAGCTCCAAAAAGCATTTAAGAGGGTTTTTTAATTAATAAATGGATAGCACCTGTGTCTCCCGCAGAACTTAAAAAGACATTCCATTAAAAAATGCTCTCAGACTGTATCAAGACTTTAATCATGCTTAGTAGGTCATCAGTGATGTACAAAAGTGTCCCACAGCCTACTGTCATGGAAGGCTACTCTGCCTGTCCACATCTAAACCCTCGGTGTGCTCTCGAGTACCACTAACCTTTTAAACACCACTACACAGGACGTTAGCCTACAATGCTGTGCATCAAGAAAAATACACATTTCATGTAAAGCATGAGGATGGTCCTAATATGAAATCAAGTTGAAATGAGACAGTGAAGTGATATAAACCCAGCTTTGACTAACTGCACAAAGAAGGTGGTTATATGTGTGTGTAAGTGCTTCAACGATCTGAGGCACAGATGCTGCTCATCACAACCTTCTGAGCCCACCAAAGTTGTTTATGTCTGGACCTGCCTCTAGACAAGTAGAGAATTTCAGACCTTGAACAAAGGCAGAAATGCTTAATCTAGAAAAATAATAGGGACATTATAATAGAAGAAGATATTTTAAAAATTCAATACGGGTTAAAACAACAGAAAATATATTAACCAAGCCTGTCAAATAATCAGTAGCATACCTCTCCACTTCAGGTCGAAGGGTCTTCTCTCTTTCCAGCATGGCAATAATCAGTTTTCCCCATTCTTTTTCTATATCATTTGGATGGTAGCCTTGAGAAAGTTTGATGCGTCCAAATTCTATCCAGACCTTAAAAATTCACATGTACTCATTATTTTAAGCCATGGAAAAGGAACATCTATACATTTCAATGAATGTTAAAACTTACCTCTAGCAGTTTATATAGATGTTTAATTTTTGCTTTATCTGTCTCCTTCGGTGGAATTTCTGTTTCTTTAAACTGTAAATATTGATTATAAAGTGCCTATAGAAACATGAAAAATAGCGAAAGTTTTATTTACAGTGAGTATAACCTTAGTCTCTAAACCCTCTTCTAATATTCCTCACAAGCTTACCTTTACACTGTTCAGCTACAGTTCAACAAAAAACAATCAGTGGCAAGGTAAAGATTTACTTTTTATTGTTTGTATGCTATCAATGTACTGATTATACTTTGAAAAGGTTAAGGAGTAGTACTGTTCTACTGTTGACTCGATTGTATAAATCAATAAGCATGTCATTTGTTCAAGTATGCTTTGAGTCAAGTAAGATAAAGCGTAACTCCAACAAGGAGTCTAAGCCACCACACCTCACCTTCAACTCCACAGGATTGTTGGGAAATGTTCTGTCAGACATTATCGTGACATGGTGTCTGATCCACTGCATGAGGTAGTTCACCATATTCTGATATTCAACCCATTTGACTTCAACATCCTGCCAAAGCAAGACCCAGATTACAGAAGAGATGAAAATCATCAAGAGCTCATTTCTGCTTCAACTTTGAAGACTGAAGTCTTCACACATATAGAAAATGGATTTTGAAATCCTGCAATTCTAGGACAATATTTATTTGCTCTTTAAAGATCAGATCCAAATATATGAATTCAGTCTTCAGTTTTGATCCTGAATAATTCTAATGAAAACAAGCTATTTTCTAGATTAATAAATTTCAAGCTGGTAAGAATCAGAAAAGGCATAATTTATACATTCACAACTGAAAAATAAGAATTTTGACTCGATCTTTCTCCAACTTCAGGTACATTGCTTTCAGTTAAACTCTTTGCACAAATATTAACATGTCCATGACATGAAATAGCTAAGACTTTAAAACCTCAGCCTAGAAAAACCATGTCAAAGAAAAGTGCGACAGCAGTCCTATGGAAGATCTAGCTAACATTCTGGATCTGAAATTCAGGATTTTAATAATGTAGCTCACACACTGCACAAGTGTTCTCCCACTTACATTTGCACTGATGCCTTCACCACCTTCTGGTACTTTGGGAAACGCATCATAAAGTGATGACACATAAGTTATTACTGACTTCTCATCAGGTGAGGAAACATCAACATCTAAAAGAGCAAGACAGAACAGCACTTTATCACATAGTTGTAAGAATGCTCACAAATATGCTACAACCTGCAGACAGATTGGACTTAATTTCAGTGTTGGGGGCTTTGCAACAAAGCCATCTGTAGCTCTCTTACCTTCAGGATCCAGAAGTCTGGCAACACCAAGTTTTTCTGCTACAAAAAAAGCATGTTCTAAATTTGCGAGGTTGCTTTGAACAGCAACGGTATTCATGTCTATCAGGTCCGGCCTGTCAAATAAAAACAGTAACACTTGATTACAACTCTTTCCCAGTTTTGAATTACTTCTGAACTGGTAAATCAAACCATGAGCAAGAACAAACACAGCAATGGAGTTTTCATTTTAAAAGCATTTCAGTAAAATCGGGTGAACAATCTGAGAGCACTGCTAATTGGTCTGCTTCTAATTGAAAACTACAACATTGGGTTCTTCAGGTACGACCTGGTTTCCAGCCATCTCTTATACAACACCTCTGTTTTCTTATGCATATTTATTCATGTGCACTGATGTTGTATTTCAACACCTTGTCCTTTCCACTGCCATTGAGACGATTAAATTCACTTTTCTCTTTTACAGAAGGGAGTTACTTTCTACTGCTTTCACAAGTTTTCAGTCATTCTGCATCAAATTCTTCAGCGTGTGTTAGAAGCCACATAGTAACAAAGTTCAGTCATAAAAAAAAATTTGCTTTAATCTTTTCTGATGAGCTTTAAAGACATCTTCTTCAAATGCATTGAAGCCCTGCTTTCAGATATACATTAGTGCCAGTTCTCTTATAGGTAACTCTCAGCCCCATGCACTTAAACCTCCACACCTTCATCCTGCTAAACTCCATTTCCAGACACAATACACTTGCTTTTAATGGAATAATTGTCTTAAGACAATCTCGCCTATAAGTATTTTTAAGGTCCATAAGTATTATCCTGTATCAATCCTGTACCATCATCACTACTCTAATGTTTCAAATTAACGTAAAACTTCAAAACAAATATTGACTTTTAAGTTTGCTATGTAGCAGCTGAATTTTATTGTGAATGTCAGTGTATTACTCGTTGCCTCTTCCAGCACTTGGAATTCTCACAGCCATCCACCAAAAACAAGTAAGGCATTTTCAGACATGCTGAGCAAAAGCTCATTTCACTGAAGTTAATGAGAGCCACAAGGTTCTGAAACCTTTGCCACTGAAATCCTACACTACTGAAAACCAAACCCACCATGAAAAAAAACCTAAAACAAAACACCAAAAGAAAAAAAATTGGCATACAACTTTCAGCGAACAATTCCATTCCTAATTTTTTCTCATTTTTGTTTCTAGAGAAACTATCTTCTTAGTTTTATCAAGTAGAAGTTTTAAGTAATTGCAACAGATAGAAATGAAACTGTTAAATACAATTGTTCAAAATTAATGCTAACATTTTATTTGGCAGCATCCCAAATTCCTTTGATAACAAAATGGTATTAATTTTGGGAAACTCAGTACAATCTTGTCTTTGAACGAACAACAAGGGCATGGTAAATAAAAATCTATTTCTTTTCAGCCATTTAGAATCGCTGTGTTCCTTGTGCTCTTTTGAAGACAAGTCTACAAGACAGATAATAACACTGCACCCATTATGCCTTGAAAGAACATTTAATAATAACAAAATGTAAGCAGTGCAATATAATCCTCCTAAGGCAGCGGGACCTTCCACTTCCAATATGCTCAGTGGGGGCATGATCAAGCTCACGCTGTTCCTCTCTGAATTTCAGTGCAACGAAAACAATGCAACGAAACCAATACCAGCCATTGCTCTCAGCAGCACAGAAAATCCATGAAAAATAGAAGACAATACTAGAAAAGAAAACTGAGCACCCCCATCTCCTGTTTCCGCTGCAGTAATGGAAATGGTATGAGTAATAAAGATTGCTTTAACAGCAGTTTTGACAAGAGAATGAGCTTTTTGTAAGCGTAACAGTGTTGGTTAGGTTATGTTTTCCTCCTGCCTTCATTACATTTGTTTCACACTTGATAAAAATGTCCCAAGAATAATCACTTGCACTGCCTGTTTCACTGCCAACTCTCAGAACATGAAAGGACATGTTGTAAAAGCCTTGACTATTCCCAGAAAACAAGCTGCGAGCTGCAGAGACACCGACACAATATCTCCTTTAGAATAAAGCTTTAATTTAGTTGAAGAAGAGGTAACATTGTTCTCACTGTGATAGAGGTAACAAAATCAATAAAAACAACAGCTCTTGCATAATAAATCATTTTACATCAGTGCTGTGGCTTCACCACCCAGATGAAGAAGAGCCTACTCTCTGAGATGCCTCCCTGCCTTTTAAACATATTTTCTTACCCCTGCAACTCCTACCAGCATTGGGTTATATTGCAGCTTCCCTTTAAGAAAAAGGGAAAATTGCAATACTGCCATTTTCAGTTAATTATGCACTTAGCACATAGTATACTGACCTAGATTAACTGATCTATATTTATCTAAAGTCTTGGACTACAAGAAAATACTACAGGAGATGGCATTTCTGTCTGTCTTGATAGCACATGTCTTCAGTACTTTAAAGCAGACAGAAGGCTCCACAGCTGACTGAGAACAAGTGCATCGATAGTTTATGAAAGAGAAAAGACAAGTATTATCACTTGAATGCAAAAGCACCTGGCAGGAGCCACAGCAAGATCACTCTGCCTAGGGCTTGGGGCGTCCCCCTCTGCAGATCATCCTTTCCTCTTCACAAGTAGTAGAGGGATATATTGCAAAGCCACGGGAAAAGGAAATTTACCTCCCAGAGGTCAGTAAATGACTTTTTTTAGCCTGAGAAAGCTGCATCCAAAAAACATGGCTCAGGAAATCACTGATTGCCATACTGCTCCTTTTGTTTAATAGGGGGGATTTTTTGCAATTTTAAATACAAATAAATGCTATTTTTACATGCAGTAAGCTTGCAGAGATACCTGTCCACTAACACAAAATAACTGCTGAAATTCCAGTTATAATGAGTATCCTCTAATACATATTTATTTAATTGTTGCAGCTGAAGCAAACACTAGATTTAAAAGCACTGTCCATCATGGCAAACATTCCCAAATTTTTAAGGCTATAGAGCAAATATATGAGTTTTGTAGAAGTTATTTGTAATGTATTATAAATATATTTTGTATCAATTTGCATAGCATTATTAAGTAGTTTTATGTATAATCAAGAACAAATTAAACTAAACTCCCTTTAAGTAATGTACAATGACTCTACCTTCTGTCATAATATTGTGAGTCATTTTATGGCAGATTTTTCAGCAGGCTGGGCCCTTGCCATGAAAACACACATAAACATCCCAAACACCAGTCGAGTTGGAACATTCCATGCAAAGAAGATGCTTCTGCTGCAGCCACACCTAAGGGTTTGGCTTCCACATTGAGAGCTATTAATCATTTAATTTTTTAAACAAACTGGTGCCTGCCATTTGAGATCTTAGTGTAGGTGTTAGAAATTAGATACAATTTGTATCAGAAGTGATGGGGGAAAAAATGCAATTAATACCATATGAATTAGCAAGCTGACAAAATTATGATCAATTCAAGAAAACAATACCTAGCACCACAAAGAGAAGGAAGAGAACAATATCTGAAAAACAGCACATATTTCTGGTCTGCAAAGACTCCTTGGAATCAGAGTTGTGCATAATAAATAACATTAGGTACATGTAGATTTTCTCACTGCCAGAATTAATACCTAGCAAAATAGTTTAAGATCCAAACTAGTAGCTATATTATTTGCCCATTTAAAAAAAAAGATTATATTTAAAGGGGATTTGATACCTCAAAATGGAAAAAAGATGTTTAACTGAACTTTAATTTTTACAGTCAATGATGAAGAAATCACATCCTTCTCCTCATTGTTCTGGGATGACACTTGCTCAGGTTACAACTATATTTGCCTTTACTAAAATATACATATATCAGAGTAATATTCCACATTAAAATTCTGTTAATGCATTCAGAAGGCTGAGAAGCCTGAAGTTATTTACATGAACCATCTAAACTGTTTAATCTGCACAATTCTTTCTCCGTTAAAACCCTGCATGCTGCCTGAATAATACCTGATATTAAATGATATTTCATTCTTGGCTTATATTTAGTTGAAACACTAACATAGAGACTATCAAGCAGAACTCTCAAAAAAACATGACTGAAGATGCAGAGTGAAATGTCATTATAGTCCAATTAGATTTTCCACTGCTGTAATTAGAAAATGCCTATATAAGTTTCTGGGGTTTTTTTCATTGTTCACACACAAATGAGAAGGATGGGTGCCAGAAGGACTCATGCCTTTATTAGGGATGAAAGGATTACTAGAACAAATAAAAGACAGAATACACAGTCTTAGGAAAAAAAAATTAAAACAAACAAACAAAAAAATAATGTATTCTAGAGATTTTGGTTAATAACAGAAACATTGCAAAGAAAGGAATCAAAAAATAATAAATTTTCACATAAAACAGAGAATTTATCTCTTATCTCTTCAAATATGCATCTCCTGTTACTTTCCCAGGAACTCTACAAATGAGCTGATGAAGCAAAATGCATTATTTAACCTATATAATTAGGCCCACCATTTGCCCATTTCTTGACACACTTTCAAAAACACCAACATATTTATACCAGTTTACATGTAGAGTCAATGCTTTGGAACTTACTAAAGAATTTGTCCCCATATCAGATACAAATCTAAGTCTTGTTCAAAACAGTTGGTCAAAGAACCTGCCTCAGAAAGACTGAATCAACAGCACAAAGAGAAGGATCTGGACTTCAGCTGCCAGGCACCGTTCTTTGTGCCCCACACACTTTTATTGATTCCCCATGTTTGCAGTTCTCTCACATTGTCGTGACCAGGAGATCTAATCACAGCATCTGAGGCACTCTTTGTTAATAGATATGCCTACCACATTTCCTGATTTTTTTTCCAGGGGTAGTCTGATAACTCAAAGAAGAGGAAGAGGAGAATGTCTGTTCAGAAATAGTGAGGAGGTTTGACTTTGTGGCATTAGGCATGAACACATCTCTTCCATCATCAGAATCAAGGACCACAATGTGGACACACAGCACAAGGCTCTGTAGCAGGTTCCTGGGTGTCAAAAACCCCATGCTGAGGAAAGGACATAAAATGTTGACCCTGAATCAACACTATCTTCCATTACACCTTAGATATTCCCCTCATTCAGAAGCTCTAAATTCACACATGGTAGGGATCTAAAAACAAATTACCCCAATGCATCCAACCACTGGGTGATGCTGAGCTGTGATATCAATTAAGTTAGGCAACAGGTCAGAATCCAGAGAAAATCAAATATTTCAATTAGAAAACTGCCATTATAGGAAAGCTTTATCTTTGCAATAGTGATAAATCAAAAAGTATGCTGCTGCATGCAGGTCTGCATATTGTTTGTTTAAGCATGCAGCAAAGTCTTTTCTAAAGCTCCACTGGTCCCCAGCCTCAATTACATACTGAGTAAATATGATCATTATGCCTTGTATCTTCTTTTTGGTTTTGTCCTCCTCTGTTGGTATGACAGGAATGCCTGCACTACAGGATTTTATGTATATCTATAGATTTCACTCAATGCCTCTATAAAGATGAACAAAAATGGCTTTTTATTCCCTTGAGAGCTGAAAAATTCTCCTGTTATCTGAACTCTTCCACTCTCCTTTGCTTATTTTTTCATAAATTTTCAGATATGATGAATAAAACTGAAAAAAAATCCACAATTGCAATAGACAGTATAAAAAGGGCACACTACAGACACATGTCTATTTCTCAAACATTCCAACATTATATCAAGACTTCCCACAGAAAAAGAATGCATGTTTTAACTGCACTTAAAATAAGGAAAGCAAAAGCTGGCAGGTGCCCTAACATTAATTTAGCCCCTAACAATATACAGAGCTAACTCAAGTAATTCCTTCTACTGTGTATGGCCTTGATTTGACAAGCACTGAATTTAATAAAGCCACTGAAGCCGCCTGTCCCACCTTCGTGAGCACTGCAAACCTCTACCTGTAACCAGCCATACCAATTAATCTAGACAAATACCCAATCGTGGCATTGCAATAGCAAAGATCTTTTAGTTCAATGTGGAGTTTGTCTTTAGCCATGCAAAATAAATCCTAGTCACAACTTGGCAGTAAGTTTGCAATGCGGCTTTCAAACTCAGCACAACCATGAATGAAACTAGAAAGGATCTGTTAGTCCTGTCACTAGCTTTAAAATCAGTTTTTACACTCTCTTAATACTAAGAGTTGTTTCCATCATTACAAAAACAGTAACGGTAAAGCAACTTCAGCAATATTTGGCTATGATAACATTTAAACAGGAATGAGGCTCATAACTCATAACCTCAACCCACACCATGCAATCCACAAAAATAATCATAAATAATGTATTTTTCCTTGAACTGTGAATACAAAAAAAGACAATGAAGAAACCCAACTAAACTCTTTTTCTGTTCTGCATCCTAAGAATACTCCCTCCAGACCACAGCAGTGGCTGCTTGACAGAATGGCTTCCCAGTGGGATTAGTACAGTTACCAACGAAGAAGAATGGTGAGGTACTGTAATGAGTTCAAACAATTTCCCAAAGGCTCCATGTCCTGCCTTGGAGGAAACCATTTCTCCATGTGCCACAAATTTGCCAAAGGTGTTCCCTGAAGACCAAGACCTTTCCCTATGTGATTAATCAGGGGCACATATGCCCCCACTGCTCAGACACCACATCCTTTTGGATTAAAGCTTCTGACACCCTTAGGTGACCTGGTCTTTGCCGATCCAAGAGTACGAAACACATGAAACCCAAATAAAAAAAAAAAAACTGGCCTTTCAACGCAAAGCATTACTTTACATTTTATTCCCATTAAAATGACAAGAAAAGCTTTGATTTCATCCCAGCTGGGTTTTTTTTTCCTCAGTTACTGCAAGAAGAAAAATGTTATTCAGCTGCTTCTTAGCAGTAGGATCCAGCACAACATACACACAGATCATTTAAAGTCCAGATCTGAAATTAATCAACCCAACTGACTGGAAGTCGTCCATCTAATACCCACTAAGGCTAACCACCACCACAACACAAGATGCTAAAATTGCAGGCATGCTTCCAGTACTATTTTAATACAGCCTTTACCAAGTGCCTTCACAGAATTCTTCTGAGTGCATCCGATTAAGCTCCAAGTTAGGTATTTGATATTTGTAAATCCATTAGAAATATACTCAGGCAAGTAATATTAAAAGCACGTCTGCTTGTCAATATTTTTAAGCATCTTAAATGCAGCTTATGTTTTCCCAAACTGCCAATTCTCAACACCGAGTTCATTTATTCTACGCAACAAAACCAGTTGTAAATAGTAAAAACCACACAACGAGGTGCATGGGAGAAGGGTGCAACACAACCAAACTCATACTTTCTTTGTGTTAAAGCTGGATAACAATAAAGTACAAGTCACAAAACAGCAAGCCAAAACCAGCAGACCCAACTAATCTCTTTATTTAAAACATATCCCCTAGCATTTTAAGGCTTGACACTGTAATATTGAGTTTCTTTCTCGTTCATTCCCCAAGGGTGCTCAACGTGTTTCTGCACATTGAGGCATTATTATCCCTCCCCTTAAGGAATGTATTCAAGTCAGTACCTGAGCAGTTGCAACATGTTTTAACATCAGAGGGATGCCACATGCGCTGCTGGCCAGGAGCTTAGTGTTCAACCAACTATATATACATAGCAAATCATCTTGGGTAAGGTTGAAACAGCTTGTTCCAAATCAGAACAGTTATTTAGCAGACATCAATCTAGCTTGCTCCTTGCTATACCACACTCAGAAAAACATCCACTTCGTAATTCTGAAAGCATACTGAGTTATGACAGCAACATTTCAAAAGAAAAGCACTGTGACCCTGGCAAATTCATCTCTCTCACTTTATCTAGCATTTATGGACCTGTTACATTGCTGCTTCCTGTGGGAACACACTGCAGCTTCTATTCCTCTTCCTCCCACATGAAGGACTCAGTGAACCTACACTTCTTCCATGCTGCATTCATTGTTAGCCTCTGGTCCTCTTTTGTCTGAGAACAGTAGCCATCTCCTCACTCATTCTCTACACTGTATGCAGCTTAAAACTACAGGCATCATTAAGGACTTGCACAAAGTTTACCAGTAACAAAGGCTCCCCTGTATCAGATCCTTGTATTTCTTTAACAGAAATTCTCTAATGCAGTAAAAAACATTTTTCTTTTGCTCAAAATGTACCGCTCTTAACTCTATCACCACCTTCCTTCTTTGTAGCATTTCTAGTACTTGTTAGGTGGTGCCAAAATTTATAGAAACTGTCTGCATGTGGCCTTGGCAAGCCTTGGAACAGCATTACATGCACTAACTTCCCTTGTTTTCTCGTCTTAATCCTTTCATGTGTATACTACAGTTCTGCTTGCTTGTCAGACTGCTGCCTGACCTGAACCTATTTTATCCCTTTTTTCTCCTAACCAGTCTTTCACATTTTCTATGGTTGCTGACATTCACCCAGAAGTCCAGACACAACTGGACACGTGTGAGTGCACAGAAGGCAGACCACGGGCCCATGCCCTTTAGTTACTGTTCCTTCCCTTAGCATGACTGTGGCCCATTGTGCCCACACTCTCCCAGGCACTACATGAGCCCAGTTCAGGGACTACACTGACCCAGGACTGCTTCTGAGGGCAGAGGGAGAGTTCAGCCAAGCAGACACAAGCCCTACTGTACCACCTACCCCCAGCGCTGGAAAACAGGGGCTGGACCTGCTTCATTTACCAGAACAGACCTAACACCTGAGACTAAAACTTAACAAACGTGACTTTATCTGGGAACTGAGCTTGCAGGGCTTCCTGAACAGATGCTATTTTTCACCATACAGGTACCATTAAAGCTTCTCATTAAATGCTATTATCTAGTTACACAAGAACATAATGCTTTTGCTGGAATTCCTTTTGTAAATGTTAAAATCAAAATTAAATCTCTACTGTAAAAGCTGTGAGAACACAAAAATAAAATGTATAAAGGAGTGCACGCATCTTTACAAAAAACATATGTGTGATATACACTTTTTCCTATCCTCTATACTTCATCTTGTTTACTTCAGCAGGTAGAAAATGAGTTGGTCTGTGACCATGTTTGTTTTGTGGATATCAACAGCCACTGTTCTTAATGGAGCATCTACAGGCGCCAGCTAACTGTAAATCTTACAGCTATTATTTTTACTATTTCTTAAATTCCATTTCAGACACTTTTTAACTGAAATCTCCTGTAGCCCTTATGTATGAAAGGTTCAGGGCAGTCTTCAATCAAAACAATAGGTTTGCTACTTTGGTATAACTTTTTATCTGAATTTGCTGTAAAATAAATGCATGTGCCAAGTGCAATGTAGATCTACAATTTAGATTATTAGCTCCCATACGGCATATGACTCCTACTGAAATAACAGCAGCTTTCACTCTCTCTGGAAAGAGTTTCTATATATAGGGGATATAACTGGGATACAGTTCTAAAAAATTAGTGTTTCTTCTTTCTCAGCAAAAGGCCTAGAAAGGGAAAAAAACATACAGAAAAAAAACCCCAACAACAACAACAAAACAACAATTAAAAAAACCCCACCACAAATCAAGTTCATTTACCCAAAACACAGCCTAGTGACTAGGAACACTTACGATGATAATGCTACAGAATGAAGATTCCAGGGTGTAGGTGGTAGTATCTCCAGAAAAATCTGGGCATTACACCCTGATTAAAATCACTCTCCAACTTCAAAGCCTGGCTTACAGATTTTTGCTATGTAGTATGATGGCACCAAAGAAACATCACGTCATTTTGAAACTGCCTGAAGTCAGATTTCTTCCAACACAACACATAGAATAAAATAAGATACGTCTTCATTGAAAAATTAAGCTATAAAAGGCAAATTATATAACAGATGAGACATACAGCATATTCTTGAATCTCCTATGTGTATCTGTAGCTTTCACTAAAGGCCTGACCACATATCTGAAGAAAAGTGTAGAGGTTAATAAAACAGTGCGAAAGCTTATATATTCAAATAAAAATACAAATCTCGTTAATGTTCTGTATTAAAACTCACTTTTTAATGCCACAATTTGATTTGGTCTTTCTGTGGAAGGACATGTATTCCCACAGAAGAGAGTAGGTTTAAATTCAACATTAGGAAGAAATTCCTTACTGTGTGGGTGATGAGGCACTGGAACAGGCTGCCCAGAGTTATGGATACCCCATCCCTGGAGGTGCTCAAGGCTACATTGGATGGGGTTTTGAGCAACCTGGTCTAGTGGAAGGTGTCCCTGTCCATGGCAGGAGGGCTGGAACCAGGTGATCTTTAAGGTCCCTTCTAACCCAAACCATTCTACGATTAAACCAAACTCCAAGGCCTGCAGTGGGCCCCCTCATGGCAGTTCTTGAAGTCAGTGTGAAGCCCTGTTCCCAGAGATTTAACCATGTACAGGATGTAAATGGAAAATTTATATATTCTTCAAAAGTTCAGCCAAGTAATTTTCAATCTTACACTGCAAACACAGACCACTGGAAACTGCTGAAAATATAAGGAATCTTCTCACACAGAAAAAAATTACTTTTTTTCTAAATTTGGTGATGGGGAAAAAAAAAAAAATCAAGTGCTATGTGGATCCAAGTACCCCAAATAAAGCAATTTTTTCCTCTCAGTTCCGTTATTCATAAAATTACTTTCCTTGATTTAAAGGGTACTACAAAATCACTGCCAAGTCGTTCGTACTCATAATGGAAGTAAGATAGAAAATAACTGAAGGCCTTTGTGAGAAGCTCTGACAACCAAACGCTCATTGCTCAAGAGGACAGAAAACAAATATCCTGCATTTGCTCAGGAGAGGGGGTGAATGACTCCAGTGTATGTGCTCCAGCACCTGTACACTGCCCACATCCCTGCTTGACACTGGAAGTGGAGCACTGCCAGCACAGCTGTGGGTGCAGGAAGGACAAGGAGACAGGGAAGAACCTGGGTCACCCATTGGGCCACCAATGTCCACCAAGATGCTGCAGTGACAGTCAGTCATGACAGCGAAATCCCAGCCTTACGGGGTGTCTCCCATGCTCCTTAGGGGAGCAGGGAGATATGGTATATCTGTGCACTGTTCCTGAAGTTCTGCAGCACAAATTTCAGCTTGCTTGCACTGAGAGATGCTAAGATCCTCTGTCAAGACAGAAAAGCAAAAGAAACAATTCTAACCTGCCATTACGAGAGGGCAGGCTGCCAGTTGTGCTGAAGGGAGAGGCTCCCTGACTGCTGGCAGCTGAGTCACAGCCCAGCTCCTCGCCCAGCCCTTCACAGCTTCAGCAATTTCTTGAAGTCATGAAGCTGGTATGTACTTGCAATTTAAAAAAATCACTAATACCTGGAAAGGAGGTATTTATGGCCTGCCACTCCTATTCTGTCACCTGGAACAGGACAGTGACATCTCCCCGTCTCAGGGACTGCTGACTGTAGGGATCATGTGGGACTCACACGTGCTCTCCATGGTGCATCCAGAGATGGCCTCTCAGCCTTGGTGCTGGGGCTGTGGGCCAGGGCAGTCCTCTGGGAGCTGCTGTGCCCTGGCCTACAGCTGAGCTGTGGCCCCTGCGGTGTGCAGCCAACCTGCAGGCAACACCCCCGGCAGGTCCAGCCCCAGCACAGCCCCAGGGAGGCCCCGGTGCCAGGGCTGGGGCTGCCCTGGTGCCCCCCCGGCTGCCCCACCCCGACTGGGGCAGTGGAATGGGTCTGGGCTGCCAGGCCCTGCCCTTATGGACCTCTTTGGGGAGCTCCTGCCGCTGTGCCCCAGCATGGGAAAGCACATGCTGTCCATCCCACACCCAGCGTACTGTGGCTCAGCACAACTGCAATTCCAGATACACGCCCAGGTGTTTGAGCCTCCTGGGTTTTACTGTCATAGCATAAAATATCAAGCCCTTAAAATAAGGTCTGAACCCAATTAAAGCCCTTCCAGGACTGGAAGTCATGTCCCACCTGAAAAGGCCCCATCTGCAGGGCTGATATCCCTCCTAGCACAGGCTGCTTCTGTAGTGAGAAGTATCTCCAGTGAGCACAGCACACCCAGTGCGGGGGGCTGCCACGCTGCAGCACAAGTGAGAGATTTTTCCTGTCAGAGAGACCCCCCTGTGTGGGTACTCCACAGTGGCAGCACCACGGTCCCACTCCACCACCCAAGCAGCCACATCTGGCCATCCACCCTGGTGGAGCACACGAGCTGGCAGCACCCACAGGATGCTCAGACCAGCTCCTGACAGCACCTGTGATCCACAAACTGGGAGTTACTAAAACAAACAGAGCAAATGGAGAATCACAGCCAGAACTGTGCAGATTTTTTTAGTGTTTAACCTACTTATTGCTCAGAAGATAAACCAAGCTTTAAGAGAGGTCTCTGGAGTAAAACAATATAGTTAAAAATAACAGATGGGATGACCATTCCTCTCCTGTGAGCAATAGCTGGAAATTATTACCTCTGTTTTAACGGTACAGAACAAAAAAGGAAAGATACATAGAAAGGCACTGAAATCAGAGGAAGAATCTCACTCTCATTCCATTTGAAATGGAATCCAGGAGGAACATGTAACTTCTCACAGCAAAAACACATTAGGTAAGTTGGTAAACATTCCTGGGAAGGACACAATCCTTAGGTGAAGTTATGCTAACAGAATTAAATTAAGCTCAATGGAAACTGGCATAGAAGCACACAAAATGGGAACTCTGCTCCCCAGCCACTGAATCACTTGCTTTGTGCAACACACTCGAGTCAAAAGTGCCTGTTCCTCCCTGCTGAAACACTGTGAATGAAACTCATGGAGTAATGCCAGAAACACTGTTCCAACAAAGCAATTCAGTCGTCTCCCAAGGTATTAACATTTGCACAGCTGGAGGACAGGATTCAAGTTTTTCAATATTTATTAACTGATCTGTACCATAATTACAAGTTGCTTGAGCAGTAAAGGCTACACTGCTCTATGTAAGATACAAGGATCTGTAGAAGCTCTGGGAAATATTTTGCATTATTCCATCTCATTAAATGCCCCCCTTTTTCTTTCCCTCTCCAATCCCTCTGTATCTTTCATTTTGTTTATTTTTTCAAATACTTGCCTATGCCATGTTCATTCCTTTGGCTGCTCTGTCACAAGTAAAACAGCCTTGTCTTCTGCCAGCTATTTCCTTTTGTCTTGCCAATGTTATAAAAAGAGACTTTCTGGCTGGCATGCAACTCCTCCCTGACCAGCCACCCAGAACAGAAGCACAGCCAGAAAACAACCTCATTGACTGAGATGTAGCTTCGTTTCACCACCAAATTATGCATTGCCACAGCCAGCTTCTCTGGGACTTTGAGCACTGTGTGTGATGCTTACAGCCTTCAGACACAGCCTGTGAGGAAAAGGCTGCACCTGTCTCCCATTTTACTTTAGTGTCCTAATCCCCATAAGGATCACATGTATGCTGTGTCTGCCTAGACTTCCTTCTGTGGTGGGCCAAGTGGTCCCACAAGAGGAAATCCAACAACAAAATAATCTGCTTCAGGCTCTGTTCACTGGATGTGCATGAAAAAACACCAAAACTGCCTTTACTGGGGACACTCCTTCAAATTATACCAATGAAATCATGTACCCTTAAACTTCCTTATGATATGCTCCAGGGCATAGAGTACAAACTGCACGTGCTATCAAAAACCCAGAAAGCCTCGTGCAGTGAAGGACAAGTCAGTACACACTGATTAGCCCAGCAGGCAGAATATTCTCCCATGTGATCCTCTAAGACACAAACCTCCTTAGTCAGCTCAGGAATCAAAAGAAAATACCCAATAAAGAAGACATGTCACCAAGCAAGAGAGAACAGTAAAACACATCAGTGATTAAATCTCTGGCAAGCTTGATGCCAAAGTCAGCTTTGTCAAGAGAGACCTGTTCTCACTTAGAATCCAGAATTAGAAATCCTCTTCTGTCAGTAGATGTCTTCAGCTGTATTTCAAGTTAATATCCTGTACCCTTTAGTCTCTAGTCACAGCCACCAGTGACTCTACAATGTCTGCTTAACTTTGGAAGATTACGGTCACAAAAGCACAAATCCTCCTTCATCCTTTCACTGGGAACATTCACGCCAGCTGGTCACATTTTCCATGAGAATACCCTTTTACAGGAAATGCATCTCAGAGTAGGTCTGGGCTCCACACATAAACACTGAAGAAGCTCTGCACTCCAGGCCATCCAAGGGTAAAGTCATACAAGGAAGAAAACAGGGATCTCAGACATATCCCCGATCATACAGCAGTTGTTGATGGCTTTCACCAGCAGTGCAGTTCTGGACTTTGGTGATCAGCTCTGCCTCTACACCATCTGCACTTAAACATTGGTATGACAAAAAAGAACTGTAGACAAGACTGAATTCTGGAAACATACTTCCTAGCAGCTTGAACATGCCCTATGAAAGATGTACAGGGTTCCTGGAAAGACTTCTCTGGGGAAGGAGGGGCATGCAAAGGTTAATGAGCCTTCTGCAAAGAGCAGGAAATCACTGAGGAAGAGTCAGTGTCATCTCCACAGCTGCAGTTCTATTACAACATAAAACACAGAGCCCCCTCTCTCTGTACATTAAAATGCTGTAATTGACATTTTCCAAGGGAGCAAACAGCGTACTTGCCTGTATTTATGAATGATGGCATTAAATAACCTTCCATCGCGCCAGCAGGTAGTGAAATTTTCACAGCGTACTCCAGCATAACCTTCTGTTGTTTGCTGCGACCACAGGAGCAGTCTCTCTTTAGCAGACATGTCCTCTGACTCCCCAGTAACATGGATATCAGATATCTAAAACACAGTTAATGTAAAAATTACAGTTACATCTAATCCACAAGAATGTTTAAAATATTGCAGAAAACCATTCTGCATTGCTGGAGAATTTATTGTCCGGTATCTACATACATGAATATGATGATTATTTAGATGCTGTATTAATATTCTTTCATGCCTTATCCTTATGCACTCTTAGTATCTTCAATACGAAATACAAAATTCACAGTTTTCTTCAGTTTCTCAGTCTCCTAATTTCTGGGTACAATATAATACTAATGCAAAATACTTCACAGTTTATTTGTGCTGATAATACAATCTATTTTTATGTACAACACCTATTATGCATAAATGCTATCTAAGCATATATAAAATGCAATATGTTCTATATGTATATAGTCACACTTATACAATAACCATATTTACACTATTCATCATTTATTTAGCTACGAAGTTCCTCTCTTAAAACAGTTTAATTTATAATACATGTTCTGGAATTCAGTAACAAAACAGTCATTCTGAGTGAAAACTGATACCAATAGTTTTAAGATAAAGCTTTCTGAGAAGTATTTTAGGAATTATAAATTTAATTTAGGATTATAAATAAAAATTTTGTCTGATCAAGAAGATTCAGTTTTGTATAATCTAAGGATTATCAAATCCATATCAGGGAAAACAGGAAAGTATTGGGAATTTTACATTAAATCATCCCATAATGAAGTTCTGTCCATTTCCTTGGAAAACTACCACAGCATAAATATGAAGCAGACTTTTCCCTGATTTGCACATGTATTGTTTGTACCTCATGTTACAGAAATTGTACTCAATGTAAAGGTAAACTCTCAAAAGGAAGAAAAATAAGATGTGCCTTGACAAAGGAAGTGCTCTAGCACATTGGCATTTTTCTGACTGCCTTTTACCACTTATCCAAACAAGAGACAATATAAGGGGTTACTATGAACTACATAGGAACCCATGTACCACAAGGCACAATACAATAACCTGAATATGTAACTCAGCCATTATGAAAAGCACACAGAGCTGCTTGGGCAGAGGCAAGAGGGCTTGAGGCAATGCCACAGTTTGTGGTAGACAACAAGCAGCTCTGTGAGCCCCCCTGGAAGAGGCTGCTCCCCACGAGTTCCCACCCAGCACTGCAGAGACACAGGTCTGCTCTGCCTCCAGAGCCAGCCTGAGGCCACAGCTCAGGGCAGGTTTGCTCACAAACAACTCTGGGTGCTCGAGTTCGCTGCAGAAGAGCCATAAATTGAGCTGTGCTATTTCCAGCAATCCTGTTCCTGCATAAACCATGCAGCTACACTCATGAGGTCAGACAGGATGGTTATAACAACTCCAGGACGGTTATAACAACTAACACAGAGGTATCTTCTGTCTGGGCTCTGACAGGGGGAATTCCAACAAACTAGGCTGGAAATTATGGGGTTTTCTCACATTAGAGCCACACAAATCTCAGTGCCAAGAAAGATGTGAACCTTGACTCCTGATATTGCTATGTCATGGCCTAAGACAAGGTGGTGGAAAGCACTGGGAAGCAGGGAACTAAAGGAAGAGCCTTAAAGATTGCTCACTGCAATTTGCAATTTCTGCTTTACCACCTCTCATACTTTCAGGGAACGATGAGCATTTACACCTATACAGTAAATTATAAATAAATTTAATGGAGGAAAAAAATTTACATTACTTTTTATTCAAGTATCCACAAAATCACCAGTTGTGAATTAAGTCCTTCAGATACCTATCACAGGCCATTGTATCTGCTGGATCGATGTAAGGGAAAAATACAAACACCAGCGCTAGAAAGTAAAACAGTTTTAACTGTTCAACCAGCCCCTAAATAACCTGACAGCTTTTTTTGCATCCTATTGTCTCCAGCTTCAGCACATTTTTAAGAAATATCAAACAGAAGGGAAAAAACCTTTTTGTTTTTTCTTTTTTTTTCTTTTTTTTTTTTTTTTCTTTTTTTTTTTTTTTTCCAAAACACAGTAGGGAACACATGCAGCTGTGATCATTTCTAGGTATCAAAATCCTGCAAAGAGTATTTACTGAATGAAACAGAGATGGGATGAGTCTTGTATTTAAAGACAACAGAAAATACAACGTGGCAAAAGACCAACTCGTAATCACTCTTAAAATTTTCTTGTAAAAAGCTAGGGAACTCAGCTGTAGTGCAAGACTTTTTCCCTGTAGGTTTGCTTTATAGTTTGGTATTTCAAAGCAAGAAAGCAAACAAAATGTTTTTTCAGTAGCTTAAGTTTCTATTCACCACAGAACAACCAGATCACAATATAAATGAAGTCAACCATTTACTGCTTATCCGGACAACGCTTCTGAAAGACATGATGTCATCTCAAAGTGCCAGATGTCTAGCATAAAAAAAAAAAAAACCAAAAAAAACCCACCCAAACCTATATTTTTTATCTGTCATTTTCAGAAAGTCCTCTGCATGTAATCCTTAATTATCAGATTTTTTAATATACTCTAGCACGAGCAAGCTAACAATGCAATTTGCTAATGGCCCTTCCTTACTGCTAAGTTCAAACCCCTAGCCTCGTTCACGGTTAATTGAGCAGGGATGGTTCTGTACACTTCAGACTGCAGAGAGTGCAAACACAGCATGTTTGAGTGCACATTAGAGTCCTCTGGAAACAAGCAGTTTCAAACATCAAGGTAACTTTTGAAGACTGTACTAGTATCTGGTGTTAGATATAAACAACATTTTAGTCATGGACACAAACACAAGGAGAACTTTGAACATGACCACTAGGGAAGCTCACAGTTGAAATTTTGGATGGCTAAAACATTAATTCAGTTTATTACGTAAAAGATCAACAGGTTTTTGATCAGAATCTTCCAAGCACCCTAGTTAGCCATCTGAAGAGAAAGGAAAAGGCTTTTCACTCATGGAGGTAGCCCATTTCACTATAGGTTAAGGAACATTAACATCAGCCTGAGACCTGAAACAGCCTGAGCACTTCTGTTCTATAAAGTATTTCAGCTTTCAAGGCCGGCCAACATTTCAGACTTTTTCATAAACACTGAATTAATATTTTAAGAGTAGAAGTGCTCTAAATGAAATAGAAATACTCAAAGTGAAATGGTGAGTCAAATAGTTATATTTTATTGCACCTACAAATATGGGCTCTAGCTTGCAAGATGCCCAATTAACTTGAAACTTCTTAACAAGAAAAATACTACCACAACAAAATAAGGTGTAAGAGAAAGGGAGAGAGTCCATCTTTCCTTTGATAATCCCATAAGGACAGTAGAGATACTCATCCACCAACGATACATTATCATCAATATTTCTAACATCATTTTCCACAGGAGAAAAACAGAAGGACTATTAAACTAAGAATGCTAGAACAGAAAATAAAGAGAAATCAAATCTTCTACTCATAAAATTTAGTCCTTCCAAAGCAAAGTTTGTGTGAACCTTTTGTATCCCACAAGCCTATCATTTACTCACTATGAACTGCTTAAGTAGAGCACATTTGTTCCTTAAGCATGGAAAGAACAAATTACAGCGTTTGCATGAGTTTGAGCAGTTGTTTGCCAGAGATCCAGTTCTCCAAATTATTTCAAAACCTGTGAATTAAAAATTATGCAAGAAAAAGCAACAGAGGTAATTCTCTATACAGCCCTCCTGTTTCAGGATCAAAGCCTTAACTGGCATGAAGTACTCTCTTTTCTTGCCTATAACTGGGAGAACGTGTTCACTTCTGCTACTGCACATGCATTTTCTCAGCCTGTACATTCCCCCTGCATCACACAGTATACAAAATCCAAAGCCTCAAGCTCTTTTCTTGCACTGATTTTAATGATAAAATTTGTAGCAGAGCAGACTGGAGAAGATTTTCCAAGAGATCAACAGTGATGCTGGACATCTGTGATTCATTTTCACACTGCAAACAGAAGAGCAAGACTCATACAGATAGCAAGAAGTCTTCCCTCTGATTCCATCTTATGCTAAATGTTTTGAAGCAAGTCTAAACTTGACATAATGTACTAAACTGCACAAAAGTATATAATGAGCTAGAGATGCATGATTGTGGTGGTGTATCATCTCTCTCCCAGACCACGCTATGATCTGAGAAATGCTTATTAGGCCTCAGCAGAAAGTAAGAAACTTTTCTGTCAAAGTTATTAATGAGTAGCCAAGAGCAGGGCTTCAGTAGATCCCTCCAAGCTGAGTTCTGTAATCAGGAAAACAGAGGTAATGAAGTAGCACATATTTGAACACAAAATCCTGATTTTTTATTTGCATAAGAAACCATGCCACAAAAAGAAACTCAAAGGATGTATTTCAGTAGAGGGGACCGTACTGTTTCAGAGGGTAAAATGTTGTATCTTCTACAGCGCAAATTATCCCACTGTACCAATGAGTTTTCCCCTGGTGTCTGCCTCTCAGTTTGAAAAGCCAACGTGCTTTCAACTGTCGGTCACATCTGAGGCACTGCATAAGCTGAGAGTACAGCATAGGTAAATTGACAAGGTAAGGGAAGGCTACCTATCTCTGTAAGTACAGGAAAGAAGATAGTAAAGCTGAGATTGCTAACTGTGAAATTTGTGTACCAGCTCAGGCCACAGGACCTTTGCAAACCCTTATAAATACCAGCCTCACTCAGTATAAAAAAGACTGACATGTAAAGCATTAAAATGCCTGCTTAGTTCTCAAAAATAATCAGAAGGATAGTGGTGATGAGTTTGTACAGTAATTAAAGTCTGAAATCTAATTTTTCCTGCTTTTGTTTAGAGGTCAAACCCTGGTGTTCTTAAAATTACTTACGCTGAAAATCTTGGGTTGTGAAAGGGAAGTGAACTGAAAGCTAGACATTTTAGCAGCCGAGGCATTTACCCTGACGTGTTGGTAGTTTCATATTCATGCAGTGTTTTATCAACATCAGTTGATGTGAGTGCTCAACAAAAGTATTTTTTCTCCCTTCCTCCGTGGTAACAAGAGATATAGACCTGGCTGTAATAATAAGTGCAGCAGTATTAGAAGCTGTATTTTTTTCCATTATACAGGAAAAAGTAGCCACACTTAGCTGAACAGACAAGGCCTCACACCCTTTTACTCAGCAGTGACGTTTTGTACAAATCAAAAAACATTCCTAAGCTGTTCCCGAATTCCAGCTAAGATTAAGAGGGCAAAGATCTCTATGTGTATTATGAGGTTATTTGTGCTATTGTTACCACGTGTCGTAATTGGGTGTGTTATCTATGTTTAAAAAAAACTAAGCTCAGACAAAGTATTGTTTGATTCCTGTTAGAAAAGTAAATTATATATGCAAAAGACAGTTAGCTCTTTGCTGGAAAGAATGCCTTAGGCATATGCCCATTCCCTCTGGTCATTCAATTGAAAGCTCAGATGTCCCCACTGAGCAAGGGGAATCAGTTTTGGACCACCTCCTGGTATCAGCATTTGACTCACATGTGCAGATTTCAGTTGTCCTGAAGATGGGCGGGGCAAAACTGGAAATATGGATTGAATTGGTAAGCATGGTTACCAAAAATTTGCTTTCCTTCAGACATTCTGCAACCAAGATTGTATTTTTGCTTCTTCTATTGTAAAAATAAAATTATCCTACCCTCAGAGGAAAATGGAATTTCAATAATTAATATTAATAGGTCATCTAGACAGTTTGGGAGGAAAGATCCTTTAAAAGAAGTGTAGAGTGCTATTAACATGATTAATGTTCACTCGTTCTATTTCAAGCTGCTTACATAGCTCTATCATTCTTCAGTTCCTACTGGTCATAACTGAAGAGAATTAGAACTTTTCCTTTCCTTGAAACAAGACCCAAAGAAACTACAAGACCATGAAGAGGCTGTAAGAAAGTTTACTGCAGATACTGAATGTGAACTCTAAAATTCACTCTATCTTCTAGCAGCATTTTAACATGAAAATCTTTTTTCTAAATTGGGAATCAGATCAAACTACAGTGCGAAAAATAGCACAAGAACATAACAATACTCCTAAAGTATAGAGTTATTACATAGCCTTTGAAAAAGATCAAGTGATATGTTCTGCCCTACAAATATCCTTAGTATGACAGCATGGTAAAAGGTTTATACACAACAAAGTGAGGATATTTTTATAATAGATAAATTACCATTCAAATACTTATTCTAAGCTAACTTTCAAAGATAATGTACTGTATCAAAATATTTACCTTGCGCCTGTTTGGTGCAATGCTAAATAATGCCTTTTCTTTTGGCAAATGGGAAAGTGCAGCATCAGGATAAAACCTCTCTTGTTCAAGTAGCGGATCGCTTTTGCTTTCAGACGGAAAGCGATACAACTTTTCACATTTACTGCTTTCTGAAATATTTTCAATGACTCTGCAAGAAGTTTTGTTCAACTCAGTTTCTTCATGTTGTCTGCCTAAAATGTGGATAGCAGAATCCGAAGTAGTTCCTTTTCTATAACAAAGGCCACTGGACTTCTTCGGGAATGCTAATTCTCTCCTGTTATCATATTGTGAACATTTCCTTTTCCATGCACAGTGTTCCTCTGAATTGCTCTTGTCTTGCTCCTTTAACCATGCGTCTGTTTCATCAGACCTGGAGAGCCTCTGATTATCACCACAGAAGTTCTCCCCACAAAGAGAATCACTCTTTGCTTCGCCCGAGAAAACTTCTGCTTTAGCAATATCAACTGAAAGGTCTGTACTCACAGGCAGAGCATTACCAGCCACTGTCACTCTCCCGGGGATGAAGTCGGCCAATCCCACACCCTTGGGATGAATCTTGCTGTTTTCTGAAATCTCCACTTCATACTTCCTTTTTTCTTCATTTTCTTTAACGTGCACTGAATCTGATCCCTCCTCAGTTGATTTCTTTCTCCTTTTTCTTCTGAAATATTTTCTTCCAGGGGAATGTTTATCTGGACTTAAGGGAGCTTTGGCAGGATCTAAACACTGTTCTTCCTTTTCAGCCCTCACACATCCACAGACATTCCCCATCTGGCTGTCTGTAACTCACAGCCGCACAGTTTCATTCATTCCCGTGTATTTATATACGCTTAAATCCTCCTCAGAAAGTTAAGAACTGCCGTTTCCACCGTAACTTCTTCCAGACTTCGCTTCCACCCGCCTCAGTACGTAGCCATTTTGCTTATGAGAAATGCACACGCAATAAACGCTGTGGCTCGGTGCCCAGGCAGGGCCTGTGTCTGATTAGACACTGTGGCTTATTTCTGGCCACCAATCCTCTTAAACAAACATCACTGTTCCAGCGTTGGGCTGTAATGCTGGTTGCCTTTCACAGAGATGACATAGCATTTATGAGCAATAGAAATTTCTCACATGCATTTTAACTTCCCGTTTCACTTGGTAACTTGAGCAAGATAAAGCAGAAAAATATGTAGCAACCTTTGAAACTATTAGCTACACTCCAAATCCAAAAGTAAGCAGCACAGTAAATAGCAGGGGTTTAGTCAGCAGACTTGTTTTGCACTTCGTATGTTTTTATTACCCATTCAATGATCCACAAATAGGAAGATTAAACTGAAGGATCAGAAATTGCTCTGACAGCTTGCTGGGGGTCAAGTTTTTATTTGTATATGGAATTTTCATTGCAGCTAATGCGACTTTTCACTGATTTGTCAGCTATAAATAACCCGCTGCTTCAATGCCATCATAAAAGCACAACAGCTTTGTCGGGGCAGTGACACTGTGTACTGGGGCTGAAACCTTGTAGCAGAGCTAAACCTTCTGGCAGATAAAAGTGAAACAAATCATAAAAGCCAATCTGCCTTGAAAACTGACTTTAAGATTACTGTTTATAAAAATGTAGCTTTATCTTCCTCCCATGCTCCTGCAAGGCATTTCTGTGTAGCTCTGAATAAAAGATCCAAGAAGCATCTAACTATACCTAAAACTAAGCTGAAGCTTTCAAAATGCAAGCAAGTCTAACCTATAGTATACTTTGTTTGGAAAAATATTTTTAACTTTCCTCTTTGTTTTTGTCATGGATTTATGAAATCTACTAAAACCAGCACACATTGTCAAGGACAGATGTGTATGGTTTCTCATGCTGAAAAAGAAGTACAGAGTGACTTGCCAGGCATTATCAGGTGTTACCACTGACTATCCCTTGCTTATTTGAAAAGGAATTGCAATCATAAGACCCAGAGACTTTGTCCCCAGAGGCCAGTTCCACTGAAGTATTCCACATTTTATTGACAGGATCTAGAATGAATAATACAGCAAAGATCTAGGAGGAGCTTCCAAAGAATTTCCAAGGATACAGTTGCTCATTGTTGACTACTCTCAGGGTACTGGGGTAAAATTTGACAGTAATGCTTAGAAAATTTTATACTGTAACACCACAGAATACTGTGACAGATGGGCAGCTATGAACAGGCACAATGCTAATGTGTCTTTTTTCAAAGTAGACATTTGTTCTATGACTACACTCTTTCATAGCCTCAGTTTGTATCTGTATTTGTGGCACGCTCAACATACAGGTGCTCTTGTGACATTTGCTCCCTTTACTCACAATGTAAAGTTCTATCCGAGTCTGTTTAGAAAATTTACTTTAGAAAGGTGACTTTTAGCTAAGACCAGAGGACCTACTTATTTAAAGCCTTTACTTCCGTATGGGTCTGTGTTGGGTCCTGACATGGGTCCCCTTTATTAACAGAAAAACACATTAAAAAAAATTCTAAATTACATCCCAGTGATTGTACAAAAATACAGCTCTTATGCCTACATATATATTTCTCTTTCTCATCAGAAAAGATGATTCAGGACTTTACAGTGCAATGGGCCAAGGCTGATTTAATTTCACACAGATATAGTTTCTGGTTTAACAACAAGATGCCTAGTAATAATATATGGTTAAAAAGATTGTAGTATAATGGTCTTAATATATATATAAATATTATCTTTATAAAGCAGAAATTATGTAAAATATTAAAGACACGTGTCCAGCATTTGAATGGACAACTGTAAATCTTCATGCTGTCTAATTCAAAATGTATTAATGTGACCTACCACTAGTACACTTTCCTCCTCCACAAATTTCACAGGGGGCAAGAATTTCCTTAAAAAGACTGCAAATTTAAATTTTCAGTGCAAGTGTATTTTTAAATTAATACTTGTGGGTATCAAGGTTTCTAAACAGTATTACGTTCAGTTATTTTACTGAGCTTTACTGGCATGTGTTTTGATACGTATTTCCTTTAAACATCTGTTTAACAGTCACCACGATACCACCTCCTTTCAAACAGAAAATATTCTTAAAGTACACTGTTACATACAAATTCCCGTAGATTTGGTGGCACACTGACTGTCACAAAAATGTAAAATAATATCCAATTCAAGATAAGTCAGAAGAAACACATTATTGTCATTTTACAGCTGACAATTACATTTTATAATGCAATCAGTAATTTACGTAGTCCCTGATCTTGCACATCCTGTTTCATTCATACTTTAAATTTTGATTATATTTCTTAAGAGTAACTCAATTTTTCAAAAATCAGGTTCCCCTGAAGTAGAATTTAAAAAGAGCAGAAATACAAGAATCCATTCTAAAGCACCAGTTACAAGGTCAGTGTTCCCAATAGTCCCACCCTATTTCTGCATATTCCAGGTCAATATACTCAAATGCACCTGGTATAACTGCAGCTAGTCCTAGAAGAGAGCCGCAAGGATGGTGAAGGGCCTGGAGGGGAAGCCTCGTGAGAAGCAGCTGAGGTCACTTGGTCTGTTCAGCCTGGAGGAGTCTGAGGGGAGACCTCACCAGGGCAGTGATCCCAGTACCAACCTGGCAGAGTTCCAGAAGTGTTTGGACAATGCTCTCATGTACATGGTGTGACTCTTGGGGTGTCCTGGGCATGGTTAGGAATTGGACTTGATCCTGAAGGGTCCCGTCTATCTCAGCATATTCTATGGTTGTTCTTTGATTTATCTATTTCTAAATATTAGCTAGGAATAAATGCATTTCAAATACACCTCTGCAGATGGTTAGCAGCCTCTACGCCTTTTTATCTTTCTAGACATAGGTATTTTTGAGACTTAATAACTGCTTTAACAATACTTACCAGCTGTCCCTGAGAAGGCTGTCCGCTCTCTATTAACAATTCTTTCTGCTGTTCCTTTTTTCCCCCCAAGAATCAAATAGTGATGTTATAGTCACTTTAACTTTTTAAGTCACTTATACTCTTGAACCAACAAAAACATCGAGGACAACAGAATTGATAAATTGCATTTTTATCAGTTGTCGGGTTTTTTAATAAAAAACCCTAAGCAAAATAAGCAAAGATGATAAATTTAAGTGCTGGTAACTAAAGAAAAAATTACCACTTTTGGCTAACTGAAATTCTATGAAGTCATAACTTTGGTCTCTGCAAGGAAGAATATAGAGTTAATAGCATTACACTAGAGATTCAGGAGAGGGAATCTGGAAATTGCTCCCAAAACCTTTCAGCTAGAGCATAGATAGATGAAATTCTAAAGGATCAAGACAGAGTCCCACTGAAGCCTGTGAGAACCACCACAACACAGTGATCTGACCACTCCAAGAGCTTTGGACACCTGACTAATCTGACTAGAACTGAATGGAAGCTCAGCAGCGGTTTAAGACAGAGATCCCGGTGATCAAAGCTGTTAAAACTACCACCAGGAAATGTTGTGTTTCTGTATCTTGCTACTGTGGTTTTTTTGTTGGTTTTTTTTTTTTTTTTTCTGTTTTTGTTGATATTTTTTTAAACAAAACAGGTAAAAGATACAAACTTATACCCACCAATGCTTCAAAGTTTTATGGGGAGAACACAAAACCCCTAAGAAGTACAAAATGAATAAAGGATTAGACCAACACTTGTGTGCAATTTGACCCGCCTTAGAGGCCGCTAAATCACAAACAAGAGGTTAAGATTAAGGCATAGAAAACAAATCATTAACATTGAAACATGAATTAGCTCATGCAGATTTGTATGAGTTTGCATTTCACCACAGATTTTTGTAATTTGTCAAGCATGTCTGTGACTGGAAAATGCCTTCATTTCCTAACATGGGACTGGTGCATAACACATTAAAATGGCAATGTTGTTGAATATCTGTGTATTTGTTAGTCTGCAAAATGATACCATTCACCCTATGTGCACTGCTAATTTATGCTTTATCATTCGTCTCATATACTTAGCAATTATTATGCAGGAGAAGTTATTCTGCATTGCTAATCAAACCATGCCTGGTATCTTTTATCAAAACCCTACTAGTAATGCATTTCAGGTACTCCTGGATCTGAGATCCCTTTCCCCTCTTTTTTGTGTGTTTATACAACACAGCAGAAGTAATGGAGCGTTTCGCACAAATGGGACGTGTCATTTCACGGCACTAAAACAGCATACCAGATAACCAGCAAGCGTTTTGTTACATAGCCCTAAGGTCACATGCAGAATAACAGAGAGATAAACAAGAGCCAAAGAAAAAGTGAAAATTAAAGTAGCACAGGGTAGAAAACAAAGATAAAAATAAAGGCTTGCCATCACAAACAAAAGGTTTGGAGATGTTTGAGCACTACTGGCAACCATCTCTGAAAGAGATGTTCAACTATCAGGTCACCAACAGGAGAGGTTTTATGTCCAGTGAGATGGCTTACCAAAAGAGGAATTTGCTCTTTATTGGTGGTTTTATGGCATTAATGACAGACTTCATGCTTCTCTCACCCTTGCTGTGATTCAGATGAGTCCCAGAAATTTCAAGAATTCCACACTCATTTTCTTACCTAAGACTTAGGAATTTTATTGTTTTTTTAATAAATCACTGAAGAATTCCAGAAGAAACAACTAGGAGTTCAGCTGAGAAATAAAATATCACAAGAGTATACCCTAACAAATGCTGAAGGACAGGTAATGCTGCTGCATTGACTAATGACAGACAATGCAGCTATCACATGGAATAGACTTTATCCTACAATCACATATAGTCACCGATGGGACGGCTGGCTACATAGTTCCACTTTTAAATCTTTAAGAAGATCAGACCTTGAACTGTTCTGGCTATCTTAAAGCAGAGGCAGAGTAAATTCCAATGCCTGGAGTGCAAGGCACACAGCCCGGGCAGCGCCAGGAACGGCTGCCAGGAGAGCAGTGACTGAAGGCCAGACCCAGCTCTCCGGATCTCTCAGGGCCACCTCAAGAAAGCAGGTAGCATGTCTACTGAATGGTGACCCTACCATGGGATAGCCCTCTGTCTTCTGCACATCTTTTGCTCAAATGGGCTACTACAGCTGAGCTGCCTCCTCCTCTGGATGAAGGCCACAGCCTTACAAATCTACCTGTGTCACCTTGTCACCAACACTGGTAAAGGTTTAACAAATGAACAGTCTATGGACTGTGTGGGGGCAGACTAATCAAAAGTGATTTTTTTCTTAAAGGTTTATGGGGAGTCAGCAGCAAAAAACCAGTATTTGCTGGCTGGCAAGAGAAATGTAAAGAGGTTACATGTACCAAAGGTGACCTGAGAGAAAGTGCCCATCTGGCTGAAGAGGGCTGGAGAGAGCTCCTGACTGCTCTGTGGAGAACTAGAGGAAGGCATTGAGCTCTTTAAAAGGGAACCCATCATTAGAAATGGAAGAAAAGACAATGCTGGGAACTATTGACCTGTCAGCCTCTCCTCTGTGCCTGGACAAAATCATCACTGACCAGAACCTTGGGAACCAGCATCCTGCAGAGGTCTGACAGCAAAGAACAGGGGACAGTGGAAGGAAAAGTGCTTAACGGTGCTTCACTTTTAAGTGCCTAAAAGTTCCTGAGCTGAATAATTATGACGATACTGAAAGAGAAGTTTATTGAGTCATTACTTAGAACTTCCTGAAATTTTTTAAGGTCTGAGTTCACAAAGGCCTACTTTTAGTTAGATAGAAGTTCAAAGTTTTCCTTTGCTTCAGCATGCTTTTTTCAAGCAACTGCAAGTGATTTTAAACATTTAACATTTGTTAAAGAATGCTCGCAGTGGTTTGAAAAGAAATGATCAGTCTTCACAAAATTTAAATCTTACTAAAACTGTGATGACTTTATAAGGACAAATTCTGCTTTCATTTATAGTTGCTCATCTCCAATGTCATCAGTGAAAATGTATTGGATGTTAAAGAACGAGTCCATTAAAGTATTAATTTGGATATTTATACATACAGCCTATGATTATATGAAGTACTATAATCTGATTGAACATGTTCTACAGGTGCCAGGAAAATAACTTATAACAGTTATTACATTATGAAACTGAATTTAATCTAAGCCACCTACTATTAAAAGCATGTGAAATACTTACATTGAAAGCTTGCATAAATCCTAGTAACATACATGCACTGGGGTTTTTTACCCACAGAACAAATTATTTTCTTACAGTTTAATAATCCACCAGATTTCCCATTCCAGCTTTTCAGTATCTGTTATGTAATTACTTGGGACACAGAAGAATGAATGCTTTCTGGACTTGTGCAGCTGCAGAAGTCAGTGCTGTAACTTACAATAATATTTATATTTATCTAGTTATGCATACCAATTCACAAAGCCATAACCATCTCTAGATATAATTCAGATGCAAGAGAAACATAATCCTCAAATGTGTATTATATTTTATTTTTTTATCATGTCTTCCCCCTAATTCATTCCTAAATTCAATCCAATAATCAGAGGGATTTCCTATTTTGAGTAAATAATACCCTCCAGATAAGGACCATGACTCAGAGAAACAGTAAGCCACAAACAACAGCCAAACAAAAAAATCTCTAGCATCTTGACTACTTCCCAGATTGCAGTGTTATTAGAACACACATAATTGATGTGTAGCAGAGCCAGTAACATCACACAGCCAACAGCTTCTTATGTTCACTGAGAAATTAACTATTTCTGCAAATGCTGGCAAAATTAAGGGATAATTCAGGTTAAAAGACCTCCACGTAAGTGTCTATATACTCATGTTTACACACTGGCTAGGTTTTGAAGACATCACTTTATGCAGTGGGTCAGGATTCAGTTTCCTCGACATGGGCTTCTGGAGCTCTTTGAGATATCCTGCAATATCCCAGCTGGCCTCCAGCTGCAGGTCCAGAGGATCATGAGTCTCTCACAGGTCTGGTGTCTCACCAGAGAACTCCACACACCTGCATACTCTAGGACACCTCAGATATCACTCAAATGCTACCTGTCTTTAGGAGGCTGATTCAAAAGCCCTATAATAGCTGTTCAATCAACAGGTATGTTTCACACCCTGAAGCAGAGAGATAAGAAAGGCAATTGACCATCTAGAATATTTGAGACACTTTAAAATACCTAAGACATCCATATGGAGATAGCATTTACACCACAAGACCTAAGGAAACCTGCTTCCCCCTGCAAACGCTTCTGGAAATGAAGCGTCATCTCAGAACACACACACAGCAACTATGCTGGACAAGTGAACAGCTCCATAGGTGCTCTAGGCATCTCCTTCAAGTGATCTGAATCACTCCATCAGCCTCACCCTCTGTATTGCCTAGCCCTACAAGCCTCAAATCCATTGCTAAACACCATTTAAGAAGCAGTTGATCCTGCCTGATCTGTCTCTTCCCAGATGAGAGTGAGTTTCCTGTAAGACCCATGTCATGCTTCTCATATTCACATGGGTGTCTCATAAATCTCCAATAACACAGATGTTTATGTGTTGTTGAGTGGAGTGAAACTCTAGTAGCTAGTTGGTTGACTCACTGTCTAGGCTGTACTAACTGCATAGACTAAACCTCTATCCTTCTGATTATCAGATTAAAGGGACAATTTAGACAATTGCATAACAACATAGCTCCCCATAAGCACATGGATTTAGGTGTCTTAACTTCAAACTAAATCTCAACACAACTTTCTCGATATCTATGGAACTAGTCCATGCATAAACACAATGCTATCACAAAGCTTTATCCCTTGGTGAAGACTCCACTGGTACACTTTTCTGTTCAGATTTTTCCCTCATTTTAAATCTAAGCGAAGAAAAAAGACAGCTTGAGGTCTAAGTATGAACATTCTTCTGAACTTCACATTCTGAACCCCAAGGTGCCATATGCAGGTGACAAAGACACCAAATTGCAATATTCTTCAAAGGAAGTGGCATAGCAGGAAATGTCATGAAAGCACAGGGTGTGTGTCTTACACCACTTTACAAATCCCTTCTGCATTCAGTGTAGGTAAACTGCAGCCATTAGTAACAAAAAGAATGTGTTTTTTTAGACATCCTGTTCTTCAGTTACCTTATATTTACTTAATATTTAGTCAAGCACCAGTAGTCAACCTTAATATTACTTTTTCACCAATTTTTTAAGATATTATTTTCAAAAAAGGAGGTCATCAAGATGGCAAACCCTATACTGGGGGGCATCAAACACACCCCAAACAGCCAGTAAGGAGAGGAAATTATCCTGCTGCACTCAGTGCTGGTGCAGCCTCACTCTGAAAACTGTATGCAGCTCTGGCCCCACAGTTTAAGAAGGGTATGAAGGCCCTTGGTTAGGTCCAGAGAAGGGCAACAAAGCTAGCGGCAGGGATAGAAAGCATGTCCTAAATGGAACACCTGAGGACTTTGAGTTTGTCTAGTTTGGAGAAAATACAGGCTGAAGAGTGACCTCACTGTGGAGAACTAGAGGAAGGCATTGAGCACTTTAAAAGTGAACCCATCATTAGAAATGGAAGAAAAGACAATGCTGGGAGGTATTGACCTGTCAGCCTCTCCTCTGTGCCTGGGAAGATCACGGAACAGACCCCAGGGAAGTTGTTAGGCTGCCCCATTCCTGGGAGTGTTCAAGGCCAGGTTGGATGGGGTTCAGAGCAATCCGGTCTAACTGAAGGCGTCCCTGCCCCCAACAGGGGGGTTGAAACAAGATAATTCTCAATGTCCCCTTCCAACCCAAACCATTCTGATTCTCTTCTCCCTGGTATCCAGTCCCTGGACACATGGAAATACTTCAAAACTGTGCTGGGGAGGTTAAGATTAGACATCAAGAAGCATTTCTCTTCTTTGAGGGTGGTCAGACATTGGAACAGCCTTCCTAGACAAGTGGTCAATGCCCCAAGCCTGTCAGTGTTTAAGATGCATTTAGAGCAACATGTTTGAACTTTCAGTCAGCGCTAAATTGCTCAGGTAGTCCCACTAGATGAGCATTATAGTTCTCCAACTGAAATACTCCGATAGATCTACAAGATCTGAATTGTACTTGCAGACATTTAGTTGGTAGCTATTTAGGTTAGGACACAGCGAAGCATGTTTTGGCTACAATTTAAATGCTTCTACATATTTCATAGGGAGCTGACTACATTACAGGGGAAAATTCTTGCCACACCAGTTCACCTAAAGAAGATAATTTATAGAAATTGGTTTTCCTTTTCATCTATTTTTTTACAACTGGTAGCCCTAACACTCGTCAGTTTTTACAAGCACCTCAAATCGTGTCAGATGTCCTGTGTTTCATCTAATGGGAAAAACTAACAATTTCATTTGGCAAAAGCCTAATAATCAGGTTCAGAAACATAAAATACACATCAAGTAAAGGTTTAACTTCCACTAACAGCTTCTATTAGTAAGTCATTAATAATCTTTATTTCTTAAAATAGAGTAACTTTCAATCCCAGCCTAATTCTGTAGGTCATGCTCAAGTATATTTAAACCCAGCCTTTTTTTCTCTATATAACCATGTGGGAGCAAAGACTGATGTGACAAGGGGAGCTGAGGGAACTCCAGGTCCTTGCTAGTGGTTTCTCCTTCATTCTATGCGCTGCTGCAGGCTATGATGTGCATCCTGTTTATAGCTGGGTACCATTGGTGCTATTCATGTCTTTGCTCATCATCAGGATTTGCAGAACGGCACATTAGATCCTATAAATCTTTTTGGGGTTTTTTAAGAAACTTGTTTTCAATCATAAATCCAGTGTGGAATAGTCCTGAGTGAACCACACTTTTTCTGTGTGATCTGGCAGATTTCTGATCATTTAAAATGCCTGTACAGCAGGGAGTTCATCGTTAACAATGCTGCAGTCACTAAATGGGAATTATCTGTCATCTGAATTACATCATCTACAGCCAGGGCCATTATGCAAGCCTCCTTTTGAGGAGCAATTCAACACCATGCACTCTAAGGCTGCATTGTACTGTACACAATCCCACCAGTGTACAACAACCAGAGTGCCACCTAGTGTGACCCATGCCACCATCGCTGGGGCTAGGAACAAATGCTGACATGGGAGGAACTACTAGAAGAGTCTGAGAGTACAGCTTGCCTAAAATACTCATAGCAGCAGATCCTGAATGAAAAAAAAAAATCAAAACTTTTCAATATATTTTAATACCCATCAAAAGAATTCTGTAGAATAAAACAAGAAGGACATGTCCAAATACTGGAAGGAATACATCAATTACTGTCTTTAATGATGTTCAAAACTGAAGTTATTTTTCTCTCACTCCACAGACATGAAATTAGCAAATAAGATCCTGTGATTCAGTTTACATCATGAAATAAGATACATCATCAAAACCTTCAGAAACACATTAGAGAAGACACACAATCTATGGAGTCCTGTCTAAGCTGACAATCCTCACAACTATACAAAACATACAGTCACGCAAAACTAAGCTTACCTGAAAGTGCAAAATTATGGTCCATATCAACCCCAAAGTCAATTTGGGGTTCCCATCTGTTATGTCATCATTTCTGATGTTAACCAGTTTCACCTGCCATCATAGAAAGAAAATACACGCAGAATTGAAATAAATACGTGACAAATACTACTGCATTACACAGGCATGACTGTAAAGGATGCACTTCTCACTTCCTGAGCCTACTCTGCTGGGTTTTTTAACTCTCAAAAGCAGAAAGGAATTGCATTCTGCCTGTAAGCAGCCTGCCAGGAATTGCCCTCTCCCACTCACACTGAGGAAATTCCTCAGCTGTCACTAGGCTGGCAGACCTGCTCCCCATGCCAAATGCCCTTTGCCTTGGCTCTTGTCAAAAGGGGAAGGCACAACAGAGCAGAGCAGGATTCCATGAATATAATGATCTGTACTGCTGCATCAGTCCCAGGGCAGTGCTGACATTGGGAAGTTATCACTGCTGTTCTTCCACCCCACACTTTCCTGTACTTAAGCAAGGATTCAGCAGCAGAACTGGCCTGCTAAAGCACAGGTCTGGCTTGATAAAACTTGGAATTTAGTATCACATTTAAGTAAACAATGGCTTAAAAAAGCAAAAAATTATTATCGTTTCTGATGCTCCACTCATTCATAGTGCTATAAACAAATGGTTAATAGGATTAAATAAGAGCTGCTATTATTACACACCCATAAACTCACACCCAGAGTGAGTTCAATAATCCTGGGGGTTTTGTCTAATTTCATTAACACATTTAATTTCTCTATATGTATTATGCATCCATATAGTCTAGCAGTTAAAGATGACTCAGCTAAAAGATATTTTATGCTTACATTAGTACAGTTTCATGCACATGCTGTTCAACATATACCCTGTTATCAACTGAACAAGCAAAGGCATGTCCTTTTTTGATCTGCAGACACAATCTTAACTATTTGGAGGGAAAAAACTGCCAAATCACACTCTCTGCAAGAACGACAGTGTATTCCACAGTTTGTTGTTTGTTTATTTCTCAAGTCAGGCTTCAAAATTATCAATATATAGGCTCTCTCTGCCCTACAATCACAATAAAGCATTTTACTTGGAGGTTATACAGCCAACTTGAGCCAGTTAACTCCTAAATACAGTTTAGAAACACCTACTAGAGGGCTGAAACTGTAATCAGCTGCAAGCTCCACTGACAATTTGCCCAGACCAAAGCCCTACATATATTTGTATACTAGAATTTGTATATTTGTATACTAGAAAACAGCCATCTTCATGAAGGTGCAAGGCTAAAGAGAGCACAAAAATCATCAGATCACCATCAACAGCAGCACGCGTGCGTTCATAAACATGAGGATGACACAGCTCTACACCTCTTGCATTTTAATACACATGGTCTGCCATGCATAAATAAGGCATGGTGCAGCACAGTCCTGAGGTCCTGCAGCATAAGAATGCCACTGTGACTGTCAAGTAGCCATTAATTTACTTTGTAGTGTACTTGTTCAGTGGCTCACTTAGGTTAACAGGAAAAGCTTGCTTTGAACTCAGCAAAGGAGGATTCTCAGTGCACACGCACCATTCAGTGACCCGAAAGGCAAGTTTGAAATTTCAAAATGCAAAACGACATCTGGTTTCATAACAAAGCTAAGTATCTGTTTATGGTTTGCTACTTCATATTCTCTCAAACCTTTGAAGTAGCAAAAACAATGTATTTTTTTCTTTAAATCAACCAATCAGAAAGCAGATTTTTCCATGTCAATTCACTAAGATGCGATGGACTGGGACCACTTTTTCCTTCCACGTTTTGGACTTTTTTTTAATTGGCATTTTGTAAAGGGAGCAATCAAGACTTCTGTAAGTGTTTAAAAGATATTGAAATGTGGGAAGAAGTTCACAACAGCAGAAATGCAACAGTGTGGATTTCAAGTGTCTGGCTAAAAAGAGATAGAAGTGAAATTAAGCCTGAATCTTCCACAGTGCCCAGGTGACTCTGACACCTCTTAAGAGTCCTAAAAAGATCAGTTTTGCATTAATCAGGATCAAAGTTTGAGAGAGTTTTCCCAAAACAAATACAACCAAAACAAGGAACTCTCATACAGCATTCTAATAAATTTGAATTAGCATTTTGCACTAAAAATTAGATTGTGAACAAAATTGCATACCAGCTAGGATCTAGGCACCATGAAAGACAATTAAATTTTCTATAAGCAACTCCTAAGGATGTCATCCATAATTTTCCCCTCTTTAATAGCATATAGCACATGGAATGTGTTGTTACTGCTCAGGGAAAGGTGGTGTAAAACTACCTTTCCCACATCTCTCTTGACCATCTCCAGCATGACATACAGCTGAGCCCACACAAGCAGCTGTTAGGCAATATGCACATGAGACAAAGCAGGACAAACTTGTTATTTATTAGCTATAAGTGACAAAATTTTAATTCATTGTTTTTTAATTATTATTTTCATCATACCTGGCGCTTTTTCAAATAGTCAAGTGCAATTTGGACGTTCTGCAGTCTGTGAAAACGCATCCGACCTTTCTCTCGGGGCTACAAGTGGAAAACAGTATTTGTGAGATTTTCTCATCAGACAAAAGGACAGTCTGATTTAAATACACCACGTAGAACATTTGAAGCGCTACAGCTTTAATGAAGTCAATACCCTTGGTGGAAAAGTGTGCTTTAACTAGTTATTTTAACTGTAGTTATTTTTTAGTACAGTGGATGGCAAGAGAGATCAGTGGTCCCCAACTGCAACTTTGATCCATGCAGGCTGAGAGCTGCTCCCTGTAAGGTACTGTTAAGGCCAAGAGGGCTACTACCTACAAAAACTAAACTGGAATACATTATTATAAAATACTTACAGTGTATTAAGCAAAACAAAACATAAGTAATGTCATGTACCTTTACATTGTTCTGGTAAATTCTGTGATGGAAAAGCTTACCTCTGTATGGAACTTCATGGCTTAATGGTATGACCGCACAATAATTATGATATCTGTACATATTTATTTAAAGCATCTAATAAAGACAGTATCTTCCTCCAAACAGAATAATATAACACAAACAGTCCTAGAGTAAGTTTAGACTCCTGACTTGGGTAGAAAACTTTAAAGCATGAAAAAAACTAACAAGTCGCTGCCCTCAAAGCAAAGTCAGAACAATCAGAAAGAAACTGTAAAATAAAAATGAGCGGTGTGTTAATGGAAACATGGCAAAACTGCATGCAGTTAGTGTTAAATCACCAAGAAGAAGAATCACACAGAAAACGCATACTTAGCTGTCACAGATCAGCATGGGAAAGCAGTTAAATTTATACCATCAACATCATATCCAAGTACTTCTATTCTTCCTTATTTCAGATTTTTCACAAACTTTCACAGCAATAACCTGAAGTGGACTATAATTGCTAGGGATCAGCCATGAATATGAGCATTTCCTTAGACAATCACTGTGAAACACACAGATAAGCCCAAGCCTTCCTCAACTGCCTTTTTTTTCCCTCTATGGAGGAATCAGATGCTATGAGATGCTTGCCAAAAAGAAACATAAGAAAATGAAGTTGAATAAGAAGCATAAACTGAAACAAAAATAATCTTAATTTCCATTACAGAATCTTCTATTTAGCCCTTTGTTTTTCACACCAGTAACTCAGGATCAAACACTACAGCCCTTCCTATCAAGTAGCTTCCACGGATGGAATGAAGGACTGCAGACCTGGAACTTGGTTTTCCACAACAAGGAAGGTATAGTAAATCCCAAAACACACAGTTAGCATCTCAGAGGGGAAATATTTTTTTATAAACCAATGCAGCATTTTGATTGATGCTGCACTTCAGAAAAAAAGCAGACAAATTCCACTGAAAGCACAACTGCAGCACAACACACGGGAGCCAGGGAGGCACTCAGGCCCTATGACAGCAAGTTGCTTTAGCAAATGCCAAAATGCAAGGTCTAAAAAAGCATGAAACAGCTCACCCGGACTAACAAGCACCCAACATTTTACACTTTATGGAAGATATTTCCCTTCTGGATGGATGAAATATAGGGAATCGATAATTCAGCATTTGTTGCAAGAAAGATAAACTCTGCAAACTATGAATATTTTTAGCAGCCACAACACAAAGCTGTCACTTAACTTCTAATCTTCCTGCTTTGATAAAAATCACTACTACATACGGTAAATTCTAACAAACAGATCTGCACACTGGATTACCTTATTTCAAGATATTATCCAATATTATGGCACACACACCATGCACATAGTAAACTAGTGCTTCAAATTAAGACAAATCGTTTTTTTGCCATTGATTTCACTAAGAAGAACCTTCAAGTCTTTGTCTAAATTACTTGTATATGGACAATACTGTTTGCAAGTTTAAAAAAAGTCTTAGTTTAATAGAATTATAGTATTACCCTACCTGTTATTTTAAAAAATTACTTTATAGTTTCTTGATAGTGTTGTCCAGTATACATTCACACTATGGTTTTGTACAGTTTAATGAAATAAAACAAATAGAAATCTTGAAGATTACCATTTTAGCTGTTCACAAAAATATTGAATAAAAATTTGTCTTTACCATACCTCCACCATAAACACACGTATCTTGGTTTGTCAACAAAAGTTCTTTTGTCCTTTCTACAGGTCACAACTGCAGCACACCAAACTAAGAATTGACATTAGCAGACACCACACTTCAAACACTACATTAGTACAGTTACGGGGGTCGGCACCTACCCCCTTATCCTCATCCTCCACATCCTCATGCTGTTCATTTGCGCATGCTTCTGTTGAACTCACCAACCGTAAGGTCTTCAAAAAATCTCGCTCTCTTGGCTAATGAATACAACAGACAGGAGACAGGACAGCAAAAACACAAGACAGACCACAAATGAAAAGAAGAGCATGAAAAGAAGAACATAATGAAGAGAACAAATACCAAGCAAGGGGAGTAATGCTCACAAAGAAAGGAAATGACACCTGAGGAGTGTGTTAGACAATTTCAGGGACATTTGATCCTTGTTATTTGTAAGCTACTCCCTTAAATGCAAAAAGATATTAAGCATCCAATACTTGTTAAAACAAAAATCAGAAAGAAAAGGAAAGAACAGAAGAAATACTGCATTACCCTATTAAGAGAGGAAGTCTCACTAACCACAGGAAACGAAGAGAACAGATTGCAGTCCCCCAGAGAGTTCACACCAGCGTATTTACCAACAGAAATGCAACTTGTGTCTTCAGTACCAGGTCACAGATTAAAGAAAACATCAAAGAAATCTACAGCAGTCAATGCACAAGGAGTTAACAAACAGAGAAAAAGCATAATTAACAATCTGAAACCATTGTAGTATGATCTAAAAGCTTACCAAGGTGTCCCCAGAAAGGACTTCTAGAAGTGAGATTAAGTTATGTCCATCTCTTAGGTCTTCATATAGGTCATTCACATGCTTTCGAACCTGTGCAGATAAATGCAAAAAATAAATACAAGATCCCTGTTTATACCTGAGAGTTCACGCTCATGTTAATACTTATTTTTTTAAAATAGAGATAAACCTCAGCTATACCTCAACACTGCTTGTTTTAATTTCTTCACTTTCACGACAAATTTACAAATGTAAATTACTTGTAATAGACAAAATTCACATCTGTGTCAGATGTGCACAGTTTCATCACACTTCATATCACTTTAATGAAAAGAAAAACAGTATTAAGTTACAGATAATGAACGCATGTATCAATGAAAAAATCAGTACCTGACAATTTAAACAATATCAGATACTCTCCCATTTGGACCTAAATAATGACCACTATGACAACAGTAGCTAGATTCAATGAAGTGCAAAAAAATACCCGACAGACATATGTTAGCAGCAGCATGCACGTCCACTGCAGTCAGGCCAAAAGTAACACTTCATAACCAAAGCACACTACCATAGCACCAATTAACAGCATGTATTGTAACCTCAGGTTTCCCAGTACTTAGTGAGCTCTCCCAACGACTCATACATCCACCTTACACACTGTAACAAAGAATTATGACATTGGGTTGATCTAGTGACGGGCTGCAATGACAAGAGAGACAGCTGGAAGATCCACCTTTACGGACAGGCACAACAAATCCGGGAGATATCCGGAGCTGTCCACAGGCCAGCTTCTTGATTCTTACCATTAGCTTAAATACAACTTTATCTGAAATGTCTTTAGCAATTTCAGCCATCTACTCTTTGAATGTGACACAAAGGACCGAATTTTTCAGAATCAGATATTTTTGACTTGCTAGGGCAGAGGTTGAGGGCTTTCCAGCTACAGTTTATTGTCAGCTCCCTGGTGTTCCTGTTGAACCACCAGATCAGAAACTTCCTAATCTTAGGATAAAATACAACATCAGAAATTTTCCTCTTCCTCACCTCTGCTAGAGATGAGTTGTACTTCCAATATGAGATCTATGGGACTCACTCTGCCAAGATACGTGTGTAATGAGGGCAGGAAGAATCGACCCAGATCCTCAACTTAATACAACAACTCAGTTTGCCACACTTTTGGGAGAATTTTGAGATTCATCCTGTAGCAGAAATGTCTCCATACCTGAGATTAGCTTCATAAATGCTTTTTAGTTCAAGTTTCCTTACTCCAATTTTTAAGCATGAAATTACCCTGCAATCTGTTTTCACAAACACCATCATCTTAATTGAGAGTAGCATCAGAACATATTTATGCTTGTGCTGAAGACTAGCCAGAACAAGTAAGTCATCTAGAAGACTGCTCCATGAGGAATTACAACACATTTTTTCCAAAACTCTTACACAGACCCTTCATACACAGCCAAGTTCCAATCCAATACTCTACTACATATACATAAGCTTTACACCCTCATGCACATAGACAAAATAGTATCATTTTAATTTTAGTTACTTTTTTTTTTTAATCCTGCAAGCAATTCATGTAAAAAAAAAGTAAGAAAAAATGTCTCTGATAATACTGAAGTGCTGCTAAGAAAGAGAAAGAACAGCCGTTCTCCTACTACTTCTCTGGCGAAAGGAAAGAAAAGGGAAGCCATATAAATAATATATATCCCTGATACAAGGTTCGATTATGATGAATGTTTGAAAGATGAGAAGCATAAGAATCTTTAATTTTTAACCCACTTGTTCTTTTTTATAGTCAAAGAACTATATCAAACTGAGTGCTAAACTCTTTCTGTTAAAAGTAGGCAAGTTTTCTTTATGACAGAACCCTGTGAGTGGGCTGCCTGTCCCACCACCCAGGATATGTCACTTTCCACTTCTCTTTGGAAAGCAGAATCCCCAGCCAGAACAGATCCACAGCACAGGCTGGTGGCCAGAGCCACAGGAGGACATAGGCTAAGGGCAGGGGAATGTGGTGTACAACTCAAAGACGCTGCACCAGGACAGTTAAAGAACTGTTTGTGCAGCACCAAGTCAATGTTCCCATGCTTTTCAACATAAAACTCAGGGGATTGGCCCAATGTGCAGGTATCTGAATTGTGTGGTGAGAAAATACCACTCTTTCTGTTCTGCTTTTTTTATCCATTTTATCCACAAGATAATTTTGTTATCCTGCTACTCCGCCTCTCACAGCACATATTTGTTATCCTTCTGTTTGTTTCTTATGCTCTGAGGTTTCCTAAGTATTACAAAGACAACTATCTTCCCCACATTATCTTTCTAGAAATCACGGACACTTCAGAGATGAACTCACACTGGATATGAAAAAACTGGCACAGAGCTGTCAAAACAGGAAAACCAGCAGTACACCTCATGCATCTGTCTTAGTTCTGCCACTGGCTGGCAATTACTGTGAGGATTAATTATTTAGAACATACTGTGCCAGTCATCCTGGTACAGGACAACATCATAAGAAATTTCTTCCAATACTGTGAGCAGCAGATGTGCATCTAAAATGCTGTATTTGGGCAACTGATGTGAGCAAGTATACTCACTCAAAGCATCAGATCACTTCTTCCAAAAGGAGCATCTTGCACTCCTCAAGAGATCCTACACTAACACTTCAGGAAAAGCTTGAAAAATCACCCCTATCTTAACTATCACTTGGGCAACTCTCATCTCTCAACACATATAATGAATTCTTTTAACTTATTATACTTCATTGCTCTTTACTGCCACATACATATCCTTCAAAACACCTAGTACCACAAGTATTGGATGCAGATGGTGGTTCCGGGACAGACGTGTGGGATCTACCGAGCCCATAAATTTCACAACAGTTCTTGTGGCTTTTCAATAAAATCACAGAATTGTCGGCCCGACATTTTACAAGGTCCACACACAAAGTAGGTTACATGTTCCCTCAGGCAACCTTTTGCAATATACCCATGTGAGTGTGGCAGATTTGATAATTTGGGCATGAGAAGAGATTCTTTAAGGAAGACGTGGGAAACACTGAGTGGCTGAGGTACATCTGACAAAACTTAAGAAAAGTAAAATGGCTTCACCAGTGAAAAGGAGACAGAGTGAATGTAAGGCACTGTTTCAGAAGCGATTCATCTTCTGAGCTTCATCTTCTGGCATTATACTATGAAGTTTGTGGTAAGGAAAGCTCCATTCTCCTTAACATAAGCATCAGATGTTTTCATGTCATCCTTTTCCAGCAAGCTTATGCTTTGCAGTCTAGTGCCTTGGGGAATCCCTGCTCCAGCAGCAGTACAAACCAGCTTTTAATATTGTAAAGCTTGAATCCTGACTCCAGCCCCCAGCATGCTAGACACGAGAGAGGAAGACTCAAGAAGATGACTGTCACCTCCAAAAACTTCCACTCGGATCCCCACACTGT
This sequence comes from Hirundo rustica, assembly GCF_015227805.2. Lineage (NCBI taxonomy): Eukaryota > Metazoa > Chordata > Aves > Passeriformes > Hirundinidae > Hirundo > Hirundo rustica. The sequence goes on along the minus strand of NC_053452.1, from coordinate 91,438,498 downwards.
TCTGCTTCTTCTATAAAATTCCCTGGCCCGGCAGGCTTGCCCTCCTCCTCCTCTGTGAGCTGGCATCATAGCACCTGTCACCACCGCCTGCAGACTGCCTGGTCCTTGTTCCCCCGACACGGAAAGAAGAGCATGGCTCAGCTGCCTAGTCACCTACCTACAGGGCTGGTTTATGTCCAGGGGCTACACCACTTGGTCTCCCTTCTTCTCCAGGAGGACTAATGTTTGCCTAGGTCCTGCTGGCCAGTCCCCCACAGATGTCAGTACTGAACACCCTTATCTCAAGTAGTCCTAGATGCCGATGCTTAGTGAAACAAACTTGCCCATAGTGATGGCTGGTTTTGCCATCAGTCATAGCAGAAAACAAGGCATCTTCCACAAAAAATCTATTTCTTACAATTTTTATTGACACTAGTTGTCTTCATTCTAGAGCAAAATCTATGGTTTTACAGACTAATGGCTGCTAAGAGTTATATTCTAGAAGGGGAAGGACTGTCACGTCTGCTACTGCAAGCGAAACCAGCTCAGTCTTGACAAGGATGGACAGGAGACGCACGGGTCACTCTCTAACACAGCCAAACCTGCTTCTTAGTAGAGCCTGTTGCAATAGGACAAGGTGTAAGAGTTTTAAATTAAAAGAGAGTAGATTTAAACCAGATATAAAAAAGAAATTTTTTACAGTAGTGCAACATCGTAACAGATTTCCCAGAGAGGCAGATGTCCCATCCCTGGAAACATTCAAGGTCAGGTTGCATGGGGCTCCAAGCAACCTGATGTAGGTGAAGATGATCCTGCTCATTGCAGGGGGATTGGACTGGATGGCCTGAAGTTGTGTCAGGGGAGGTTTAGGCTGGGTATTAGAAAAAGGTTCTTCCCCCAAAGGATGGTAGGATGCTGGCTCCCCAGGGAAGCGGTCACAGCACCGGGCCTGACAGAATTCCCAAAGTGTTTGGACAATACTCTTAGGCACATGGTGCAATTCTTGGTGCTCCACAGAACTGAGAGCTGGACTGGATGATCCTTGTAGGTCCTTTCCAATACAGCTTATTCTGTGATTCTGTAATTTTGAAGGTCCCTTCCAACCCAAACTGTTCTAGGATTCTATGATTATTCTACTAAAACAAAGAAGAACCACACCCTTTTTTTTTTAAATTAGAACTAAATATGGAAAATAGGGTTGTGCCCATTTCTGGGTATACAGTGGGTGCACACCCAGCATACACATAGTTCCCTCAGACTTTCATGTTAGAACGCAGTGTGTTCCAGACCAGCACCTAAAATGTACAGAGCACATTCTCAGCTAATGAAATAGTGTGTGAAGAAGCAGAAATAAACATTAATGTGCTGCAGAATCTAGAGTGGAGGCAAAAGAGACAGGAGAGAGAACATAATCAGATCAAGCAGGAACAGCCCAAAGTAACGCCCATATACTGGAGGCCACCAGGAAATCCCTGAGGCAGGTGAGGTAATCACTGTGGCCCTGGCAAGCTGCATGACTTGGAAACAAGGCAGAGTTTTGTGCTCACTTACTTGCAAAATTACCCATTTTTTACAGGGTCGGGAAAGCAGACTGCTATAATCAAGTATCTGCCTTAAAAACACCAGAAGTCTCCCTTTCTGTATTATAATTAGGCTGAACTGATAATGGTGAGAACATGCCAAATTAGACCTTTTCTTAGGATTTCCAGAACAGGCAAAATTAGAATCAAATCTGAACCATACTTATTTTGAATAACTGAAGTTCAGCTGTCAAATCTTCATAAAATCAGTGTCATTACCCAGAAGTTATCAAGAATTATAATATTAGAGATCCAGCTGAGGCTGTTCAGACCACATTGCCTGGGAAAGTCTTTTTCTTCCTTGCTTCTGGAAGTAAAGTTAATTAAATGCCCAGCCCAAACAATAAAGCATTAGTGATTTTTCAAAGGAAAACAGGAAAATGCTCAAAAGTTAGAACTGTAAGGGGTGTGTTTAGGGGAAAAAAAAGGGTCAGGCCTTAATTACCACTGAGGTCACAGTTAAGTCCAAATGACAGCTGGCACAAAGCCACTGTGAGTTTCACAATAAACTTCAAAATCATTCTTTAAGAATCCGAGTCGATGCCCATGGAAGAAAGATCTCTTAGAATTCCGACTCACTTCAGTAACAGTAGAACAATTTTCACCAAGATAACAGATAAAATAGTTAAGTGCTCCTGTGACTACAGTGCTCCACAGCACATGCCATCAGCATTCAAAGAGCTGAAAAACTTCTGTGGCCGCTGGTGAGGTCCGGATACCCTGATGAGTTTCCCCAGTGTTTCAGCTTCCAAAAAACATACTTAAGCTTCTTCTTAAAGGATAATTTTTATTTAAATATAAACTTATGGGGGAAACAGTTTTCTGTAAGTTTTGAGAACATGCATGATAAAAATTAAGAAATCACAGCGGCAATTCTAACTGCATGATAACAAATAAACCTATGCCATAAGTAAAGAACAAAAAACCACTTCTAATGCAAAAAGCTGTATTTGTGTACAAAAATAAAGATTTACGAGTGTGACACATGCAGCATGATTTATGAGAAACACTCAAAAAAACCCAGGCTGTAACAAGACCCACGAAGCATGTAATTGTCAAAATATGAGATTTGTCAAAACATTCCCACGTGACTGATCTGCCAAGGAAGCTGCTCCTTCAAACATTTCCGAGAGGGCTCATTTCACTCTACAGACCTCTCACATTCCCCCACGCAGAGGACGCGTATGGCTCAGCACACCGCAGACCCACTCCCCGCGGGTGATCTCGCCGCGCCACAGCGCGTGGGGCAGCGAGGCGCTGAGCCGAGCTCCACGGCCGGCCTGGTGCCACGCCAAGAGATCAGGGAGCCAAAGCTCCGTGCAGACTGACACGCACACCGACAGCCTCCCCGAGTCACCCCCGGCCTTTAATCTCCTACTTTAAACCCAAAACTTCGTGCTGGGAAAATCCCAAACTCCAAACACACACCCCGGGTCACGACCCTTGTTTTGTACCGAATCCCGTGCTAAACTTCACTCCTTCTGTTAAAGATAAACAAGCACGCAAGTTTAATTAGGAGAATTTAATGTTCCTTAGGAGAACCGAGGCTGCGTGACACAGGGTCAGGCAGGGCACAGGCAGCCGGAGCGCTGGGCTGCAGATGGTGCTGTTCCTGCAGCTGCAGCGCTGGACACCCCGCCCAGGTCACCCCGCTTTGTGTCCCCAGCACACAGCCTTGTGCCAGGTCTCTTCTGTCCTCCCGCTCGTTTGCAAGCGGAGTCTGGCAGCAAATCCAGTCATAGGCCCAGTGGTTCCCAAACTCAGTTACACTCTTTTTCTTTTGCTGGACAGTCAAATAATCCACTCTGCAGGAAATTCTTGTGGTTCACAGAAAACAAACGGTTCTTTATATCATACTCGGGAGTAATTTTTCCACTCGAATGTGTTTCTGGATATCAATTCTTACAAATAGCAGACACTATGAGTTACTCAATTTCATAAAATTCCTTTATGATTTTATTAAGACATTTAAACAAGTCTCCTTTACAGAGTGAGTTCAACATCCCTGATCTTTGTTTATAACAGAGGTTTTCTAACTGAAGAGATTCATCCTTGGATTCATCCTTCACTTTCTCGTCTGGCCAGTGCTTTACACTCTGTTATCATGACAACCATAATACCCTTCCTGTGCTCCATTCCTAAAGCACCCTGTCCTTGCATCTAAAAGCTTAAATCAGTCACTTTTTTTTTTCCACATTAACCTTCACATTTCTCCCAGACAACCCAATCATCCATTGTTTTTGCAAACTGTATTTTGCCCTGACCCTCAATAATTCCACATGTCTCAGAATAACTCTATTAGTCATAAAATATTTGTTTGGCTTTTAAGTATAAATATACTCTGGCTCAATTAAAAAAAAAAATTAATGTGCCCATTGCTAAATCTTGCTGAATCTTTTTATATTTTTCTTAACTTCCCACATTTTTGTTTCCTGAAATGCATTTCCAGTATTTTCCTAATCCCCAAATCAGCAAGTATGCAAGCAGAGGTATACTCAAACAGCAGGACATAAACACACACATTGAGGAGTCCTTTCATGGATTTCAGTTGATGTGTGATATTTGAAACAGCACCATTGTACAGAAGAACTTTAAGCAAGTGTCCTAAATGTCAAAGTATTTTCTGCCTCCTATAGGGAAAAAAAAAAAAAAAAAAATTGGCTCGGTTAACACCATCACAGAATGAGCCAGATTGGAAGGGGGCACAGTGGGTTATTTGGTCCAACCTCCATATTGGGGTCACCCAAGAGGACACTGCACAAGACTGTGTCCAGATGGCTCTTGAATATCTCCAGTAAGGGAGACACCACAATCTGTTCCTGTGCTTGCTCACCTGCACAGTAAAGAAGTTCTTCCTCATGTTCAGGTGGAAGATCCTGTGCTTCAGTTTCTGCCCATCACCTCTTGTCCTATTGTTAGCACCACTGAGAAGAGCCCGGTCCATGTCCTTGACACCCATCCTCTAGATACTCATACACATTGATGAGTCCCCTCTCAGTCACCTCTACTTGAGGCCCAACAGACCTGGCTCCCTCAGCCTTTCCTTGTAAGAGAAATGCTCCAGTCCCTAAATCATCTTTTTTGCCCTCTGTTGGACCTGCTCCAGGAGTTCCATGTCTCTCTTGTACTGGAGAGCCCAGAACTGGACACATCTTAAAACATTTTGAGGAATGGGCTGGAAGGCTCTCTCCAACCAAGACTGGTCCAACCACTCGGGATATATCTCCACTTACTTATTATCATTCTCACAGCACCGCTCTCACTGCTACTAATCTTTGGCACAGTCTCATTTGTCTGCTTGTAAATTTGTATACTGGGATCAGCAAATCCACCTCAGTGGATCCCATGCAGATTCACAAGCAGAAATGTGTATTTACTAACATAAAATGGACATCTACTCCATCACTAAAACAATTCAAAGTTCTAAAATATAAAGTCACAGAGATGTCCAGGAAGTTTTAGAATCTGCTACACTGAATTAACCTTCATTTTGTGGATAGCTCTAAGAGAAGATGAGGGGCTGATGTCACATGTGGCATGTCATGTGAAATTCCCTGCCACTCCACTCATACGCCCAGCTAACACTTCTAGCACCAGTTGTGATTTCAAGGCACAGCACATCCAACTCTCTTCCCTGTTTTGCACCACTGTAATCATTTTAGATTTTTCTTCAAATCAGTACACTTTGTTCTGATGTTTTTGTGTATGAGGCTAGAGATATTTATAATTTTCAGAAACAATTAAAATCAAAGTGTGACTCACAACCCACTTAAAGCTTCGTTTGTGACATCTGTTCTCCCCTTTTAAAAATATTTTATTTACAAAAGTATGTGATAAACAATTAACAAAGAATATAAAGAAAACATCACTAAGCTTCACTTTACATGGCAACCATCTGAAAGATGACATTCTCGCTGAAACTGTAGGATTCATGCAGACTGAAATCACAAGTAATAAAAATATAAGCTTTGCTAAGGAATTTGGCAGTGATCAGCTTCAAGGTTTAAAAGCTGAATATTAATTTGCCAGAGGAGGGCTGTACCTTACAAGGCTGTCAGAGATAGTAAAAGTGTAAGGTTAAAAAGGACTGAACAGATCACTTCACTCAGTCCGATGCAGTTTGGCTAGAAAACACTAGAGATGTTTCTCCAATTTATTCATGAAAATCGAAACTAAGGAAATGTAAGACACAGTACAAGTGCTTCAGTGTTTGACTACACCTTCTCTGTAAAGCCAAGTGGGACCTTTTTCTTCCCTAATCTTCAAACTAAATCTTCTGTAAAATAAACTCATGTTTTTGTTGTCCCTTCCCCTAAAGTTTGACCTCAGAAATCATGTGTTCACCAGCCTCTGCATAAACACTTTTTACATACTGAGAACATACTATCATGTCTCCCTTCAGTCTTCTTAGTTTCAGACTAAACAAACTCAAATTATCACAAACTACCCTTGATCTTCCAAGAAAACTTATCTTCTTACTACTTTGCTGGAGCTGGCTACAAACCTCTTGTCCACGCAAAGGTCAGAAGTTATGCAGCCAGGCAGTTTCACAGCCACGTGCCCATAAGAGCATCTAGGAGGAGGCAGAATTACAAGCTGCCTTCTTGTCCCCTAAGCACCGTGCTGCTCACAGCCAGGGTGAAGAGCTCATGCGTGGTCCCTGGAGCCCCCTGGGCATAAGCCAACACAGCCCAGGGCAAGCAGTGAACCCTGCAAGGTTTGTGGCAGGGCAACAATGTTGCTGACACGACAAAGTGCTGGAGCCAGGGAGACGTACAGCCAGAGAGAAACAGGTGTACCTTTACTTACAAAGGTAAAGTCACAGAGCTTGAAACCTCACCTGAAGATGACGTACAGTGAGGGCAGCAGCACTGGGATGTTCCCTCTCAGTGGAGGATCCTTGCTCGTGGGAGTTGCCTCCCAGGGGCAGATGATGCTGCTGCAGCACCTGACAGCACCCATGGCAGCAGCAACAACCGATGGCACTGGCTCCTCCCAGCGCCAGTTCTAGCTGCAGCACTTAGTAATGGCAATATCCCAGCAAGGTCTGCTATCCTTTCATTCCAATTTTGTGACAGTAATCTGCTAATGAGACTTCATGTGGTAGCATGTAAAAAAGTATAGACATACCATTTGCACCACTTCCCCTTGGTTCACTGGCTTTCAAAAACCAGGTGTTTCACAGTCTCTCCAGGGAGAGAAATAACCCTGCAAGGTCTGTAACTCCTCATTCTTTTCTTCTTGGGAGAGAGGTATGCTTATCGTAATCGTGGACTTCTAGAAGTCCCCCCTCTCCTCTGAACTCTAAAATAGAATGATAAAATGTTACATATCAGTTAGTTACTAACTGTTGGATAAATAAAGCTGTGTGACAAGAAAATGTAACTTATCCAAATATTCTTCAACCTGCTGTTTCCTTATCTGAATTTCACCCTCATCTTATTAAAACACATTTTGTCAAGTCAGCATTTTATAGAACAAAGAGACCAGAGTAATTCAGACATTTCTACATTGGTCAAAACTATTCATCTTTTTCTATTTCTTGGTAATGTATCCATACTTTTTTTCTTCATACTCCGACATAATTAGAGAGCCTTTCTTCTATGATCTTCCATGTCACATTAATTCATTCTGGACCTTGTACTTCTCTGATTTTACCCCACCTTGCTTTTTTAACTCCTTTATACAAACCTTAAGTCCTGCTGCCCTTATTTCCACCTCTCTGCATTTCCTTTTTGTTTCACACACCTTGAAAGCAGCAGTATTATCTATACACTGTCTCCTATCTCTTCTGCCTGTCTGTAGCCTGCCTTTGTGCCTCTTATACAAACACCCTCAATAACTGCCAGATGTCCTGCGTTTCTGCCTCTCCTGTATTACTTCCCCAGGAGACCCTACCTATTGCTTTCTTCAGTTCATTATCTTGCTTTTACTTCTCCCTTCTCTCTTTGCTTTGAAAAGCGAGCCTGGGATTTAAAACCACTTGCTGCCAAATTGCCTTCCTTTTTTAAATGTTGAAGCAATCTCTCCTAGCCAGTCCAGACCCATCCAACCAGGCAGCTTTGACAGCGATTTTCTGAATCTGGCAGGGTGAAGGTCTCTCTGGCTGGCATTTCACTCACAAAACTTGCTCACACCGGAGGCAGCCACCGCACCTCCTGCAGCAGGCAGGGAACAGAACAGCAATGTGGCTGGCACAGCTGCTTGGGGATGAGCTCAGCTGTGCCACAGAAATGCCTCTCTTACGTAGACCACGCAGGGTTCCTTTGTAGGTGTTCAAATGCAGAACTCCACATTGTTCCTCCTGTCGATTATGAGGAGAAATGATTTTCCCCGTTGCTACACAATTCTGTCTTTCCAATGCTAAGTTAGTGACCAAAAATCCACCATTGATTTCCTTGACCCAGCCCAAAGCTTCCAATCAACAGCAGTCATATTGCCTGGTTTTTTCTGTTTTATCTTTGGCCAGAGACATGCCACAGTGTTTCAGTACACCCAATCTTCATCATCCTTCATGTTTCCAACTTGCCCTCACCATTCCTGGCCTGTACTACATGCTGTCAATATAACTTACCAGGGAGGAATTGTTTAAAATATGCAAATGTAATGCTAATAACAATGAAGTCAGCTCAAACCTAACCCTCACCAAAGGCAATACACTCCAAATATGCCTGGAGCAGGTAAAAAAAAAAATATTAAGGCTGGCTGATAAAATATTATTCCAATAAAAATCAAAGTATTCTAAGTAGAGGAGCATTGCAAACACTATGTGATTACCTTTAAATGTCCCTGTTGAAAGCACCATAAATGCCTTTAACAGAGAACACATTTCCTTACAGGAAAAACATCTTTATTCTGATGATTTCTTAGGTCGTCACACATCTCCACTATCTCAGGGCAAGCCTTGCTTTCCAGAGTATACGAAATATTGCTGTAGAACAAAATACTTAGGTAATGTTTATGATTAAATGCTTGCAGTTGCTCACTTTCTGGAGTCCACATGCTGGGGCAAAAACTGCTCCCAGAGGAGCCAATGGCACAGTTACACTAGCCCAAAGGGAGTTAGATCAAGCCCTAGTAGTTCTAAACTGATATATAAATTATTATTATTAGATACAGATACATCAAAAGAATATAGATAAAAATAAGCCCATGCATAATTTAACAATTAATTAAAAAGTCAAAGTTAATTGCAAATGCTAGAATTTTATCTCTTGCAATCCCCAAGGAATAAATAATGTTAAATAAAATCTATGCTGAGAGCTAATTGCAAACAATGGACTCAACAAAAAGAGAATGAATTAATACATTAATATATTAAGTCTGTAATAGGAAGCATATTGATTCTAGTGGTTCTAATTCATCGTGCAGTCATTGCATGGCAGACTTAGTTCTCCTTACACTCATTCTTTCATATAGAGCACCTATATAAACCAATTTCAGAAAAAACCCAACATACATAAAAGCATGTGCTCAACTGGTTCACTAGGGCTGCATGCCATAAAAACATCGATATGCTCAAGCTATCCTTTATTTCATCCATATTTAATTTACTCGTTTCAGTTTTTCCTGTTCCCAATTAGTCATGAAGTCTGAAAGCATTAAAGAGGATCAAATAAACTTAAAATCTGTGGCACAGTTTTTATTGACTTGAATTTGTTTACTTATTTATTTACTTCTGGTAGAGATATTTTTGTGATGCAATTCATCATTAGCCTTTAAAACTTTGTAGAATTTCCTCCTTTTTCGCAGCTTTTACTTTTGGCATTTGTCACTACTTTTCATCACTGTTTCCTGGTTACTTTACTCTCTCATCTAAATTTTGATTAAACATAAAAAAATTCTCCAGTTGGCTTGCTGAGCTGCTTTGCAAAGAGTTACAGATTATAGTAAGCAGTGCGGTTTACCTCCAAGTGGAGGATTTTTTAAAAAAAAATTGTACACAATGAGTAAACTTCAATTGTGCATATTTCTAGGGAAAATAACAAAAACTCCTTTACACCATTAAGTGATGAGTTAACTTCAAGAGTTATTTTTATTTATTTCTTAGAAGGAGTATGTCTCAAAGAAAAAGCACTTATAAACCTTTTAGAATTAGTCTGAAAACACAGCAGCAAAAAGTTTTAGGAGAAAACCTGAAATATTCTTCTGTCCACCCATAAGACAATAGGCAGAGTTAACCAATTGAATTCCAAAATAGAGGAGGAAATACTGATACTTTAGCTTCACCCAATGCCTAAAGCAAGCTGGGGACCTCATTGAAGTGGAATTTTATAGAAGTTGCACCCAACACAGTTTGCAGCAGCTGTCAGAATAAACTGGGAGGAATGCATACAAAGCTCATTTAAGATGCACATACTGGTGCATCTTAAATTATTTATTTATTGCTATTTTATTTAACGGGGGCGGGAGGGGGCAGCTTTTTCTGAGTGTGTTTCAAAATCAAAAAGTGTTAAATTGAGGATTTTTTTTAAAAGCTACTACCATTAGACTAACACCAGGTGCCTCATCCTTTAAACACCAATGTAGAGCTACAAAGTACTCATTTCTAAAAGCAGAGGTGGGGAATTTTAAATGACATTTTAACTGCATGGCTAAAAAGAAGATAAATGAGACTAGTGCTATCTAAAATGATAATCACTAGTGCCAGTAAAGTGCCAGCTTCCAGCTAGTAATGACTTTGCTTTATCAGGAATGGTCGATCCTGCTGCCATTAAGGTCATACCTGAACATTTCACAAAGCAATCGACCTAAGAGACCATTTGCAAACTGTGTGGTGCCTGAAGGACACACAGGAATCAATAACTTCAGGTTTCTATTCTGAATTATTCATTTGCTCTTCGCACAACAAAAAGCTGTTCTCTCTCTCTCACTAATGCACTACCACTGCAACACAATACATGATTCTGAACACTGGGCTTTAAAAAAATAGTTCTCAAAAGCATTTTGTCCCACTGCTTACAAAAGCCTTCTTGCTAATGACACCTTTAGAAGTGACTTTTGGAGCAACTAAGGTCTGTGAAGGGATGCTGCCCATTGCTTCCATTAGCAGCTTTGTTTCTCCCGAGGAGAGTCAGCCAAGGGTCCCAAAACCCAACCCATGCTGCTGGTGGCACCAGTTGGGTGGGCTTCCTGTCAATGCCATGGGCAGGACAGCTGTCCCTCTCCAGGGAGCTGCCCGGGCACCCAGAGTGTTGTTAGAAGGTCAGTTGAGAGGCTCTCTACAACCTTTTCTTACATGAAAAGGAGCAAACATTTTCCCTTGAAGGGAAGATACCTGGGTGTTCACCACATTGCCAGCCAGTTTCTGCTTGCCTTGCCTTTAGTCCTTGCCTTGCCTTATGATGGCCGTTCTGTACATCACAATTTCTACTAAAGAAACAAAGTATCTCAAAAAAGCCCATTTAGTGTCTCAGGACTAAGACCTGGCACAATGAAAGTATTTTTAATTGATTTGAAAAAGAAAATCAACAACAATTAATTTTATTTATCTATTTTTATTACATTTGCATCAACAGCTTATTTATTTTCTGACATTATCTCACCTTCCACCTGTATTTCACACTCGCTTCACTATTTCCTTAAGTTTTGGGCTTTTGAATTCAAAGGATGTCAGGAAGAATTACTGGGCTTTCAAGGAGGCTGGATTTCTCCTTGGGTGCTTTAGGACCACAAGAACAAATAGAATAAAACTTGCAGCCACAATTTTACCTGTTCTTGTCACATGAAGGGTTACTTACTGCTCCAGCAAGATTTAACACTCTATTTTTACAGCAGCAGAGTGAAAGACTGGCTGGAAGCAGAGGCTGGTTTATAGGAAAGAGATCTCTACCCCACCACCACACTACACTGGCATGTGGGCTCTCCCTGGACGCTCATACCACAGCAGCAGGCGAGTCTAAAGTCCAATATCTCGCCTCTCCAGTCTGTATGTCAACAAGACATAAAAGATAACATTTAAACTGGAGCCACACCATCAGACAGCAAACAGTAGCCTTAGCAAGTCTAAAGTTCCAGTCAGTCCTCTCCAATCAGTCCTCAGAAAATCTGTTATCAATTCAAAAGAAAAATTCCAGCATTTAAAAAATTTAGTGACAGTCCACTTGACCTTAAAGTGTGGAATTCAGAGATAACTTAAACAGCTTAATTTTGCAAGTAACACATTATGTACCTGTCTAAAACTAGGTATCTCAAGAACATGAGCAGGAAATATTTCTGCAATGACTATGTTTCTATTTTAGCAAAGCACACAACATGCTTTACTACTCAACTAAACTGACAAAGAACTAACACTGAATTTTAAATATTATGCACTTACATGCTTTGAATCTAATGCAACTAGAGATGGGCAACAGACAGCAGAAGAGTAAATATTTATCAGTCATCTCGTTTGTGTTTACTCAGTAAATCCCATAAATATAGAACTTAATTAGAAGAGTGACAGTAGGCTCCTATGCCATTCCCCAACAAAAGATGGGAACTCATAAAAGCATCATTGCTGCTGACTTAGAATAAAACTTGGATATACTGGCATAAAAGCATGAAAATTTGGGACTTTCTCAAGGACTGCGTGAGAACAGGAGTTTAATTAGAATGAGTAAGGAAAGCAATAAATAAGAAAAGAAAAGTGTAAAAAGGGATGAGAAAAGAAAAAGAGGGGAAAAAAAGGGCAAAAAAAGAATCAGGGGACAGAGAAAAGAAACAGGAGAAAGAAAGCAAAGAACACAAATAGGAGGGAAAAAAGATGAAATTAAAATGTGATGCATCCCCATGTCCATAGTGGGGTCATGTCCACATGCGTGGTCTGGTCTTTCCCAAGGTCTCTCATAATTTTCATTATCATATTTTCTTGTTCTTGAACCCTACACGACAGACAAAGCATACTGACTTCCTTTTACAGTCAGTGGAACAAAAGCGTTTCTAGGATACAATTCATCCTCCCCTTAGGTAGATGCCTTAGTGGAGGGACATTTAAAAGGACCTGTTCCCTCTGCTATCTACTAGAGAAGTCTGGGTAATCAGCTCAAACAAACCTATTGCAATGCCTGAAATAATTCCCATCTTGGTTTGTCTGAAAAAGGTATTGGCAGTGAATGTGCAAATATGAGTTGCATATGATTTATATTAAATAATACAAATTTATTTTTAATAAATAGCTGAAACTGAGAGCTCAAGTTCAAGTTAGTGCACTGACTAGGAGAGGTTCACTGTCTCTGCTAGAAATGCACTCATTTACTGCGCTATTTTTTCTACATTCCCTCCATGATATAGTGTCTTCTAAACATGCCCTTACGTCTAAAGATAAGAGAACAATTGAAAGATTGATTTTGATTTCCACACAAGTCACTGTCCTAGAAACAATGTCTAAGAACAGAAATCGGACAACTCTATCACCACCTGCTTTCAAACTATTTCCAGAATATAAAGTTGAGTTGCTACATAAATTCCAAGTTAATGGAAGAGCTATAGACAAACTATATTTATGTGAGCTAGCAACCCCTTAAATTGAATTCTAAAGCGAGCAGTCTGAGATGAAAATCAAGGCCAGCAATACACACAGTCAACACACCCCATCTGTCTCATCTATCTGCATCTATTCCCTTGTAATCACCCAACCCAGAACTATTTGAAAATGAAGGCCTAAGGCCATTGACCTTGGCAAGCAATGCAAAAGGATTTAGAGTGAACTCTTTACCCTCATTTCCTTACAGGTTTAGAGTCTAAATCTTTTTTAAGCTACTCCCAAGAGGCTGACAGCATGGCAATGATGACTGTGCATGTTTTAGAAACGTGGAAAATGAAGTTGTATAGAAATATCATTTTCAGTACACTGATCTTCCATAAAATAAGGCACTATTTTTAACTCATATTAAAGGATTGCTCTCCAAAAAGCTTCAGATAGGCTTTTTCACATCCCACAGAAAACTGAAGCTGCATCTTTAAAAGGCTTCTTTAATACACAAAAACATGAGTAGCCCCTATACACATGATAACAATTACCCTCAATTAGATGGAGAAATGCATGATGGCTAATTTGGATATTGCATTTTACTGCCAGAGCACTGGCAATCTTCCCAGATGTTTTTTGATATTTTTTTCTTTAAACCTGATTTCCCTGAAATATTCTACAATGGATATATTTCTTATATTACAAACACGAGGTAAAATTCAGAAGAGGAAGGCTGCAGAACTGCCTTTTGTCTTTTCTCATTAGCAAGTAAAAAACCTCTACAGGGACACGGGGCCACTTGGATGTTTCAGGCATACAAGGAGGAGGCTTCTGCATAGAAGGGGGCCCTGGAGCAGCTGTTTCTAGATACAGCAGGATTCCTTTGGGTCTAACAGATTCCCAAAGGAAAACCTCTTGGTACGAGCAGTTCTGTGACTCCAGACTCACCCTGCCCACAGAACAGCTGTCTGCTGCACAGAGGCTGATGGCAGGACCACTCCTGATGGCTCAGTCATGGTGAGAAGGACCAAAAGATCCCTCTGCAAGAGAGTTCTCTTGCAAAAGACAAAATTGAGTCCAACTTCAGTTCCAAGCCTGGTTAGCTTCCCACATGACACCATTTCCAAGAGCTACATACATTTCAAAATTTTAAAAGATGTGAAACGAAAAAGGCAGTTTTAAACATCCACAGCCCTGTAGAAATTCTCTTCTGTTTCAGTGTCCAATATTTCCCAAATACCCGCAAGAGCAGCCACAAGAAAGAGAGAAATAATGAAGCTGTTCCCTAAAAAACTCTATTTTTCTCTAAACATAAATACAAGATCTTTCCAACAGTATTTGAACACTGCACTCATTAATTAAATCTCAGCTCTGACAATTTGCAGATACATTTTTATTTAATGTGACTCTTACATGAATTCAACCTCAGAGTGGGGGGAGATGCCAAAGGAAGTTATGTCAAGTAATTATACAATCTCTTTCTCCAGAGAAGTGTCTAGGCTAGACAGCTGGCACTGAAACAGCAGATTAAATTTAGAACTGAAAGGCCATGCAGTGAAGGTGAACTCACAGCTTTTAGTTCACTGTCAACTAAAATCTGTACATTTTGTTAAAATAATATGCCTGTCCCTGAAGCAAAGTTCACTGTTATTCAAAAGAAAGATATTGAAAAGTGACTTTTGCCCCTGGAAAGTCTCTATTTCTAATCCATGAGCAGCATATTGATGCCACAGGATAATCTAGAGATTGCTCTCTCAAGGTCATTCCCCTCTCCTCAGTGTGGTACTTTAAATATTTTTTTTTATTCATTTGCCTTTGCTGTGGTATTACAGCTATGACACACTAATTCCAGAAATGAGCCAAGCCTTATAGAAAGAAATCAACTTTGACTCATTTTAATTTCAAATTCAAGTACTCAATTAGATCACTGTGGGCAGCATTTCAACTCCCCTACGACTCCTCAAAGGCAAAGCACATGCATAAACCTCCCAATTTAAGATCTTCCTTATATGTAACACAGCTGCATCCTGAAATCAAACATGGAGTAAAAGACACAATCACTGCTGTAGCAATAATTCATCCAGACAGGACAGAAATAACAACTGACCTTCATGAGATGCTGATTTATCCATTTTGTGAATGTCTTCTTTTGTACTTTGTCACGCTCATCTAGAGGTAAAAAGGAAAAACAAATGTTTTACCAGCTCTACAAATGATGCAAAAGATTTTTTTATGAAGGCATTTATAAAATTAATTTTCTAATAAATTCTAAAAACAGAATAGCCTGCAAAAGCTCCAAAATGTCTAACCAAAATAATAGCACAGAAATGTGGTTTTTTCAGTACATCACAGCATGATATGAAAAAGTTTCTTGACGTCCCGGGTGAGTTCCTACAGGGCAACAGCCCCTCAGGTATTACAGTAGCCTACTAATAAAAATCTAACTGTCTAAAAGAAGATAACTGCCACTCAAAATGTACTGAAAAGCTCATGGCAAACTTTTAAGAACTAAAAATGCTACTCATAGTCGATATAATTAAATTATTACTAACATATTAGGCAATAGAAAATTTGTTGTGATATGAAAGCCGACTTTTTCAATCATTATGCTTTTCAACCGGAATAACACCCTTGTTCAAACCCACGAGGACTAGTTACAACTCCAGTCAGGGTCAGGACTCTCAACCCTCTACAAAATAAACAGGGACGTCCACTATCCCAGATATGGGACCCAGCCACTGCCAGCGGTTTGCTCCCTGGTGAGGCAGCTAGCATCAATGATTGCCCACAAAATGCTGTGCAGAAATAATAAAAGCAATAGACTCAGGGTAAGAAAGCATCCCACTTCTGGGTAGGGAGCATATGCATGTGTTCTGCCGAGCCATACTGGAGAAAATCTAACCACCACCCCAGCACAAGAGTCATCTCCAGCTACTTGAGCAGGGACAACAGCCAGTACAACTGCTACAGAGCCTGGTCACTGTCTCAGAGCTCCCCAGAGCAGGAGTCACAGTGCATTAGGACTGGGACCACCTGTGCAAGCCTAAAATAGCAAGAGTCCTTCAGCCCTGTACAGCGCAACTGCAGCTGTTCCATTGACTCAGGCTATTTGCAGTGAAAATGAGCAATGAGCTCAGGTAGCAAAACAAGATCCCTGTGTACCCACTGCCATCACTAAAAGACTGAACCAGATCCTTTATTTTACATTGAAAAATGTGGTTTTCAGGTTGGTCAAATGTAACAACTAATAAATTAAAATAAATTCACAGAAGGTCTTTCAAGTCTCTGGT
Source organism: Hirundo rustica (assembly GCF_015227805.2). Lineage (NCBI taxonomy): Eukaryota > Metazoa > Chordata > Aves > Passeriformes > Hirundinidae > Hirundo > Hirundo rustica. The sequence goes on along the minus strand of NC_053452.1, from coordinate 91,422,200 downwards.
GTGATACTGAGGTCTTTCAGAACAGCAAGGCATTATACAAGAGTCCCTCCTCCTGGGCCAAACTGAGCACCATATGGGGTAACAGTAGTGAGAAAATGAGTATTGGGGCACAGAAGCAAAACCGAAACAAGTAAAAGCCTGTGAAGCCTTTGCATAGTCCTCTTATGTGACTCACAGACTTTCTACATGCTCATTCATATCTCTGCCTTTAATAGTAATAGATATATTTTTTTCCCTGATATTTTTTCCAGTCCTTTTTAACCCACCTATAACTTTTATAGCCACAGCTCACTGTGGCAATGAAATCTTCAGGCAGTATGTGCAGTGGACTTGTACATTCGGCTGTGTACAGAAGAGCTGCTGTTTCCTAAATGCTTTTTCCACACCACTCAGGATATTCCAAGTTTCTGGCATATGCTTTTTTCCCCCCCACACTTAACAGCTCTACAGTCTCTCACTCTACTTAGAGACCTAAATAAAGAAGAGAAAGAAAAACTAGGGAGAAAAGCTGTACTGCTGGAAAAAAAATCTGGCAGATGAAGGAAATCTTTTGCTATACATACATTTCTCCATAGCCTTCATCTAGCAAGACACCATTTCTGAGGTAAGTCATTTACCATAATAAGGTGGAAGCTCTGATGCAGTAAGTGTAGAGAACAGAAAATCTCCGAAACAAAATAATTACAGAAACACACTCACTTTTAACTGTTTCATTATGAGCAGCAGTTTTAAAAAGAACACAAAGTTTCTCAATGTGTACAACGTGCCTTTTTTACTAAGGCAACCCCATCTAGTTTTGACCAAGTACGTGGAAGTTTGCATTTTGGGAAATGTTACTTTGACAATTAAAAAAAACAAAAAAAGGTTAAAAAATCCACTTCCTTGTATCTTGTTAGAATACGAAGTCACTATCCATTTCAACTCTATTTTCAATTTAAATGCTAACATACATAAAAGAATTGATGCTTACTACCCTTATTCCTTTAATATATACATATACACTACACAAACACTCAGAAAAATTCTGTAACTGACAGACCCAAATGCATAAAGAGGAGGAAAGCTGACACCTGTCATGTTGTGAAAAACACCTCCATTAAAGGGGGGGGGGAGGGGGAGAGGAAAGGTCACCAAAACACCACAACTGTGATTTTAAATCAAAAACCCCAATGCTCCCAGAAAAGCAAATGCACACTAAGAGAAAAAATACAGTGCCACAGTGTTCGGTGTGCTCGAGCTGAGAGCAGAACACACCAAATGAAACTCCCCCGATGAAGCAGAAAACAGGTAAATGACCACAAACACCAGCTAAGGAAGGAAACCCTTGAGAGAAGCTTCCCCCCAGAGAGCCGTGCCCTGTCCCGCAGGCAGCCCTGCATTACTGACCCATGCAGCACATGATTCCCACCAGCTCTGCACTCGGCTCCTTTTTATCTTCACCACACTCTCTCATTCTGCCCTTCAAAACTTCAGAGCTTCTTTTCTTTTCGGGGAAAGGAAAGCCAAGGAGTGACCAGGGCTTCTCCTGGCTGACACAGAGTAGCAACACCCCTTTTTTAAAAAAACAGGAGCAAACAGCCCATGTGCTGTCAGAGCAATCAAAACTGTGAGCCCTCTGACTTTAACTCACAACGAGAAATAAATAAAGGATCTCATTTGAGGGGGTTTTGTGAATTTTGGGTGCACTAGTGGACATTCAAGTACAAATGCTGAGCTTTCCAGACAAGGAAGTCAGGTTTTTTATCTCTACCAGCAGTGAGCAGCAAGGAAAGAGTCACCCTGAACCCAACAGCCGAATACTCATTAAGCCAAGGTAATTTAAGAATGCAGGTGAAGCAGGAGAGGCAGAAAGAAAGCACATATTGCTAGATAATCTGATCTATAGATTACCACAATAAATCCTCTGTGGTTAATTAATCAACTTAAGCTTGTCCGCTTTTACCTGTGGATGTTATTCTGATCTATCAGTCAAACTCCAAGTCCTTTACGCTTTATGTGCCTAGAAAGCAGCACACTAAAATGCCACCAGTCTCTGAATAACCTGACACCCGACTTTATGAACCTACACCATAACACAGAGGCATCTAAAGAGGTTTCAGATTAGAATATTTGGACTTTAAAAACAGTTGCTGCAACTAAGGTCTCCTTCCGTGCATTTTTGTCATTCCTCAATTCCAAGCATAAACTCAGGAGCCAGATCCTTCTAACATCAATGCTCCCTTCCAGAAATCACTAAAAATTACATGCCTCACAATGTCTGGAAATCAAGACAGTTTCTCTGGAAGTCAAGTTCACTAAAGGATCACACCAAAGGCAACATATGGCATTGATTCCTTTTCAACGCTCTCCTGGGGAGAATCACAGACCTGCTTGTGTTGGAGAAGACCTTCAACAACAGTCAACAAACAACTGCCAAGTCCTCCACTCAATCATGTCCCTAAGTGCCACATCTGTAAGTCTTTTAAATACCTCCAGGGATGGTGAATCAGTTACTTTCCTGGGCAGCCAGGTCCAATGTTTGACAACCCTTCTGTGAAGAAATTCCTCCTGATGTCCAACTTCAACCTTCCCTGGTACAACTTGAGGCCATTTCCTCTTGTCCTATCACTTGTTGCTTGGGACAAGGGGCTAACCTCACCTTCTTACAGCCTCCTTTCAGGCACTTGTAGAGAGCGATAAGGTTTCCCCCGAGCCTCCTTTTCTCCAGGCTAAACACCCCCAGCTCTCTCAGCTGCTCCTCACAGGACTTGTGCTCCAGACCCTTCCCCAGCTCCGTTGCCCTTCCCTGCACTCACTGCAGCCCCTCAATGTCTTTCTCACAGTGAGGGGCCCAGAACTGGTCCCAGCAGTCCAGGAGTGGCCTCAGCAGTGCTGGCTACAGAGGGACAATCCCTGCCCTGGTCCTGCTGGCCACACTATTGCTGGGACAGCCAGGATGCCACCGGCCTTCCTGGCCACCTGGGCACACACTGCCTCATGTCCAGCCACTGTGGATCAGCTCTCCCAGGTCCTTTTCCATCAGGCAGGTTTCCAGCTACTCTGTCCCCAGCCTGTAGCACTGCATGGGGTTGTTGGGGCTCACATACAGAAGTCACTGAGTGTTCTTCTCTACCTCAAGACAAATTTGAAATCTCCTCTGAGCAGCCACACCAGATGTCACCAGCTTGAATGAGCAGAACAATGTGCCTGTCTCCACACTGATGTAAGAAAATGCAAAAATGTGTGCAGGAGTACAAGCTCCTTATTCTCCAGATGAGCTGCCAATTTCTGTGTTGCTTTCTTCATTCTAATGGTGACAATATCAAAATCTGGAGTTCCTACATCTAGCAACAGACTTAGAAAAAGAAATCTCCTTCTCTTAGGCAGCTTTTGGCATTGCTAAGTTATGTTTGCTTCTCTGCTGATATTGATTTGCATACGTGAATGGTCAGATACTCAACAGGTTTTTCTACATTTTCCCAGGTATTTACAAGGTGATAGGTAGTTTTCCTATATTGATGTAAGAAAAGTCACATGATACTCATATAATTCACTTATATTTATACTCATATACAAATGCACTAATTTTTCTATACATATTTTTGCTATTTAGAATATGTATTGTATTGTGTAGTACCTTTTTAGAAAGCTAATGTCTATAGCATAGAAGAAATGCTACTCATTTAAGAAACAGTTATTCAATAAGGTATTTCATGTTATTGTTGAAAATGGAGCACTAATTCATTCATCATTTTTCAAGCTCTGATAGTTTTTTCCCTCTGGTATTTCATGATAGGTTTTTCTCTGGTATTGCTAGCATTCCTTCTGTAAGCTAGACCTAAATATCTCCAATATCCCATTCAGAAAATAGAGCATAATTCATGTATGCTCTCTTGGGAAAGCATTTGTTTTAGAGCATTACCCAGAATCACAAAATATGTAAGAAATAGGGAACAAATCCAATTCTCCAGCCTGTGCTAAAACACTTTACCTTGGAGGCTCCTGCTCGCCCAAACTTGATCTTAACTTCTCACAGTCCTTTTATGTCTATACCAATTATTCATTCTTGTTCATTAATTAGGAATTTAATTTTCATTCAACAAGCCCATCACCATCTGAAACAGTCTTCAGGAAAGTGAAATCTCTGTTCAAAAAAGGCTAGTTTGAAAAGTTACCAACTACAGGTTTTTCCAACGGGAAGGGTTAAATAACTTTAATAACAGGTAATCCTCTTTCATATAATTAGTGAGTATTCTTAATTCTAGCCTTACCTAGATCAATTTAGGAGCAAATAAAATAAAACTCTATTGTGAAAGTGTACCAGTACTGACCAATGCTATGAACTGTCTGCTGTTGTGTCAAACTTCCCTTAAGACACACAGCATGTAAACTCTTACATACTTTAACAATGCCCTTCCCGTAATAAAAACATATGTATATCCTTCTACTGTAAAAATATCAAGCCATGATAAGGTCCTATAGAAATTAAAAAAAATACTGAAAAAATAGACTCAGGGGCTAGTGGTTTTGTATATTCAACTCAAAATAAATGAGTCTATGTGGTGGTGCAGAACTGTTTTATTGGGTTTTTATAAGAAGTTTATGTTATGGTTCATTTCACTGTATGCCCAATTCTGTATCCCTTTTGTGTTGTCTGTATAATAAGGTGTTTTGTGTCAGTCCTCCCACCCCCCTCTCTGGGGCAGCTTGTCTATCACTTTGAGGAGCCCTCCCAGGTTGTGAAATCTCAGGGAGAGGGCTTCAGGTGATAGGCCCCCTGGGGGGAATTCCTTTAGCTTTGGATTTTAGTGGTCCGAGGCTTGGGGGTAGGCACACCTTGTTACCCCCTGAATCCCCTGATTTGTTGTCTTGTGGTACCCCCCTGGAACCCCTCCCCCGCTTATAAGGGGTAGGAGGGGGATTCAAAGGCTCTCTCTCAGCGTCTCAGCCTTGGAGCTCTCAGCTCGGAGCTCTGAGCCTCTCTGCTCCTCAACCCTTGACCTAATAAACATCTTTTAACCTGCTAAGCTGAGAGCCAGCCTTTTCTCTTCTGCTGCTGTTGCTGTCACAACACTTTCGGGGTCCAGCTGCTAAGCTGAGAAGCCGAAACAAACCGGGACCATTCTGTGGCTGTGTTGACTTGAGCCAGCCAGAGGTCATCTCCCGCCCGGTGCGGGATGGGACCAGACACAAGTCTACAAGGGTGATAGTTGCAGGATCAAACCCATACCTCTGAAATACTTAACCACTAAAGTGACAGAGAACTAGAATTGCAATGTATTTGCCATGAATATTTAGGTTGTTGGCTAAAGGATCTCTAAGTTCTTGTTATCTTCACCTGCAAAATTCCTGAGTAAATATGACAGTTTTCTCATAGTAACCTCACGCAAGAATCCAGCTTATTCTTAGGTATTTGTTTCCTCTAACAGAATATTTTGCTACAGACAGTGCTTTATATTTTGTATTTCAAAGGAATACTTCATGCATTTTAATGTAGAACCATGCTATTTTTAAATCAGCTCTTGAGTAGGAGACATCTGTCAAGCTTAAAAGCAACATTTTAAATTTTACCCACTCTGTATTTCTTTTTTAATTTGATCAGCTTCCTCTTGTATCTATGAAATCAGAACTCATAATATTTAATTTATGTCCCTGTTGGCATTCATGTATGAGGACAGTTTAGGGACTAATGTTAGAAGTTTGTAGGAACTTGTCTTGGAGTCAACATCAGATTAGTTTTTTTGGTTTTAAGGTTGATTGGCCTTGTCAGCCAAAATACAGTGGCTAACTCAAGATAGACTGGTAAGGTACACAGTTTAAATATAGATGAAAAATAGTATGGATCAAGAGAGAGGCATGGTCCACATGTGAGAAGGAAGAATTCCAACTATATATATATATTAAAAAAGAATTATACATATATTTAACAATATATAATTATACATATATTTAACAAGCATCTATAGTGAAATATGGATAAGAGACTTCAGATAAGATATAATGATGGGGTTTCATCCTGTTGAAAAAACTGGGGGGAAAAAAAAAAAAAAAAAATCCCAAGAGGAAGGAAGGCAAACAAGCAGTACAAAGCATCCTTACATATAGAATATAGCCTAGTGTTTAAGAAATGCAAGCAAAACTGAATAGTGTTAGGCATTCATAAGTAAGGCACAACTCTTGAAATGTATTATTTAATTGAGGGTCACTTAAAAATAATGAAAACCTCAACCCCACTCTTAAAGTCTTATTCTTTCAGGTGAAATTACTTCACTTCTCTTTCCCACTTTCTGCTTATTCTATGACTTCCACATTCATGACAAGTTTCCAATCCAACTCATCTGGCCTAGGGATGGGAAATTTCAACTACCACTTATGTGGTCCACACACACACAAAGAGGCACAGAAGATGGTTCCATGGCATATATACACATGCAGCTTTTCAGAGAAAAAGATGAGGCACAAGGAGCTACTTCCTCACTGTGCTACTCCCACACATCTGAAACTTGCAACTGATGCAGTGCCACAGGGGAAAGTTAGGTAATGCAAGCAAAGTTTTCATCGGCAACCAGAAAAACCCAGGGGAAAATTCTCACATCCAAAACATTTTTTATTTATGTTTAAACCCTTGAAGAAAAGCTTGCACTGTGTTCTGGGGTTTCCATCACTGCTAGCAATATTTTTACTCACACACCACCCAAGGACGGGAAAAGTCCCACTGGATCCTTCTGTATTGTTACCAAGATGTTCGCTACCAGCTGCCCTCAGAGGGGGACACTGGAGAGGTGAAATGGGGCTGCCTCAATGTTTCTCACAGTCAACTGCCACCCTCACACAATTGGCATCATCTACCCTGTGTTTTGCCAGAAAATGTATCCCACTCAACTAGTGCCCACTGATGAGGTCAGCACTGATTTGGCAAAAGAGGGGCTCCTCTTCTGCATTCTCCTGATCAAATCAACCCCCAGAAAGCTTTGCTTTATGTCGTGTCACATCAGATACGCACACAGTCATGGAAGAATTTCAAATTTACACCTATCCTAAGCTTTGCATTGTTAATTTAAATGGCAATGAAATACAAACTTGAAGTCTTCTCCTAATTTTCTGGTTGCTTCAGTTAGTATGTGAAGAATTTAAGTCTCTCTCCAGTTTAATTTTCTCTGAAAACCAATCAAATCTCTTACACATTGGGATGAAAGGTCACATATACAGCTGGTCTGATTACAAAGATGAAACAGAATAAAAAGTTTTGCCCATTTATTTTGAAATCTGATTCTCCTTCGTGTTTTATTTTTGTGAAACTGAACTATACGCACCAAGAGCTGAGGATGAACTAGAAATTGTACAGTTTTCTTGGAATTTCAGTCAAATAAGACCAAACTCATTGTGAAGTCAACGGCTAAATTTCACTAAGTCCCCATTATCTTCTATGTCATTAAGGTTCAGCCCTCATTAAATAATGTTTAGAATCTCTGACATATTTTTTCAAACAGAATTTTTTTTATTTCTCTTTTACAAAATAGCATTGGAAATTTTACTTGCCACATCATTTCTGTGAGTATACATTCAGCTATAAAAATGCAAATGTTTTCAGAAAAAATGCTCTTTAAAGAAATGAGCAATGTAATTTGTAGGCTGAATGTGAACTAAATTTGATGCATTTATGTCTGTTGTCAAAGACTGGCAAGTCTTACAAAAGTTGGCGGAAAGCATAATAAAAACTACAAGGTCTGAAAATAAACTGGGAAACTTCAGCTTTTTTTTTTGCATTGCATTGCATTCAGTAATCACTTAAGTGGGCTTCCCAATGAAGTTGTCTCAAATGCAACAGCTGCAAACATAATCCAAAGATACTGTTTTTTCATCTGTGCTTTACTTGATGCATGTTTGTTCACCCAACTCCAGTGACCCATTTCAGCAGCTTCCCAGCCTTCTAAGTGAAGGAATCAAACAAATGTGCAGATTAATTCATGGAGAGAAGACTTAAAATATTACAGATGTTTATATGTTGTGATCTGGAACAACACATCTTTGAAAACACTGCAATTCTTTGCAATTAAGTATCGTAATAATCTGTTTGACTCATAGGTCTATCTATTAAAATCTGAAATTAATTGCTTTGATGTGTTAGTAGTATACTTGCAACTCCAAAAGACTTACAAAACAAAAGAAGTTTTTAGTCACATGTTAACTGTTCCATTTGCTCTGGTAAAAGGCTTTGCAAAATACAGTGCTGTGTCTGAAAGATACATTGCTACCTTGCTGTGAAATCAAATCCAACATTTAGACTCTCATGCCCACAACAATCCATTAAATGATTAGATGTGCTTATCAGGTTCTCACGTACAGACTCAACAATAAAATCATACCATTTGCTGCACCACCCCTCCAGCTGCACACACACCAGTTCAAACCAGTTGGTTTTGTTCTTACAAAGAAGACACAATTCCATAAGCAAACAAATAAGTGCAGTTCCCTGAGTCTGTGTAAGGTACTGATCTAGCAGAAAGAACTCCGAGAATCAGCCAGGAGGAGGAGACTTCTCTGGCGCCCCGGGAGCTTGAGCTGCCCACATGGCTTGGGTACACTTGCTTCCTGGACACATGGAAGACCCCAGAGTCCTGCTGACAGACTCAGGACATCCTTAATAACCTATTTTGATTCACTGTAGAGTAAACCAGTTGTACTTGGCACCATGAATTCACACTCCAGGCCACAGACAGATTTTTCAGCTTATGAACAACTGCTGTGGCTAAATCCTTTTTTCCAAAGTAGTTGCTTCCCAGGTGTATCAGATCATGCATGACAGCATGAGTATCAGATGGGTTTGATTAACATCAGTATTCACACTCCAGACTGACATAACTGACATCAAGAGATACTTGCTGAAACAAAAAGTCTGAAGACACAACGCAGAATAGCGTTTTATTGTCTGCTAAAAACAAAATCAGACTTTTCAATATTTTTGGAGGTCAGAGTTTAATCCTAAGTGCAGATGAATGAGCCATCACTGAACTTCCATTGATTCTGACAGAGCTATGACCGCCTCAAAAATCAAAATCAAGACCATGTGCAGATTAAGTTACACAAAAAATCTAAACTGTAAGAATAATTGCTTGCCATTTAAGCTTGTGACATTCTGTACTACACCTCAACCCTACAAATGGAGATGAACATGAAACCACGTTTGGCAGCAAATAAATGCTTTTGGTGCTGAAAACATTCAACAATTTGCTAATTGCACACCCATCTGGCTCCATAGGAAACTGCACTCAAATTTTCACTTCAACCATTTTCTCTAGCTACTTTTCATCGCTGCTTGAAGCAGGTGTCCTACACCTGAGATACTGCTTTACAACTCCAGGCCTGCCTGGTTTTACCATCCCACGCAGAAGATAATACATAAAACTTAAACTACTGGAACAAGAGTTATACTTCTAGCATGATTTGCAAGAATGTAAATTAAGAATTTCCACAACTGTATGGAAGAAATATTGCTGTATCTCAGTGTGTGCAGAGACATCAAAACCAAGAGGAACCCTGAGGGATGACTTCAAAATTAATACAATCTCAGTCAGCCCGCTGGCGTGGTTAAGTAGCTACTTTGAAACTAATCAGAAAAGAGACATGAAATTAAGTTCAAAAAGCATTTCCTCTAGTGGAACACTCCAGCAATGAGTGTTCCAAAAGATTTAGAATCATAAATGAAACAAGTGACCCAGCTGCTCAAAGTTGATAGCTGAAGAATTAGACAAGAAATCAACAAGAGATACAAGCAGATCACAGGACATACACCAGGAGATAATGAATCACTAGTGGTTACCTACAAGCCTGTTCCACTTGGGAAGGAAAAAAAAAAACCTCAATAGAGCATCCAGGTTTCTTATTTAGACATTTAAAAAACATAACTGAGGCCACCTAAGAAAACATTCTTGTCCTCTGGAGCACTGCAGAGATCCATGTCTAGTTCTTTTGTGCCCAGAGAGTCACTCCTGGGTAAGTACTGCATCAGCACCATATCCTGTGAACAAAATCCTGAAGCTCAGTGACCTTTTACAGTATTTTCTTTTGTGCAGACCTCTCCCTTAAGCCCTATAGCAGGACACATGTTCAACTATTACAAAGAGCCCAATGAAATAGAATTGCACAGACGACAACTAGCAGTACTGGAAAACTATCATGAAAATAATCAGTTTCCATGACGATTCAATTTTCAGTATTATTTGACTTTTTCCTTCTAAATGAGAGAGAAGGCCCATGTGAAAATGTCACATCCACCTACCAAGACACATGCAGCCTGTATATAGTCCAACAAAAAACTCCATAGCCAATACTTTGTACTGCAAAATTTACTGTAGCACTCCTTGACCTGTGGCTGTGTCACCCCATGTTAAATTACCTCTCCGACCAGAATTTAAACTAATTAAAAAAAAAAAAAGTTTGTCTGCTTGATGTAAGGACTTCAACATCACAGTTGCCTACCTCAGGAACTGTTTAGGCCATACAAAGGTTTTGTCATAACATAAGCACAGAACGGAGTGACAACTCCACACCCGAGGGAAGGAGGTGTGGTTAGCATATCCTGGGTAATGTATCCAGAAAAATATTCCCACTATGGCAAACCGTGTGAAGTAGTAACTGCTCATGCCCCTATCATCAGGCAAATTAAGACCACCCCAAGTTACAAGACAGACGGCAGCTGCGACCACCAAACACCACTGAAGCCTCCCCACAATATTCCTCTGTGAATACCTGAAACTTGGACTGTATGTTAAGCCATAATGACAGGAACTTGAGATAAGAAAGGAGGTATTATTGTCCAAGTATTATCTCAGGCCTAGGGGGAGGTAAATAAAGCTGGGGAGAAGAACGTATCACTGATAATGGCAGAATTTATGGGCCACAAGAAAAGACAACTCAGCAACAGTACTGAAGTCAGCTCAGACAGGGCAAGAGGTAATTCCAGCAGTGAGCAATCACAACCATCAACTCACAATCCACCAACTCAAGAGAAAGACTCAGCGAGACTAACATTAGCCAATAGAATAAGAGAAATGTGTAGCCAATGAGTATTAAGTCCTTTGTTTTCTAAAATGTATAAATAACAACAAGTTTTGAATGACCTTGGGACCCCCACCAGCAGGAAGCCCAAGGCGAAGAAGGATCAACGGATAGCACTGGATCCATGGGTGGTAACTATCTTCTGCCTAATCTGTTTTGCTCTCATTCTCTCTCTCTCCACCCCCCATTTTCTATTTCTATTTCTATCTCTCTACCTCACATTTACTGTTAAGTAAAACCAGTATTATTGATTTCAGCATGTGGTCATGTTCACACCTTAATTTGGGCACAGACAGCTCTCACTTATCCAATCATAATGCTTGGTGGTTGGGTTTTTTTGGTTGTTTGGGGGTTTTCATAAGTGATCAATGAAGTTCTGACACAAACTAAAAATGGGTTTCTACACCACCACATGACAGCCTATATCCTTTGAAATGGTGAACCAAGTTTTAACAGAAATCTCACACTGGAAAGACATGCCTAACTAAACAATAAAGGCTTATGAGACTAAAGCCTATTTCATCAATCCAGTGCAAACTCGGGTCACAGCAGCTTACTGTGTGTACTGCACCGCTGCACTAAGAAAACTGCAGGCATTTTCCCCAAATCCCCAGAAGCCAGTGGAGATCTATGTGCTTTTTGTGTATGTCTGTCCTTTGATCAAGTCCTCCTGCTTTACTTTTTATACTCTCCCTTGGAGAAAAAGCCGTGGGATATGTTCCAAGAAATCCATGTGAAGGTCCTGAGAAAAGAAGAGACTCAGAATAACATTCCCTTTGTAAACTCTTCAGCCAGCCTCTCAAGCCCTCTGCTTGCATGACTGCGCCAACTCCCGACTGCCGCAGAGCAGAAGAACGGGAGGGAGAGCAGCAAAGTTTCCATGTGACACACGTGGTCCAGAGGGCCATCACCTCAGTATCAGCCAAGACTATGAAACTTTAATGTAGCATACCAAATACATGAGTATACCCACTAACAGAGCAAGAGAGCTTGACAAGAGGGGATATGGGCACAGATCTGTGCTGCCAGGTTTGGCTAGATCATCAGGTCTTTCTCCCTCCTCTGATCAAACTCTTTGATACATTTACATTAAAGGAGAGTGATTTGGTTTGCCTGTGATGTCAAAATAATGGGAACAAGAATCAAAACTACTGAGCATTAAAAAAAAAAAAATCTCACCAGCTGATGTTTACCCCACAGATGTATATGATATTGCTCCTCATTCATCCCCACCAGCACACTCGCCTGTTGTTCTCCCTTCGGTTTCATGAACAATGAAAGATTCTCTTCCACAACAAAGAAATGTAAAAAAAAAAAAACCTACTAGGATGTTTTCCATGCTGTAGGAAGACAAAGAACACACACATGGTTTGAAACAACTATCAGATTTCCAGAACATAAAAAAAGTATCCCAGCCAATTCAATCTAAAGACTTGACCCAAAGAACACGTTTTATTTTTATCACAGGTGTACAATAGTATGAAAATTTCATTAAATTATTTTCTTGATTACCACACAAACCCAAGGTAAATACTTCCACTGAGTTAAACAGTGAAGGTTTGAGCATATTGTTTCACTGGGAATACCTACAGTGTTAATTCCACTTCCTAAAGACTTATCAGCAAAACATTTTTTTCATTCATGTAAAGCTGACTGAACTGTCATGCTGAGAAGTGCAAAATGATCTCTAGTAGAAAAATAATAGGAAAATTATTAAAGACTGACATGTGGCTGCTTTTCACATACAGCATTGCTGTACTGAATATGGATTTTTTTGTACAGCATATACAGCTGTACAACCATCTGGAAAAGCAATGGAAAGCAACTGGAAACAGCATGCTAGGGAAGAAAGTCTACCTGGGCAGGCAGGTGGCCCTGATCATCAAATTATCTTTCCCATCTTTAATTCTTATTCTAAATTTCAGAGAGCATGCAAATTTGCTGAGCATTTATCCAACTTCTGCATGCCACCATTTCAGGCAGACATATACTCACAGTCTGTTTCAAAATGTATTTTGCCTTTAACTTTATAGGGAGCTGTGAAAGTTCTGTACGATCACTAATTTTCTATTCTTAATGAAACAAACAACCCACCTATGCTAGTAAGAGGCAAACCACATAATTTTTCTGTCTGGCTATGCTGCTATGATTAAGTTTGTGTGAGAGCTGTGAACTCAGCATAGAAAAAGGAATAACAGTGCTAATTAATTAGATACAAATGATCCTGAAATAATTACCACTCTGAATTTCCACACATAAACAGCCAATTAAAGTGTCATATTTTATTCAATTAACCATTTCCTTCCCATACTCATGGTTGCACTCATTAAGAAAATACAGTACCATTCGAATCATTCATTATGATCACATAAAATTTATCAGCGCTGAGACAGTACTCTTGAACAAGGAGTCAGTGGGGCTTCAGGATGATATGTGGGCAGGTACCCGTTTCTTCATTAAATTTACTATAGCCACTGAATGCACCTTCCCATCTAACTGCACCACCATGGCCAGGGATTTTACTCTGCAGTGCAAAGTGCCAAGACAGAACTCAAGAAGCTGGGACACCTCTGCTCTTCTGATCCCCTGGAGTCTGGGACACCTAAGCTCCCTCTCCTGGACCTCTGATAACTTCCTGTGAATAGCATGCTGTCCAATAGGTAAGAGAAGCGTCACCACAGATGGAGATTTTAAGGTTTCAAAGGAGATCAAAAGGTCAGTTCTGAGAACTCATTGTCATGCACAAACAGCAGCTGATAAAGAGCAAACACAAGAACAACGGGCAGGGGGAGTTTTGAAAATTGTACTGTCTGAAGAACATGAAAATTTGAGGAATGAGAAATGATATGGCAGAGAGAGCTGTGAGTGGTACTGGAGATAAAGACAAGAAGCTAGTACATTAAATAGTGCAAGATGAGGATTCCAGGGCAGCAATATACAAAGATAATGATTTCAGTAAAAATGAATGTTGAAATGACTGGTTAAGATTAGCATCCGGAGAGTTATAAAGATGGATCCTGTGGCAGTCAGTACAGGACTCAGACCTCTCTGGAGGAAAGATTATGCTGCATGCACAGAGAGAAAGGCAAGTTTCCAGAACCACTCCACAGTCTGAGCATAAGAAGAGCTCGAGAGAAGAATCACATTTCAACCTAAGAGGCTGGTAAGCGTTCTCAACAGTGACACATATACAAAAAAGAAAAAAGTGATTGAACATGCAGACAGAAGTTTGTGGATCAGCTCAACAGGGAGTTCTGAAACATCTTCACTACAGCAATGGATGTCACTAGGATGACTCAGGCTGCCCAGAAATCCTGAATGGGAGGTAAGACCACCAGCGAGCCATCACAATCTCAAAGGAGTAAGGAAAATAAGGACAAGGAGGACTCCATTCAAGGAAAAGCCACTGGAACAACCACAGAGAGCAACAAAAGCAAGGGAAGAAGGGAAGTGCAGTCAGTTGTTTCAGTGTAGCCACTGAAGTCAAACAAGGTGAAGAGGATTTAAAAAGGCAAAATCAATACAAAGCTCTGAACATGCCAAAACATGCCCTAGAAATAAACAGTCACATGTAAAATCACAGCTAACTGATAGACTTTACACATTTTTTATTTAAATATAATATTTGCAATATTTAATTATTTACAGAAAAAGCAAAGGAGTAGCATTTGTGCAATTGTTCTTATTTTCTTTCATTTAAAGATGAAAGGATCACAGGATCTAAAAATTATAACCAGGCTTGACTTAACATGAAATATAACCTTAAGAAGTCTAAAGTATGCCAAGACAGGGTACACAAGCCAACGGAAGAAGGATGACAGTAAGTGAGGCAGACTGAGTGACACACCACCTGCCTGTCTCAGGCAGAGGGTTTGATTACCACCACTGGGGTTGCCAGAACAAAATTGCACTCTTCATCCAAGTTAGGATATATATTTTAGTCTTTGAAAATATTACTGGACTATAAATGGATGTTGTTCTAATAGCTTTTTATTATTATTGCAATATAGAATGAACAGTGTTTTTATGCACAGGGATTTGACATCCTAAAAGCAGAAATCATATGCTAGGTGAGAACGATCACGAGCCCCATGAGCCTTGGTTAGCTGTCCCTGACAGGCACCAGCCAAGCACCAGGTCAAGGGGTGCTCCTGACACACAAGGCTGTGTTCCAGAACTCAGGAAAGGAGACCCGGTGACAGCAATGAGCATGGTGGACAAAAGGGGCTCCCAGAAGAGCCCACAGCAGCCATCACGCAAAAGGAAACTGAATCATGTGTTCAGCCACAGGGGAGATTTGCCTTCTCACTTACACTGCTCTCATTCAAATAAGAAGGAATCACATCGCTGCAACAGACGGATGGACAAAGTTGCCCACTGTGGAAGAGCCAGAACCACCCTCCTGAAACCCAGAGCAAAGCTCCATGAAGGCCAGCAGCACAAGGACTGGGTAAAGCAGGCCTGGTTTATCTCTCCTCTCTCTCATGTCACCACAGGATTAAGGACAAATCAAAGTTTTATCTTACATATGCAATGATGTGTATAAGAAACACCCCAAACAGAGTTTGTAAGGCCAAAATAGCTGTTTTGTGGCTTGCAAGCAAAGCCATGGCCAGTCCAGCCAGAGGGAATGTGGAAGGCTGTAAGGGAGGTCAGTTTATGGCACCTGGTCCCATACAACCACTGAACAGTAAGCTCCCTATCTGAAGTGCTGTATTACCCACACTACTTTACTAAAAGCAAGGTCAGATGCCACTTAAGAGTCTCTCTAAGTGTCCCAGTCCTTTAAAAGGAGGAGCTTTTTTTTTTTTTTTTTTCCTCCAATAGCTAAGAGCCCAAAGCTCTGCATGTAAGCCTGAAATAGTTACTGCCTGAAATAAAAGGATCAAATTAATTACTGTCTGAAGTTACTGTAACAAAATAAGATACAAGTCTGCCTGGTCACAAGATGCTGACAAGATATGACATACTTGATTTTACAGTAGTCTGGTAGCAGGGCAACTACAACTTGGGGTGAAGAGAAATTGATTTACAATTTCATAGGATTTTGGCAACAACCAGCTTGCTCTACCCATCAGGATCCTTTTACACTTGCTGCAGCAAATACAACCTCATGAAAATTGTGCTCTTTTCTGTAAGGTACAGCTACAAATAAACAGTAAACCTGATTAAATGATCCCCTTGAAAATAGGCAATATTTTCTGCTAATAACAATGAAGAAGGTATGAATGAAACTTATCTCCAGCAAAAACACTCCATGAACCACAGACAGACACGATCCAGCAAAGTCCCAACACAGAACTTCTGAAACTGTCCCCATACCAGAATGGAACTATATTTTTCTTATCTATAAATTACTATGAGGAATATCAATTTCTGTCAGTCTCATAAAAAAAACCCCAAAAACCACTAGATCCAGAGTTGTGTAGAATGTAAATATGAAGCAAGGAGTAACTGGGGCAGATGCTGTAGCAGCAGTCCATGACTTAAAAACAAGTCAGCAGAACAAGGTCTTTCAAGCAAAAGTGCAGGACACCTGTGGTAGAAGCTGTATTTTAAACACAGTGTTTTTATGCCTAGAAAAGTAAAGATTACTGAATATTAACAATCGAAAGTTAAAGAATGCAAAAAGCCATCTAAGAGGCAGGTCTGGTACCACTGTCTTTGCAGAGGCAAACCTTTATAGACTGATGGCTTATGAGGTTGTACACCATCACAAAAAAAAGGCAAAGAATACAATGTTTATTAACATTACAAAGATTAAAGCTGGATCAGAGACCAGTCTCCCAGGCAGATCAGGTTTCTTTGGACTAATGAGACAATGCTGAGGACTGCTTCCAATATCTCTGAGGGATACATGCATGACATTGTTATGGAGGGAGAAGAAGATTCTTAAGAAAATCAGGATTTTGCAAAGCGTTACTTATAATGGTACTAACAGCAGAAGTTCTGACTTCTGTGAAAATACGAATATTTATGGGGAAAAAATTTCTTAAGATTGGCTTGGCCAATGTTCCTAGGGAGGTTAAAAAAAACCAGACAAATCCAAGTCTGTATTTAATTCTTTCCTTTACTTCTTCACTGGACTGGCTGAAGCACATCAGCAGGACACTGTGTGTGTTTACAAGCATAATTACGTCCATGATTTTCAAGGACACTTTTCTTTTTTAAAAAAATCATACAGCCTACAGCTAAGACATTCCTCATCTTCAAGGACTCCACAGTGACTGTAGGTGTGATGGATCTTGTCTACCCAAATGCCACCCAGAACAGCTGCACAAAGCCTACTGACTAATAAGGGGCAAGAATGTCACCCTACATTAACAGTTCCACTTACAGCACAACAGTGATTGTTAAAATAGTCACTTCTAGGTAGCTTGCTGTGTTACAGACATTAACCTAGGTTTCTAGATTGATTTATGGTAGACTAAACAAAAACAACCAACCAACCAAACAAAAAAAAAAAAATCAACCGTGAACTGTAGGAAAAAGAATCAGAATAGCTTAAGAAAAAATAAATTCATGCTAAGAGTATTAAAAATAGCGCAGATGAGTCATGGTTACCAACAACAAATGGAAGCTCATGCCCTGTTCAAAGTGGCTTGCTTAGGCATCTTCAGAAAGGAACATGATAAATATACAAACACACCTGCTTTCAAAATAAATCCCTTGAAAATAAAACACAAATCTGAAATTTAAAACAGACATAAAGCAATGATAAATGAAAAGCTGTAACATGCCCATTGGTCCTCAGCTCAACATATTTAGGAAACCACCAGTACAACGGAGGAGTGGAGAACATTAAATGTTCTCACAGTATTTTGTGAGTACACTGGAAAACCTCTAACTTGCGTTGAACGCACCTAAATAAATAGGTGGCTAAAACTGAGTGTTTCAATATGAAACAGAGAAACAATAAAGGCACCAAAGCTATCCATGTCACCTTCCTACAGTCATTGAGGATGTTGATGTAAGCACCACGTAAGCAGGGTGCCACAGTGTGCTCTGATGGTGAATTTGGCCACATCTGCCCCACTGCTTCCCTGGGCCTTGTGTCTGCGCTACAGCACAAACTGTATTTCACTTTTCTGTCTTCACACAGTTAAGTGAAGCAATAGAAAGTTAGAAGACAGAAGACAGGAAAATTATAACATATTTTATTCCATTTCTTTGTTAGCTTGTTGGTAGAGTGATAGTGACTGTCATCCATAGTGCAAAGTACTCAAAAAATACAGGAACAGGCACCTACTGCAAACTTTTTTTTTTCCCATCTTTAGGCTACACTTCTGCAAAAACTGTTTTAAACTAAAGCCTCCCCCTGAGAAAAGTTTAAATGAAGTAAGTGAAAATAATCCTACAGCTTCCACCTGTACTTCTCCTTGTACCACTCAGTTCAACAGGAACGAATGCAGAAAGCAAAGCAAAATGAAG
This sequence comes from Hirundo rustica, assembly GCF_015227805.2. Classification (NCBI taxonomy): domain Eukaryota; kingdom Metazoa; phylum Chordata; class Aves; order Passeriformes; family Hirundinidae; genus Hirundo; species Hirundo rustica. Next base: position 91,403,732 of record NC_053452.1, on the reverse strand, counting down.
CACCACGATGTCTGCCCAAGAGCAAACACACATATCTGTAAAACTATATATTTAGCTTATGTAATTAATAAAATGATTATATAATTAATATATGTGTATATAATAAAAAATAAAACTCCAGGCTGTTACGGTTTTTATGTAATGGGGTTGTAGAAGACAAATGCAATTCCAGAACAAAATAGCAAAGCTCCTTTTTCCAAAGAACTTCTCCTTCCAATACTAATTTCAGGATAGGATTTTATCACTCTAGTAACTGTGGTGCAAGACCCATGAACAGCAAAAAAAACCAAAAAACAACTGGTTTGGGAAGTAACTGAGACAAAAAGCTGCAGCTCAGCCATACACCCATCCTCATTCATACAGAAGGTTCCTACCAGGTCGATGCTGCCTCAAAGTTTTGTACAATTCCTCTGAACTAGCTCCTAGCACAAGTCTTGATTTCCATTCTGAGAGCCCTGCTGTAACTCTAAAATTTGAAGTTTCCAATTTATTTTTTTTTTAGTGATGTACCCAATTCTTACAACTTCAGAATACATTTTAAAGAGTACACACTAGTTACAGATGCATTCAAGAAATAAGGGAAAGTTTACAAAAATTTTAAACTAACTCACCTAACCTGATGAGCACCATCACCATATATTATTCCAGTTTAAACTGGACAGACAAACTAGACAACAGCAGATTAAGTTCACGGGAAATATATATTCTTCCGGAGCCAGCCCCCTCCACCCAAGGAACCCAGGAAGTGTGGGCAGACAAGCTCTTTAAATCCTGTTAAATTTTAACAAGTATTATTAACATTTACCTAGTTTGCTTTAAAGACACACAGAATTTTTGTCAGATCATTCTGTAAAGACTTGCTGAATTTTTTATCTGGATCTGCAACTTTCATACTACCAATTCCATCTCAAGGCAGAGCTCTTGATTTGTAATTATAAAGTCTTTGAACTTAAAACTGAGGAAAAAAATATTAAACTAGTCCAGTACAGGACTAAGGCCTGCTCTTTCTACCAAGGTAAAATCTCTCTCCAAAGTCAACTTTTTCCTTTCAAAAGGGAGGCTTCTGCCATTGCTGCCTGTGGTTCTCACCACCAGAGCATCAATGGGCTCTGTGCTGATACACAGTGTCTGCAGCACAGCTCACCCAGAAGCCTGTCAAGCCCCAGGCTCAACGCACAGGAGGGGAAAAGGCACCAGCCCCACCAGGACCCAGGAGTGATGGGGTAACAAACCAGGAGAGACAGAGTGAAAGGTTAAAGGCACTTTGTCTCACTGCAGCTGCTGCAAGGCAGATGCACCTGGCAGAAGAAATTAAAACAAATGGTAACATGTTCTGGTTGAAGTAGTCCAAGAAGGAGAAATACTTTATCTTGGTGCCAGGAATGGGCACAAGAAAGGACAGGGACCAGTTGAACAATCATATACACCTTGAGCAAAATGAAGAGGAATCTAGGTGATTACCGCAGCATGTTGGCTGTCCAACAATGCTGCGGATGAACTGGCTCCCAAAGAAAAGAAATCTGCAGGAGAGGTTCTTGTTTGCATTCTTCTCAACTTTCCTCCTGTCAGGGCACGGCTGGAGGCAGCAGCAGCAGTGTGCAGGGGACAGGGAGCTGCAGGCTGGCCCTGCTGTGCAGTCCTGGGGCAGGACCTGCCACGGGCACAGAGGGGACTCCCAGGAGGGATGGGCTGGGACTGCAGGGCTGGGCTGTCCTTGGGGACCAGCCACTTGTCCGGTCCCGAGGGATGCACCCCAGTGAGCCACAAGGGACGGGCTGAACAACTTCATGTCATCTGAACAGTCTTAGCATGTCACAGAATCTCTTGCAGGAGACATTTTAAAGTTAAAAATGAAATACATAAAGGCATTCCACCCAGCGTGTATAGAAGCTTGTGTATTAATGCAAGCTATTTATCTTCTGCAGTGATTAGGCCCTGTGATAAGCATCAACAGCGCTTACAGAAAAGAGACCATCTGATGTCAGAAAATACAGGAATTTTAAGTTACAGAATTAAAATTTTACGAAGTATCTACTTTTCTTTCTGTTCAAGAAAGATGTTGTGGTCTAAAACCCAGATTTCCATAAGAGTGATTTGTAACAACAGTCTGCCAAATTCTTCTAGTTTTCTTCTTAAATTATCTTTTTCTCCATCTGTCTACACATTCCCACGCACTTGGTTTCCTTCGTGCAGAGGGCAGATGTACCCTCACCTCCCACTTACTGAAATGGCACTGTAATAGAAATATTTAAATATTAATAATGGGTGTGCCTTGCATCCACACAATTCCTTTGCCAAAGTTAAATCACCACTGAGACTGAGAGATTTGCATCACTATTCAACAAAAGCAAAACAACAACAAACCAGGCCAAGAGTGATGAAAATAAATGGACTATCATGTTTCAGGCACAGCTAAGTTTTTCCCCGTGCTCTCCCATAAAAAGCATTAGGAAGATTCATACATTTTTAAACCTATTTTCCCCTTTGATGAGGTCAGCTCCTGCATCAGCACAGGCTCTAACCCTCCATGTCATGCATTCAGCACTGCATAAGGAGCACACTGAATACAGCTGTGTTCTTCCCCTCCCGCAGCAGCTCCCAGCAATAACTTCACATGACACATGCAACACATTCATCATGTAGATGAAGGCATGCTGATGCTATTGTTTTTGAACTGTTTTCACTCACTTGTTTAGCACTAAATGACTTGCCCAACACTAAGGAAAGATCTTTATGGGTCAACACTTGGGGAATGGTCTGAAATACATAAGAATAAAATGTACAAATTCTTGTAAACATTGCAGATTTAAAAGCTCAACAGAAAATTCTTCGGGGTGGCACCTGTCAATTCAACTGTCTGAGCTTTAATAATTGAAGGTTACTTAAGGGCAGCTTTAGGGCTGATTTCAGCCACAGCCTATGAGCTGGTCAGAAAGAATTTAGAAGTCGTACAGCATCCTCTGCTATTCTAGCAAGTAAACCAAATAACTCCTTTCAAGTGAAAAAATAAACCCATGATTTTTAACTTCCTCTCACTTGAGACTTTCACTTCTTAATCTATTTCCTGAGGGAGGTCCTTTTCATACTTTTAATTTAATCTTCTTTTACATCAAATGCTTAAAGAGGCACTGAGTCTATCCTAGAGTGCAGGTCATAAAACCTCACCCGGCCTCTTTTATTCAAAAGGTCTGCAGAGTTAAAAGCCATCATTTCCTCATATAATTAAATACTCACCATCATCTTTTCCAACACTGGCAGTTTTAGTTATTTTTTACAGAAGGTGAATACAATCATTTTGGTCAAGTCAGTAGAACAATACCTGGTACCACAGGTCTTGTCACCAGCAATAAACACATACTCTGTCAAGCCCTCCCTGTTCACCTAACCTCAACTGTAAATTGTATTATTATACAAATACACCCCAGATACATGGGCAATCCCTTTTTTTCCTATTCAAGCTGAAGTTAAGTGCAGTAGCTGCACTTGGGGGTTTTTTGTTTGTTTTGGTTTGGTTTTTTTGCCCCAGTAGCTCTTTCTAAGCCATCCCAACTCTCTCAGATCTATTCACAATACCAAACAAACAACAAAAAAACCCACCAAGTTTGGTTAAAAGAAGAATGGTTTCAAATCCATAAAGGCAGGGTTGGGTTTTTTTCTGGGGATTTGTTAGTATTTTTGTGGGGGGGTTGTGTTTGTTTTTAACAGCCTCACCTCCATTGCCTTCAGCTTTTGAATATTCAGGATTCATATTACCAAAATTTTCATTGTTACCGTTCAAGCCAAAAACCTTACCATTTGTAATATAAATTCAGATTCTTCTAAAGTCATAAAAACCAGAAATGCAAATTTTAGTAACAAGAGTCAGTGTTGTAAGGCACAAAAGTAAGAGGACCAGTGATAACACTCTACTTTAGAGAAAGACATACTAAGGAAAACCCAGAGAATTCTGATCCCAAACAATGAAGTAAGGAAGTGTCAAGTACCATATTTGTGTGACAAGTGCACTAGAAAGGTAAGATATTAATGAATCAATTCTGTATCAGAGTTCATAATTTTTATACTTAACTCGTTAAACTCCGGTGGCATGAGAGTTCCCCAAATGTGCTGTGCCATTGTGAATCACAAGCATTTCTTTAGTGACTTGACTAAATACTGAACAACTCATCATCTCAGTTAATCCTAATATGAACAATTAAATCCTTGTATACTTCTATCTTCTTCAAAGCTTACAGTCTGAACAAAAGATGTTACAATCAGAGAGAAACACTTCTGTTAACCTCAGTGAGACCAGGACAGAGACTTTATGTCCGTAAGTGTGACTGTCTGAGAGCTGACTGTGATTCCACAGAGGAAAGTACCACCATCCTTGTAACAACAGCTGTGCAGTCACAAAGACCAAACCACCCAGAGGCAAAACCCCACTCCCATGGCCATGGTATGATAAGCATCCTAAAATGGTCTGGCATTTTCAAAAGGGCCACCAAACCCAAACACACAGGCCTGATGACATAGAGGGAGGAGCCATGGGGGTGAACATAAGAATCCAAATTCCCAGCATGTGACTTCAGTTGCATAAAACTTCTGGGAAAACAAAGGTTTAGCTTTAGCTTTCAGTTATAGCCACTGAAAAACCCAGATTGTGACAAGCAAGCAGTGATGCTTCACAACAAGAGTCATATTTAAGTGAAAAATAATAGCATCAATTTTTAGTGGTGCCCTTTTGAAGTAGCTAAAGAAATAGATTGATGACTAAGACAACAAAAAGCAGTGACAAGTATAAACCCATCGTGGGTTTCAGTGCTATATTTAAATCATATTTTTATGTCAATGGATACTACAGATGAAAATTAAAATCTTTTGCACTGACATCTGTGGAGCAAAAGGAGCTCTATCTCCCTGATAGTAAAAGAGATTGAAGTTAGAAATTCAAGAAACCTTCAAGTCCTTCAGCTCCCACTTCTGTTACATGCAAAATTGGTATCTCAGGAAACAACCAAAACACTTTCTGGCACTTTTCCTAGGACAAGGTATCCATCTTCAGGGGCACACTGGAGCTTTGCATTTCCAAAACCAAGAGACATCTTCCTGCACGGGTGTTTTCAGGAGTTCCTCTCCTTCTTCCTGTTACAATTTTGTGAATTATTTTTCACACTATGTGATTCCAAAGGTGCATTTTTTTCCATAAAAGCCAACCATTATCTTTGTGTACCCTTTGTATTTGTCTGAATAATCAGCTATACAGTTTTCATAAACAGTTATCACAGTGGAACAGCAGTAGTAGTGAAACATTTACCTTAGAGCACTGCTCTTCTGGGGAGCAAATGCTCAGCTCCATTACAGGACATTAGAATCAAAATTATGTAGGAAACCATCATAATCCCTTGAAAGCTTTACTGTACATCCATGCTTAAACACAAATTAGTACAATAAAGACAGAGAAGAGGCTTGGGAATGCACTCCTTACTTGCTACCAGAATAATATCCTGTTAGGCAAAATGGAGGCGTACCAACGCAGCAGAAAGGAGAGCAGCAAACACAAGCAAGAGGACTGAAGATACAGATACAGAGCTGCCCAGTCTCTTACGTAAAGCACCTGAACATTCTGTAATAACTGAAACAACATAAATAAGCAAAAGTTGCATAGTCACCTACATCAGATTAACTGCTAGGTCACATAGGTTTACCTTTTGGGATTGGCAGACAGGGAGCAGGTAACATCTGACGTGACTAATATTGATTGATGTCCCATTATTGAACCTGTACATTTTTGCATATAAACAGTTAAACAGACACATGTAGTTAATCAATTTAGAGAAGTCATGTCTGGAACATGCCATATCAACCAAGGAGGAAACAGGATTTAAAAGAAATATTGGAAAATATTTTAAAGCATCTCAGTTGGGTCTCTAAAGCTTGGGGTCCCAAAGCAAGAGAGATTGATTCCACAGCCTGATAAAAAAGCCAAGTAGCTAAACTTCAATGTATATTTGGGTATCAATATCAATATAATGCTTAAATCTTAGAAAAGAAACCATAAAACTCTTTTGTGGAAAATTAACAACTTGTTTCAATTTAATAAATTCACTTTCCCTATTACCAGTCTTAGCACTGTTCACCTAATAAATACATCAAACAATTAAATAGCAATTAACAAAAAAATCTTCCTTTAAGTTTTACTCCAAGAGCGATTGTACAGTGTTATTTCAATAGGGACTGATTTTGTGAAGAAAGTAAGTTAACATGATTTAAATTTATTTTTAAATAAACCCCTAAACCCCCTTGTAACCATTAAGTATTACCATCTGATAATAATGCATTATTACACTCCCTATCTCTTATTTTCTAGCAACAAGATACAAAAGCACTGCTCAATATTCTTAATGCAGAAAGCTGGGAGGTAGGGTTAATATTATTAGACTCTTCTAAGTTTTAGTACAGTGGAAACCTGGCATTGGTCTGATACAGTCCAGGATGATGGAAGGGATGCTGAAATAGCCAGAGAATGGGATTAATTCCATGTTCAGAAACCTGATCTGAGTCTCTCGAGCCATATGTGAGGTAGCAATGCCAGAATGCAATATGTGTCCTCACCAAGAAAAAGGATTCAGCATATAAATAAATCAGAGTGAATTTAAAATAACTAACTTCAACTTTTCCCTTCCAGGGATGAGAAATTGGAAAGTGCTGAGGGATTCTGTCTCGTTACCTAACGACTTTTAAGAGGTATCTCATTACAGAGCTTCCAGAACCGGCGCTGGAAAGAACAGCTTTTTTATAGGAGCCACACTGCTAGCCAGAAAAACCTTACAGCTACGCAGTATGAACAAAGGGGATAAGTTCTCCCAGGCAGGTCAGATGCCTGATTCTGCTCCCTCAAACTTGAACACCCAGACCTTGAGGAGCACTCCTACAAAAAGCAAGATGGGTGAAAGTCGGGATAACATCTGAAAGTTTAAGCTTCTTCTCTTTTGGTTTTATTAGTATTCAAATTCTAATTCAAACAGCCTAAACGATCACCTTAGGTAAAGGATGCAACTGGTAGCAGTTGAGCATTGGAACTTCTCACTTAGCAGCAGAGTATGACAAAGAGCACCTGCAATAGCTTCAAGCAGCCTTCCAACAAAACTCTGTTTCTAATTATGTCTAAAATAAAAACACAAACAGGAAACTACTGCAGGCCTCCATGATTACCACAGATGAAGACTTACATTATCAAATAAGTAACTTTAGGAAAATTGCAGAAAATTGAAGGTTTAATACTTAGTCTGTTTTTTCACTTCACCATTGTCTGGAGGAGTCACCTTGTACTAAAGAACAATGTTCTCCAAACAGCCAAGCTGAATGCTTAACTATCCCAAGAACTAAAAATTTCTCAAGCTGGAAAGAAACAGAAAGGATACAAAAGACCATTTCTTCACCACATCTTAACCACAAACCAGAAATAAAATACCTTATATCCATAAATCTATTCCCCTCTTTGAGAAACTATACAGGCTTTTAGTTTGTTAATCCACTACCACTTGTATGGTCAGAAAAAAAATTCCATCACCTGGTAAAAATTATTGCCACTATAAAAAATAACCTCTGATGAGAACTAATACTCATGCTCAGTACTACCTTAGCAGATTGCTGGCACTGTTTATTCAGAACTGTGCAAGCATTAATACATGGAGTCAATACACAGGTCAAACTATAAGCACGTAGTAGTGCCACAACACATTTTTCCTATTACTGCACTTCAACACTGGCTCACAGTGCGTTACTATTTTCACAGCAGGGTGCTTTTTCCTCCTTAATTTCCTGTTTAGAATGACTTATAAGAGTAACGTAACTCCTCCAGCTGATTTGGTTTCCCTGATTCCTTTAAATAACCTGGAAAAATCTGAAATAAGTTAGTTCACCAGTCATAAGATCATACTGCTCTTGCACCACTAGACCCTGCAAAAATCTTAAAATGTAAAGTTCTTAAAATTGTAGGATAAGACTAAAACAAAAAAAAAAAACAAAAACAAACAAACAAACAAACAAAAAGCTTGTTTTGAACTTTTTGAAAGTATCAATCTACAATGCAGATTATGTGGCTGCCACAAAGCTCTTTGCAAGGTCTTCATCCACAGTCCAACAGAACATGGGGAGCCAAGGTTCATCATCATAGGTACCGCGGAAATGGAGAAGAGCAATTTTAAAAAATGGAACTATAAAAGACAAAATCCGCTGTAATCCTATGTAATCACCAGACTTGGAACAAAAAAGGATGACACAGAGATCCATCAGTGATAGTCAATCTTAGTTATTGTGCCTTGGCTCAGGATGCAAATCAGTTGCAGAGACACGAACATTCCAGTCTCTGGACTGATGGCTATGGGCTGCAAATGATTTCCCAGATGCAATGAGAGAGATTTTTTTGTACCACATCTAGTCATACTGAGTGTTTTTTCCAAAGGTCTGAGGTAGGGAAGTTCTTCTTGCCAGGAAGCTCTGTTTGGCAGGCTCGGACTTTTCCAGCTCTCCTTTATCCAACAGTAAGACCAAAATAAATTCATCATCACATTTACCTGCCAGTTTCTGCCTTCCAATTTTCCTAGACCTTTCAGTAGCATATTGAAAATTCATTACTACTGACAGTACAATTGGAAATCAGAACGTCAGTGTCCTCTTTATCCAAAAAGGCACAGTCTCAATGTGCCGCAGGAGGCAGTGCCATTATGTACTGGCACAATACCAGGGTCTCTAATATTAAACTGGTCAGCTTCAGAAGTTCCTATCTTCACTCAAAATTATAAAAAAGGCAAGCGTATATACCTTCCCCCCTCAGCCAAGCACAACTTGGAAAGTGTGAGGAACTGTTTAGAGAACCCTAAAAAAATTCTGTCATGGACATGAATGAAAACTTAATTGAATACTAATTAAATATTAAAGCATGTTTCTATGAACAAAATCATGAGCCTTTTCCTCACTGAGGAGGAAAGTGGAAACAGTCAGACAGGAAACAAGCATCTCACACAGCAGAAGTTGTTTTACTCCACTGTTGTCCAAGCAGCCACAAGGAGGGGAGAACTGTGATCTGACCCTCAAATCTAGTGCAAACAATCCCTTTAAATCACTCAAGCCACTCAAGAGGGCTGATGTGGTTACAAGAGGTAAATATGCTTATACCAGGACAAAAAGAAATCACTAGGGGAGGACTGCAAACCCTTTTGCCTCAATCTGAAAAAAAATCACAGTATTTTCCATTCTCTGGACTATTTCACCCTGAAAACATTTTGGGGTTTTTTTCCAATTCTTTTGTCAATAATTACTCCCCAAGCATGAGTATTTTTTAAACTCTGGATTATCCATCGCTATTAAAATATTTTTGTTACTTCCAAACCATTTTAGAAAAGTGAGAAAAAGACCACTTTCTTGTAAATAGCATTAACAGAATTACTGAGCATAATCCAGGATTATCACACAGTGAGATGAAATAGATTAAATATGTCAGCATAGTACACCTCATCATATTCTTTATTTTTCACTATTTTTACCATATTATCTATCTATCAAAAAAATAGCCAACAAATATTTTTCAAAGTATTCCCATTTCTTTTTCATGAGAAAAAAATAAAATCATATTTTGCTCCTTGGTGCCAGGTATCTGGCAAACCACTAGGGAAAAAACCCACAACCAAAAAAACTGTTGAACAATTCTCCTTTTGTAATAAAATCCAGGTATTTACAAGGTCAGGTTTCAACTTCCAATGAGGAAAATCGTAATAGCTCTTTATAGCAGAGATTTTGGTCCAGTAATTTCTCTTTTCCCCTCAGTATAAAGCAATTGCATGGTAATGCTATTACCACAAAAATGTGTGCGTGACCTAGCAGCCTCAGAGAATGACACTCTACAGCTTGACCTTGAAATGATGTGCACTTTTTTCACTAAGGTTCCTCACCTCTCAATAGTTATATCTGCTTTCTTCTCAGTTTATGGCATTTGAAGATATTTTTTTAAGATAATTTTAGGAAAGTCATATAGAACTTTGGAGTGCTATGACTAAGCTACTGGTCACCCATGAGACAAGAGTGAAAATATTTAAGTAAATGATAATGAGCACAACATTGTCCAGAGTCTTATAGATGGAAAAGGATTTTAGACAATAATTTATGCACCTTGCCATGGGACCCTATCTAACAAAATTTTCTTAGGAAAGGACATTAAAGGTCCTGGCAATTTTTTGTTCTGACAGCTAATGGATGTTTATTGTAAGTAGTCAATTTAGCAAGCCTCTTAGCTTGCTGCATCATACATCTATTGAAGGTCAAGTCTCATTCCTGGGCCCATCAATCTCCAACCAAGTCTTCAAATTCCTACTGCCTCATGAAATTTATCTGCAGCATCCCTTAATCTTTACCAGCTCCTCACATTTTATCTATGACTATTAGATTTTCCTGATTTTAGATCTCAGATAAGTGTAAACAGAAACAACACATGCATTGAAAGTGGGTTAAAAAAATAATATGGTAAATATTTGAATGCCAATGTTAGAAATTCTGTTAAAATAGAAGTCTCAAAAATAAGAAAGCACAGTTCTAAATTGTAATTAGCAACTATGAGTGTTATAGAGACGTTTGAACTTCTCTCAGCATTGGACCACAAATTCTGAGGAACTTCAGGAAATAATTCTTGTCTGCTTGCCCTGTCCAATGCCAAGCCTAAACTCAAACCATGTAAACATTTTTATATTTGGAAGATAAAATGCATAACCTTTTAATCTAGAAGTATGCATGAAGTCAGAACACTTACCAGATAAAAGTCAAAATTTTTGTCGAGGTTTGATTTCTATTTTTTTACCCAAATTGTCTGGCAACATCTAGATCAGTCAAAAAAAAAACCCCAAAAAACTCAAAGAATTATTCTTAAGGGGGGAAATATCAGTCATATGATTTCTGCAACCATATCCTACGTTTTTGTATTTGTCACCACAATGGATAATGCTTTACTAACCATTGGACAGGCCAGATCCCACCAGCAGTAACTCCTGTGTGTCATGACTTCCTAGTTCCACTGAAGGCAAAAATGCAAAGTCACCAAAAGTTAATCCTTAGCCACACTTTTATTCTGAGGGAATTGATTAAAAACATGGGCAGATAACGAGGGCTTTCCAAGTGTGTGTTAGCATTCTGAAAGAACGTTTGGCAATGGTAAGGTAAGCAGTAACATTCAGAATTGCCACTGGTACTTAAATATAAAGCCTTTCAACCACATCAAATGCAAGCCTGAAAGTTCATTCCTCCTCGTGCAAAAGGAAATGTGAGTAAACATGCAAGAAGGAATATTTGTCAGCCTATACAGAGATGTCACTCAAAGAATAGTGGCAAAATTAACAATTCAAGGTGTTTTTCTACTTTTCCCTTACACATATAAACCATAATTATTATAACTATCACAAAAGTTTTTAAACTAAACAGTATTCACAATCATAGGCAGATTTGCTTTTCAGGAAGGAAGCAAAAGCAAATCTGCTTAGGTTAGCAGAGAAATACCATCAGGTTTTCATAGCTGGAGTTTTATGCGTTGGAGACTTGTTTCTTTGTACTGTGTAATATACAAAGAATACTATAATAAATACCCTGATGCTCTCTGAACATCACCTGCTTCCTGTGCTTAAAACTCACCAGGACAACCTACATCTAGAGTCCTCCCCTCAGTTCACCATCCTAATGAGATAAACTTTGTAGACATCTGGCACATCCTAACTGAAGCACAACGATGCTCTCATGTTAACTCAAAAATAGCATGTGAGACCACTTCTTCGAAATAAAGTTTTGCTCTTCCACACCATTAACCAATAGACTGATATCAAGTGTCGTTCAACAGCCATTTTAAGGCTGAATCCACTCGTTCTAAATAGGAAAAAAAAAAAGTGTTTTAGTTTTCCTCTCTGCTAAAGTCATGGTATTTACCTCAATTATGTTACACCATATCAGTCAGCACCATTCTTCAATTTTCAGTGGAGAAATTCATGGATCATTTGCTGATGGGCCACCAGACAATTTCACTGTTTCTGAAGCTACACCTACACTGCACAATATCCACACTCTGCAACAGGCTGTAAGATTATTCAGACCGAGGACCTGACCTGAGTACACTACAGCTTTCTTACATCCTCATGCTCATGTTTTCTATCCTTGGAAACCAGGATTCAGACTGAATGAAGAAGCAAATGAAAAGGAAAAGTAGTATACGCTTGAGGCTCATCCCAACATTAAATCAGACATGGCCAGGCTGTGAAGTAGCACGTGGAAAGCACTCTGTAGTTAACAGAAAGGGTGATGTCCAAAAAAAGTGGTTCTAAGTCTTGGTCCCACACTCCTAGTTTTGACAATTCAGTGAGGTGAAATGACCTTCACATTTCTGTCCCAGCCCTCTGCACGCCCCTCAATGCTGCCATGACCAGCAAAGGCGGGTTGTTTAGCTCTTTTGTCTGGGGGGATTTTGTGGGTGGTCGGTTTCATTTTCTTCTTAATACAACAGCGAGCACAAGAAGAAGTAGTTCAAACACATCATTCATTTACACAAACAAAAGACAAAACTATGAAGTCAGTGGAATTTTTTTTTTTCAACAAAATGTTACAAAAGTCACAGCCTTGGTCACAAAAATGATAGCACACATAGCGGGGTCTTTTATTACAGCTAGTCTCACTGTTTAGAGTGATACACCCTAGCGTTCTGCCAACACAATGTAAAAGTAGTAGTGCAATTTTAAATATACAAGCAAGTGAAATACATCAAAATATTAACTGCAATAAGGAAAAACAAAACTGCAGTGGAATAATTTAAGTCTTCTATAACAAGTATCACACAGTATTTTTAAAAGCTCATGTCTGAAATAACACTTATGTAATTTATTATTAATTTTTAATGAGTAAGGGCCTCTAAAAATGCCTCTCAGCAGCACTACTTAACATGCCTTCCTCTGAAAATTATTCATGCAACCAGGCTAGTTAGACATTTTTACCAGAAAAACCCTGTATATTGTGGACTACTCTTACCATTAATAGACAGGAACAAACAAAAATCATTAGTTATTTGATAGAGCACGACCAGTTTTGGATACCTCAGTCTTCAGCTATGCATCACAGTAATTCATCACCAAAAAAATTTAAAGTGAAGAATCAGTTTAAACTGAAGCTCAAATACCATCTTGTGCACCCTAACTTCAAAATACTTCTCCAGAACCAATTCTATACACAGGAAATAAACCATCATTCAGTGATGAAGCAAGGGGAGTGAGGCTGTGTTATTTAAAGTCGTGAAACGTTCCTGAAATTTCCTCATCCATTATATAATCATAAAGCCCTCTTAACATGTAGTAAAAATGTATCAACTTTTAGAAGTATAAATAGCTATTATCACAGTCCACACAGGGAAGAAGAGAGCAATTACTATTCTCCTTCCTTTCTGAAACAGCACTCCATTACCTTTTTTTCATCCTTACAAGACTTGCAGTAACAGTACTATGACATTCATCAGGATCTTCAAGTGATGACTGAATTCAGGTACTTTATTACAGCAGTGATCTATTCAGGCCACAGTGTGGGAAGGTGCCTTTTTATTTCAGGAATTTCTGCACTCCCTTTCACAGTTTTATTTCTTACATGAAAAGACTCCCATATTGCATGACAATTTATTTCCTCTTTTTTAAAAAATCTAGATAAATAAAGAATTATGGTCAACTAATTTTTCCCACAAACTTCTATTAACCCTGTGCAGTGATCATTTCAGTTACACAATGTAATTGTAACTTCAGCATGGGAGAAAAGTGATGAAAACAAGAACATTATTTTAGGAATTGCCTCCTTTCCACTAAAGACATCAGCTCTTCTAGAATTGTCTGTAAATCCCTTTATCACGGGTATCGTATCAACAATCAACACTGGGTTGAATGAGGTCTTGCCTTCTGGGACTGGGTGGTCACACAGACTCACATGCTTTCAGAGTATTCTGCTTCAGAAAGATATTTAACTGGTCAATGAACAACATCCTCATACTTCAGAAGGTTAGCCTAAGCCACAAAATGCAGGGGCACTATAAAAGAAACGACTGACTTTTGCAAAGTAAGCCTTGCCTTTGACCTTATCTGCTACAAATCCAGTTCCTCCACGTCGCTCCTGGAGAGCCTGTGTTGTGTTGCTGCAAACAGGAGCAAGGATTTCATTCAGGAGGTGATCTCTGCATTTGGCTCCCACAAGCATTTGATGCTATTTCAGATTACAGAAAAGTATTAAGGAAAAAGAAGTAAGTGCTGATTTTAAAAAAAAAAGGAAAAATAAGTAGAAGCCTAATATGTATTTCTTAATATATATTAGTTCTTCCTAGTTTAAATTCTAATTTCCTAGCCGTATTTCCAGTAGTTTTTTAAGCAGTTCTATTATTTTACTGTCCCTGTTACATACACCTCCACAAGCATAATGAGTGCACCACAGTAAAAATAAATCTTTGCAGCACAGCATGATATTCTGAGTTCAGATTTATGTATTCACCACACATTTTAGATATTTTTCTGCTCTTTTAATCTTTTAAATGCATTCTAGTTCCCTGGGGAAAGCCATACTTTTTATCTAATATTTGCATTTTCATTTTCTGTTTATTTTGCTACATCTTTACATTACTCAATCAGTGCAGACAATCCCATATAATCATGTGGTTCAGTTGCCTTGAAGAGAAGGAGTATAAAAATTTTCCCAACATCATATATCAGCCAGCAGCATCCCGAGCTGGAGAATCAGACGTTTCTGAAACTGCTCTGAATTCAAATACTTCAGCCCAAAACTGGGGTGCCATCAGAGTATACATTTTTTGATGTACCAATATAGAATATGCTCTTTGGTAATCTTTTTGTTTGTTTGTTTTTGTGGGTTTTTTTGTTTGTTTGGGGTTTTTTGTTTGGTTTGGTTTTTTGGTTTTTTTCCCCTTTCCTCTACCAACACAGTTATCTCAAGCTGAAATTAGTTTGAACTTTAATTATCAACCTATGCATTAAAATCTTTTCATCTAGGAGGCTGATGCTTACTATTCAGCTTGTCTAATCTGTCAAAGGGCACAATGCAAATGAGTGCAACTCCTTAGCTGCCAACCCATCATCTTCCTATCACAGTGAAAACAATGGCTGGGAAGCAATCCAATTTCACTCTGCATCTCATGTATTCAGTGGCTGTTCTCCCTGAGCTAGGCTAACTTGCCAAAAGGTAGTGAGAGCAATTTAAGTTTTCAGGAAAGATAAAACCGGGGAACAATGTATAACCCAAGATGAGACAAATTAAATGTGGCCAAAGGAGTGAGTCTGGACATGAAGTTAGGTGTCCAGGACAAAGTTAATGTAAATAGAATCAGGGTATCCTGCAGCTTAACTAGACACATATGTTACAAAGTACTAAACCATGTGCCTGTTGCAAAGCAATGGCACCAAACAAAAGTAAAATTGTCTGAAACGGCAAACAACAAGGGAAACATGCATAGAACATTATTATGCACATCTGAAACAAGAAAAAGAAATGTCAGCAACGAGGCCAAATGTAGACACCTCACAGTTCAAGCTACAGTAAACACCCACAAAACCAACCACCATGGTAGAGGGAGAAAATGCTTGTATCATGGTTAAAGCTGTATATAAATAAACAAATAAATCCAATCATGAGAAGATCCTTTCTATATATTTTTTTTTTCCAGATATCCCCAGTGACAACACATACTCCTCTCCATGCAGTTCCGAACAATTCATGTGGCACTTGGCCACATCATAAAACCACATCAAAAGCTGGAGCATCTCACCAGGAAAGTGGTGATCGTGGCCCTGTAGAGAGTGAGACCTGCACTTCAGGGGTACCCCTGCTTCCTAGTGCTCATTGGAATCCAAAGCACATTCCCATGTCATTTTGGAAAGGTCACAGTCCCTCACACTTGGTGGCTGAAAACATTTATGGGATACCATGGCTTTCCAACAGCTTGTCAAAATTTTGTTGATGATGATCATCTGCATGTCACATCCCATGTCTCCGCACAGCAGAGCGTGACTGACAGCTCCTGAGGACCAGTGACAAGCTAGGAGATTTATTACTTTATCACCTGGTTTTGGTTTTTTTCAGTTGCCAAATATTACTGTTGGTTTTTTTTTTTTCCCAAACTATAAATGCCGTTTTCATATTTTAGTTGTTTGTTTTTTGTTTTGTTGTTTTGTTTTCTTGGGGTTTTTTTGCTATGAAGTAAAAGAAAAATCCCTTTTTTATAAGCTTATCAATTGAATATTTGGACTTTATGTGGCCACTACATTTTTTAAAATGACAATTTAATTCTTCACAGCCACAGCACCAGTTTGTGTACACACAAAGACAATTAAATGATCTCTGAAGGACTTCTGAAGAAGCCTTAAAACAGTTATTCTGCTTTAAGGAGGTAAGCTATCTTTAGGGGGAAAAAAAAAAGTCTATTATTCTCAACTTTAGGAAAACAAAATTAATGTCTTCAATATGAAAAAAAGATTTAAAAATCATCTTCTATACAAATTGGGTTATATTTTCAGAAGTGATAAGTCTTACCTAAGAGAATTATCTATCTTTCACATTACATGAACTCTTATTTGGAATAAACACATGAGGAATAACTCAATTCATCAAAATAGAGAAAGAAAGATACTTTTGCATTTTTCGCAGTCAGTTCTGCCAAAGGCTACAGGATAGAACATAGCAGCATACAATTCGTAACAATTTCAGAATCTCCAAAATTTTTACTATAATACAAGTCTGATCATATGAAAGGCTTCATCTTTTAATTCTGTTGTAGATTGTTCATTATTCCCTTTTCACCTCTAAACCAGTAGCCACATTTCCACTGCACTTAAGCTAACTCCAGCATGGATTTGACAAATTTCCATGTTCAAGTAACTTTTCTACTACCAACAATATGAAAATCTTATTAAAATATATACAATTATTAGTGCATGCTCCTTGCCCATTGGGACTAAGAAGAAACCAAGCATCTTTGGTTAAACCAAGCATCTACACTTCATAAGCTTTGCTAGATTCTCAGGAAAGTACCCAACTTCTCATTGCTTAAATACCACTTTCTTGACCACTCAAGCACTGCTTGGGACATGCAGTGATACCACAAAACCTTAAATTCACACTATTTTTTTTTTTGTTTGTTTCAATCCTTCCTGAAACGTCTTTGGCATAAGTTTGTCTATCCTATGCACCGAAAATCTCCCTTGTAAAACACTCATTTTAAACACAAACTGAACTCCTAACGGCAAAGCGACAGCCTATAAAGAGGTCAGGAAAAGCATCGAAGCCTCTTATTCAAGCAGATGGCATACTTTCTCAAACAAATAAAAATCATAGCAAATTAAATAACACTTACTAACTTGGAAATTTTCCCCATAGCTTGATATCCAGAATAAAAAGTCTTTGCTCTAAATCTGCACATAACAGTTTTTCCAATCTTACCACTATGAATACTCCTTAAAATAGGACACAAGAATTTTGATTGCTTAATTAATGTGACTAGAAGGCAACTGTGATGCTTATTATAGCCTAGTAATTATAAAAAACTAAAGTTGTAAAATTTTTAGGACACTTTTCAGACTAGATCCATACTAGCAAATTAAACACCAGCCAGGTGTTCATGGGGAGCAGAAGCAAATCCATCCATTCTAGTAAGTTTTTGATGGAGATATCTCTAGCTTGCTTTCAAGCCCATGTGAGTTGCCATCTCCCAGACAATTCTCAAGCACAGTTCAGGGTCAGCATGGGTCATCCACCATTCCCAACAGAGATTGGCTGTAGCCCAATATGGAGAAAAAGAATTTCAGAGCGTGAATAAAGGCTCCTCTATAGCAGTAGGCATCAGTGTCACAGAATGGTCCTAATCATGCTAATTTACTGGCATCAATGTAACCCTAACACAAGTTTTGCCTCAACTTTTTAATCCAGGTTCCAAAGCATTGCAGTGACTGTCCTGAACTCCTTACCTTTAATCCTTGCAAACATCAACCATGCTGACTGCTGCGTTCTGGAAAAGGAAATGCCTTCCCAAGACAAGTGGGGTACTGTGAGGCCAGGCAACAAAGCGACACAGAGCATATCAGATATATCACAGTTACTCTGAGGCAAATGTCAGATGTGCCTAGAAGCGCAGTGCTTGCCGAAAGAAGAGTTAGTTACATCCCATTTCACCACTGAGCATGAGCAGGCAGACGAGGCACCTAATACAGATTGGCTCATGCACTGTAATCTCTCATTTCATCTTCACCTGGAGCAACTTGTCCTTTTGCAACTCCACACAGCAATTACAGTGCTTTCAGATGCAGACAGGCAGTATTAAACCCGTGATGCTTGTGAGGCTGGGCATTTCTGAATGGCAGAAGTGATCATGTGCCCTGGGCCTTACTGGATTACAGGGTACAAAACTCTCATAACCCTATTGCAAGCGAGTCAGTGTAAATCTGCACACGAGTGGCCAACACCATCCTCGCCACAACAAACATGGAAGAGCCATTTCAGCTGCCTGGGACAAGCAGCAGCTGAAACACTGCTCTCCTGAGCTGAACATCTGGTCCAGCAGCTCAGCCCAAAGTGTGCTGCTCGTATTGATTGCTTGGCTATTCAGAGTTTACACTACCGTGCTGCTGCACATATTCCCTGGAAGTAAGACATCTATCCTGCAAGAGGCTGGAAGATGCAGCAAGTGGCCTCCTGGAGCTGAGCCCTGATGCTCAGCTGGAGGAAAAGGTTACCAGACAGCTGGTATCTTGGCAGGATTAACTAGGTTATGCACTTTAAGATTATCTGTGAAGACACAGCTGTGCCTTCTTAGCTTCCACATACCGAAACAAATAGAGGGGGCAATAGTCAGTAAAGGGAATCAGAATCTTTTGCTCATTAGACCTGTATTTATTTCCTCTGTACTAAATGTGGTTCTGAAAAGGGAGGTTTTAGATGAAAATTCATCATTCAGAAATGAACCACAGGAATTTCGTGGTGCTAGTGAAATGCTGTTGCCTGGAGACTCAGGTAGAAATTCGTCACTGAAGAACTACCAAAAATAGCTCAAGTGATATTTCATTTGGCATGAGGTCATGAAGGCAACATTCACGGAAGGGGAGACATGAATTTCAAAATCACAGGATCCCAAGCTGACCTTGCAGCAATGGGCTTTTTGACAGCTAGGAAAGCTTTAGTATCATGACCTAACAACAAGGCAGAAAAAAACTATCAGTGGAAAGCTGAAGTGTAATTAAAAAAAAAAAAAAAAAAAAAGTTGCTTGTAACGAAATAAATAGTCAAGGACTGTCAGTAATGACGTCTACATGAGACGGTACAAGACCGTGAAAGAATCTCTTCCATACTTCAGTCTCATCTATCAGATGATCCCCTCCTCTAAACTAAAACATCCTGGGCTATGCACAGCAGTTCCCATCCAGATCATGCCAAGGAAGTACATTGGCAGCCACAGAGACAGAATAAACACATCTCTTGTCCACTGGAACAACTCAAACTTTCCTTCCTGAGCAACACGGCACTGCAAAGAAACATCTGCAAAGATACTTCATTGAAGGAATATGTAACAATATTAGAAATAAGCACTCCATGGTGAGAGAAATCAAACGTTGTATTGGGCAGGGAGGGAAGGAGTGATGTAGCATGTGTGAGTAGATTCTCCGACCTTCCAGGGCAACCAAAGGAGTACCCTAGACTCCAACACAGAAGAAAGGGGTTTATTAGCCCTGCTGAAGGGAAGCCACTGCTTCAGAGTGATCAGCGCTTAGAGCTGTCTTAAGGCTCCTGGGCACATCTCCAAACACCTGGGGTCCCTGATCACTCCCAGCCCCAGGCTGGCCAGCTCAGAGGTCGTGGGTCTGTGCCCTGGTGGCAGCATGTCCACCAGCCTTGTCATCACACTGGGCACCCTGGTCCTCAGAGAGCAGCCTGCGCTCACTGCTCCCCAAGTTCCTCAGAGCTTCCATTTTCTTAGCCAGATGACAGAACAGAAGGTGCTATGGAGAAGGGAAATCTTGGTTATCCTCCAAATCTTCACCGTTGTTTTCAAAAATACTGCTTGGGTTGCTTGCATTAGTCTGATTCTGCTGGAATTTTTACAGTTTCCTATCACAGACCACTGTGTGGATCCTCTCGTCTCAACAGAGTGGAGCACACTATCAGTGCTTTCAGTGAAGACAGTTACATCCTCGAAAGGCTGTAACATAACATCTTTTGATATTCTTCTTGTTGACAGCTCTACATTTTATATGGGTCGTCACTGTGGAATAAATTAGTAGAATTTCTTTGGCTCTGGTTCTTTGTGAGTGTTACCATACTGTAAAGTACAGCTCAGCGTTTCCATCATATCCTCTTAATTTTTTATGGCTATAAACAACAACAAACAAAAAGCAACCTTAGAGGCAAAGACCAGAACCTTCACTTTTCTCTCCTGCATGCCAATCTATAACTTGCTTTCCTTTTCCTTTCAGCCTTTTTACTCCTACCTGTTCACCCAGTAACTCACTTTTAAAAGAAAAAACATTATATTCCTACCCAAATAGCAAAAATACTCTTGTCATTCTGGTTGCAGATAATCAAAACTCTTCCTGCTCAGAGAGGCCTAAAATTACACCTAACTCTCAAACACTCAAATCACTGTTATTCTTATGCAAATTCATACAGAAACAGCATTCAGTTCTGGATTAGGTTTCCCTGGTTAGTAAACCACAGAAACACTCGGGAAGTTTGCTATCTGACCTTTGGCAAATGGTGAAGGCTAGGCAGAGGACAAGAGCATCACCTCTGGGAATGCAGTATTTCTGAGAAGACACAGATACACTAATATGTCTCATAAATTCAGATACCTAAAGATGGCAGGGGTGGAAAGCAGCCAACCTGGACCACTGTATGAAGCATCCTGACTTAGGCAGGATTTAGGACTGGATTTTGTCCTTTGTCTCCTGTGTAGTTTTGTTGCATATGCCCTTTACCGCTAGACATCACTGAGTTTGCATTAAGGCTTTAGTGCCTCTCAGACTTCATTTCGTGGCTGCACCAGACAAAGAAGCTTTCTGCACACTGGATAGCCTGAGGGGTGGGCAGTAAATCAGCATGAACAACACACTCCAGAGCATTTCTTACAAGAATTACTGTATTTTCCAAACATTAATTATGTTTCCAACTAGCAATACTTTGTGTAAAGTCTGAACCTCTCCTAGCTCCTGAGAGAGTTCTTAATGTCTTGTTAAAGTAATTTTGTAGAACCTTTTAAGTTGTGCAATGAACTTGTTCTATGGCTAGTCCTTCTCCATCACTGGGTTGTTAGGTTAAAGTAATTAAACACTTCTAACGATAACAATAAAAGCCATTATGTTCAAGCACACATTTGATCTTTCTGTCAAGTCATCACACAATGGCAGCACATTAAACAGGATGGGATATAATACAGCCTGCCAGGAAGGTACAGAACGCCAGGCAAGTGTAAACCACACTCTAATAGGAAAGGTTGCTATGCACACACCATGAGGCCAGGAAAGAGGACAACATTACAAACTAAGAAATTACTTAGCATTGACAAACAAGTAGGTGAAGCAAAAGATGGGGCTGCCCAGAGCTGTCATGGTGCTGGGGGTGGTGGGTGCTTCTCACGGAGAGGCAGCAGAGCAAGGTCTGGCAGCCAGGGCCCAGCCCACCACCCCAGCCAGGGACACCAGGGCAGCTCCAGGCACCGGGAGCCACCCTGGGCATGGGCTGGGGCTGAGCCAGGCCACGGGCACACAGGTGGAAGGCAGCAGTGCCAGGCTGTGGGGACCTGGAGACCAGCCCTGCAGTGGGATCACTGGAAGGTCATTCCCAGGCAGCTGATGCAGGGCTCCAGACTGTGGGATACTGGGGGAGCTCAGCAGGATGGGCTGGGACATTCAAGCCCATTACCAAAACCAACCAACAGCAACTGTGATACCAATTTAAACATAAAAATAGCTTTACCCTGATGTCAAAAGCCCAGCGTGTGAGATAAAATGCTCCACTTGCAGATAAAACTGTTGTCATACTAAAAATATCAGCAGCAACTGACACACGAAAATTCCTGTTCAGAAACTCACAGGAAGAGCCAGACCAAGAAAGATGCCACCCTTCACAAAGCAGCCAACAGCGTCCATCAGAAAACCTTCAGCATGGGTAAGACAATTGGGAGAAGAGGCAGATATAAATATGTAGCCACTGAAGTTAATAAAAATACCATTTGCGCCTTCCAAATCAGAAAAAAAATAATACTGCTAATTTTAAAAGGTAAAATCTTGAAATCACGAGTCAGTCTTTGTTTTGATCAGTTGTCATAAGATATAATTTAACAAGACACTTATCTGCATGATTACAGAAGGTACTGTCAGTATTCTGGACAAGACTGAGGGTGACTACCATTTAACAGTGAGGATTTCACTCCATGCGTCTTCTCGTTCAAGTTTTAGAGAAATTTTAGAAGATCAATATGTAGCTACCAAAGAATGAAAAATCTTAATGCAGTTAAGATTTCAAATGTCAAAAATTATGTTGGATTTCAAAAAAGCCAGTGAAAAGACTTTAAATTACTTATATTAAAAATAATCAAGAATTATATTTATAAAACAGAGTAAAGCAAAAGAGGTAAGTTACACAGAAACAGGAGAAACTGAAACCAAAGCTACATTGAACAAATACGTACCTTAACAGGCCAAAATGAGAAAACATTACGCACTAAGGGAAATTTTTGCTTTACAAGACACACTTGCCACTATTTTCTAAAATTTTCCCATCCATTAGATGTACCACAGATATTGTTAGATGATGGAGGGAAATTATAAAATAATTTTTAAGAAAGAAAAGAGACTGCAATGCTGTTTTCTTTTCACATGAATGTTAGGGAGTATCATTTACTCTGGTACCAGAAGGCTAGTAGAATAAATGTCCCGTGCCATCAAGTAAACAGGCACATGCTACAGGAAAACTTTCTGGCATAGTAAAATTCTTAGTCAGATAGAAGCTCTAACTAAACAAAGGTGGGAAAAATCAGGATTAAAAAAGAGAAGCAAGAAACTTAATAACTATCTAAAGTACAGAAGAATCGTGTTACAAAATCAGACAGTAACACACATGTTCATGAATGTTTAGAATCAGGGAGGTGGGGAGAACAGACAAGCCACTGCAAAGGTGAAGAATGTGAATGAATTCTTTACTGAGAAAGGACCTAGGCTTTAAGATAACAATTTGCTTTTCCTTTCCCCACTGCCTCCTTTACAGAAAAATCACTAAATTTCATCACAGGAAGACATCTCAAAGAATAAATTATTTAAACAGGAAGCCTAAATGCATCCCCCTACAAGCAGTATACAAAGCCATTTACTACCAACTAACTACAAATTCAGAATGGACTTAAGGTATCAGGGAAAAAAATGTTTAGAAAAACTTACACTAAAATAGATCACTGTTAGCCACATAATTCATAAGAAGTAAATTTAAAAGCTTGAGAGATTACTGGTGTAGCTCTTGATCAGTTCCACCAAGAGTAACTGGAAAGCACAAATTAAGACAAATGAAACCAAACCTAAAATACTGGGAACAATACTTGTAATGGAAAATTGTGATGTAATGTAATATAATGTTCCATAATGGAATGAAAAAGAGCTCCAGAATCACTGAGATCAAACTTAAAACTAACACTGCCATGTCCACCACTAAACCATGTCCCCAAGTGCCACATCTACACGTCTTTTGAATTCCCTGAGGGATGGTGACTCCACCACTTCCCTGGACAGCCAGGTCCCATAAATTCTGTCAAGATAAACCAAATTCCTCTATAATTGTTTGATTTCCTCTGAGTTAAAAACAAAAACAGCTATATGTATGGCTGTGTATGTATATATATGTTTGTGTGTGCACGTGTACACGTAAATACAAGGAAATTCAACTCATATTTACAAAAGCTAGCTAAAACCAACAAGTATACAGGGCACAATCCTTTTTTAGCCTGAAAAAATTACTTACAGAATAATAAAGTATTGAATTTTGGCTGTCTTCCAACATGAGAAAATGGTGTGGTTTTCCAGAAGTCAACATTCTACATTTACTGAAGAGCTGGAGAAGGCAGCAAACAAGAACATTCAGTCTTGTCTGATCATACCAAAGTGCTTGGGCTGGGAGAACTCAAAAATGTTAAGACTCAGACTCATTTACTGAAACTAAGAGGCAAGAAAGGAAATATGATTTCAACAAAAAGAAAATTAAAAACAGAAGACAAGCATCTCTGAACTACCAAAACCATCAGTGGAAAGCTGTCTGTTAACTGCACACAGATCAATAAATTTTATACCAGGTATTTTAGTATAGAGAACTGCTAAAACAGAAACAAACAAACAAACAAACAAAATCCAAGGCAGTTCTTAAATTCTTATCAAAGACATACTACATAAAACAGCAATGCAACAAAAGTACTACATTCAATCACACTCACATCACAAAGTACGTCAATAGTAGGAGCACTGAAGAATATGCACAGCCATTAAATGCTTTAGTACCTGGCACAGAAAGAACTTGTAGAAGCTGAGATTTTTAATCTTGAAATATAGAAGTAAAAACATTTTAACTGAAAAAAGAATTATGAAAATACAAAAATGTTAATTAGACTCCCTTTTGCTTATTGCTACACTGACAAAATCAAATTGCAAGCAGACTCCATTATTTCTTATTGCATCTAAGCCATTGGTCAACACTAACTGCTAGTCATCGAGACAAATACTGTGATAATCTGTTTATTTACGCAGAAGAAAAAAAGTAAATAAATCATCTCAAAATTATTCATCAGCCAAGTTGTTGAGCCAGCACATGCAAAACAAATCTCTGGCACTTCAAATGCAGTTGAGATACAGAAAACATCTTGGTGTATTTCCTAATTAATTTGGCTGCACACAGCAGGGCAGGAGCATTTGCTTTCACCGGCAGTGTAAAACCAGACTGACTCTCTCACTCTGAGCAGCAATGCTCACATATCCAGGTGCAAATCGGAGTACTGAAGCCAGGAGCAAAAGAAACAGTAATTTCAGAAGTGATCATGCTATTGTCTATCCCCTTGGTGGTGTTCCCTGCCTGCACTTTCCCTGACAGGGATTAAACCAGCCTTGAATTTCTCTCACAGTAGCTCACGAGCACATCAGTGCATGACCTGATTGATACCCAAGTTCCAGTCAGGCTTGATCCTGACTCTAGGAACTCACGTTCACAGCAGGAACCAGCACATGGCCACATAGCCTGAGAAATCTCATTCAACACACACAGTCTTTACATTTCACTATCATAAGGACAAGCTCAAAGATTTCTCTACAGCGTCAACTCCAGTTCAGGGGGTGAAGCCCACACTGCTTCCTGGGACTAGAGCCAGTGCTCCAGAGTGCCCTCTGTGCCAGTGGCAGGCAGAAGGAGAATGGAACAGAGGACTTCTCCTTTCCCACCATGAGAGGGAAGGGACCAGCCTGATGAGAAGGTGCAGCTCACCTCCACAAGAAGCACCTCAAAGGAAACCCCTCTTCTGCCTGCACTTTGTAGGTGCAGGTCCACAAGGAATCCAACCTACAGCTAAAATTAACTTAAAAGTAATGAAGGAAGGGAGAAAGGGGAACAAAGGGCAGAGTAACAGAATCACAGTGGCTTTTCCAGACTCCAGGAACAAAGTATTTTGAAAAACACCAAAAGCTTCCCCCAACCTCCAATGAAGAAGTATTCCCAAAAAAAGCTAAATGATCAAAGATCAGAAGTGAGTAGACTCAAAGTGTATTAGATGAGGAAATGCAAAGAGAAAAAAACCAGTATCCAGCACAAATTATACAAAGATCCATCAACAATTTAGTCATACAACCAGACCTCCAACAGAGGATTCACAGTGTTGCCACTGAAATGGCCACAAAAATCTGGGCACCAAATTCAAAGTACATTTCAAGCTCAGAATAAAGATGATCACCCACTTTCTATTGTTATTTAATCAAATCCTTACATTTTGTATTAAAATGCAAGCACACAAGTTCTCAATGTGTAAACTTAGCTCCTTAAATTCTCCTGAGTATTATGTGATTCCCAAAGCAAAGAAATGCTTCAGAATGACAGTCAAAATATCAAGGCATAAACATGTATTGTTTCTAGGACACTAACATAATCCTTATAAATTAGATTATAACTGTTTGATGCTGCTCAGTCCTATCATACACCCACTTTAAACAGCATGTTGGATGGCTGGATTCAGTGTAATCCAAGATCTGAAGGAAATGTATATCCATGAGAAAGCAAAAATAAATGTACAATTTAAGTAGAAATATACAAAGAACAATCTACAAGAACCAATGTGGTTTCATTTAATACAATTTGCAACAGCAGAAAATGAGAATTTGGGTGGATATTCTCAGAGGTGGGATAGATCTGGCCTCACAAGAAGTTTATGGACTTTGTTAATAAGGGCTCTATTTTAAAATATTGAAATAAATATGCAATACAAAATATCCTGTTGAGCATGGTAAAATTATAAGGTAATTTCATCAAGGGACATAATCAAATTTGACTTTCTTCCTGTGGCTCATCTGTGTCTGTTTTTCTCTACTTTAAAGAGACACTGAGCCAAAGGCTGCTTTAACTCCCGTGTAAACTGAAGGTAGACAAAAATATCCAGCAAAGCAAATGAAAACCTACCCAAAATCACAACAAATGTTTCTCAGCAATTGTTTTGTTAAAATTTAAAAGGGTAGAAGGCATAAAGCCTAACAAACCTGCTCTACAAAGAAAATTTCAGTATGTTTGAAATGAATGTTCTTTTTAAGTCAGAAATCAACTCTTTCTAAAAATTACAATTAATTTTTCTCCAGAGAAGATTTCATATTTAAAACATTTCAAAAACTGAATTTTAAATGCAGACCTAATCTGTAAAACATGGTATTACGAAATGATTTCCAACATCAGGTTATGATCTCAGTAATGAATGTATAGTCACTGGAGGAAAACTTCCAAGGCACAAACAGCAGGGAAGAGCCTAATTGCTATTAAAGGTCATTAGGGCTCGCAATCACATTGCTATATGTTCTTTTGAAAATATCCTACTCTGAAATCATAACTACCTTAGCAATAACACTTTATTCCCAGAAGTTATATACAACTGAACAGCAGTGGCTTCTCCAGACAAGTGCTCTAGTCATTTCCTAATTCCTAGGATGTAATGTAAACCCTTTATCTCAAAATTAAAAATTTATCTCAAGGCAAAGTAATATAAAGCATTAAATATTTATAAACATCAATAGCTAAGTTCCTGGCTCCCCCCAAAATTAACAGAAGTTTTGTTTGAATAAAAACCACAGCACTGAAAGTGCCATTTCTCTTTCAAAAAAAGCTCTTTTGCTTGAAGAGTGCAGGATGCTTTATCGTTAATATTACTGCAGAATGTCTGTCCAAACTATTACACTCATTTTCTAATGTTGCCTGTACTGTGCCTAGGAGACTTGTCACATGAGGAGCACACAGAGGGTAATCTGACCAGGCAGAAGCCAAGTCTAGGAGCAGACTGACAGGGTATCCATTTCAGTACCCAGCAAGAGACTTTCTGGAACTTCTCTGTTCACCAATAGTCTCATCTGCAAAATGCCCAAAACATGCCTCTGAAAGCTGTACACAGAGTCAGACTTTTACCCATATTGTGAACTAAAACATACACACATCTCTCTAATCCCAGTACAGAAGAGCTCTACTAATTTTAGATCCACGTGGTGCCAAGTGTCATAGCTGTCAGATAGCTGGATACCTGAACCTCAGGCCAAACTAATTTTGTTTTCTAACACAATTAGGTTACGAACCCCACTTAAACGCTGATCCGTAGTTATATGCATTGCAGAACACGTCATTAAATACTGTAATTCTACACGTTAACTATGGAACTGAACAATGAAGATATGTTTAAAAGCGAATCAAGTTCAAAAGGGCCATGTGGCTATAATCAAGAGCAGATTTTGGCCTATGCCACTGGAAAGCCCATCAGAGACCTAATCCTCCTTGTCTTACAGAAATAGTTACACTAATTGTGTGATGGCGAGGTGCAGAATTTAACCCTCAATACATTTGCCTGGAATCTTCACCCTTTCACAGATTTATCGGCAGCTATCGTCGCCATGTACAAAATCCAAGGAATTAATAGATTAAGACTCCACAGCAAAATTATGCACTCACCAAGTAAAATAAAATGAAATCTGGAACCACGCTGACTTGCTCTTAATGCAGCTACAGGCAAATTGGAATACCCTACAGGAGGCCTGATTTTAGGAGGAATAAGCCTTGTCAAAGGATCAGCTGTTACTTGGGCCCCAGTCTTGGGAAGAGTCTTGCGTGGGTGGGTTTCCAAAGCCAGGCTTTCCCCACAAAAGCACCGAGTCTGCCTACGGAGATCAGCTTGTAAAATCTGGCTATTAACGTGCCCTTCAGGATTTGACCAGCAGACTGAAGTGTCTTTGTGAGCATTGTTTTACCTGTTTGAAAGCTGGGCTGACTGGAAGCATTCAGTACACGAATATTTTCACCCACTACAGAAAAACGAGGCTTTGTTAAATTAAACGGCTTTAATGATGTTTTACAGGAAACATTTCAGGCACGCAGCAATAAGCTGCATTCATATCTGACATTTACAAAATGTTATTATTTTAAGCCTGAACTTATAAAATATTTGCACTTAAATTCAAGCATGTGAATAAGCCCATTTTTATTTTACAAAGCAGCTAATTCCGAGTACATGTTGAAATGGTGGAATAAATTGCTCAAACCAGTAATGTTCTAAATAGCGTAGTGGAAAAATATTATAGCATGATCTGGTTTTCAAGCAAAATACCACTAGAAATTAGCCAGGTTGATCACAGAAAGCAATTACTAACACCTCAACCAAAAATATAGATTGAGACAAAACAAACCTTTTAACTCAATAGCGATTGAAGTTTATTTCCCTTTTTTCCTCCCCTCATAGTTCACCACCTCTTGGTTTTCATCCTAAAAAAAAGAATTATGGAATATTCCTATGAGCTCTATTTAAAAGATGTTGCCGACTCAATGGGAATTGGGAAGCAGCAGAAAAGCAACGAAGCAGACCTTTCATGTCTGCTCCAATTCACATACCAAATATATTTGAACCATTGGCCAAATTCTGTCTGCCTTAGTCAGGTACCTAGTAAAATCATGGAGAAGCAGCCACAGTTTGTGCATCCCATCAAACTCAGCTTCAGAAAATGCTACACAAATCTCAAGGCCTTTACACAAACAAACCTCACTGAACTGCCCAACATTCAGGTTTTTTGTTATTTTACTCCAAGACCTCTTCACTTTAACTCAAGTGAACACATCATACAAATCAAATCAGCAGGATCAGGTTCGGATTTAAGATGAACATACTCAAGGAAATATCCCATCTCCAAGCCCCTTAAAAGTCAGAACTTCTGCTTTAAATGAGGAGGAACGTTGAACCAGAGTAAAACTTAAGGGTTTACATTTTAGGTGGTCCAAACTGTCCATTAATTTTGTCCAACTTCAGACGCACAAAAGCTATTACGTTTCCATCCCTAATTGAAGACACTTTCTGTTGGTGACAATTCTTCCTCCCCAGGAAGGTAACCTGCTGTAGGAAATGTGCTGGGAACATGGCAAACAATAGGGTTGTCTTGCTGAAGATTAGCACAGTGGCAAAGAAAGGATTAGGTGACATGCAGCTGGATAATCCACATGTGCTCACTAGTCAGCCAAAATAACTCGCCCATTTGAGAAAAAAGAAAAAAAAAAAAGAGAAAAAAAAAGGTGATCAAGCCCAAGGCTAGGTACTACCAGCACCTGAAAAGAGGTCATAGCGGAAACTACCTAATCAATTACTCACTTCAGGATTTCCTTCTGCATTCAGAATCAGAGCCCTGAAGCACAAAATCCAATTAGTTCACAGCTGAGAGCCCAGAAGAACAAGTTTTCTGCTGACTGAAAATTCAGGTCCCCAACTTCAAAGCATAAATAAGGGAATTCAGAAATTCACATATTCCTGAGCCAGGAGCATCTATCATGGCCCCTACTGTCTTTGCTCTACGGAGTCATCTCTGAAGAAGAATATCCCTGGCCTAAATCTGATACCTAACACATTTAGGAGCCTCCAAATTCCTAAAATACAGCAGCAATTCATTTTCAGATGTATAAAAACCATTCTGTGCAAATGCTCCCTTCTTGAAGTCAGCTCAAAGGAGCTGGACAACAGGCATCTATTGTTTCTATCTTAATTCAAAACCTGTACCCAATGTCAGAACAGCTTTACTTGACACTACCCTCAATCAATCATCAGAACAAATTACATTGTCTCTGAACCCTACACAGGCAACAAAATGCATCAGATGACCTGCTAGCTCTCGTCCATCTCCAGTGTCTTTGTTCTCAGGATACAGAACCAGAGCTGTTCGCTGTGCTTCAGCTGAATGTGGAGTATTACAGATCTTTTTAAAGCAGGAGAGCAATGCCAACAGTGAAACAGAATGTACCAAAGTTTAACAACCTGACCTGAGTTCTGCTGTCCCCAGCCCCAGACTTAGCCCTCCTTCCTCAGACACAAGGGCTATGCAGCAAGCCCAAAGTACCCAAAGGAAGCACTAATCAGGCACCCATTCCAAAAAAATATTCACATGACACCTTTCCTAGCACTAGCAACAACAGAGTGAAGTCACTGAACCGCAAGACTGTATTTTTCATGGGCAGTCATGTCAAGCTGAATTTCCTAATAGATCTGTTTCCTATAGATGTATATGTATAAATCTACAGCATTAAAAGTTCTGCACAGCCCAGAAAACCCTATATATTTCAAATTTGAAGGGCTAACATAGTTAAAGAGTGTTGTTGAATAACCGTGTTTTATTCAAAACCTAACTCCATGAGTTAGCTCTTTTCCAGATACTGCAATTACACTGTCATTAACAGATGTACTCATATCAAAAATGGTGTAAAAATGGACAGTTACATAAGTGTTCAAAATCTTTTGGAAAAGGGTTGTTGCAACTGCTATTCAAATAAGTTTACTGCCTGAACTGAAAAATACATTAAAGAGTGACCATTTCAGAGGGATTATATATATTTTACATATAAACTTGATTCTCAGCTTATTGCTTCAGATTTATAGCAGAGGAAAACTAATGAATGTACTGCATTTACAGCTTAAAATCCATCTTCAGATATTTAATGCTCAAATAACAATGGCACAGAACAATGCATTTCTATGCCATTTGACAGAGATGACATTTAATGTTTTGAAAACGAAAACTCTATGAAATACCGTTGGATATTTTCTTATTTATCAAAAAGGCTACAGCTAACAATTTTATTACATTTTGTTCCCAGGCAACCATGAGGTAACTTACAGAGCACCAAGAATTTTTTACATTCTTTACAACCTCCAAGAGCATTCAAACACATTTTTTCAGAAGAAGTTGAATCTTTAGTTATATTAAAAAATATTTGTATAATTTTTCTTATTACTGTTCAATCACAAACAAGATGTGAAATATGTACAATACTTCAGATAAACCATACTAGATATTTTATTGCCACTTTCATAATAAAGGGTTTGTATTTAAATTCTTAGAGGTGCTATCAACAAAGAAGCATTTTTTACTCCTGAATAAGTAGCTGGATTCAACCTGATTTCTAAAATATGTGAGCTAATGTGACTTTTTTTTCCTCCATCAAAATGCTTTAGAAATACTGCCAAACAATTACTAATCAAGGAAAAAAAAAAAAAAAATTTGACAGCCAGCAACTGAGCTGACCAGGGAGCAGAAAACAACACTCTCTTCTCCCATAGCAAACAGCACTTCTGTGGTATGTCAGATTTACCAAACAGTTGCCTAATTATTTACTGTCACAGCCAGAGACATGATCAGCAGGCAGAATTTGGAGACACACAAATATCCTGCTTTCACCTTGTAAGACAACAAGGTGCTTGGTATTGCATGATCTTCATGACCCGCTGGCTACTTCAGCAACAGGAGAGGAAGACTGAAATTTCACTTTTCTATGTTTAAAAAGGGCAGCTTTTATCTTCCTGAATCAAATTGCCTGAACATCTTAATGATGCGGCATCATATGATCCCAAGCCTTCCAAGACAGGCAATGAATTTTGCACAGCTGACTCTGCTAGTTACAGTACTCAACAGCTGGGACATAGATAATTTGGCACCCTGATAATGGCCTAGATGAGTATGAAGGATTCGGAAGAATGTAAAAAGAAAAAAGAACTACCAGCATTAAAATTATAGATTGAACCTCATCTTATAAAGGCAACATAGTTCACATTTGATTAAGAAATTTACTAAAGGAGGTGTTTACAAAACCGAGAAATTCGGAGAAATGGCACTCCCTCCTCAAAGCCTATACTGTAGCAATTCTTTTCTGATTAGGTCAGCTCCCATTGCAAGTCATCAGAACAACAATCTCTGTAGTGAAGTCATACTACTGGGACTCAAATGGGAAATCATGACTGGCTTGAAAACACATTTTAGAAAGTAATGTGTTTTCCAGGTTTCCAATATATCTTAATTTAATCCAGTCCAAACCTTTAACTTTGCTCCAAATGGCTGAATAAAGTCTACCTTGAGCAGCAAAACACAGTATACCAATATATAAAATATGACACTAAAAATTAAGACAACAGACATTGGATCCTTCCAAATAATTTCAGGATTTGCGGGTCACATGAATAGACTCTGTGTTACCCTCACAATAAGATA
Organism: Hirundo rustica; assembly: GCF_015227805.2. NCBI lineage: Eukaryota > Metazoa > Chordata > Aves > Passeriformes > Hirundinidae > Hirundo > Hirundo rustica. The sequence goes on along the minus strand of NC_053452.1, from coordinate 91,370,931 downwards.
TACTCAAATACTTTCAGAAAGTGCATTATTTCCTACAGAGATGTAAATTAGTTTTCAGAGCTTATTTAATTAAAATCCTATTGTTCCCCAACATATAAAACCCAAACCTTTCAGCCCCTTTCCTGATAAAGCTCCCATTGAAATAGGGGAAATTAGGCCTAATCTCTTTCCTAGGTTTTTAAGCAAGTAATTAATATGAGAAGTAATCTTATTAAACCTAATTCTAGAAGGAAATAAAAGGTGATCAAAAGGAGCAAGACAAGTTTTCTCTGTGTTTATTTACAAAGTACACAGTCTAGTAGCTCCAAAATTTTGTAAAAATCAGATCAACTGCATATAAATTGAGGACTTGGAAAAAAGGGGAGAATGGAATGAAGACGTGCTTTTGAAGATGATGGCAATCATCAGATGGTAATTATTTCTCAACTAAAACACACTAATGTGTTTCAGTACAGAAACGGTGCACATGCTCCGCTGCTGCATTGACACAATGGGCAACAGACACAAAGGAGTCATTAGTCAATACTGCTAATGACACACGAAATTGCAAGTGACACCAGGATAAAGTACACTCAGACCCAACAAGTTCTCATAGTTATATGAGACCATAAAATAACCATCTGTTGAGGGTTTATTTTTCAAAATACTGCTACCAACATCACAGAATAAATAAAACCAATTATCAGTATCTTCAAATCAAGCTGTCTTATACTATGCCACTCCCATTCCCACCAGAGGAAACCATTTAACAAAAATCTCCAGGACTGACTGAAGACATACAGCTGAAAAATTTCAAATATGAAATCTAACATCTTATTCCCTAACACTACAAAAGGACTCAGCACTGCAAATGTCAGCATATGCTGACATGCCGTAAAAACTATTTCAGGGATGAAGCTTCAGTGCGAACAGTTAACTCCATCCCTTTTGCACTTGGATTAAAATCAGAGCTGTAACACTTTCGGTAAGCTTCTTCAGATTTCATACAAGCAAATGTACTGAAAAACAGCAATGAATCATCCAAACCATCCCTTCCATCCCGATGTGCTTAAAGAATCAATGCAATTTACATTTCTAGCAAGATTAATTTAGCTGCGTGCATCCTCATCATGATAAATGCCTTTTTTCTTATTCTTCTGTATTCGATGAAAAAAACTCAGGTGTTACACGAAATAAGCTAATTCTTTGCCCTAAACCAAAAAAGAAAACCCAAGTAAATAAATAAATAGGTAAAAATAAACCGAAGGTATAAATACGAATGCACATCCAGACATAAATCCCTGCGTCCGCACTGCACTCGAAAAAGCGACTTTTAAACACACGAGAGCGCCTGTCACACACCGGCGAGGTGACACGGTATTTATATCTCTCGCACAAGCCACCCACGTCCGTTCCCCCCGGCCCGACCCCCGCAGGGACGCGGGGCCACCGATGTTCCCCAGCCGGCCGCCAGCGCCTCCCGGGTCCGCAGTCGCCACACCCGGCGGGGCGAGCGGCCGGGCGGGCGCGGCGGCACGGCGCGGGGAGCGCTGCCCTACCTTTGTATCTCTCTAGGACATCTTCGTAGGCTTGCAGGTACTCCTGCTCCTCGGCGTAAAAATACGCGCCGGGGGAGAGGTAGCCAGCCATAGCCGGGAGCTAGCCCAGCCCAGCCCAGCCCTGCCCGCCGGTGCGGCTCCGGGCGGCCGGCAGCCTCGGGGGCGGCACAAGAAAAGCCCCGGCAGCAGCCGGCGAGGGGCGGGCAGGGGGAGGCGCTGCCAGCCCGGCCGAGGAAACGCCCCCGCGGCCGCTCGGGTTTCGGCAGCCGCCGCTCGGAGCGCGGAGGGGGCGGCACCAGCCGCTTCCCCGCCGCAGCCCCCGGCTCCAGCCCCATGGCCAAGGCACCGCCTGCGGGGCCGGCGAGCTCTACCGCCGCCTCCCGCCCGCTCCCGCCTCCCCCCACGACCAGGAGCGTGGCGGCTGCCGGGGCGGGGATGCGACGCCTGCAGCACTGACGGGGCCGGTGGGGACGCTGCACTCACGGGCAGGGAGCGAGGGGGGTGGGACCCCAAGCCGGCAGCCAGCCGGGGCGGGAGCCCCGCAGAGCTGGCGGAGGGGCGGGGCGGGCGCGGCCCCGCCGCAGGTGTCACCGCCGCGTCCGCGTCCCCCGCTGCCCTCCGGCCCCGGGCCCGCTCCGGACCGGTCCCTGCTGTCCTGCTCCCGGCCCGCCGGCCCCCGTCCTGCGCACCCTGCCCGCGGGGGCCGGCTCCGCAATCCCCCCACTCGCGGCCGCATCCTGCGGCTGGTGGGAGCCCGGCTCGGCAGCGCTGCCCCCGCTGATAGCGCCACTAGGACCGGTTACCCTGGGAAATGGTGCCCCAGGAGGGACCCACGGAGGCGCATATATAATCGGGGTGGTTGGGGAGAACAACAGCGGTGTCCCCGGGGGACGCTGAGGACCGCCGCATCTTTCTGGGATTCATTTACAGGCGTTTTCCAGCTTTCGCCAGGGTGATGCGGGCCTCCGCCCTATTTTCGACATCAATTGTCGCCGGGCCGCGGACCAGAGCCCGTCGGCGCCTCCGGCACACCGGGGCGGCTCCGTTCCGGTCCCCGTCCACCCCGAGCGCAGCCCCGGCCCCGGGCGGACAAAGAGCGGCGCCCGGTCCCCCGCCCCTCGCGGAGCATCATCGCCGCCGCGGCCTCTCCCCGCGCTGCGGGCGCTCCCGCGCCGCTTCCACCCAGGACGGCCTCGGCCTTGCGGGCCGAAAAATACGCCGGCCCCGCTGAACAGCCCCCGGCCCCTGATGCCTTTTCGCATGAAAGTTTAATGGGCGCACCTGCGCTCGTTTCGGCTCGCCTTCCACACGCATCGGTTCACCCAGCCGGAAAAGGCGGCCAAAGAGCTTAGTCACCGCCCGGCGGGGCCGCGCTCTGAAAGAGAAGGGACGGAGGTCCCTCTGTCCTCCGGCCGCCCCCTGCCCCGCCGCCCCCGACCGCGCCTTACCGGCGATGCGCAGCACGGCCCGCTCGGCGGGGTCCAGCACCGAGCCGCCCTGGATCTTCCGCTTGGACCGCTCGTGTTTGGGCAGGTTCCAGGGCAGCGTGTCCCCCGGCGCCGGCGACACCGTCCCCGACCTCTGGCTGTAGTCCTCCTCGTCGGAGAAATCGGCGGAGGACGACATGGAGCATCGGTAGGACGCGTTGCCGGAGCTCTGCACGGGGAGACAGACAGACAGACAGGATGCGTGGGGAGCAGCTCGGGACGAGGGGCCTCAGGTGGCGCCGGCGAATACCCGCCCCGCGTGGCGTGGAAAAGCATCTCACGGGAAAAGGAGGATAGGAGAGAGGGCCGCCGCTCACCATTGCTGTGAATTTAGAGGGGAAAGGGGCGCGTGTGCGGAGTGTCGAGGGTGATCCTCCAAAAAACAGCCGATCTTAGGCGGGAGTGCATTTGGAGGGATGTCGGGGTAGAGCCGTGGCCTGCGGCTGGGCAACCAGCTCGCAAATGAGCCTCCCACTTCCCCAACAATAAACCCAGCAGCAACAACAGCCGAGGGGAAAAAAAAAAAAAAAAACACCACGCCACCAACCTTCCCGGCTACAGATCGATGGCGTTTGGCTCCCCCGCCAGGACAAGGGGAAGATTTGCCATCACCGAGCTGCTGGTAAATCCGCCCCTGGGCCCGAGCCAGGCCCGCCGGGAGCCGAGGCGGGCTCTCTCATACCGCCCCCGGGAGCAGCCCGGTGCGGTGGCTAACGGGGACGGAGGGGAGCAGGGAAGCGAGGAACGGGATTTCTCAGAGCAGCCCCTTTGGCAGCAGGACACGATGGACAGCCTTCGGTCGCACTTTGCTAGGAGGCTTCGGCAAACCAACGACGGATCTCGGCGTATAGACTGAATCTACTTTTAGGATTCCTAGCTACTCAAAAAAGAGCTTTTCCAGAAAGGTAAATAAACACTGATGCGGTGCAGGGAGAGGACTGCTGCCATGTCTGCCTTCCCTGTTTATGGTAGAGTGGGAATCGGAGATGTGTGAACAGTAGTAGTTCGGCACCATGCTGAAATTTAGGGTACATCGTTAAATGCATCTTATCAGAACACGATGGACAGCAAGGTGCTATCTCTTTTACTCTGTATTTTCTAATAGGAGGGATTTGTAGTTTCTCCAAAGCACGAGACAAGAAAATGATGGGTTTGATTTGTCATTTCACGTGGGAGCTACTGTTACAGCCTTTCAAAAGTGCAACCTGATGCTCGTCCAATTATGTTAATTTTTAGGTGTGTGCTGTTGTCAACGTTTACAGGTGTGGTAGAATCATAGACTCACAGAATTGTTTGAGGTGGAAGGCACCTTTAAAGACCATCTGGTTCCAAGCCTCTTGCTGGAGGCAGGGACACCTTCCACTAGACCAGGTTGCACAAAGCCCCATCCAACCTGGCCTTGAGCACTTCCAAAGCTTTTCTGGGCAACCTGTTCCAGTGTCTCACTGGAACTTCATAGTGAAGGATTTCTTCCTTATATCTAATCTAAATCTACCCTCTTTCAGTTTAAAGCCAGCAAATTTTGTTAAACAGCAACAGCCCCATTCAGCTATTCTAGATTTTAGATTTGATACTAAACCAGATAGTATTTTAGGTTTGTACTGTGGCCCATTTCTTAAATTTATGTATTTCTATAAAGGGTCTTAAGGGGCACCTTTACTTAAAGAAGAAATTTGTCCAGTGATAGAGATCTGATAAAATGGATTGTTATTGTCTGATTTTTTAATTTTTTTTTTTTACTGTCAGTTGTCATAGGGAGGAATTTTACCCACTTAAAACTCAGAATCTGCATAATCCAGAGAAACAACATGATGCACTCTTTGCTCTGCATTAAAGTAAAAATAATATACTGTTAATTAATCTGCTATAAGATCTGCTATAAGTAGATTGCTTATTAGTGGTTTTTTTCCTTCTGAGCCTCTTCCCCTCTATCCCAATTCTCTTTTCTCCTTGTACAGTACTCCATGGTGAAGTTTGAAATGTGCGAGTTGAGAGGGAGGGAATGAATACATAAAACCAATTAACTGAATTCTTGTTCACTGTATTGTGATGTAGAGAGAGCAAAAGGTAAGTGCAGAAAAACAGAAACATGATATATCTGATACCAGCTCAGATTGTCTTCGTCATTAGTTTTAGTGCAGAGACTATTTTGCTGTCCATTTGTATAATTAGCTAAAACTGGATTTCATAAAGCAGGATGGTCACTTATAGGTGTCTTCCTGATTGAAGCTGGACGTGTTCAGCTTGCTGCAGGGCAATTTGTCGTACCAGCTGGAGCTACCAGGGCCCCTCATGGGCTTAGTTAGGGATTAGGTTGCTTTGAGCCTGTCCTTAGCTCCAGATTTTGCTATAGAAGAGAAAGTGTTGCCTTTAATCTCAGTTCTGAACATCCTGCTTCAGACCTCCTTTTGGCTGATCAGCAACCCTCAGTATCTTTGGATCACACAGAGACAGATTCTGACAGATTCTGACTTTCATCTTTTTTACCTTCTGCATTTCTAGCTTATAACATTGAAAAGAGCCCAAACACAGTGTTGTAAGGTGCTACAGCAATAGTTTGTTAGTATTTATGTAGCAGCTTGAAATATGCAAGAACAAAGTACAATAGGAATTGCTATTGAAGTTTTGGGGAAAGATCTCTCAACTCTCAGATTTATATTTGAAAATAAGCTATAATTTTTTTCCAGTAGCATTTCCTTTTATTCGAAAGAGGCCTGCATAGCCCATTATTATATTTCATAACATCTGCTACCCATAGAAGCCAAAAAGACTGTTGAGTGGTTGCTCATTGTGCACCATCAGCCTATTGAGATGTCAATTTTAGGGAAAAGGAGTCTGCCTTTTAGTCAGCTCTGCTACAATGCTGGAAGATAAGCTATGTGAGAAGACTCCACTCATATTTTTTGAGAATCAAACTGAACAGGCAATGGTAGAGCAGTCTTTGGCATCTGTGTGATTACAACTAGCTGTCTGCTTTTTGGTTATCCTACCTTAATTAATATATGCAGTAATCAAATGAATAATCAAAACCCACTTTAGCTTTTAATTCTTCAAGAAACATGTTTCATTTTCAGAGCAATGTAGGAAGTCCAGAAAGGAATTTTCCTAACAGCAAAATCTGGATAACATTAAGAAATGTCAACTTCTAACTTAATTACAGTCTGCTTTCTTATTCAGCATGGAGATACTTCTGAGTAATGTGTATACAGAGATATTGAGCACCTAAGTATTTTTTACTTTGTTATTCCGAAGATGTTTATAATAAACTGAACAACTGTTCTGGAAAAAATAAATAGCTTTGATAAGAATTCTGTAATGGTTCCTCTTTTCCACGGGCACTGTTTGTGTACCACTCATCCCACTGGACTCTATGTTCCTAGCATACACATTTTCCATGATAGAGTTGTAAGTCCCAAATAAGCATTCCATTATCAGAGCAACATATTAAGCAGTTAAAAAAATAAGTAATAATGCAGAACATCTGTACTATTCTGAAAAAGGTTCCTGGCCCATTAGGACAACACATGAAAAAACAAACAAACAAACAAACAAAAAAAACCCCCCACGTTGTTATATTCTGTTAAAATCAAAAACAACAGTTAATAATACACAACACTTTTTTGGGGTGCTAGAAGAGAGAAGATTCTTTCATATCCCCTAAAATATTGATAACCCTTACTTAGCCTACCCTTAGGGACTTAGCTAGGGTCAGGGCTTGACTGCTCTTAGCTTGGAGGCCTGCAAGGTCACAGCCCGGCTGCTATAGCTGCTTATTCTTTGTCTCCGCTTATGCACTTCTGCCGCTCTGCAGCCCGGAGGGCACTCTGCAGCCCCGAGGGCACGCTGCAGCCGTCCGAGGGCTCTCTGCAGCCCGGAGGGCACTCTGCAGCCCCGAGGGCACGCTGCAGCCGTCCGAGGGCTCTCTGCAGCCCGGAGGGCACTCTGCAGCCCCGAGGGCACGCTGCAGCCGTCCGAGGGCTCTCTGCAGCCCCGAGGGCGCTCTACAGCCGTCCGAGGGCTCTCTGCAGCCCCGAGTGCGCTCTGCAGCCCCGAGGGCACTCTGCAGCCCCGAGGGCACTCTGCAGCCCCGAGGGCGCTCCGCAGCCCCGAGGGCTCTCCGCAGCCCCGAGAGCGCTCCGCAGCCCCGAGAGCTCTCTGCAGCCCCGAGGGCACTCTGCAGCCCCGAGAGCTCTCCGCAGCCCCGAGAGCGCTCCGCAGCCCCGAGAGCTCTCCGCAGCCCCGAGAGCGCTCCGCAGCCCAGAGAGCTCTCCGCAGCCCCGAGAGCGCTCCGCAGCCCAGAGAGCTCCCTGCAGCCCGGAGGGCGCTCCGCAGCCCAGAGAGCTCTCTGCAGCCCCGAGGGCACTCTGCAGCCCCGAGGGCACTCTGCAGCCCCGAGAGCTCTCCGCAGCCCCGAGAGCGCTCCGCAGCCCAGAGAGCTCCCTGCAGCCCGGAGGGCGCTCTGCAGCCGTCCGAGGACTGCGCAGCCCCGAGGGCTCTCTGCAGCCCCGGCGCGGCTCCGCAGGAGCGCTGCCCCTGTCCCGCGGCTGTGCGGGGGTTAGGGCGCCCAAGCCCCCGGCTCCCGCGGAGCACTGCCCGGCCGAGCGGGCACGTCCAGAGCCGGGATTGCCGCGGCACGGTTCGCTGCCGGTGCCGCACGGGGGTGCCCAGCGCACACGAGTCCCGGGAGGGGAGGGGAGGGGAGAGGAGAGCCGCGCTCCCTCTGCCGCGGCCGGCGGGCTTCCACGAAAGCAGGGAATTACAGCGGCCGGCCGGGAGCCAGCCCAGCTGCGCTGCACGGGAGAGCTGGTTTCCAGTCACGGGGATGATTGCAAAGAAGCGTTTAGTGTACTTGTAAGAGGGATTCGGCCAAGTTCCGGGGCATGATTTCCCTTGAGGAGGGAAAGCAGTGCTGTTTGTCATGGGCGAGGCACTGCAGAAGATCAGGTAAAACGGAGCGGAAGACGGTGTGGCTGGGAAATGGTGCAGAGCACTGCACACCCCCAGAGATCGGGTAAGCCGCCTGTAAACAGGAGCTGAATGGGTCAAGAACAGCGGGGACTGTCACCGTCATTCCTCGGGGAGGAAACATCAGCCGAGGTCAGGTTCTAAATTCGGTCAGGCAAACCAGCTGGGAAAAGCTGCCACAAGGCTGCTACCAAATTATCTTCATATTACAAAAATTCCCCAGCCCTGTGACACATCACAGATTGCGCTGGCCGGCTGAATTCTAATCCAATAGCTTGTACTTTCACATTTTATATTTAAGTAGATAGTCCACTGCAGTGAGTCCTTTCGTGCTGGTTTTTAGAGGCTGTGGGAAGTACAGGTCAACACTGACTGACATTTAATTTTCAGTTTAGTTATGAGTTATTTATATTTCACTTTTACTAAATTATCTCATAATTCCTGGAATGTATTTTTTCTTTTATTATACTCATTGCAGGAAATGGATAAATAACAGAAATGAAGCACTGCAACAATGGTTTTACTCAGTGTGTTTCAGCAAAATTCCTTCTAATTTAAACTAATTTAGAGTATCAATTGAATGTAAATGGCAATTTTTGTCCTTTCACATCCCAGACTGAATGATATTAAAGTGGATCAACTTTTAAAGTAAAATAACTTAACAAATTTAAGAAAAAAATCTAGGGCAACGGAATGTTCCCATTAGTAAATCTTTACCACTTTAACCTGGTTAGATGATAATGCAATGCAGAACACAGAACATCCAATGTATGTAATCAGGCTATGTGAGTCCCTTGGGACTGCATGTTGTCAGAAATGATCAAAATTCAAAACACACACAAATGAAAGTACAAACAAGGACCATGTAAAGCCAGTGATGTTGAACTTAAAAAAAAAAAAAAAAAAAAATCACCAATGGAGATGCAGATATAGAAAATTAATATTTTTCTGCCACTCACTTAAGAGAACATCCATACTTCCAAGAACCTATGTTATCAGGAAATATGAAAGTTACTACAGAGTTTCTAGGTTTGTGTTTAATGGTATAAAACAATAAGCAGAAAGCTGAAAGGCAAATACACTGAATCTAAAACTCCAGATCATTCAGGGTCTGGCTCCATGTTAAACTGTCTTTGCAAACAGGCAGGCTTTTCAAACATCAAGACAATATCTACTTGCTTTGTAGCGAGAACCTACATTCTTTCTTTCTTAAAGGTAGAAGAAGGAAATAAGCATTCAGTGCTTATTCTATCACATACATTTTTGAGTCTGTGATTGTATTTACACAAGGAAATTCTGATGCTTTCTTAGGCTTTCAAAAGAAGATGAGATATTTTCTGGATGCTAGTAGATCAAACTCTATCATTCCTCCACTTTGAAAATAACATTATGAATGCAATTTTTCTGGAAGAAATAGGTTATTTGAGGACATGAAATTCAAAGTGCATAAAGGGCTAGCTCCACTTATGCACTTGGGTGTTGCAATACAGTTTTGTAACATCAAACTGTTTATTGTATAGCCATCTATTTACATATCTAAAAGTGAGGTGATGCAAAACTGAGCTTTTGGTAGAACCAAATGATCAGAAAAACTGATCACTCAGCATGATGAAGCATCTCATTCTCCAGGGACATAAGGCATCCCCAAAACTTCTTCTGAAATTGAAGAGGTTTCATAAGGGCAGAGAGCATTAGTTTCCTTTGAACTCTCAGGGAAGTGAAGTGGCTGTTTGTCTCTTCTTTACTATCAAAAGCAGTTTGAGACCTAGGCTCAGACCCTCATCTCCCAGCAGCCAGCCTGGAGACTTCCTCAATGACCTCCTGGTTGAGGGAAAATTGTTTAAAAAAATTAAGTTTAAGATTTCTAGATGTAGAATGGGAAAAGGGGAAGAGGGAGTGTAGCTGCTCTACATTGGAGCACACAGTGCTCTCTGGGGAGATGGAAGTGCTGGGCTCTGATCCCTGCTCTGTCAACTGCTTCTATATTCTATTTTAAGTAGTAATTGGGTAAAATATTGAAGTAGTCCCTAAATGGGGCATGTGCAGTGGAAGCAACAGGAACCACTGTGCAGCTCATGTTTGAATTCTGCAGAGCTACATGGAATTTCAAGCACTAATATATTTGTCCGAAGAGATACCATCTTCTAGTAGCTAAAAAAAGAAATTAGTGAATATTACACTACCGCAAGTAGAGTTTCTGCTTTCAGGAGCAGAAAGTTGGTAGATGCTTCACATTTATCACATTTCACAGATGCTTCCCTGTTAAGTGTGAGATTGATCTGAGGGATCAGATGCTGTCAAAATAATCTCCACAGATCTCAGCAACATCCACCAAGGAAGATAGCCATCATGAGAAAAAAACCAAGTATGTTGCTGTGCAAGGAAAACCTGCTTGTTTTGGGTTTTTTTTAATGAATATGTTGAAAAGCAAGGCATACTTCCTGCAGTGTAACCAAGACCTGCATGCAGGTGGGGCCAAATAATATTGTTTAATAACTGTGCCAAAGTCATTAGTTCTTTTGAAAAGCTTCTTGGTAAAACTGCTAACAAAAATGTTGACTCTTTCTGAGTGTTATTTAAAAACTCATCATGTCATCAACATGGCAGCCATGATATGTTATGTATTAAATCCATTCCTTTATTCCTCATCTATTTCCTGTACTTAGTTTTCCAATGTGAATTGCAGGATTTAATCTTGAAAAAGCTTACCTACAATATAGAAGCCAACAGAAAGGGATCGAAGTTTTTGCAATGGAGAAATAATATTTTGAGCTATGAGCGTCTGAAAAGTTACAGCATGGAGAATATGTATTTTAGCTAATTTTTATGCTAAAACTATCAGGAAAATATAAGTGTTCTTCTGTTATCATTATCTTGTTTCAAAATTAATGCTTTCTATATTATACATAAAATGTCCAGATTTCATGTTCTCAAAATGATGATTATTTCTATATTGGAATTGTATGTACCTTCGATGACTGTTGAATATAACTGTTGAAAGAAAATGCCACATTACATAAAAATAAATTATGTGTTAATTTTTAATTGCAGCTATTTTGTATTCATTCAGATGTGGCAGACCCAGAGTTTTATTTGCCTACTACACCTACAAGGCCAACCAAGTAACAGAGGAAGAGTCTGGAATAAGAAAACATTTGGCTTCAAATCCTTTCTCAGCCTCCTAAACTTTTCATTGTAGACTGTATTATATTATATATTTATGTTTTAACAGTAGACGAAGTCACTCTTGCTATAAAAGGTATATCAGGGTGTGGAAGCACTCTGAAAAGCAAAGAGCAAATTAAAGTTCTAAGTGGCTTTTGAACCTGTGATGGGCATAGATTGTTTTCAAGGAAAAATAAAAAGAGAACAGAGACTATATATATATATATATTTTTTTTTTTTAATGGCATTAAGAAAATCTAAAACAGTAGTACTGATATTCTGCTTTTAGTAATAACAGTTAACGCTCCTGACTTATAAGTTTCCCTTCTTATATAAATAAAAAATTTTCAAACTGTTTCAAATCCATGTTTTAGAACTAAATTTGGAGACTCAATTACACACACCAATTTTAATAATTAAATTACGGTATCTTCTCTTATAAAATCCATTTTGAGTTCCTTTATCTCGTTTCCTTGAAAATATTCCCTTCCCAAGGTTTAATTTTCTTGAAAAATTTTAGTTCCAGCTGACTGAGAAGCCTGAGAGCAAGCATCCATGAAAACATCCAGTAGTTATTTGTAAACAATAAAAAATCTCAGTGATCTTTTTCGAGAAGACTGTAAGCTTTGGGATGGATACTTCAAATATGAATATGCTTTAAGCTAGACATAAGTCTTTTGCCATCTTTGTTAAAAATCTGTCTACATTTGTCAGAGTGATAAGACTTTGAGGTATAAATATCATCTGCTATCCCTGGCATCAGGGAGTATAAAGTAAAGCTTTTAAAGTTTGTGTTTGATCTCACTACTCTGCCAGGAAAACTGCTGCAGAACATCCTGCTGTCTTGATTACAAGTGATCTTCTAGTTGCCACCTCAACCTTATTCCTGGTATTTTGGGGGTTTTTTGCAACAACAATGTTCATTTCCTAAAATAGCTGTTTTTACTTCCCCAATGTATTCATAGCCTGCAATCTATCTCTTCTCACCATTTTTTGGTTTTGCTGAGCAAGCCAACTTCTTTTAATCTCTCCTCACTACTAGTAGTTCTTCTTTGCACAGGTAAATGATTTAACTATTCCTAGTGTTCAGGTAACTACCAGTGTTATTTTACCAGACTTTTCTTTAAGAAGGTTCAAATTTCTCAACTAAAATGTATTCAATGTATCACCTCTGAAAAATCTCTTCAGACTGGCACCCCAAACTAAGACTCTCTCAGGGGTTTTAGATCTGCCAGACCAATACCACACCACCACAGAATGACCAAGCAAATTTCACGCTCACAGCCCTCACCCCCATGTTCAGGACACCTACCATCCCCTCCAAGGAGCTGACCAGGATCCTTCCAGCTTGGAGATCCAGAGGGAAAACTGATCTTTGCATTTAATCCTTGCTTGCCATGGTTTCAGGCTGACGGCGGTGTGGACAAGAGGCACGGAGAGCAGGGGAAGGCAGGCACCAGACCCGAGAGGCAGGAGACTGTTCCGTTTCTGCTCTCCGTGGCTCGCCCAGCCGCGCGCAGCCGGCAAGAGGAAGCAGCCGTACGATGAACGTGGAGAGGACAAACACCGGAACCGGCACGCTGCAGGAAAGGGACTGACAGCCTGAGGGACAAACAGAGATGTCAGAGTCCGGGAGCTGCAGCTGAAAAGCATCCAAGGGAGCAGCAGACTCTGTGGATACAGACTACAGGAGGAATGGAGCTGCAAGGTAACTGTTGGGATTAGTAACCATCCGTGCTGGAGGAAGCAGACGGGGGAAGAGCTAAGGATCTGACACACCACGAAGCTGGTACTGCCTCTGCAAGGGGCTTTGAACAAGGTAGTTCAGTGAACAAGGAGGGGATGAACTGTGTGAGAAGGTTTCAGAGAGGACAGATAAGAGCCAAGGAATGGACTATGCAACCAGAGGCCACAGGGAGGCAGAGAAATCAAAGAGACAGCTTGCACAAGTGCCTCGGAGAAATGACAGGACTGACCAGGTGAACCTGGGAAGGGCTGTGACATGAATAGGTGAAGTAAGAACTGACAGAGCAAGAGCAGAAGGGCCAAGGTCAGGAGAGAAGTGAGGACTGGATAGAGAGCAAGGAGTTAGCAGAGGCAGGTCGGGAGCAGGCTGGAGGAGACATGGCAGAAACAGCCACACTTGGGAGGAATGAGCACAGGAAAGCGCATTCCCCTAAGGAGCCTGGAAGGAAAGGGGAATTTCACCTCAACTCCGGCTATCAGCAAATATCTCATAAAAAAGTAGCTCCTCTAGGAAAAAAATACCTCCTCCCCTCTGTTACTGATTCCTCTGAGGAATATAAATGCCATCAGTCTCTCCCTGAAATCCAACAGAATTTTCCGTATTTGCAGTCGAAGTGTCAAAACCTGCCAATGAGCTACACAGCAGAGTTTTTCTAGTTTGTTTTTAACAACAGTAGGAAATTAAACACAAAGTTCCTGTTAAAGTACTTTTCTTAAGGCTGCAAAGTTAAGTACTAAAATGTTACCAAATCCCAGACTTAAGGTTCAGCCTGTTTATTTGTGTATTATGATGCAGTCATAATGATGTGATAATACACTATTACACCCTCAGTAATTATCTTAATAAAATCTTGCTCTTATTTAGTGCAAATGACAGTTGATATTTCCTCCATAAACTGTTATTCAGGATTTTGTATTCTCAGTTCAATGGGCAGCCCTAGAGCTTATCTCATGGTATTCAAATACCGGTGTAAAGAGGGAACTATTATTTAATAGAGTGGTTTTTCGTGCTCATCATTACAGTAGTATCTAATTGCTTCACCCCCATTACACAGGATGCAAACTAAATCAGGAGGTCAATTTTTTTTACCCAGGTCAAATTGAGATGCCAGGGATCTGACTTTTAAGAGCTATTTAAGTTACGTATCAATAATACTCAGCACACACAGAGTTCAGTGGTAAATGGCAGCTTAAGAACGTCTATAAACCCAGCTACATGCTTTAATTCAGGCACTTAGAAAATGGAGGATTAAAAAATGTTTTAAACCCGTTGTTCTGCTCATTTACAGTGACTCTGTGCCCAGCCTTCAATCTCCAAAGAGGCTCTCACTCTTTTTAAAGAAATAAGAGATCCTCTGTCTTCCTGCAATCTCCTGATTTATTCATTTATACGCTTTACAACTTCTGCAGCAGAACTCCTACACGTAAGAGTCATCCTAAGAGCACTTCCAGCCTATGATGAATACAGAGTACATCCTGTGGAAAACCAGCACACCATCATACAATTAAAGCCTGTATGACGGCGGTGCATAATCCACTGGATTAAAACTGCACGTGTAACCTCAGTTCCAGTGCTTGATAATATCTGAATGCTTGCCTCTGCCAAACTATTCTTTTAACATCATACCCATGTGTAGTGTTATATATAAATACAAATGGATAAGGGAGTCCCTTGCTATATAAAGATGTACTTTTATGTGCCACAGTAGGATGTTACACAATACAGCTCTGAAGAGTGACTCTTGTGGCAGTGAAGGAAAAGGAAACATCTGCATTTAGACTATAATTACTATGCATCTGTGAGACAATTTGTGGCCATTTTAAGTTGTGCAAACAGCACTATCAACAAAATCAGAGCTGATTAATTTTTTTCAATCTGCTTTCAGCTACTGTACTGAATTCACCATTTATAAGCACATACATAAAACATTTTTTCTTACAGTTAAGACTGCTCACACATTTTAGCAGCTGAGGTTTTCTATTACTAGCTGTCCCAGAAGGACACTGGGATTTAAAAAAGAAAAATTCTGAGCAGCTAAAAATTTAATTTCTCAGTGAGGCTATGCTGCATGCATGTAGTAAAATTTTATCAATGAACACAAAACCCCAGTTAGTGGAAATCATGGCAAAATGATGGTGGGAAAAAAAAAATTATTTGACATTTTTCAAGGCAGAGTTTCACAACTCTATTTCTTTGATACAACATTTGAAGCATATTTTCTCTCACTCACTTCTAATTTAGTAGCAAGTTAGCTTCAGCTCCAGGGACCAAGGGTGCACTTTGACCCTTTTTGAACACTTTAGATCAAAAAGAGTTAGACTGGTTTAAGCTCTCATCCCATTTGCACTAAATAAGTTGGGAATGAATTTTCATTCCCTGGGAATGGACTCAGACCAAATAAAAATGGTATGAAATCAGCTCATCTATCAAGACAAATCCTGCTATATTAGAGGGCTTTGCCCTCAGGTACATGATGATTTGCAATGTTGTACAGAAAAATAACAGGTTTGATGCAATTTTCAACCATGTAACTTTAAATCTAAGTAAATATATTCAAAACAAGCATGATCTGTCACCACAGGGGACAATGAATTCAAATTACCTTAATCCTCCAAATAAGAGCTAGCAATGAAGTGAGTTAAGGTGCTCTTAACACAGATTTGTACTGTTACTGCTAGGCTTCTTTCTTATGTCTTTTTTCATTCGTGTGTTATCAATTATTAGCACTATTGCAATTAACTTGTTTCCTTTGTACTATGCTTAATAGCTGTAGTAATTTATCTATCGGAAAAAAAAAAAAGCACTACAAAGACAACAATAATTTTAAATCCCAGATCTAATTCTTAACATATCACTCTTGTGTTTTAGGGAAAAGTAGTTATAAAATAGTAATGCAATCACCTCCAGGGCCTAGTGAAACTCATGGCCATACACATTTAAGAAATCCCTTCAAAAACCTTAGCTGCCTAGGAGCTGGGCAAAAGGAGTGGAAGAAACGGGCAATTGCTGTAACGCAATGGATGAGCTGTAGGGTGGAGAGGGAAAAGCAGCCAAGAGGAAATCAGGAGCAGGCAGCAAGGGAGGAGGTCACAGAAGCTGGAAGAACAGTAGGAAAATGAACTCTTTGGGCAAAACTTTTTATGAAGAATTTATCAGTGAGGAGTTACTTGCTATAAGAAAAGCAATAAAACACAGCAGTCCAAAAAAGAGATGTAAACAGTCTTTTGGAAAACAAACTAACTTTGAAGTCAAGCTAATGGCTGCTGGAAACTTACTTTTCATTTCAAACATGACTGGATTTAGCATTAATAGTCATCTTTGTAGAGATCCTATGCATCTAAAATAGGTTCCTTGAGCTATTTTTAAAAATGCTTAAGATGGCCAGATGCTTCAATCTCATTAAAAACTTTATGAAACCATCACCTAATAAACTGTCAGGATCTTCTCAAAATCCCCATCAATGTCTTTTAAGTCTTTGTCCTAGTTTCAGCCGTTGTAGAGTTCTTTTGATTCCTAGGAGCTGGTACAGTGCCGTGTTTTGGATTTGAGGTAAGAATAGTGTTGATAACACACTGATGATTTATCCATTGCTGAGCATGGCTGACACTACATCAGTGACTCTTCACCTTCTCATGCTGCCCTGCCAGCACGAGAAGCTGGGACACAACTGACCAAGGGAATGTTCCATCTCTGTAGCATCCTATTGAGCAGCAAAACTGGGGGAGCTGACTGAGGGTGGCACACTCCTGTTCAGGGACTGGCTGGGCACTGGACAGCAGGTGCTGTGCAATTGCAGTGGGCATCACCTGTTTTGTACGTTGTTTTATAATTCTTACTCTTGTCCCTTCCTTTTCAGTCTGATTAAACTTTCTCTCGACCCACAAGTTTTGCCTTTTTCTTATTCTCTCCCCCATCCTACTGCGGGGAGCAAGCAAACAGCTCTGTGGTGCTGTTCACGTTCAGCTGCATGCCAGGCTAAACCATAGCAGTCTTAAAAATGAAAAAAATACAGTTCTTATTTCCTTTTTTATATGGATTCACATGTTCCCTGTGTTTGTTCTTTATGGCTGTGCTGAGATTGTCCTGAGAAAGGACCCATGCATGTGTGTGTGCACACGTGCATGCAGCGCCTGACAGCTCACAGCTTTGTCATGCATTTGAGAATGTTAATGTAATGTTAATAAAAATGCTGAAAGTGAAAAAATGGCATGATAATGTTTTGCCGAGTTTGCTTCTAAATGCAATTCACAGGAGACACAATCCAGCATGAGCAGATGTCTCCAAAAGAAAGGAGATATGAATGCAATCTATAGATTAAATAGCTAATAACTGGAAATAACCAAGTCTTGGGCAGGGTGATGGACAATATTTGCATCTCGTATGTTTTAAGTCATTCAAATAGCATGTAAAGGACATAGTGATACTGGAAAATTGGTATGTAACATCAGAGTAAGAATAAATGGAAATTAATGAAATGGATATTATTTCACTAGACATATTAAAAACTCCTAAAGGGCCCTGTAGAACAACTTTATCCATATAAAAAATTATTTTCAAGTAAGGTGTCAGAAATGAGAGACTTCTGAGACTTCTATAAATTATTTGGTATCAGATGTTAAAAAAAAACCTCCTAAGTGTTTTTTAGACAGAATTCTCATACTGATTTTCCATAAGTTCTCAGGCTTAAACCAGGATAAACCAGTATAGCTGAAAAGACCATGAATGGGACAGCTTATGGTTTTACATGCTTTAAAAATTGATCAAACTTTGCTTTCATGGTTTCTTCATCAGAGTATTCATAGTGCAAGTTCCACTTTATCTATGGGATTATTCTCAGTGGAGCCAAATAAAGCTGCTCACATCAGGTTTTTTTCACATGTGACCTCTCTCTGTTTTTCCTGCAGTGACTTGTAGCGATGCTGCCCCCACTCCTAAGGTGCTAAATTGCTTCAGCAAATGCCAGTCTTTAAATAATTAGAAACAGGTAAATTAGGAGACCCCGAGGAATACCTAAAATCAGCAGCGCTTCCGAGATCATTATTTGTCATCAGTTTATTCTTCATTGATTATTTCAGATATACTTTTCTTTGTAACAATATTCAGTAGGTAATCACCTCAATCTATGCTGTTGCTACAGTTCTGGGGCAAAAGAGATCATCTTTGGATGTGTAAAGTACAAGGCTTTTGAGAAGAAAGAGGGCTTTCACATCTGAAAGTGAAGAAAACAGGTTTATTTATGATTCTGTCTCTGTAGTCTCATCTACCACATCTTAGAGTGATCATGACAAATGAAAGTGCAAATTTTGATACAACTCATGATTGTAAATAATCCTCGGTGGCTGCATGAGTCAGTAAATTTAGAAGCCCTTCAAACTGTTTAACAATGGAGATGTCAAAAGATGCTGCTTTGACAGCATCTCTTTTCAATTATGTTCATAGATATACAAACACCTTTTGGCAGAGCTGTACATGTAACTGACCCCACAGCTCGGGAGCCACATATGTTTACACAAACTCAAGGCCACCTATGAATAATTTGCAGTGTTTTATACTTAGCTTCAGAGCAGAAGCACTATTTAAAATATAGATAATATTTTCAAAATGCTTGTAATAGAACCCTCTGTTTATAATGTATCCTGGAGAAGTACTGTTAGGCAGCAGCATGCTCGCAACAAGAGATTTTTTCCACATGTTTCCACACCTTCAGGAAATTTAACTACGTGTACAGAATCAGGTACCCAGTTTGTGGAAGGAGTGATATGTAACACTCCCTTGACTTGCATGCAATCACACCAATCTAAAAACCACGGTTCTGTTTGTTCTCAAGCGTTCTCCATCGTGTTCAAAAATTCAAAGTACACGTCACTAATGTGTATCTGTACTCTCCTCCATACGAAGCTGATGTAAAACTGTCACCTATAGAGAATGTCAGCACAAATAATACAGCCACTAATGAAAGGGTGACCTACAGAGCATGAGATATAACATGATGCACTATGTCCACGTTGCACTAGAGCAAGAAAAATTAAAATTAAAATGGCTTCTATATTTTGTGTGGCAAGGATGAGTATTAGCACAAAATATATTTAATGTCGCCATTAATGACCTGGAAGGTGTGAAAAAAACAACTAAATTTTCAGAGAAAACGAATGTTCTATTCTGCAAACATCTCCTCAAGTGGAACAATTATTGTCTTCAGAGGGATTACTCCCATCCAAACAATTACAACTAATTTAGTTCTGACAAGATCGGGAACAATACTGGAAAGATCTCAGATTGCTATGCAGGAAGCAAGAAAAAATACAAGCAAATTCAGATAATTATAGCAGCAGCTAGGAAACTGCAAAACGAGATTTAGACACAACAAAACCAACCAAATAAAAAATAGTCTAAATCAGCAAGATTTCCATAATGTTCTTTTAGAGTTACTTTGGAGATACCATTCTTGTCAGAAAAAAAGGGAGCAAAAAGGTACGAATAGGGGGAAAAAAAACCCACAAAAAAAACCCCAAAAAAACCCTGTTTTTTGAGGACAAATTATGTCTCCTGGTTAGCAGATACCACACATGGCTTTTTCAAGTGATGACTCAGCATAATATCGCCATAATGTAAACATCAAGACAACAGGTGATTTATTTAGAGTGGTTCAAGTGGGCAGAGCTAGGAATATCAGGGGAAAGAAATTATGCAGATTAGTAAGAGCATTTCTGGCACTGAGTCATGTGCACTGTACAGAGATGAAGGTCAAAAGTCTCTCAGCTTGAAGACATTGAGACTAAGTGGAATGAAGATGCAATAAACTGCAGGGTGGACATCCTGGTGACTGCCTGGAACTTCACAACACTGAAGTGATTTGTCATGGCAATGGCATAAACCTTACTCACCCTGTCACCATGACATTAATAATATACTCAGAATAACTTACAATGTCCATGAGAAATTAAATTGGTGATTTATGTTTTCTGGATTGTAATCTAATAAAGATAATTTATTCTTTTTTCTGGTAGAAATGTGCATTCATCAAGTCCGTAGCGGGAAAATCTATCAAAAGTACTATATAGCTGTATAAAAGAGATGCTGCAAAAACAATTTCGAGGAAGTGACATAATGGTGACAGCACTGAGAGAAGTTTTCTCTAGATCTGGGATTTATTATTGTTTTTCTGAAACCTAGGACACCCTAGGACACAGTGGTGTCCTAGCAGACACATGAAATGATACAAAAGTGAAGTTATATACTAACACTGCACATTTTCTAGTTTGGGGGGTTATTTTTGTTTGGGTTTTTTTGTTTGGTGTTTGTTGGTGTTTTTTTGGTTTTTTTTTTTTCCCTGGTTCTTGAATCCCTGACATGTTACTGACTTTTGGAAAAAGCAGGGCTTTCTTAGCTTAACTAATCCATTCTTCCAAGCTTGTTTTGCTTGGAACATTTCTACAGCACCATTTCTACAGTTTTAGCTCTTCAATTCAGCGGTACTGACACTCTTTTTCCAATGTTGGTAATCAGTGGCAATTGGTTACAGCTCAGCAGTGACAGGCAGGCTTACCCTTGGCATAGGCCTACCATGGAAAAAATATGAACAATCAAACAAAAAAGGGAATTAAAAAAAATTATAAATAAATAAATAAATAAATAAATAAATAAATAAATAAATAAATACCACAAAAAAACCACCACCACAAGAGGAGTGGAATGGAAAAATACCACTTCAACAAGGGTTGATGATGGAAGAGGTGAAGGAAGGACAACAAAGCAGGGAAAGGACCAGAAATGAATAATGTACAGAGGGAGCTAGAAAAAGTAATCTAGAAAGTAAGATTCAATGGGAGTGAAAGGGAGATGGCTGAGAAATGACAGCAGATCCTTTAAGAAGAGTAGAAGACAAATCCATCAGATCCAATTTAACCATAAAAACATGATCAGTGTAAAATAAACCATAAATAGAAGCATGAGAGCACAGAGGTAAATGGGGACTACTGAAGTGAAAGCAGAGAAACAAATTCAGATAATAGGTAAAAATTCTGGCCGTTGTTGGCAGCTATGGTTTTCTTTGCAGAAGTTGCTTGTTCTCTCAGGCAATGTAATTTCCCTAAGGAATATTTCCTCAAACCATCTTCAGAGCTCACTAATTCTTGGTGCTCTGTTAACACCAATCTAGGAAGGCTCAGTTAGGTTCCAGCAACTTCAAGATAATCTCGTTTAGGGTATGCTCAATAGCTACCTCTTTATTAATACTGACATTACAGAAGTGGTTCAAGCCCCATAACAGAAAATGTGTCAAAGCAATGAGCTCTCATTAAAAAGAGAAATGCGTTGTTCCTGCAGGACAGAATAGGTCTTCATGCAAATTTACATTAGGAACTGTGTGTCTCAACAAACTGTCACATTTCCATACTAGAAGTAGGTTGTCAGTGTTAAAAGAACTGCATGTAAATCAAGCTGAGAAGCAAAGAATTATGAAATTTGATCTAAGTTTTGTTGAGCAAAGATTGTAAAACACTGTATTGTAAACACTCTATAAAGTAGAAGAGACCTCAGAACTGGATCTACTAATGATATTTAATATAAATTTGGTTTAGTACATAGCATGTCTGTTAAATCTGAGTAAGGAATTTCCACAAAATGCACATTTGCTATAAAAACCTGTTATTATCACTATAAAACTATCAAATTAAATATCTAATTTGATTATAGCCTATAGTCTAAATAATAAATTTTTTAAATCAAAATTCAAAAAACCCTCTTCAGAACTGGATTATTTTTTAGAGTTATGCATCAACATAAGTACATAAATACTATAAATACTACTACATAACCACATAAATACTACATCAAGTGTCTTAGCAACTTTTATTTGGATTTGCTGCTGAATATGAGAACTGGAAAGGTTTTTAAATTGAGGAAGAGAATATGAATAGCCCAAAAATTAGAATTATATTACATGCCTCTAAGTATAAGTGCTTTTATAACTTTAAGTGCTATTTATCCCTAAAGGTAGAATACTTACAGGTTTTCGAGTTGGAGTAACTTGAACAGAATGGTAAAATTCTGGTTGGACTCTGCTGCTCTTCTTGATTTTTCTTTTTCTTACAGAAGTTTCCTGCTCACTGAGATGGTGAGCTTCCACCAGAGGTTGTGCTTCCTCCAGGCGAGGTGCTACACGTCTCCTGGCATGGCGAGGACTTGATCTAAAGCCCTGTAACAGAAAGAGCAAGCCTTATGTTTGGCATCTCCCAAAATGGAGCTGTGTAACAACAGCAAAATCACACAGGATCTTAACAACAACTCAAGGTACAGGCATGCTCACCTTAAATTAATGTAGTGTCCATATATACTGCATGTAACAATAAAGAGATGCTGCCAAGTGCTGTTAATATCACATTTGATTTAT
Source organism: Hirundo rustica (assembly GCF_015227805.2). Lineage (NCBI taxonomy): Eukaryota > Metazoa > Chordata > Aves > Passeriformes > Hirundinidae > Hirundo > Hirundo rustica. Next base: position 91,348,638 of record NC_053452.1, on the reverse strand, counting down.
AGTGCTCAGTTATATGTATTATAGTCACAGCCAGTGGCAGTAACTCCTGGTGCTTTTCTTTATAAACTCACGATTTTAGTTATTTATAACTAAAAAGTTCTAATTTAAAATTTATAATTAAAATTTTCCAGGTTAATTCTTGGTCTCACGAGAAATGGTTTTAGGAAGCATGGGCTGAAAATGCGGACTTTTTTTCTGAGAATGAAAGTGAAGGAAAAATGTTAGTTTCAACAATTATATCATCTCAGAAATAGGAGTATAGTTGGCCAAATTAATAAACTCAGGAAAAGCTGCCCTTCAGAAATGCTTTTTAGAGGCTTTCTGGGAACACCTCTGAACATCATCTGGAATGGCTCATGGCCTTACAGAATCTAATTCCTTTAATGGCAACAAGTATAATGCTATCCCTTTATTGCTACCTGCAGAGCTTTTACAATGAGCATTCTCTCATTTCCCCGAGTCCCCTCATGAGCATGCACAGGTCTGACAAGGGCCATTTGTACTGAATACAATGTTGGTTGATATTAAACTTGGCCAGGCTGTAAATATTCATTCACTTAGTCATATCAGCTTTCAGAATAGGTGAGCCAAATCTGTCCTTAGTGACAGTCTGCAGTTTAAGGACTATATTTCTTTTCAAAACCAAGAATAGAGGCAACAATTCCTAATTTTCTACTTTCTTTTCCCTTCTAGTAGAATACCTCTGCTGAAGCCCTTATGCAACAAAGCCAACATTTTAGAATCAAACTTCTGCAAGGTTAGATTTCAGATAAAACTGCAGAAATCTATGCTGTGAATCTAAATATCCTGAATTCCTGCCAGCAGAAAACTAGTGGGAGCAGTACATTTCCATATAAATCTGCTGTTCTTTTTCTCCCCCCCATTCCGTAAGCTCTTGGGTTTTGTGATTTGTTTTGCCTTTTTTTGTTGTTATTTTAATTAGGAAATCAGCACAGAAGAGCCGTGCTAATGTGCTGTTAATGTTGGTAAATTGAAACAATCAGAAGTATGGCTCTGTGAAAACTGGATTTCCTCCACTAATGTTCATGAGACTGCAAGGGAAGACAGCAACAGTCTGTCCTGGGCACTCAGATGGAGAGACAAACAGCTATCATCATTATTAAAAGGCGTTCCACGATAAGTAAAAATACTCTTAAACGGCCAAGAGACACAAACACACACTTACAAACACATGCTAGTAATTGCTATAGATATAAAATATTGCATGCAACAGACGTAAAAAGGTTGAAATGGAAGGGTGAAGCAACTTCCAGGGAACAACCTTCTACACATGAACACTGGAGAGGAGGGACAGAAATAGAGCCCAAATCCACTTAGCCCGTCTGGGAGGGTCATGTGCATGAGGGCTGTGAAATACATAGGATGCAAAGATACGGTCAAAATTTCTTTTGGCTTTTTTTGTGATCCTTCCTACTCTGCTGAAGCCATGGAGTCATTCAGAGCTAAGGTAAGGACAGACCTTGACACGCCATATCTGAGTGGAAGCAGGACCCACATCAACAAAAGCAAGCAGTACAGTGGAAGCCACTGCAGCCAGCAGATCTGGGCAGATTTAGGAGGGTCTCCAGATGTTCAAAGATGAAAATCTGAGACTCTGCCACACTATTGCAGCGGGAAAGATAATTGCCCCATTTTCTTTCTACACTGTGAAACAGCTAACAGATACTTGCATTCAGCATGATACTAGGGACTCTTCGGGATAACAGGGAAAAACACAACTCGGGGAACCTGCTGTGGTGGGGCTTACTGCTCGTGGAAATTTTCTTTTAGGAAAAAAAAATGCTAGTGTGCATCAGGGATTATTCTATAGCAAGTGAAAATATTCCTTAAGAGACCAAAACAGCCAGCAAACCTCTTCCAAGTTCTGAAATCAGAATAGATTTTTCTAAATGCTAAATGCATTATGGTTTATTTACATGAGGGCCAGTGGCCAAAGCCTTGTGATGTACCCTGCGCTGCTCCCTCACCACACTCCCATCCCATTAGCTGGATAAAACTCTTTGGGAAAGTATTTTTATGTAACAGAAGAATTTGAGAGAAGCTAAGCAGCTCTAAAAGTGCTTAGAAATGCCTGCCAAATAGGGATTTAAGAATGTCGGTCTGTCGCACCAGGTGGCTTCTCCTCAAAATATGTCTAGGTTTCTTGATTATTATGTTTCAATATGAAAAAGTCACCTGTGATTTCCAGAAAAATCTGTTTATTGACAATGTTTCGCCTTGATATTTCCTGTATTTTTTCACTTTTGCTGTTTATTACTAGCAAGAAAATGGGATCTTTATCTCTTTAAGAGCTCATCTGCTTGTGTTTGCTGTGGCTCATTCTTCTCTTGAAGTCATAATCTGCCTGCAGTATCACAAATGGTTGCTGTGAGGGGGATTATAATGTGATAAAGGCAGAGGATCATGATTTCAGGTGGAAAATTAATTCTGTATCTACAAAGATAATGTTACAAGGGCAGAGTCCTCAGACCAAACCCCAAAATGCTTACTCATTCCTGCAATGAGGCTTTGCCAGAGCAAAGACGCAAACCTAGAGAATTTCAAAATTTGGTAATCAAAAATGAAGACAGGAATTAAGAGTGATTAACATATGGAAGCTGCTACTCCTGTGCTCAGTGCAAAATTACGGCGCCTGGTGATTCCTTCTAAACAGTGAAATGAACAGAAGCGTTTTTGTGTCATCTGTGTTATTTATCCCCCAGTTTAGCCCAGAATTAAAAACATCATATTAATACAGCAATCAAAATAAATACCATGGAAATCACACAAATATTTGTCTGGCAAAGACAGCACTATTTTAGATGTTAAGTCAGCGCTCACAGATGAGCAGGAAAGTGTTACAAAATGCTCAGGGAAGCACAGTACAGCACCTGAGGCCAAATCATTGAGGAGGAGCTGGAGATTTTAAAATCACATGGATATTTACAACGAGGTTGCTCTAACACCGTTAAGCAATTTGCAGTTTCCAGTATCATGTGAATGCTGTGTCACTGGGCAATGAAAACCTTTTCTTGTTCTTTGTTCTGGGAGGGAGTTGCTCATTCCCAGAACCTACAGCCTGACTCATTTTTGTGCCTGTAAAATTCTGAAACAAGGCAAACCAAACAAAACTTCAAACACGTATTTTTAGAAAACCTGTCTTCCAAATACCAAAACAGCTGCACAAAGATTTACACTAAAGAAATCTTTAGTGTACTAAAGAAAGAAACAACTCACATGACCACCAGAACCAGTTTCAAACATATCAGAGGAAGACACCAGGCCAGCTGAACCTGGAATTATCTTTCCTGCAAAAGCATTCATGTGCATCCTTCCAGTTAGAGTCTGTTGGAATCCAGGAAGGATGATCTTCCTAACCAAAGTCTATAGCAAACAGGAATGGAGAGGTGACTCTGGAGGCTGTTGCAGAGCCAAAGGCTCTCTCACTTTGTCTCAAAGGAGCTTTTCTGTATGAGGAAGCAGTCTGGGGAGATCAGCCTCTTTTAGCTGACATTCATCCTTTTAAGTCTTCTCTGAGTGTTGGGGTTTTTTTGGTTTAGCTTTTGTTGTTTAGTTGTTTTTTTTCTCTGGAATTGGGTGTGATAATATTAAAAGAATCTATTCTGTCTCTCTTTATACCCAAATTGATGATGAATATTGTCAGCCTGGACCACTGCATGGCAGAGCACAATATGTAAAATTACTTTCACAGTAAGGTGTCTGTAAAAAAATACTTTATCTAGCCAAGTTTTAACTTCACACCTCTGATTCAGTGACCAAATTCCTGTCTACAGAAACACGTGTAGGTTTTGTCTGACCAAAGTTCAGCAGATGTCCCCTCCCTGGGTTGCCTTTTGAGCCACCAAAGTCAGCAGGCCAGATGAACCACTCCCTCACAGCACCTATTTCTCTCCATTGGCCATACCCAGAGCCCAGATTGACTGCTTCACTCGCAGACATCCATACTGTGAGTATCCAAATTAAACAGGATGGATCAGATGCATGGTGGCTAGGTTTTGGTCTGCCTTCAATACGGTATTCTTCATTCCATATTTTATCATCAGACTTCCTTTTATTCTTCTCCTTCTGTGTGAAAATATTCTGGTTTCTTCCCTCACTTTTTCTTCCTGTGAGAGTTTCACATTTCCTCATTCTCGGATATCACTCTTGATGGAGCCCTATAATTCAGTGCAGTACTCTTATAAATTCATATTACTGATATACATAATAGTGGCACATTTTTCTGTTCTGTTTAAACATTTCCCTTCCCATCCTCTATCCAATGAGGCTACATGTCTCAAAGTAGTCCTCACTGAACTGTTAAAAGTCATTCAAAAAGCCCTTTCTGAAGCCCTTTCATAACCTAAAAATTAAGAATGTGGCTAAGGACTTTCTTCTTGCATTTCTGAACAATATCGTGTGTATTTATTTGCCCCATTTCTTCAATATGGTCTGGTATTTGATAACCAAATATGTTATAATCTTCTATCCTTGTTGTGTTTTTGCTAATTCTCATTCTTAACCCATTCATCATAAAAACCAGCAATCCAAATTCCCCAAAAACCTTGTCTAGCTTTTGCTTTTATTTAAATTTATAGATAAGAATATTTTGAATAATGTATTGGACCTTTTTCTTTCATTGTCTTAGTTTTTCTGTATTTATTTATAATTCTTTGTCTGATACTTTAATACCACCATATGAGTATATCAGTGCTGCCCCATTGTGCATTATTACTTTAGTGATATAAATCTCTCCATTCTTTCAATGTGCAATTGTATTAATTCACCAGATCTTTCTCCTCCCCATTCTAGTTCTACTGGCCCTACTGCCTTCATCATACGTTATCTCTATTTTTATGCTTGATAAGAAGCCATATTCAGTTTTCATTTTTTTCCAGTGTATAAGTATTCTGTGTAAAATATATTGGTTGTTAGAATTCTGACCTTGGAACCCAACCTTTCCAGCCAGTATGGGGTCTTGGAGTCAGTAAGCATTAACATCAATAGAGGTAAAAGTGCATTATCTGATGTCCAGCTGAAGTCAACAGAATTCTTTGCATTAGCTTCAGTGGGCACTGGACTGCAGCCCAGCTTACCTTCTGGCAGAACTTCAGTAAATCACAGAGAAAGTGCTAGCTAGCATTAGGCCACAAGTCAGTGACAGCAGAACTCGAGTGTGTTTGCAAAGGCCCTTACACGTATTTGAGTAATTCTCGTAGATTGTGTGCTAGTGAATATCAAAGCCAAAAGAACCTCAGATAGGATATCTGGCTTCGTGTTCTTGCTTTTAAGGTTTCTGACAGTGGTTCTATGTGCATGAGAATTGTCATCTGTTACCATTGTCAACTAATGGCCTCAAGAAATAGCATTCAAATTGTCAGTTACCACGGTTTAAATCTTGGAAACTTTCATATCTACACAACCCACAACATCTTAGGGGCTGCAGACATTAGTATGCACAGCATCAAACCCTTCTCAAGATGCTGGCATTCTCAGCTGCTCTACAGACAGGCTGAAATAGAATTAAAGCCTATAGCTGGAGGACCTACTTCAACTAAAGTGGCAAGTTTAATTAAGTAACTTTATTGTATCAAATTCCCCTGAACACTGAAAGAGAAAAATTTGAGATACTTTCTGCTACATAGAAAAACATATATATATAAATGTATGTATGCATATATCTACGCATCTGAATTTTAAGAATGGTTCTAAATTTAAAAGCGGCCAAGATTGCATTATTTCCCTCCTTCCTCTTCCATAGAGATTTCCATCCCAAATATCATCAGTTTACAAATAACCAAAGAAAACCCCACAAGATTTATTTAACTGCCATTTCTGCGCACCCAAAATCCAAGATTCAAGTTAAGTTCCCTGAGATATTTAAAGTAAAGTAAGCTTTCTATCCCAGGAAGATTATGAACACTCACTGAGTGTATTGTTTCACTAAGTTTCACTCAGTAAGTGTATTGTTTCACCCAAGGAGGTTGCAACTGATTTTGATTCTATTAGAACTAAAAAAATATAGACTGCAACCTTTTTTGTGTGTGTGGTTCTCTTGATTTTTTTTTTTTTTTTTTTTTTTTTTTTTTTTAATCTTATAAAGGGTTACTCCTATAAAGATCTGAATCAGGATTTAAAACATAAAATGTAATATTCTACATTCAGTTTCTCATTCCACTCCCTCATTAGCAAGCTTTCACTGATGCTGCTTTGCATGCCTTATGTTTATTTTAAGAGATATTATTCTTATCTTCTAAAATGTAAACTCTAAGCAGTGCTGGAACCATTTCTCAGATATTGAAGACTGTGATTTGGCACATGCAATATTCAAAGATAAGTCCACATGTTCAAAGGCATTTAAAGCAATTGCTTTTTACATAACCTGGACAAGATTGCTTTCTCAACCGAGTTCATGAAATAGAACATTAATAATCTGCTTTCCAGTTGCTAAGCAGGCCCCCCATGTAAATACATAGGAACCCTTGGATTTAGGAGCCCCTAGGTTTAGGTGTGAATTTAGAATAAGTGTCTAACAACACATGCTATATTGCACTGCTGTTTAACATGAGCAGCCCTATCATTCTCTGACAAGAAGGCTTGCAGCTCTCCACAGCAGCTTTGCGATGGCTTGTCCCAGTTCCTTCTCTGTTACCTCGGGGCACTGCAAGCTGCCTAGGAAGGGAACAATTATTTAAGAAGAAGAAGAAGATGAAGAAAAGGGGAAAAAAAAAAAAATCAATGTACTGCTTGTTCAGTGGTCTGCAAGGGAAGGTTTAATTTAAAATGTACAAGATGTACTAGTGCATTCCCATAGCATGTCCCCTTTCCAGCCCTGCTTCCTTCGTTTTCCATCTCATCATGTCTCCTCATTTTGGGCAGTATCCAGAAGATCCAAGGATCTGCCAGAAGGAATTAGCTTTAAACATTAAAAATACAGTAAGAAGCTGAATAGGAAATAACAGAGATTACTAAACCATACCAGTGCTGCCAAACATCTAATGCAAAGAGAGTAATTACTCTCTTCCATCCAGTGTGCTTGTTTGAAACACAAACTGGTAAGAGAATTTATCTCACCACAGCATGTGAAGATGTGTCTGTACTTTTTCAACTACAAAATAGATGCATAACTGATGAGAAACTTAGCAGGTATATATTATAAAAAGATACCTAGGCTAGAATTCAGGTGTCTGTTAAGATAACTGGATTCAGATACCAACAACATACGTGAACAAGTCTGCTTCCTGTTATCACCAGTAAAAAATTTAGTCGACACATTCGCTGAGGCTTGAAGAACCATTCAGCACATCTTGAAGCAGACATCAACACTAGGTCAGCTGGGTAGCTCTATAATCTGTAAATGCCTACAGTGAAGTGAGCTTATTGGGCTGCATAAGGGGATGCTGTTTTTACAAATCTGATTTCCAACTCCTACCTTCACATGAAGGAGTGGAAGCAGGGCAGAAAAGAATGACGGCTCAACCTGGTTGTATCATTTTGATCTTTCTAGAACAAGGAAGAAGGATAAATACAATACTTCAGCCTGACATGATTATGCATTTTAGTATAATTTGTGCTACCAATTTATATAATCATCAATTAAGCCTGTGGGATCCGTGTTTCACTTCCAGTCTGCTCTACTCCCCACCCTACCACCCAGAAGCCGAGGGCCGTGTTTAAGCCGCTGAGTGGACAGGGGAGATAAGGACATTGGCACAACTTGCAAGAAATGTGTCTTTGCCCAAACATCCAGAGCACTTAGTTTCTGTAGCTGATACAGTGTTTTCACACTTCAGCCGCAACTCATGTTTCCTTCCCACTGATGAGTCAGGAACAGCAAAGCTTTGGCTCTCCTTGACGGAGGCAGTAGGGCGCAAGGGAGCCCAGCAGGGGCTCCCACACTCCGGGTGCAAGCGCCCAGATCACAAGTACCCAGGCTCGCAGCTGAACCAGAAGCACAAGGAACAAGCTCAAAGCCAAGGCAGCTTCGCCAACACCAGGCCAAGGTCAGCTGTGTGCACTGTGATCCTGACATGCTAAAGCAGCTCTGCCGCACGGTGCTGAGGCCTTGCCCCGGGAGGCTGGAGGAGGCTGGAGGAGGCTGGAGGAGGCTGGAGGAGGCTGGAGGAGGCTGGAGCAGCCCACGTGCCACTCTCCAGGGGCTGAGACCCCTCCAGGCTGCAGAGCACGTGGAGCAGGGTGAGCGGCTGCAGCCCTGGCTGCTATCCTATCCTCTCATGTCTGGCATGGCCAGGCCCCGAAAAGGCAGCTCAGCTGAATCAGATCCTACGCGAAAACATCAAGGTGACTTCACCCTGTGCTCTGCACATCCTTCCATAGCACATCAAAGGTGCCTCTACTTAAAACAGTCTGGGAATGGAAGAGAGCATGAGGGAGGTTTCTATGTCCGAGGAAAACACATAACAGCCCTGGAGCAGCCATAACCCCGAGGCTCATGATGCCCTGTTCATGGGGTGCTTTCTCACCTTTGAGACCCTCACTCTAAAGAACTGGGCTGTTTCTGAAGGAGCATACTCAGCCTGATCTGTCACCATTATAATCTAGCTACGGTAACTGAGAAATCAGTGCAGATGATAAAGCTTTTCTGAGCAGTGTGTGTTCTCTGGAGTCCTGAATCATCCTTTCTGTCTGTGTAAGAACAGTTTCCATAGGAGATGTGGTAATACATGTGCTCACTGCAAGTATGACCTCAGCTATTTTAATTCATGGTTTCAGTCTGAGGTTTGTTTAGGGCAAAAGACTAGGAGTTCCCCTTCTGCACACGTGTACAATGTGTCTGTTCACAGGTGGATGGCCACAAGCCGTGCTCCCCCTGCATCCCCTTGAAACCAGGGCTCTGTTTGCATGTACTGAGACTGTGCATTTAAATGGCACGCAGCACAACTGAACTGCAGTTCATCTAAAACCCACATTTCCAAAGATAATAGTAGATACTGAGAAACATGAATACCTAAATATTTACATCATAGCCATGAGGTTGTTGGCATAACTGTATATTAATGGGAAACTAAAGAGTAAGAAGAACTTTTATGAGGTAGTGTATCTTTATGCAATGATTTTCCCTGTCCTGCTTGAGAACCCTGAGGGTGTGTTCATTTATGATGCAGGTCCCAAGACCATGCCTGACCACTGATGTGGACCATAACACAATGCCAGTACTTTTTTAGGTGATTGATAAAGCTCGGAAGTGATTCCCTCAGCATTTCAAAGCTCTGCAGATCATCAGAAGCCACAGCAGAGATACGGACAGCCAGAAGGCTATGTAAATCCATCAGGCATTTGTACACTACATTGTAGTACACAGTAAAAGTACCCAAGTTAAATTCCCCACAGTTAGTTTAGCTCAGCAATCGAGCAGTCTGGCTGCAACAACCAGACAATTGCCACATACTTTGTGATACAATTGCCAAACAGGCTGTTCCTGAGCACAGACTGATGCTTGTGGACTACCTAAAGGCAGCGCTGCTGTGACTAAAGCTGACAAAGAGTGATGGACAGATGCCATATGGTTAACCAAATCTCAGTGATACCTAATTTGCCATGTGACAGCTCAGTGTGGCATAATCTGTGGGGCCACATTACTGGATATGTTATGAAAAATTGATAGAAGGATTTGTCCTTATACAGTGTAACCTGTATTTGTAGCTCTCCATTCATTCCTATACATAAGTGCTCTCATACATCTAAGAAAACAATTTATTTTTTCTCCGATTTATTTTCCTTTGAACCTGTTCCTTAACTCTTAGACAGCTAATGGAAACATAGTTTAAACAACCTGAGGGAAAACCATGTCAAACACAAAGGTAAAATATCTTCAGGCTGATTCAGCTCTGTAAAGACAATGAAACATCCTTTCAATAGGTGAATGAGTGTATTTTTCTGGCTAGTCCTGCACATTTGTGGTGCTTCCTGGATGCACTCCCTCCAATCAAACAGAAGACTCAGGTTCAGCTTGGAGGGTCTGCTGACATCTCCTTTCACTGGAGCTGTACGTATCTGGAGCAGTTTATAAATAACTGCAACGCTCAGGATGAATTATGGTGCAGCTCTTCAAAGACTATTTGTTATTGTTTTGTAAGATAACTAGAACTGCATTTTCAGGCAACTGTCTCACAATCAGCTTCAGAAGGGACATGATTATGGCAAAGGTACACTTGGGGATAAGTTTATGAACAATTTTCTGGGCATCTGTGTTGACAAAGTAATATATACATTTTCCAGAGATTGTTGTACTATAGTTTTGCTTCCATTGTGCCATAATGGATGAATTAGAAAAATCATTTTCTCTTAAAAAAGGCTTCAGTCTTGGATGAACTGTTTCACTACCATCTAGTCACAACAATACAGAATCACTAGTGATCTGAGTCCAACCCATGCCCTAACACCTCAACTAGACCATGGCATTGAGTGCCACATCCAGTCTTTATTTAAACACATCCAGGGATGGTGACTCCACCACCTTCCCAGGCAGAATATTCCAGTACTTTATCACTCTTTCAGTGAAAAACTTTTTCCTAATGCCCAACCTATATTTCCCTTGGTGCAGCTTGAGACTGTGTCCTCTCATTCTGTCAGTTGCTGCCTGGAGAAAGAGACCAACCCCCAGCTGACCACAGCCACCCTTCAGGAAGTTGTAGAGAGTGATAAGGTCACCTCTGAGTCTCCTTTTCTCCAGGCTGAACAACCCCAGCTCCCTCAGTCATTGCTCACAGGGTTTGTGCTCCAAGCCCCTCACCAGCCTCGTTGCCTCCTCTGGACACACTCAAGCATCTCAACGTCCTTCCTAAACTGAGGGGCCCAGAACTGGACACAGCACTCAAGGTGTGGCCTCACCAGTGCAGAGTACAGGGGAAGAATGACCTCCCTGCTCCTGCTGGCCACACCATTCCTGATCCAGGCCAGGATGCCTTTGGCCCTCTTGGCCACCAGGGCACACTGCTGGCTCATGTTCAGCTGCTGGCACCAGCACCCCCAGGTCCCTTTCCTCCTGGGCACTGTCCAGCCACACCGTCCCCAGCCTGTAACGCTGCAGGGGGTTGTTGTGGCCAAAGTGCAGGACTTGGCACTTGGATTTATTAAACTTCATCTTGTTCGACTCTGTCCATCGTCCAGCCATCCCAGGTCTCTCTGCAGAGCCATCCTACCTTTCAACAGATCAACACACACTCCCAGCTTAGTGTCATCTGCAAATTTACTAATGACAGACTCAATACCCTCATCCATGTCATCAATAAAAATATTGAAATAGACTGGATGTATACAACTTCACAGCAACTGTTCAGTGTACTAAAATGAAAATGTGGGGTCTGCAAAACTCAAACCACCAGATGTTATTCCTTTGCTACAGACATGGCTAACGCACGCTGCCAGCCCACCCAGAGAGTCTTTCACAAAGTGTCAGCTCCTGTTTGTCTTACTGGTGTGTTTAGTTCCACCTGGGTTATGTGAAGTCAGAATTTACAGTGCACTGTAACCCTTGTACTGATTTGTTTCCTCGCAGTTTTAGACCAGTAGGTTTCAGTGGAAGCATTCGCAGCAAAGTTGCCCAAAACGTAAATCAAAATTAAATAGATAAAGTGATACCATGTTGCTTGGTGGCTACCCTCTGAGACACCTTCAGAGGTCATAGTATGTGATCATAGTGGTCATAGTATCTCTAACATAAAAGGTAAGATAAAGGAAAACTCTGAAGCTCAGAGGAAATTTCAGACAAAGTATTTACAAATCTGGTAATTTTCCCTCAATAATATGAAAACTGCTACTTTAGCAATTAGCACAATTATCCCTTCACAATCTCATAAAACCCAACCATTTATAGATCCTGAATGAAAACCTTCCTTTTCAATGGTTCTTATCACCAAATCAAAAGACATTAAGAATTATACCATTCAGATTAATTCCTTCCAGCCTAAGGGCTAGAAGCTTACTTCCCTTTTAATTGAAAGGTAAAAATCTCACATAATCCAATGATTCCAGGGGCTTCAACTATGAGGAAAACTAATTCAGAAAGAAATTTAAATCACACGAAGTGACAACACCAACACATTAAGCAGTGCTTTTAAATTGAAAGGTACAGAAGACTTTCAGACCTCTTTCTAAAGCATAAAATGATAAATATTGAAATGCATGAATCTCAAGCCCACAAAGTACTCAGAGAAAATTCCTCTACTTCATGAAAAAAACAACTTCTACAGAGAGCACAAGAAGAATGAAATTAGTGAATCACTGATAGCCTTTCCTTTTTAAAAATAATTTTAATATTATTATTACTAATAGTAATAATAGGCCCAACAATTAATCATAGTCTCTACTTTGGTAAAAATCTCACTGAGTTATATTGTTATTTTGGTGTGGTTTTGGTTCAGCACAGACATTTCATTCTACAACTGATTCTCAAAATAAAGACAGACTAGTGCAAACAACTACATCAAAGTCTGATGTGCCATGTAGCAATGAATATTTCTGTTGGAAATGTACTTGTTTTCTTTTTAAAGCAGTGGCATATCTAGGTCTTCCTGAGATTAGGATCATTAACTATTCTGGGTGTGATTCCTTTGTGACTTCATGGAATTTCTATAATACCAGGGGAATGGAAGAATCTTAAGAGGTGTTATAGCCATAATGAACCTGGGGGCTGCAAATAAAAAAATATATTAAAAATTAGACCTGACAAATTTCAGACAGTAGCAAGTGTTAGTGGGGAAGTGGAGACATCACTGTATTATCTCAATAAATTCTCACATCTTCCTGGTTAATTTTTTCTGTTATTAAGCACCTCTAACAAAGACAGACTTTAACCTACTTTATATTCATAATGACTCACGCAAATTTACCTCCTTTTGAGGCAGGGGGTCATGTGTTTAAGTTCATTCTATGATAAGTAATATCTACATAGACTTTTGATGTATAATAATGAGGCATGTTTTCCAGAGACATTAAAAATCAAGGCCCACGAAAATGAACTATTTGTGGATTCAATTCACCAGTGGCATATAAAATTCAAAACAGAAGGGCTGAAAAGGATCATAAATACATTTTCAAATTTTGAATCTACCCTCCCATAGTATGCAGTCTTATTTTTTTTGTTGTGTGGTTCAGTATTAAAGGAAAATGATTCAGTAGTTCTCACTGAATATAGACAATGAAGGCATGCACCATGAGAGCTGTGGCTGTGGCAAAGAATCTCAACACAGATTTGCACACGTCTATTTTTCCAAATATAAGGCTTTCCTGGCAGGCAGTCAATCATGCAGGAATTGCCAACGCTCTGTAGATAGGGCAATTATAATTCTCTGTGCACTGCTGCTAGACCACCTGCACGTTCACACGTGATGGAAGTCAGATTTGAACCCAGCTCTCGGGAGATGAATGCCAACCCACTGCTATTCACTGTCAGCCTGTTTTTCATTACCTTTCATTATAATTAAGAAACACTATTTCTAACTACACCTGACAAACAACTAAGCGTGGTGGAAGCTAGCAGGTGTACCTTGTGCTATAAAACTTGGAGCTGAGCTATTACTTTCATTTTGGGAGTGGGGGATTATTCAAAGCCCGTATTTTCGTGTACCATGCTTTGCTTTCATCAGCACTATATTGCAGTTGGAAGTGCGTAATGTTTTGTGCTGATCTAGACAGAGAATGTCAAATTCTGTTTCAGATAATGTTTCCAATATTTTTATTGGAAGTACGCCTGCAGTTTTTTCATTAATGAATTCTATTAGATTCATTAAAATAACATTTTACTTGAAAAATATTGGAAGATGAAAATTTAATGACATCATATGAGTCATCATTTCTCTATCAAAAGTGTCATCAGACAACAAAAGGAAAAACAGTCCTACCAATTATTTAAAAGGGCAGTTTAGACCACTAGTTGCAGTATTAATCCATCTAAGCAAAGTACTAAAAATTATGAAAGAATATAACAGTTACTTACTAATGGAAGCTTCTAGGAAATATTTTAAATTCATCTACTTCTGGCTGGATGATAAACAAATAACCACATGCTGAACCAATAAAAATAAATTACTCTGCCAACTTCCCTCTGAAGTGTCACCATGCAAGATGGCACACATTTCAAAACATTACACTTCACCTCCATCCAGGACTGAGTGAATTTTACCTGGAAACCAAGCATTTCATATCGGATAAACTAAATAGCAAAAAAATATTTTGGTTTCCAGAGGGACACATTTGTTTGTTCACTTTACTGAAGCACTGGTAAACGACAGACTAGGGCTTTTCATGGTTTAAAGATAGGACACTCCCTGTGGCACCTTCTCTCTGTGATAGTGTGTTTTTCACAAATTTCTAAATAGTTAAGAATTTAAAACTTATTGCCAATATGAACCATGCTGCAAAAATGCATCCCATGCACACTTTTGAAAACATTAGTCATAACTGGATAATTTTCACACCCACAGTAGAGTAAGGGAAAATGCAAATAATTTAAAATAAAATATCACTTGGGTGCAAAACTGCCTCTCAAGGCTTTCAGAATAATAGGCAATGGCATGAAGATATGCCTTAAATCAATAACAGGAAACCAGGTAAGAGAAATATCTAGACAGGAGCTCTACAGGGCAGCACGGATACAAAGTGGGTACTAAAACAAATATTATTTTTCATATTTTCCCAGCAATTACGCTCCTCTTTCAGAATCCCTAGGAAGTGACTGGGGTTTGCGTTATAGTTTCAGCACTGGCACGTAAGAGTTTTGATTCCCCTGACCTCTGAATACAAAGTCACACGCTGAGGTGCCTGCCAAGCGGGCTTGTAGTCTGGATCCTTCTGGGATCTCCCACAGCAACATCCAAGCCAAGCAGGCAACTTCCCTGACAGGGAGCAGGGTGCAGGTGAAGGCGGTGGGCAAAGCAGGCGAGCAGAGGCTCCGCAGCCACCAACGCGACCAGCTCTGCACGTACTGACAGCCAGGTCAATGACGGGGCTCAGGGCTGCTTTTGGACACGGAAAGGGCTGGCACGCACAGTAAGCACAGCTTTTCTCCAAGTAACCAATTCCTTTGGGAATGACACAAATCGGCAGGCTGGTTAGGGGAGCACAGATGAAGAGCTCGTTTTGTGTCGGGAGGGGAAAAAAAAACCAAACCAAGAAATGAAAGAGGACATCATGTCTTTCATGCAAAATTAAAAGTTCGCTACGTGAATTCATTAACAAAAGACCAAAAGACAATCTATATACTCGGGTAAAGAGAACAACTTCTGACCTTGAAATTGCGTGCTAAATAAATTACCTCAGAGCGAAAGTGATGAGTTCTCATGACAGCATCTGGAAGGGAAGCAGAAAGACACACAGGCTCCACCAGCTGCACCTCGCATTTCGCCCCGGCTAGCGGATTTACCCCGCCGCTCGCCCTTTGGCGCACGCTCCGGGACGGCTCCGGCCCTTCAGGCACAGCCGGCAGCTCCGCCCGGCATTTATATTTAATTCATCGGGAAGAAGTTCGGCATAAAGTTCTGCTGCGCTTTGACAGACCGGGAAGGGCCGGGGGGTTTCCCAGCCTCTCACTTCTCTCCCTCTAGCCGAGGTTTCGCTGAGGGATGGGTGGAGACAAGGCTGCCGCAGTCCTGGGCTCGGCTTGAATTTTCTTTAAAGCCTTTGCCCGGCTAAACCGTGCCACGGCGGCCCTCCGCCGCACCAAACCTGGCGACGGGCAGGGGACACCCCCCGCCGCCCTCAGGGACCGGCAGCGGCTCTTACCTCGGCTCCTTGAGCGACCTGAAAAGACGGATTTGATGGGATGCCTCCCTTTCTGGAGCCTGCGGTGCCAGCAGCAGAAGAATAAAATCGTGGCGATGGTCCCCAGCAGCAGCAGGAGCAAGAAGAGGGCGCACTGGATGCTGTAGGGTCTCAGCAGGACCAGGAAAGCCGCGGCAATCATGGCTCAAGCGCCCGGCTGCCCCTATGCGTGCGCGGGTCTGCGGCGAGCGGCGGGGGGCCGGGCAGCGCCGGGCAGCCTCTCCCCCCGGCAGCGGGGCGGGCATCGCCGCCGGCACCGCGCTGCTGGAGCCGGCAGCCGGGCGGGAGGCGGCGGCGCGGGGGAGGAGGGGGAGGAGGAGAGGGAGGAGGAGCGGGATGAGATTCGGGCCGTGACTCAGCAGCCGCCGCCGCGGCGATGGTTGCGGTGGGGCTGCCCCTCCGTGCCCGCGCGGCTGCCGGGAGCGGCGAGCGCGGCGGGCAGAGCCGGAGCGCCCGCGGGCATCGGCGGGCGGGGCGGGGCCGGGCGCCGCATGGCAGCCGGCGCGGGCACGGCGGGGCGGGGCGGCGGCAGCAGGAGGAGGTGGAGGAGAAGGAAGAAGAAGGTGCCGCCGGCGTCGGGAGGGAGGGAGGAAGGAACGCGGAGCGGTGCATCCCGCCGCCGAGGGGTCTCGGCCGGTGACATCACCGCTGGAGCTGCTGAGAGTCGGAAAATGGCTGCTGCGAGGTACCGGGGGACGCCCCGAGGGAAAAGAGGGGCCGCGACCGAGGGGCGCGGGGTGTCGGCAGCGGCGAGCGCCCGCGCAGGTCCGTGCGGAAAGGGGATCTGCGGCGTACCCTGGATCCGAGGCGTCGGTCGAGGCCGGTTTCGTGGCGGGGGAAGGGATTGGGAAACGATAACGAGATCCGTCCTGACAAGGTGACCGGGGCCCTCGTGCGGTGCTGCCCCGCGCCCCCGATGCCGGCATTTGGTCGGCAGCAGGGTGCGGGCGGGACGGGGCAGTGTGCGGAGCGGGGAAGGCGCCGGGGCCGCGCAGAGCGGCGCCCGCAGGGATCCTCGCACCGCAGGGAGCCGCAACGCGCTGCAGCCAATGTCAGCCCCGCGCCCTTCGGCACCGCCGGCCGCGGCCGGTGCAGCATCGAAATCCTGCCATGTGCGGGTCGCTAATGCAGGTGATAACGAGAGTTCACCTCTGTCCCTGTTTGTGCCTCTGTAGTTGTTGCTGTGATAGTCCAGACTTTCAAAGACTGTTTCAGAGGGCTTTGAAAATGCAGTTTTAAAATCCCTCGCAGACACGCTGGGAAAAAACAAAAGTCGCTTACTGAAAATATAGCCAGGTACCATTTTGCAATTTACTTGCAATTTACATTGCGTTTACTTATGTTACTGGGGGAAAACTCATGTGCTTTTCATGCATCAAAGATGTGAGGTCATAGATCTGAAGAACATTTCCAAAACTTCATAGAAATTATTAAAATATCTGTGTAAATATTGGAGAAACGTTGAAATGTTACTGCTTTATATGACATGAAGCTACAGAAAGGCATATATGTAAACTTAAGTTAAACTAAAAAATATGCAAGCTGGAAAGACAGGGAGGGAAATGTATCTGTGGTAGTTTAAATAAGAACAGGAAAAATAATCTCTAGATTAGTGAAATTAATTTATCACTGGGCTAATAACATTGTAACACTACTGTACCCTTAAGGTTAAGGAAATATATTATCATTGAAAGATGCTCATGATAGCGGGGGCAGGGGCGTGAAAGTAAAAAAAGAGGAAAAAATGAGGTTTAGGTCTATAATAATTTATTCCAGGAATTTTGTACCATTTCATGCTATACACCAACAGAGTGAGCCAAAATAGTCTGTCCTTTTACTTTGTAAAATGGAAAGTTGCTACATTGCAGCCACAGATTTGAAGCTTTCCCTCACTGCCTAGAAACTGCCAAATGCTGTAAGGTTGTGTAGCATCACGTGGTGCAATATTGAAATCTTTCCTAATACCGCAGTACTGCAGTAGAATGGTTTTAATGCAAATTACCTGGAGATTATTCAAAAGGTCCATGTTACTTCACTGAAACATGAATCAAATTGGTGTGACCCTCCTGGCATCATGCTGCAGTGCCACGCTGCAGGAGATTGCGGGAGCAGGAAACTTTTTGACACCTTTAGCTCTGCACTGATTTATTGTTTCAGAGTGGGATGATAGAGCAAAAGTAGCATGGCAGTGACTGCATGGTAAATCACAGAGAACTGAGGGAGAATGGTTCTTTTCACATCCTTCTCAGGTAACGGTGCATAGAAATCATCTGACAGACAGATCTCTAGTAAAAGCTTTTTAGTTTAAGGTTTATAGTTTTTCCCTTCTAAGAGTTAGAGCTCACTGGTGTCTTGAGGATGATGTTTTTTCAAAAGGATATAATAAATTTCATGACAGCTGCTTTTTTTTTTTTTTTTTTTTTCTCAAATGCAAAAGAGAGTACAGTTTAGTACAAGAAATGCTGACATGCATGATTTTTCAGAGAACTGCTGCTCCAGGCTTTTCAGTCAACTATCTCACATGTACACCAAATTGCTGCTCTGGCTTTCTTTATAGTCATTACTGTTCTGTGCTTGTTAAACACTGCAGGGTATGGTAGTGTGGTTAAAGTATTATTTCCATGGTAAATAAAGTTTAAATTGCTGAAATTACTACACATTAAAAATAAGCAAGTTATATGTCTGTAATTTTTTTCCCCAAATAGTAATAAAGAGAATTTAAGAGAAGTTTTATATGTATCACGCTTTTAATCTAAGACTCTTTACAGGATGTTTTTTACGGGACTTTTCCTAAATCTTAAGGATGATAAACAGAGAAGACAAAAGAAATGAAGAGAGAAGGTTAAAACAAAACCTCTCATCTGAGATTTGATCTCAGAGGGCAAATCCCAGAGGTGAAGCCATTGGAGAGAAGAAGCAAAAGAAGGTAACAAAGTCTTGAGACTAACTGATCACGGGGAGTGGAATGGGAGGGGAGGCCAGAAGTTGTTGAGAAGTGGAATTAAGTGTTTTATAATCTAAGAAGGCAATTATTGATTCTGCAATAAGCAAGGGCTCCTGCTGCCATTTCAGAGTACACATAATGTGAGTGCACTTTTGCAGAGATGTGAGTAGGTGGGATGTAGGGTCCTCTGAAGATGCTTGCTCTGATGGGGACCACAGGCAAACAGAGCAGTGACAAAGTCACTGGCATAGCTGAAGCTTTTGGTGGCAGTGTGGGAAGCAGCCTTTCACTTGAGCAGTGCTGAGGGATGAGGTGGTGATAATTACTTGGGCAGGGGGATCAAAAAGCAAAGTTCTGCTTCAGAGAACCCACAGAGAAGGGGTGACCAGCAAATTTTCACAAGTAGAAGAACACAGGAGGACGTTTCTGTGGTTACAGTTACTCTTGAATGCAGTTTATCTCTTTTCCCAAGTTGTGTGAGGTAGGGAAACCACATGGAAATGATGTCAAACTCCTGCAGTTTAATATAAGGGTTGAACAGAGAACGTACTGTAGCAGCAGCAGCCCTCCTGCAGGGAGACAAGGCGGTGTTGACTCAAATATTCTTTCAGCAGGTCTCTCATGATAGCCTGTTCTGACTTAGCAGCCTTGCCCAGCAAGGCTGAAGGAGGAGATCCTTTCTTCCCTTATCCTGTTTCCAGAATTCCAGCAGTCTCTGGGCTAGTGCATATTCCTTGATAACTTAGGTGATGTGCAGCCACACCTTTTCAAAGAAACTAAAAAATTCTAGCTGAGTGCCATAGGTTAGGCTGACAGGCAAAAAAAAAAAAACAAAAGAATATGTGATGGCATGTTGAGTGGAGAAACCATGTCTGCAGCGGTCTGCTGACCTCCCACAGTGTGAGCCATTGGATTCAAGGGCACTCCACAGCTCTGTGAAGACGTCTCTGCTCCTGCAGAGTGAGGCCTTGTGGCCCTCCTTTTGCAGCTCTAAGGCTCCCTGTATCAGTGAGCTGAGGGAAAAAGGTCACATGCTGGATCTGGTGATGTGCACATACGAATACAAGATGATGCATGAAATTATTTCAGAAGAGCAGCTGAGTGAGTGAATGGGTAAGAAGATCATCCCTTTTCACTGGTATGTAGGTATGCTTTAAGGACTATGTTTGTACTAATGAATTACAATTGAGTAAAGTATTCTGCCTAAATGCCTACTTAACTGGTTAGAAGGGTTCCCTAATAATCTAATACTTTCTAACAAAATATTTGAGTTTTTTCTCATCAAACAAGAACCAAAGTAAATACAGTCAAAACCAAAGAGGCAAGCAAATAAAATACAGAAGACATCATAGAATCTGAGTGTTATCAACTTCTTTTGATGGAATAATTGACTTTCCCCCTCAATGTTCTACTCACAGATTACATGATGCCATCAGTGCTACACTAGCAGCTTAAATATACCATAGGAAATGTTGTGAGAGTTCCTGGTAGATGATTAAACCAATCATTTGCTGGCTTAAAGGCAACCCATTTAAAAGAAATCTGTTATGTGATGTGAAATGATATGTTCTAAATTCAACAAGGTTATTACAAATCTTCATTCTGCAAAACTTGCTAAATTGTTTACTCCAAACAGTGCTTCATATGGTTAAAAGGCACAACAGCATTAGTTGATTCTCACAATATCTTTGAAATTAGGTAAATGTGTATTATTATTTCAGATCCATTGAAAAGAAAAGGTGAAATATAAATTTAGAGGTTGTATGATTCATCCAAGACCAAACTCTGTGATTCCGGTGCTACAGACTTAACCCATCCATGGCTGGAACATTTTGCCTTCTGCAGGTGTCATAGGCTACCCTGTAAAACCAAATTCTTGTCATCTTTATATATGTAGAGGTAATCGTCCCTGTTTTGTGGTTTCATCAGCTCAAACAACTTGCATATTTAAATTCCCTCTGCTTATTATTAGACTGAATGTAAATCAGCCAGGTGGAGAATGAGCCATGCAGTTGTACACTCAGGGCTCATAGAGTTGCTGGGAAAATACTGGCAGGAATTCTGCGGGCATAAATCGACTTTGTAGACAGAGAGGCTGTTCTTGAGCCTAGATGGAAATACACTGCTGAAGCTCCTATGGCACTGTTTCTTATTACAGCAGCGGTGCGCCCCTTTGTCCTTGGTTGAAATTTGCTCTGTATTCATTTTTGGTAGTGTCTAAAGCAGCAGTTGTCAATCTGCATGTGGCCTTACATCTCAGAGGGAATTACACTTCATTACTGTTTTAACTATATAATTGAAAGTTGTTTAAGGATTGTTTCAGACTGATATACAACACTGGTCATTCCACTATTATATTACTTTATAAACTTAGGTTGAACTACATACAGTGAAAAAGACATTTAATTTTACAGGAAGGGAAAAGGTAGCTCTAGTAAGTTTTGAGGGTTTTATCCTTGTAGGGAAGATGCTTTGCTGTCAATTCTCTCACGTGCATGCAGAATTACTCTTAGCTGAAGTCATATTCCCTGGAGTAAGAGGACAATATATATGTCTCTTTTTCTAGTTCATGACCTTTAATAGTAATGCAGATTTTTTTTTTTTTTTGTCCTCCTACCTACCAAAATGCTGCAAAACCAGAGCAATTGGGGAAGAGCTTTGGAGTAATTGAGCAAGCACTTTGAGTATTAATCAGGCAGGACTTCTCATCTATGATCACTCACCTATGACAGCCAGTAAAGACATAGAAGTAGAGATAGTAAAGGTGCTGCTGAGTTATTAAATACTGACCAAAAATCAAACTTGGAATCTTCTAGCTGCTATTTCACTTCTTTGCTTTTAGAATTGAAGGGAGAATGCCACCAACAGTAACACTTTGAGGTAGAAAGATATAGTTTCTACTACCTTATAGAAAGAGTAAGATGCATCCTCTTATAACCTCTCAAATCAGGTTATCAGAGGTGTTGTTTTGGGTTTTTTTTAATAAGTCCAATTTAAAAGTGCATTAATTGCATATGGAAACTATGTGTAATATTTTTTCAGCCTTTAAGGGAAGGTTATTTGACTGCTTGGGCTGTTAACGTGGAGCAAGTGAACAATTATTACACCTCAGCACAGATTTGCATATGGTCAAACTTTCTCTAATGACCTCATAAACATCTTTAGACAAGATAAGTGATGCATCACTGTTCTTTAATGTTTATAATTTGGGAGCTGTTAAATGGATTGTATTGGATTGCCCAAACAAGGTCATAATGAGCACGGCCAAGAGTTTGACTTTACAGAGCTGTGTTGACTGTTTGTCCTTCCAGGCTACTAATTGCTTCTAAGTATTTGGACATATTAACTTGCATGCAAAGAGCTTTCCTGGGATTATTCAAACTCCTGTAGCATAGGTATTTCATCCAGTTCAATAAATAAAGGGATTTATTTCTTGATCTGTATAATAATACATCTTGTTGTGCATGGCATTTATGAACAAGCAAATTGAAGAGAGTATTAGTTCTCCATCTGTCAGCTGTGAAATAGCTATTTAATAAAAATACTAATCAGTCACGTAGAATTAAGATAGCTTCCTGCATCTTACTTGGCATCTTGTTACCCCAATGTGAATCCTTCCCTGAGTGTGGGATTAAAATACAGATAAATAAATGTACATGGTTTATAGGCATATGAGATATCTAGGCTCCTGTTTAAACTCGGGTAAATCATCAAGGCTCAGAGGACAATGCATTTCCCTGAATCTGTGTTTAGTGCCATTTGAGGTGCCTGAAATTAATAACCACCACTGTAAACCCAGAAGAGTGTCCAAGCCCTGTGTGAAGTCTGTGTCTATCAGAAGAGGCAGCTGGAGGCCAGGCATAATAATTTACGGTATCTAAGATTGCCCAAGGCATTTATTTTCAGGCCACTGAATTGAACCCTACAGCAGTTGAAAAAAGCTGAATTGCTCTCCAGGAAGCTTTAACTGTAGGGACTTCACACTTAACGACTGTTGGAGCTGCTCAAGGCTGAGACATCTCCAAAAGGATGACAGTTGTGATAAAAAAAAAAAACTGTGGGAGATTGGTATTTCTAGAGTAGCAGCTGAAGGTCAAGCAAAGAACAGTGGTTCTAGACATCTGCTTAGAAAGCCAAACTGACCCCTGCAACTCCAGCGATTACAGCAATAACCTGAGATGTGTGATGCACCAGTGACACCTAAATGTAAGCATCTTAATCTAGAACTGAATCCTGTGCTGAAAACCCAGTAATGATGCTATCTTATAGGGAAATCCTTTAAAATGAATGCCATGTTTCATTGATAGTTGAATAAATTATTGGTTAGAACAAATGTTTAGTACTTCCAGACACAGTAAATATACCTGCTTAAAAATTCATTATTCAGCCTTTCCTATCACTCAATTTAACAAATAAAATAATAGTTCGATGCAAAAATCAGAGCTTGTCCAATAGATTTCTTAAAGCTTTTAAGCCACAGTCCTAAAAAGGACTTTTAGATATTTATATTATTTTATAGAAGTTGCTAAGACATATGAGGAGGGCAGTATTGTGAAAAATAAGAATGGCTTCATGAATGCCTTGGGTCACTCAATAGATTTTGGAATGTGGTACAAGGTTTGCACCAAGTTCTTTGTGTAATCCTGTGAGTTGTAAATGCTGCTGAGGCTTTAAAGTCAAGGAGGCCATCTGGGTAAATAAGGCCAGAGCTGCTGCTTTGCCATGAATAGCATCACTTCTTAGAAAAGTATCTCAGGTTATTTCACAGTGAGTCACACCAGGATAGTGATCTGCAGTAAGGAAAAGACCTCTCAAATATCAGGAATAAAATCATAGGGTTTTATCCTTCCTGTGGAAAACAAGTGGGATCATTTCTGTGCATTTATAGTCTTAAGAGTTGCAGTAGTGTTCTGATAGATGCTCCCCCAGATTCCCAGCTGAATTTGGAACACAGGGATACTGATGATTCTGGAAAATCTGTACTTTGTAATTCTCAGCTGAGAGCAGCAGATTTGTGCTTTTGAACCATCTTTTCCCAGAAATGACTAAGATATTGCACTGTAAGTCTTTTGAGTGGTAACACACTTTTGTATTCTGACAGCACCTAATTCCACTGAATTCATTAGTAAATCTTACACTGGTTTCAGGTAAAAAATATTAGAACCTACAATAGAGCATATAGCTTATTTAAATATGGTCATGTTTTCCATCATACACTTGCTATGGTGAATTTTAAACTTCAGAGCAGCCCAAGTTTTCCATCAACATTGTATTTATTATTATGACAAGTTCAATGTAAAATGTCACAGTCTAAATAACACAAACCAAAGCTGCCACTACCACTTACCATGCTGAATTGGAAATAAATAGGTTTTTATGAGGTAGATTAATTTTAAGACTAGTTAAGTTTGGGGGTTAGGTTGTTTTGGTTGGTTTTTTGTGGGTGGGTTTGGTGGTTGTGGGGTTTTTTTGTTGGTTTTTTTTTTGTGTGTGTGGTTTTTTTTCCCCCCCCCCCTAAGGAAAACTGGGATAATTGAGGCTGAATTCAGGGGGCAAATAATATTTAATGTTAGTACATAATAAAATATTAGCTTTATTATGTATTGCTTTGAGCCTACAGACATTTGGCCTAATAAATCCCCTTGCATTTCACCTGGTCCTCAGAAATCAGACGGGTTGGGTGCAGCTGGGCTTAGCTTCTGATTAGAACTGATTCAGCATTACCAGCCTGGTTGAATTCAGTAAGAACTTGCATGATCATAGACTCGCAAATAGCGCAGTTTATCAGTTCAGTACTATAGACCCGAGTTCAATAAAATCTCTCACAGTCCAGGTTCACAAAAAGTACAGTTTCCTGAAGTAACAGGAAAACAGGTTCAGCATTGCTGGTGATAGGACTCCACTAACTACAGTGTATCACTACAGCAGGTGATAGTAGCAGAGATCTATTAGTGATATATAGATAGAAATATAAAAATATTCACAGGTGTTTACAATGCACTGGAGGCACAAAGCTCACCTAGAGGCATCCCTTCAGGGGAAGAGAACAGTCCACCAACTGATCCCAAGCAAGCAGAAGTGTTACCCCCTCTCTTTTTTTTTTTCTTTCTTTGCCCCAACCCCCCTTCCTCTATGTTATAGGTGGGGTTTGAGGGGTATGATTGTACATGTAAGGCATGCTTTCATTTCTCTTCATTTGCATTCTTAGGATGTAAAAGTTAATATGCAAATGGGGCTTAATGAGGATCTTGGTTTTTTTCAGTCAGAATTTATAGTTGACATAAAAGGTAGAATAAACACTTTGGTCCTCCTTCACCTGCTGAGGCGGCAGTAAAGGCTGTCTGACCTTCACTAGAAAGTCTTTGAGTATATCCTTGTCTCCTTAAAGGACCATATCTATAACAAGAAACACACAGTTACGCACAGTGGCTAGTAGAGAGGTGCAGGTTTTCTCTGGGGCTTCTCTGAGACTTCCACTTCACCCAGGTATCGTTCAGTCCTTGCACCTTGCTCCAGCCAGGTATAAGATAAGCAGGGGCACATCTCATGTTTTTCTCAACCGGTCTCATCAGTTCTTCACCAACTTAAGGCAACTCTGTCACAAGCCTGACCATTTACCATAACTATGGATGTGTTACATGGCTGTGGTACAGTTCCTTGATTTGCTGAAACCAGTGTCAAAGCCCTGTTTTAAGCCAACAGAATCAGACTGGTCAAGTGGGTAGGCGATCTCATGTTGTAAACTTGTAACACTTTGCACAATGTTTACTGCGAAAGAAAAGAGAAATAATGATCTCAGCATGCCATCTGCCAGTTCTCTGGCTGAATGGAACAGACTATGTCAGACAAAGGGAGAGATGTGTCTTTAAGTGACCTTTTTGAATTTTTGGTGGCATGGGGTTTCTTGCGTGATTTTGGTTTGGTTTTGTTCTGGCTTTTTCTGTTGCTTAGTAATAATATCATGACTATAAATTTATAGCATTTGTACAGTATATGAGGTGTTAACGTGTGTAAAAATTAAGAGTCCAATTAATGTTTCCTCTGCAGAACATTAAAATTATATGGGTCCTTCCTTTTTCTTTTTTCTTTTCCTTTCCACAAATGACCCAGAATAGTGAAAAATCATAAATTTGCATTTCAGTATTACTCAAATCAATATAGCCTTCAAATGGATCATATAGCAGAATCAAGTAACTTGTAAAGCATAAGTGACTTTCAAAGGTCATATAATTGCCTCTGTGGTTAGTAGCTACACACAGTGTAATGCTTGTGAATGATAACGTTTCCTCCAAATGAACCACTGAACAAAGCATTCAGCGTCGGAAATCTTACTTGATGACTTGCAGAACTGTGTTAGAAACATTTAAAACTTTAACGGATTTCATATGCCATCCTTTCGGCTCTCAGTAGCTTCTGCTGGTCTACTGGAATGTAGCCTACTATTCAAAATCCATTCAAAACCATAAAAAGCTAATACAAGATGAGTTGGACCAGGCCAGCCTCTGTAAGGAGACACACCAGCTCTGTAGTCACTGAGTAGCTGTTGGAGAGAAATAGGCTCTCCCAGACAGTAAGTCATCTGTTGTCTTTCGGACACGTGTCACAGGGTGAGATGAATCACCTCCCTTTCTGCAGTGACTGAGCCAAATGTGGCTAGACAATCTCACCCTTTTAGGCAGTAAAAGTTTGGTAAGGTTAATCCCACTCCCCAAGTTATTTTGTTTATTTTTTGATGACACATTATATTTTGCCTTTGATCTGTTTTGCCAAATAAGATTTTAGAGGGAAGCATATCCAGCAGTCCTGACTTGGACAAGTTTCACATTGACTCCTGTGGGAGGTCAGGGTGAGAAAATACTGCAGCACTTCTCTTCCAGAAAGTGAAGTGTTTCACTATTCCTTTCCCTTATTAGTGATATTTTGTTCTACCTTTCCATTCCCTTTAATCACTGGCTAGAGACGATGCCAGCAGACAGTTAGGTGTTACCCCCAGGGCCCATGGATTGTCACAATAAATTCTGTGAAAAGACATGGTTTGATTAGTGTCTACTGCAGAAGCTGAAGGCATTGCCATAAAATGCTTACAATCAACTACTACTCTTGTTTTTATTTGGCAATATAATGATTTCATCATTTTAGCCATAACACCAGCAGTTGGGCTTATGTTCAGTAGGGCTGCAGCAGAGAAAAGGGGGCCTGACCAGTTGCTGTTGCTGGCCCCCAATTGCTTTCCTGCCTTGGTTCCTTATAAACAGCAGTAACATTCCTTCTCTCAGCATGCTGAGAGAATATGGCAGCTGTTAAGGCCCTTAGTGAAATTGGTTCCACTGTTAGTACACCCTCTGAACGCAGGTAAGAATCTTGTAAGCTCAGAAGAATTTTATATATAATGTAGATAAATTGCTGAGCTCCATGTCCTACCATGACCATGGTAAAAACTGTCCTTAGCTTAAGGTAGCAGGATGTATTTTCATGGATCCAGGTGCTTGCCTGGTGTAAAGACTGTGGGAGACATTTTGCTGTCCATGTGGTTCACAGTGTCTACCAGTGGCACCACGCTGCTCTCCTGAGCTCTGAACATCCAGAAGTCCATGTTCCCATTGACTCCATTAAACTGTTTAAAAATGTAGACAGCTCTGATCCCTCCCCAAAGCTGCTGGACTTGGTACTGATGTGCGTGGTATTGGCACAGCGCGTACGTGACTAGCCCACGTGCCGCGGGGAATCGTCACTTGCCCTGCATGCTGTGAACAGCCCGTGTATTCAGCGCACCTCTGGAAATCCTGGGCTGGCTTGCTAAGCCTGTACAAATTCAGACCACAAGAATGTCCCACGGCTCAGAGAGTATTTGTCTCAATACAAAATGAGAGACAAAAGACAAACTGTTAGAGGACTGCAGGGAAACATTAAAAAATATAAAAGTCAATCAATCAGTTGTTAGTCTTAGCACGCTGGCAGCTCTAACTTTGCTGCAATTCTCTTGCTCTTATGTGGGCTTTTAGGAGAGTGAAGAAGTAGCTCACAACTGCCAAGGCCAAGGAGAGAAAAAGTACTTTGAGAATCAAAGAACTGGGTGGTGGAGATTGCTGTGCTGGGTTGATCAGAGGCAGAAGTAACATCTTTGAGCCAGATGAGAATTGTTAAGCTGAGTGAAGGATATACTCAAAAGCATTTTGAAAAAGAAGGAAGAATACTGATGCACAACTGATTGCATCCTCCACCTGTTTCAAATCTGGTATTTTGTTGTTCAGAAAAATATGCATTTCCAGTTTGGACCTTACCTGTCCATGGTGAGGTCAGTGCAGAAAATTTTGTTCCTTTGGGTTCTGTTTTGTCTACATGTTTATTCATCTGCATGATCCTTGTCTGTGGTATGAGGATCCATCCAGCATGGATCAGTGGCAGAATGAGGTCTCTGGTGAGTCACGGCAGGTAGAGATATTCAGGCTGCTTCCTCTTCCAGAATTTGCATGGGATGGTTTTCTGATCTTTAAAGAACAGTAATGCTAATTCTTGCAAACACAGTCTCCTTTCTCCAGTAAGGCAATACTTAACAATCCTACTGCTATCACATCCTGCATAAAAGCTTGATTTAATACTCCTTTTAATGGTGATTTCTTATCTACATTGCTTGCCCCATTGTATCAGTAAACATGTTGACAAGACTGCAACATGTCTTGTCATTTGTCTTTTGCAAACGAACAAGTTCACCCCTCTATGGAAAGCCAACTCTGTTGAGGCATAGCACAGATATGTGGAATAGTGGCAAACTGGGCTTCTGCAAACAAACTGACATTCCTTCATAGAGCAGTGCAGCCAGATATTCTCACTTTGACATAATAGCCCCATGTAATTCTTTCTTAGATCTGAGTTACCTTTTTGACAGCCTCTTCATGAGGCACTAAATTTGCTTCTGACTGATTGAGGCCAAGTCAGTCGCAAATCACACTGTCACATCTAGGAATTCAGGAGTGTTCAGCTCTGTGAAAGTATTTCACCTTTTTGAATTGACCATATGTTTGCTGGAAAGAAGATTCAGGTTTAAAAATCAGATATTCTATGTATTGATTCAATAATTTTAAAGTAGAAAATATCTTCTTTGAGTATAATGGCAACACTTAAAAGAACCAGTTACATTTCCAGTAGAATTTACACTTCCATTAAAGGCTATTAGCGTAATTGGGAAAATAAAGCTCTAAGTTTGACTTGTTCCCTTCTCCTGGTAGAGAAATTCAGTGCTTTAAAAAGCCCAGAATGGCACGTTGCTTTAAAAGTATAGTTTTTATGAAGCAAATGATTTAACTCTATATTTGGGATTGGGTTCTCTTTGTTGCTGTTAGTGCTCATGAAGCAGCCCAGCTCTCTTCTCATCCTTAGCCTGTCATTTCTTTTGTACATCAAGTTTTTCACTGCCAGGATGTGTCATACCTCACCCACTCAGTTGTCCTGGGTAGTTCTGAGTTGGTTCTCTGTGGCTGCAATTGTCCTCCTGCCTATGAAGTGATAACCACACATGCCACCTAAGAGCATGCATAGCTAGCTCTTTCCCTCACTCTAGGGTAAGGTTATATCACACCTGTATCTTTTAGTCAGAGGCTAGACTCAAACTTTGATTGAGACAAATGTAGTAGTAGTAGAGATTCCAGCCAGACTGAACATAGAGGCAATATGGGAGCCAGGACACTGTGAGTGAAAGCTGTTTTCTGTGCATAGTTTTGGAGGCAAATATCTGATGTGTTAAACACACCATCTCCCATCTTTCACGGGGGATACAACTCACTGCCTGGCTAGTTTTCACATTCTTAGGATATTTTCATACAAGGTAATTACCAATATCTAGCGAAAGGAGGGTTGTTTGGGGCTTTTTTAAAGTGTTCTTCTAACATCCCTGTGGCATGATACAATAGCTGCTATTTTTCCTATGATGTCCTTCAGGAAGTGTCTGTGTGACAAGAAAGCCACGTGACAATGAAAAAATTCACACTGTTTGATTTTGTAAATGATAATTCACTGCAAATTGGAGAGACTTCATGGATACAGGACCTTCCCTGTGATGACAATGAACTAGAAAGGCTTCTGAAACCTAATGAGCACATACTAGTAAACTGGCCGGTGGGAGAAAGAAAAACAGAAAAGCACCTGGTGAAAGTTGTGTACATGAGTGGTGAGTGCAGTTCCAGAATATTTGTCTGATTTTTCTGATTTGTCTGAAATCTGCTTTTAAGGTATAGTTGCCTGATTGTCTAAGCTTTGGCTTTTTTCTTTTCTATCACTTCAGATGACCCCCAAGAGCTGGTAGAAATGATGCAAAAGATATTACGAGCAGATGAAATTACAAAAATACAAGTCCTTGGAAAAGGCAAGAGGAAGAGGATAGAAATGATATTCTCAGAAAGTGAGGACAGTGACCTGGATAAAGAAAAGGTGAGTTTCTGTCTTTATGTGCCTTATACTGTTAGGTCCATGAAGGAATGAAATAAACTGTAACTATTGATTCCCCATGATATAACACACAAAAGATGTAGAGTAAAGGCAGGAATACAGGCAGCCTTCACATGGTACCTCAGCACAACAACCTGTCAGAGTAATTATTTAGGCCAATGGATTTTGTCCTTTTCTGTGTCAAGAGACAAGTGTTATTCAAGGCTTTGATGCTCTGCAGCTCTATTGCATTTTCCCCCATAAGACAGAAATCTGAGTAGTGCATAAAAAAGGAAAGGGACCGGGTTTTCTGATGTGTGCCTTGTGCTGAGATCTGCAGTGACAAAATACAGGGAAGGAAAACATAAAAGTTAACAAAGTTACAAATACATTTTTTAAAACAAATACCCAAGAATGTCAAGTGCACAGTGAATAAAAATTCTGAATTACTGTAATGAAAGGCTCTATAGGAATGCAAAGGCACTGTTATGCACTTTTTACAGGGGAAGATGATGAAACATATAAAAAGAAAGAAATCACTGCAGGCATCTGCTCCTCCCAACATCCTGAGTCAACTTGAAACATCTTTAATTGACAAACAGGTAAACATCCATTTTCAGCAATTTTAATGTGTATTTTTGAGGGAGGCATAGGATTTTTTCTGTAGTGAAGTTAACAGTTCTAAAAGATGCTGCTTTGGAAAACTGGTGAATAGAGAACAGAGACAAAGGTACCTAACAGTTACATATTACACTGATCTGTCATTTTTAATTTCAATAAGAATACTAATATCTATGTTTGGTAACAGCTTTTATTAAAATGCACTTAGTCTGTTTATACAAGAGAATTTTTTTTATCCAGATATTTTAATGTTAGTTTTGATGCTTTTATGTTGCTGTTGCTCTAGATATCACAGTTGTTTGTGGTTTTTTCAGAGAGAACCATATTCAGGAAGCAACTTCCTATATAGTGAAAGTAGCAGTGATGATGAAGAGCCCTTATTTCAACTCTCCAAGGTAGAACTATGTGCCAAAATTAAAAGTCTCAAGAGGAAGCTGACAGATACCACAAGAGAAAACTGCCGCCTAAGGCAGTCCCTGGTGATGCTTCAAGGTAAAGTTGGGAGTATTTTGATAAAGAGGAAAGCCTGAAGGTCAGGAAAAGCTTGATTTATAAGAGGCCATTTGGATTGGAATTATGGATGCTCAAGAACCTGACATGATCAAGGCCTACCATTAGCATCAAAATCTGTGATACATGGCAGCATCTAATTCCAGCAGCACTTACTGTCATACACAGAGGCCATGCAATCATAGAGTTAGAAATTTAAAAATCTGTCTAAATCCTGTCAGTTGTTCCCAAGAGAATCTTTTTGTAGGCTGTGTAACCATTGGCTAAGCTCAAATACTTCACTGGCCAGTCCAACTAACCGTATTTACTAGCAGTCTTTCTTGACCAATTGATTTATTCTGAAATTACTTATTTTCTAATTACTTTGGTGATTTCTCATGACTGATAATGTGAGTTAGTTTCAGATGCACCAAATTTAATTCTTTCCCGGAGATGAAATATTTAGTTCCTCTGTAAATTAATCCTTCATCTCTTAGTGATCATCTCTGAAGCACCTCTTGTTTGGCCCTGTCCCTTACTCTGAGACAGCCAAAACTGAATCCAAAATTTCAAACTGTGAATGAATAAGGTTTAAAGAGTATTTACTCCTTCCCTTGCCAGCTACACCATACCATCCCTAGACAGTCTGGTATCTGTTGTGGGGGTTTTTGGGGTTTTTTTTTGTTGTTGTCAAATGATTTTGCAACCATCTATCATTTTCATTTCCCACCTGACTGCATGTCTTACATTATTCATCTTGGTTTGAATCATTCATCTCCACCTTTTTAAATACTATTTGTAAACATCTTTCTTAGTGTCTGATAACTTTTCTCATACATATAAGTCAATTTACCTTGCATCCTGCATCCTAGTCTTTTACAGTATTCTCTGTAATTTTGTGATTCTGTATCTTGCTGATATGTCATCTCTTGCATCCTTTTTGCTCTGCATTGATTCTTCTTAATGCATGCAATAAAAGTTCATATTTGAAAATATTACTTTGAGGAAAGGTTATTTAAAACATTCTCTATAGATTTTAAAAAAATAATAATATTAAAAAAAATAAATAAAGCCTCTGCAGTCTGTGTAACTTCTTTGAAGGAAACAAAACCAACCAGCCCATATTCAATAGCTTTATGAACTTGTAGAGATTTTGAGATTGTAAAAGGAAAAAAGAGAAATAGTCTGTTTTGTGCCATGATGGGCATAAACTAATACTTCCTCTTAGCCTTGCACTGATCTATTCTAGAAACTGAGGCCAGATCTTCATGGGTGGGGACAGTAGAATAGCATGAAAGCATTTGAGAGAGGAGGTAAAAAGTCTATTGAAATGTCTTTGCTGACTACCTTGAGTCTTTCACATTATGACAGGAATCTAATTGCAAAAATATCCCTGCTTATGTAATTGGAGTCTGAAAGCTTCAACTACTATTTTACCCCTCACTTTTCATCTGATTTCAGTGTTGCCACAGGCAGTCACTCATTTTGAGGAGCTGGTAGGGATGGCTGAAGCACTGCTCAAAGGGGGAGTGACATCATCTACGTCCAGTCTGCATCCACATGCTGTTTGGAAGGCATCTCACAATCCATTAGCAGATTGCTATGCAGCTATGCATAGTAACTCCAGCTCACCAATAACTTTGAACGTGGAAGATGAGGAGCAACAGACTGAAAAACAGGTCAGTTGAAAGGCAATTTCGGGCATAAAACTTTATACGGTGTAAAGTTTACTGCTAGAGCATAATATAAAAAATAACCATTGGTAAAATAATTTGTCATCATTGCACTGATAACATAACTAATGAGCTCCTTTTGTGCAGAATATTCTTTCCATGAGAAGCATTAGCTTTTATTCAGCATCTTGTACACTCTCAAATTCACTTTAATTTTGGTGACTTTGCATATCTGTGGCTAAGGGCAGAATGTGAATGCATGAAGAAAATACCAAGATCCAGGGATAACTTCCAGCCTAACTGTTTGGATGCCAAAGATGCCAAAGAGAATGATAGTATTTCAAAGAAAATGTAAGAAGAATATCTGTTCAAAAAGATTTGAAAAGTCTGTTCAAACTGTTAATTTGTAATTGGAGGCTGCTATGTTTCTTCTCCAGATGCTGGCCACCAGTTAAGTAGAAATACACGTATACAGAAATACTGAGTAAAGAAGTTCCCTTATACTCTGCAATTATAAGAGAACATGATGGAGAAATCTAAGGCACAGAGGCTGTAAAAGAAAAAAAGTGAAGGCACAACCAAAAGATTGATTCTAGCGTCTGCATCCACAATTTACATAAGCATTCTGCATTGGGTCATGCTAATCCATGCAAATCATTCTTGTGTGTTGTCATGGAGTGCTAAAGTCCAAAGAAGTCTGTTAAGAATTATTGTCGTATGTGACTGCATATTGCAAGCCACAAAATTTGACCTAACATCTTCAAAGAAATAAAAAAGACCTAATTTTCTGAGCAACCGACTTTCATAGAGGTAGCTCAAAATTGCCTATTAGGAGACTTCCAATTCTTAGGCTGTACCACTGCTGCGTGCAGAAGCCGCTCTCAAAGCCCAGGACCAGATGTCACAGTTCTTAGGGCATGTCTGCTCCCAGGCAGGAATATTTGCTTGGGCACAGCGCCATGCTGCCGAGGCAGTACAGAAACCATGCTAGAACTGGACCACAGCCAGCCTGCATGGAGTGCAAGCAGAAGGATTTTGCTATGTCTGAACATGTCCTGTCTCCACTAGAGAGCACTGAGGATGGCCTGCTGAAGGGGTTGCTAGGATGCATGGGGTCCTTAGTCCTTAGTGCCCCATGCTTCCTTCTGGAAAACGATCAAGCTGTGCGTATAGTCCCAAACACCGGGGCAGTATGGCATGCAAGTGTGGTGTTATCTCAAGCACACTGTTTGCACAGATTACTTTTGAAATTGTGGTTTAAAAATAGAAAATGAAAGAGATATTTCAGTGGTAATACTATATAATATTTCTAGAAAACTGCAATAGTTATGTCTGTGACCAATTTTTTTTCCAGTTCAAGATCGAAAAGTGGCAGATTGCACTTTGTAACAAGAGCAAACCTCAAAAATTCATAAATGACTTGATGCAAGCACTTTATACACATGAATACATGGCTACACACAGCCTGACAGGTGCAAAGTCCTCCTCTTCAAAGGATAAAGCAGCAAAACCAGCTATGAATCAGAACGAAGTTCAGGAAATCATAGGTGATGACTCGTTAATGTTACTCAATGTGGCTCTGACTTGACAGGGGGCTCTCTTGGAGGGAGGGGCTGTCATGTTTAACAGCTGGTCTACTCAGGTGATAAGCTGCTTCCTATTCCCTTCTTCAGCTCCATGCTCTTTTAAACCATCTGTTAAAAATACTGCCAGTGAAATGCTAAGTAGTAGAATTTCTATTGTGTAAATTATGTGGGTTTTATTCAAGTGACTGCTCAGGCACAGTCATATTGTAAATTTTTTTAGCCCCTGCAAGGTTAACCTGCAACAGTCAAACTTGGAGCATGATGATAACAGATAAAGGAAGGCAAAAAGAGGACACACTTGGATCAAATTTTAAATTAGGTCTGCCATGTTCTGAAGTTTAGTGAATGTTATGATTTCTGACATTTTAAATAGCGCTAGAGGCAAAATGAGACTGCATGGAAGACAGAAATAGTGATCAGAGAAGCAAACAAAATTTGATTTATGGTGAGGTTTACAGCAGAAATATTTGGTGCATAGGACAGAAAATAATTTCAGATGGAAGTATCGGCTTTAAAGAAAACAGTATTTTATGAGCATATGAAGCCAAATTTTAACTGGATTCACACCTATTACTAAATACTAGAACAATATAGCCTTAATTACTGTACTATAATTCCTCCCTCATTGCCATTCCCTTGGACTTCTGCAGTTCTCTTGGTTCCCTTCTCAGCTTAGCTCCAGTTCCTGTACTTTAGTACAGTTTTGTGGAAGTTAGCCAGCAGTTTCAAAAGTTATCAGTTGCAAAAACCATTTTTCCTTAAGAACCTTGTTACAAAAAAAAGGCCCAAAGTCAAGAGAGATAAAAGGAAAGAGTGTGTAGGATGGTAAAAATATATTTAGAGGCAGTAAGATGAGACAGTTTCAGAATGACATTTGAGAAAATGAAAAATATTTAATGGGTTGAGAAAAATGGTTGGACTCAATTGTAATGGTCTTTTTCAACCCAAATGATTTTATGATTCTAAATCCTAGTAGGGCCTGGGCAAAACTGAAAAGGGAAGCAGAGAAGGTAATCAGGGCACAGAATGTTGTGGAGAATTCAATGACAAAGCCTATAAAGAAATCAAAGAACTTTGTTAAGGTAGAAGAGAATACTCTGGAAGTTAAAAAGAAAAGTGTCAACATTTTACAAGAGAAAAAGAAAAAAATGGAAGGAAGCTTGGGAGTTTGAGGATTGTAGAAAATGAGTCAGTAGATCAGATTGTTTAAAGAAGATGGAAATTGTAAGACTTCAAAATAAAATTAAATTAAAGGCTAGGGAAATCAAGGGGAGAGAAGATGATGGAAAAGAAGGGAGCAGGAATCACATTCCTCATGTTGAGTCCTGTTACTATTGCATTCAAAAAATGTAGCCAGGCAAAACAGAAGGGAAATTTTTAGAAAAAGTGACATCACCTGCAAATGAAAACTAATGAGGGGAAAAAAAAAAAAAAAAAAAAAAAGGATTCAGAGTCCTAAGGACTGATGAAGACAGGAAAAGGACTGATCAAGAACAGAACATAAGGACAGAGGATTAGCAAGTACAGATCACTCACTACAGAAGCCCTTGTAGCCCTGGAGTTCCTTTTGAGTCTGCCCAGAGCAGGCACAGAAATGTGGAAGGCACAAAGGAAAACAAGTGCTGGCATGTATAAAAATCTATGAAGGAGTTTGTAAAGATGGTGAAGTAACTAGAGTGGAAGCTGAAGTAGCTGGAACTTTAAAAGATGCAAGAAATTTTATATCACAGATCTCTTGTTTCCGTAATTTGGAAGCTCCATATATATATCTCATCTCTTTATTTTGCAGGAATCACAAAACAGTTGTTTCCAAACACAGATGATGCTTTAATTAGGAGAATGATGGGACAAAAACTGAACAATTGCACCAAGAAGCCAATTTTAAGCAAAGATCTTAACTCAGGTGCTTTTCAGAAACATAGCTTTTGGTAAGTCAAATTAAAAAAATGCCTTCACTGTGTAATTCTGCATATTACTTTATAGTAATAAAATGTAAAAGCAGTCTAAAAATTCAGATAACAATATATATTTACTGACATGGTATATACTCTACCAAGCCAGTAAATATTTCCATTAGGTTGTACAAAAAGTACATAATACAGAAGCAGTCCAGCTTTAACATTACTGCATAAAAATAGTTATTGGTTCCAGACAAAGCAGCACAAGACTATTAAATTACAAGAAGAGAAAACAGAAGTAAACACATGGGGTTGCTTTGCTCAATATGTATATTTTGGATTTGGCATTATTTACCTTTCTTATTATTCTTTGGCTCGCCAGAGACCAGTCAATTCCATTTTCATGTCACTTGTTGTACCCCAATTAACCCACAAGTGAATAAAGGAAAATCATACCTCTTTGGTACATATTTATAAGAGTACTGTAGGAGAGCTAAGCTGGCAATCCTTCACTGCCAAAAGAGTATAAATTATTGGGTCAGAGGAACTATTAAATAACATCTTACCTATTATGGACATTTTCACCTTGTGAATAAAACGAATATAAAATTACCAAACTTATGGCTCCGGTGGTGAAGTCAGCTATTTGCACAGTACTGTTTCCACATATACCGAATGTAGATATCCCAGAATGACGGAGCGGGAAGTGACCTCTATAGGTTGGCTGGTCCAGCCCCTGCTGCTCCAAGACCAGGTTGCTTAGAGCCATGTACAGTTTGGTTGAGTATCTGCAAAGGCAGAGGCTCCAGCACCTCTCTGGGCACCCTGCACCACTGCTCCACCACCCTCACGGTGTTTCCTGATGTTCAGACGGAACTCCTGTGGTTCCATTTCTGCCCATTGCCTCTGGTTCTGCCACTGGGCCCCACTGAGAAGAGCCTCCATCTACTTTACACTCTCCCATCAGACATCAGTGCACATAGATGAGACCAACTTGAGCCTTCTTGAGGCTAAATAGGCCCAGCTGCCTCAGCCTCCCTTGAAGAACACGATAAGAAATGAGAAAGGAACAGGACAAGAGATTAAAATTGGGTGACAGGGAAAAGAGATTTGTTCTTACTTAGATGTTTCTATACAGAAGTAACATTTATCTTCCTCCTGGTTCACTTATCTCCTGCAGGGTTTTAAAATCCAAATTTGCAACTGTAAGACACTTCATAAGAAAACAAACAAACAAACCCCCCCCCCCCCCCCCCAAAAAAAAAACCAACAAATAAGAAGCACCGCAAGATATTTGATTATATTATGATACAAAAGTTTGAAAAGTAGTAGTGCTTTGCTTCTAAAATTCCTTTCTAAGCCACCTGGTAGTACTCTGTAGACCACCAGTGGTCTGTGAATTATTACTTGAGACATACTTACAGAATATCTGATAGGAAAATCCACATATATATCCACAGGTTTTTGCATCTCGAAACAATAAACAAATGCACCAGCCCAGCAAAAATAAAGTCTACTATATTAATGCTTTTCTCTTAGAGCTGAGAAGACTTCATAAATCAAAGGTCCTGTGTATTTGTAACATACAGTATGCAATGATTCACTGCAGTATTCTTCCTTGTCCGTAACACAGGCACAAAAAAATACCAGCACAAAATCACAGATTTTGTCTTCTCTGAAAGTATTAAAATGTTAAATATTTTAAATCTTTATCTTCATCAGATGGATAAATAAATTTTGCTAATTCCTGAGTCTTCTAATGTACACAGTATTCCTGAAGCCTCTATAGGAAGACCTTGACTATACTAAAACAATTCTGGGTTTTTATTTAAAAAATAGACCTTCCAATTTAAACTCAGTATTTTAAAAATGCCCTTTCAATATTTAAAAAATGCTCTTATGTCTGTTATTTATCACTGCTTATGTAAAATCCAGTCCAACATCCATTGTAACTAATTCAGATATTGCCTGAATAGTACCTTTTGAACTGATGCATTTATAATGGATTTTTTTTTTTTTACATCAAGTATTCCCTCACTGTCAAAGCAATTAAGCACCATATAAGTAATCAAGATAACTTGGTGATTCCTTTAACTCAGATGACACACATTCCCTGTCAGAAAAGTAAGACATTTAAAAATTAAGATTTAATTTAAAAATTAAAAAGTAAGAAATTTAAAAATGCTCATAATCTCACTGATTCTCCTTCAGTCCACCTTCCAGCAATGAAGTACAGAGAGGGGTAGAGAAAATTCTGTTGTGCAGTACCTTTCATAACCACTTATCCACACAAGTTACTGACTTTAAAAACTGATGATGCTGTAGCTTTTATTTCCTCCCTTGCCGCTGCTTCTTCCTTACACACCTCCTCCACCTTTCCCCAGAGCAGAATTATGAGTCAAGAGAAAAAAACTGGAGTCAAATCCAATGAGACAAAAAAGTTTCCATCTCAGATCCATAAAGCTGAGGTGAAACAAGGAAAAGGGCAATGTGACAGGGAAGAAAACTATTTAATTAGCTAATAATCAAACTCTGCAGCTTGGAAACTAAGAACAGCACTAATTGCACATTTAATGTTAATATCTCAAACTTAGTTATAAATTGTCTCAACAGTGGTTCAACAGCTGCTCCTCAGGGCATCATCTCTTCGGCTGTTCCGCCTTGCACACAAGACCAGCAGGATGACGATTCACCAGCTGCTAATGCACAACTTCAGCAAAGAGACAGCTGCCTGTCTCCTCCCAGCCCAGAAGGTCAGCGGGAGCATCCCAAACCCGCTTCTTCTAAGGCGGAGTCTCAACTCGCCAGCAGCCCACCAGCGCCCTCTCCCAACCAGGGTTGTGGACAGGATCTCAGGAATTCAGACAAGGAATAACAGAAGGTGTTTCATTCCAGCTCACATGCTCAATGGAGATTAAGAAGCTGAATAAAATAAAGAAGAAATAGTATCTAAATTGTACTAGATATATGGTAGTGTCCAACTGTGGACAGAGATAGACACCTGAGAACTTTTTTCTCAAACAAATGAAAATCCCATAGTCTAGAAAAGAAATGAAGGCATATTAATATCTTTGGGTTTAAGATGCTATAAGATATATGCATGTTATGCGGTAATTAAAACTTGTACTGAAGAATACCACTAGAGTTCCCCTTAGTTAGAAAAAACATTATTTAAAGTACTACTAAAAGAATATATATGAAGAACCATAATTCCCCTTGCTTTCACTTTGACAGCTGAGGGAAAACTGTTTAACTGATCAAAGAAAGCTATTGCATATTAATGCAAAAAAGATATAGTGATAAGAAGAGAAAATAGATCTAGTGAAATGAAGACTGTGGCCAGCAGAGGAGTAGAAAGCATAGGGCCACATGAGCAGAGAAGAAATAAAATAGATGTTTAAGGCTGCTACTAACTTGGAAAACAAAACCCCCAACTTTCTTAGAGCAATGAAACTAGAACTTTCAAGCTAGCCACAGAAAAGAAGTGGTTGTTTTTTAACCTTTCAAAGTAGGAAAGGCAACAGAAGAAGCCATGTTCCTTTGTAGCTCAGGGAAGAGTCCTCCAGGAAAGCCTGGTTAGTTACAGAAGCCATTCTCTTTCAGGGATTCTGCTGCTGGTACTCTGCTCGTTTGGCAGCTCTTTCTCTCTCTTCTTCCCTGACCATCAGGTCCATAGGATAAGGGTGCCTGGTCCCTTCAGTTGGGAAATAGAGAACACTTCAGCAGAAGCAACTAGTAAAGGGCAGAGTTGCCAGCTTCTACTCCCTGTATTTCGATTTTGATATGCTAGCCATTGCTTAGTGAAGGGGTGGACAGGCAGAATATTCCTCATGGGACTATGACCACAAAAATCCCAGTATCTGGGCAGTTCCCCTTGAGATCTGACACCACTTCTTCCAGGAAGCAGCTGGCAGTCACACAAACCCTGGAACAGCCTTAGGAGGAGGAGTGGAAGGTACAGATTTCCCAGAGCAGTGGTCACAGCAACAAGCCTGGCAGAGCTCAAGAAGGGTTTGGACAGCACTCTCAGGCACATGGTGACTCTTGGGGTGTCCTGCACAGGGTCAGGATTTGGCCTCAATGATCCTGATGGGTCCCTTCCAACTCAGCATGTTCTATGGTTCTATGATTTTTTTTTTTCCTTGCTGACTGATTTCAGGTTTACAGTGTGCTGACATGGGAAGGAGAGAATAGCTTTCCTGTTTGAGTGTACTTCTCCCAGAACTGAGAGTACTATTAGCTGAATCTATTTCAAACATGGCAAAGAAGCAACTGATGAATCAAATAGGAAAAATAAAATGACATTAAGATGGAGAAATTTAGCTTGATTTAAGGAGGTTTTCAGGACATCTGAGTCACAGAAATAAATTAGAAATAATATTAGGGTGAACACTGAAAAAAAAATCTGAAGATAAGGTTATCAGACAAATGCTGCTGAAGGGAAACGCTGCAAATCTAACTGTTCTAGAGCAAGACAATAGAATGTCCTGTGGAGGAGACTTTTGTGTGGGTTGGGGTGCAAATTAAGTGATTTGCTATCCTTTTTCATCTTTCACCTAACAATTCCTTGTAGATAGGACCAGGATGAAAGTAGGTATGAAATATGTTAGTTCTATCTTGAGCTATTAACTACCATCTATAAAATGCCACAGAAGGATGTTTGCTATTATGTAAATTTTGTATATGTAATTGTATGTACAGCATATATAATAATGTATATAGTTAATAATATTTTTGAAGTGACTTTCTATCAAATAAAATGAAACATTACTATGTCTTAGTGCTGTTTTATTATCCTCACTGTCTAATGGGTACATTCTAACATACAAGGTTGGAGTTTTTCTCTCATTTGTTTTCTGGGTTTTTTTCTTTTTCTTTAATAACTGTTCTGAAGCCAGCTTCTGTAAAGCTCATTATTTTACCTGGGGAAGGAGTTGGCCCACCTCCCAAGGCGCCCTAGCCTTAAAGCTGTCACAGCTGATGTTGCAGCTGTTCTGTCCTTCGGGGAGGTGTCACAGCCCTTGGGCAGGCGGACGGAGCCGAAGGTGAGCAGCTGCTCTCCCCGTGGCTGTGCAGCGCTGCAGATCCCGCTGTACTTTGTGCTTTTCCTTCTGCTGGCTTGGTAAGTTGTGAAAGGAAAACCAGTGGGGCTGGCAGCTCACCACAAAATGTATAGGAGGAGTTTCATGGTAGGGTGGAGGGCTTGCTCCCAGGCATGGGCCAGGGAGATAATAGGTAGGTACTCTGGACAAAAGGAACAACAAATAGAAGGAGATCTTTTAATGTTTTAACAAAGATTAAAAAGTGAGCAAGCTGAAGTATAGAAATAATGTTAGCCCACTGGATGAAAGAAGATAAACAGCTGTTACACTAACATTAATATACCATTAATGAAAGGGCCATATCTCTTGCAGTATGACCAGAAAGGCACAAAATAATTTTTTTTTTTTCAAAATTACCCTGACAAACTGAGAACACAAAATTGAAGACTAGATAATCACAGATTAGAAACTTCAGAAGTAATAAAAAAGGACATCAGACCAGCATAATGCTGCTTCTCCCAAAATCTGGATTAAAATAAAATTTAATTCATTATAGGTAAATGTGTGATGTTCCAAAGTGTAAAATTCTGATATGAGCAACAGAGGGCATCGTTTTTGCAGCCCTTAGAATGGGAGAAGAATGATAGCTGCTACAGAAACTGTACTGACATTAGACTGTATGGCATTTAGTAACTAGAGATTTACTACTGAAAAGGTAAGCAATACTAAAACTAGTAATTTGAACTATTTCTTTCTATTACTGCATATTAGATTGAATTTGAAGGTTAGCATGGAAAAAAAAATTGTTTATCATGAAGGGCTCAGAAGAGCGCTTGTTTTCTAAGGTGGGAAGATTTCCTAATATTATTTAATCCAATCCTACTCTATAATTAAGG
Source organism: Hirundo rustica (assembly GCF_015227805.2). Classification (NCBI taxonomy): domain Eukaryota; kingdom Metazoa; phylum Chordata; class Aves; order Passeriformes; family Hirundinidae; genus Hirundo; species Hirundo rustica. Next base: position 91,306,288 of record NC_053452.1, on the reverse strand, counting down.
GCACATAATGAATATGTGGAATTAGTAGCTAGAGGGCATTACTGAGTCTATAAAGATTGTCTGCTCTGAAACAGCTTCCACATCCTATGTGATATCTAGACTTCATTTAAGCTTTGGACTTGGAGATCTCATGAAGATCTCACAAAACCCCCTGCTTCTCCTTATCTCACCCCTCCTACCCTCCCCAACAAGTTCTACATAAGAGCATTCCCAAGCTGGCCCAAAGCCCGACAACTGCTCTTTCACAGGAATTGCGTGAAATACACAAATTTTGGAATTCAGAGTTTTGTTAGCATACTGGAAATTATTGCATGGCAACTCCCTGACTATTTTTTTCCTTAACTGTATTGTTTACATACAAGGAGGAATTTGGACTGGTCATTGCAAGAGCAAACATTTACATGAATGACTACTGATACTTTCATGTGCAAGCATCATTTGCTTGGGGTCTCAGAGTTTGGAAAAATAATGCCACCACGCTGCCTTAGTAACATTTTACTACGGGTCCTCATATTACCTATTCTCAAGAATCAAACGTTATCAAGTGCAAATGCAAACTACCAACAGAATGACTGCTATTAATGTTCTGTTAGCAAATTCAAGTTACAAATGCAAAATATTAAACTTTAGGCAGCAATGACTTTCCAAATGGCAGTCAGGTTTCCATTATTTTAATAATGAAAATAAATAGACAAACGAGGGCTGTTTATACACTCCAATAAGAGTGATTAAGTTGTACAGCTGTTAATGAGTATATAACTGGTAGATACAACTAGCAGCTCAGTATGTCAATCTTTTATCATAAAGCTGTTTATACATTCATACGGAAAGAGGCTTAAAATTAACAGTATTAACTGTATGTTTTCAAGAAAAGTGCACTAATTAATCCCTACAGTACATGATGTGATATTGCTGATAGTTGTTTATTCTCTTGCATAACGCCAAAATTTAACATGCAACCTTGAATTCCTTCTCTCCTGTGTTTACAGGATTTGATAAGCACACGCCAGTGAAGTGCTTTGTGGGTGTGCAAGCTGGTGTTTTGTACTGACACGCAACTCACAGGTGACATTTACGCTGTTCAGCTTACTCAAAGCCAATGCATTGAGTAAAGATGACTCATACTGACTTTCACTTTGGGTGGCAAAAAGTAACTATATGAAGAAGCAGGAGAGCAGTAGCAGATAGCTAGCATGAATCATGGGCATGGGGGTCTGAGTGATGTTTTCTCAATCCTGGCACTGAAGAGGCACTGACAGGACAAGTCAATACTTGCTGGCAGAACCTGTTTGGTGACAAGGATTTGAGTTGTATGACCATGGGACCCTGCTAGCAAATCACATTCCACTTGACAGAAATGAGATCCACCTCATTAAGCAGGGCAAAGCTATTTTTATCAGTAGGATCACTGACCACATAAGCAGAGATTTAAACTAGAATTAAGTGAGAGAGTAACCAGCAGCTTTGTGAGGGATTGATGGACACAGCAAAAAGCAAAGGGAATAAGGTGATGTGGCAAGAACAGAACACAAAATCAAGAAGATGGGGCATAGGAGAGGCCACCTTCAGCTCTTGCATGTAAAGCAAAGGAATATCTATGAGACACCATAATGGAGAAATCTCCCAGTCCCTTTCTAGATAGGAGCAGCCTCGAGTTTGCAAGCCCTGGTCCTAATGTGGGAGTTCAACCATTCAGATACTCTCTGGAGGGACAATACAGCAGGACATAAGCAATCCAGGTTTCTGGAGTGCAGTGGTAATTTCTTTCAAGTCATAAAGGAGTCAACAAGGACCAATAATGAGCAATGCTTTGTTGGACTCATACCCATGAAGGGATTGTGGGGCATGTAAAGCTCAAGGCAACCTTGACCACAGTGAGCATGAGAGAGTGGAGCTCCAGATCCTGGCGGAAGGGTGAAGTATAAAAAGCAGGCTCACCATCCTGGAGACTGAATTTTGGCGTCTTCAAAGATCTGCCCAGAAGAGTTCCATGGGATATAGTCCTGGAGGCAAGAGGAGCCCAAGGAAGCTGATTAATATTTAAGGATCACTTCCTCCAAGCTCAGGAACAGTTCATACCAGTGAATAGGAGGTTAGGCAAAAATGCCACAAGGCCCATGTAGATGAACACAGAATCACAGAATCACAGAAATTTAGGTTGGAAGAGACCTTCAAGATCATCGAGTCCAACCCATCTCTAATACCTCAATTAGACCATGACACCAAGTGCCACATCCAGTCTTTTTTTAAACACATCTAGGGATGGTGACTCTACCACCTCCCCAGGCAGACCATTCCAGTACTTTATCACTCTTTCAGTGAAAAACTTTTTCCTAATACCCAGCCTATATCTCCCTTGTCGCAGCTTGACACTGTCCTCTTGGTCTGTCCGTTGTTGCCTGAAGAAAGAGACCAACCCCCAGCTGACCACAGCCACCCTTCAGGAAGTTGTAGAGAGTGATAAGGTCATCCCTGAGTCTCCTTTTCCCCAGGCCAAACAACCCCAGCTCCCTCAGTCATTCCTCACAGGGTTGGTGCTCCAAGCCCCTCACCAGCCTCGTTGCCTCCTCTGGACACGCTCAAACATCTCAACGTCCTTCCTAAACTGAGGGGCCCAGAACTGGACACAGCACTCAAGGTGTGGCCTCACCAGTGCCGAGTACAGGGGAAGAATGACCTCCCTGCTCCTGCTGGCCACACCATTCCTGATCCAGGCCAGGATGCCATTGGCCCTCTTGGCCACCTGGGCACACTGCTGGCTCATGTTCAGCTGCTGGCACCAGCACCCCCAGGTCCCTTTCCTCCTGGGCACTGTCCAGCCACACTGACCCCAGCCTGTAACGCTGCAGGGGGTTATTGTGGCCAAAGCGCAGGACTCGGCACTTGGACTTATTAAACCTCATCCTATTGGACTCTGCCTGTAGAAATTACTCCTCTGCTGTAGACTCCAGGACGGTGTGGATGAATGTAGATGAGAGATCTCTGAAGCTGGGTTTTAGAAGATAAGGTTTATTGTAAAGGATATGAGGCCTTGCTCTGAGCTGCCAGGCGCAGCTCGTGGCAAGGCCTAGGGAGGTGGGGGAAGGGAGAGGTAGGGAGAGGAAATTCCAAGAGAGGAAAGTCCTCGGGGAAGGGTGCAAGCAAAGAGACCGTCCAGCCCCCTTGGGACCCCTTATCAGGGGTCTTCAAGGTGGGCTGGAACAGGACTTGGGCCAATGGGGTTACAGATACCTGATACTTCAGGGGAGGGTTACAGGTGTGGGATGAACCATACATTGGGGGTGAGACAGGACATTCCATTTGACCTCTCGGTCTGGCTGCAGGTGACCTTCAGCTGGTCACATAACTGTTTTCCCAGACATCCAGTAGCTAGGACATCTCAAACATCAAAACTTACTTTAAATTCTATCTCACTTACAGGTTTCACATTCTCAGAATCTAAGCAATCATATTTATAGGGCTTTCTGGCTTCATCCTCCCCAATACTGCCCATCTGTCCAACCGTTCCAGGTCTTTCTGCAAAGCCTTTCGTCCTTCCAACAGGTCGACACAGGCTCACAGCTTAGTGTCATCTGCAAATTTACTAATGAAAGACTCCATACCTTCATCCATGTTGTCAATAAAAATATTGAACAGAACTGGCCCCAGCACGGACCCCTGAGGGACACCACTGGTGCCTGGCCACCAGCTGTATGCAGCACCATTCACCACCACTCTCTGGGCCCGGCCACCCAGCCAGTTCCTAACCCAGCACAGAGTGCTCCTGTCCAAGCCACGGGCTGCCAGCTTATCCAGGAGTGTGCTGTGGGAGACAGTGTCAACAATTCCTGGTCAAACTCTAACACAAACAGGAAGCATACAAAGCCTGGAAGCAAGGATGGCTTACCTCAGAGAAACAGAGAAACATTGTTCAAGCATACAGTGATGAAGTTTGGAAAGCTAAAGTATGACTGGAATTGGATCTAGCTAGGGATGTCAAAGACAACAAGAACAGCTTCTGTAAGTACATAGGCAACAAAGGGAAGACTAAGGAAAATGTAGGCCCATTGCTAAATGAAACAGATGTGACACAGTGCGTGTCTCAGTCATCACTACCAAGGCCAGCCTTCAGGAATTCAGGCTCCAAAAATAAAGGGGAAAGGCTGGACCAAGGAAGATGTACCCTTGGTGGGAGAGTATCAAGCCAGGAAACACATTAGCAAGTTGGGCATATGCATGCTAAGTTTATGGGCCCTGACAGTATGCGCCATGGGTACTGAGGGCACTGACGGACATCATGGTGAGATCACTCTCAGTTATCTTTCATGGTGTCTGGGACTGGTGCCTGAGGCTGGAGGAAAGCAAATGCCAACTCCATCTTCAAGAAGGGCAGGAAGGAGGAAGGCAGGAAGAACCACAGGCCAACCAGCCTCATCCTGATCCCTGGGAAAGAAATGAAGCAGCCAATCCCAATAACTACTTCCAGGCCTCTCAGTGACAAGAAAATCATTGAGCTCTCAGTATGGCTTTAGCAAGGGCAAATCAGGCTTGACTAGACTGACAACCTTCTATGATAAACTCATTGCCCTGGTAGATGCGTGGAGCAACCACCGTTGTATATCTGGATTTCACCACTGTCCCTGGAACGGCTCCCGTAAGACCTTCACAAAGGACCCTTGCAGATGCCTGGGCCGGATAAAGCACCGTGTGAGGTGGCTGAGCACCGGCCGGCTGAGCACGCAGAGCGCGGCTGGCGGCGGCAGCGGGACCGCGGCCTGGCCCAGAGAAGCGATTTTGCCGCCTGCCCTCCCCTCGGCTGCCAGCCCCCAATAGCTGCCTTCCCCCTGCTTCTCTCCTTCCTCCTCCCCCGGAAGCGGAGTGCGGCTTTTCCACCTCCGAGCCGGAACTCGATGCAGCCCAACTGAAGGCGGACGAGGGGAGGCCGAAAGAAGGAGAGAGCCCAAAAGAGGGAAAGAGCCTGGAGCGCCGGCCGGGCGGCCGCGCCATGGAGCTGCCGCGGTAGCGCCGGCACCTGCCATGGGGAACGCGGGGCGCAGCGGCGGCATCTCTCGATCCCGGCGAGCCTGTGCCGCGCCCTCGTCCCTCCCCCGGGCCGCAGAGGAAGCGGGGACACGGCGGCTCGGGGCGTTGCTGCCCGCGGGGCCCGGCGGCGGGTGAGCGGGGCCGGGGCGCCGCGCGGGCCGCGGGGCCGGCGGTTGCAGCGGTTGCGGGCGGGCCCGGCGAGCCGCAGCTCGGCCAGCCCGGCGTGCCGAGCCCGCAGAGCCGTGTGCCGCGGGGCCGTGCGCTAGGGGAACGTGAGTCAGCACCGCAGCCCCCGCCGTTGTTGTGGAGCGGGAAGCTCAGCTCTCTGCGCGGTCCTAGAGCGCAGGAAGCAGCCGCAGCTGCTAAAAGCGCCCGGGCTAAAAGCGCCACAGTTCTTAGGGGCCGGCCTCGGCTCGGCGGTGACTGAGCGGCGCTAGGCTGGAACTCGAGTCTCGGCTCTTGCTGGGGTTTCAGGCTCAGGCATGTCCTTGAGCTGCTACGCTGCAGCTATGGCTGCTGGAGGAGTGTACGTATTGGCGTGCTTGGTAGATAAAACCGTGTTTCACATATTCGGAAAAATACGGTAGCGTGATTCGAGTCGGAGTCGTTCATCACTTATTCTGGTGTCACTGATAATTGAGAGTGAATGATGGAGAGTTGTTGAATAGAGATAGACTGCACAGCCGAAGAAGGGCTAAAATGGAAAATGCTGTATAGTTAAACGAAACTTACAAAGTGAAATTACATAGTATGTTTTATTTCTGTTTAGATAATGGAGGCTCATAGCCCTGACAGCCTTCACAAGAGTGAATCACCAGCTTCTGAAAGTGAAGACGAGATTGAGTTTATTGGAGTAAGTAAACTTTGTACTGGAAATTCACTACTTGTTTTAAAAAATACACTTTCACTGTCCAGTAAGCAGGAGTGTGGTCTTCATTGACTCTGTTGGTGATGATATTTTGATGTAAAGCATTACTCTTGAATATAAAGATAATTTCATTTTTGGATATTTGTGGCAGATAACAACTTGATCTTAAGGGTTTATGTGCCCTTTCTTGGAAGGGTATAAGATGGTGGCAGTTGGTCCTGTAGAGAAAATGTGGCCTTGAGTATCCAAGCAGGTGAGAGGGGTATTACAGTGATCAGTGAGGTATATGAGAAGGGACTGTAGATAACTTTCCTGGTAAATGCATTGCATAGCATTTTGCTCTATGAATAGTCCCTCTAAAGTTAAATAAATTTGCGCTGCTCATTCTGCAAATCAATGTTGAAATCACTGTACTCAATTTAGAAGAGGAAGGAAATAATGAGGCATTAAACAATCCTCTCAAATTGGGAGGCGCTCTTTATTGTACAACACCTAGTCTAATGCTGACATGCTTTATGTGAATGTAACTTTAAGATGCTTGTATCTGTTGGATATCCAAGAGAAGCAGAATATTTTCCTTGCTGCCTGTGTTCTGACCTCAATCTGTCATCACTGAAGTGGTGCTGGATGGCAGGATTACGTAGAATCATAGAACTGTTTAGATTGGAAAAGACCATTAAGATCATTGAGTCCTATTAACCCAGCAGTAAACCATGTCTCTAGGAGCCACAGCTACACATCTAAAGATGTTTTTCTTGAAGGAACAAGTCATGTTACTAAGGTCAAGTGATTCAATGATGCCAGTATTTTTGTAGAATTGTCTCATTTTTGAACAATATGCTGAATAATTATTAGATCCTCTCCCCCCTGCCCCCTTCCCCATTTTGTAGAGTGTTTGATTAAAGCTGAAGTTTAACATACAGACTTTTTCTGCAGGGGTATTTAGGTACTCTAGTATGAAACATAGGGTTTTGGGGGTTTTTTTTGCAGAAATTATAAATAGTTGGTTATCTCTGAGATGTCTTAATATTTTGGTTGATTTGGGCAAAATTGATTAATGAGTTCAGAGTTCATTATATAAACACAAGTATTCATGTGCATCTGCAGAGAAGGATTTGGGATTGTTGGTGGATGAGCTGGCAATGTGGGATTGTTGGTGGATGAGCTGGCAGTGTGTGCTTGCAGCCCAGAAATTCCAGGCTGCACCAAAAGCAGTACGGCCAGCAGGGCAAGGGAGGGGATCCTGCCCCACTGCTCTGCTCTGCTCTGATGAGACCCCACCTGCAGTGCTGCATCAGCTCTGGAGTCCTCAGCAAAGGAGGGACATGGAGTGAGTCCAGAGGAGGGTCTCCAAGATGATCAGAGGGATGGAGCGCCTCTCCTGTGAGGAAGGACTAAGAGAACTGGGATTGTTCCACCTGGAAAAGAGAAGGCTTCAGGGTGACCTAATTGCAGCCTTCCAGCACCTGGAGGGAGCCTACAGAAAAGATGGAGAGGGGCTTTTAACAAGAGCATACAGTGAGGGGACAGGGAGGAATGGCTTCAGAATAAGAGTATGTTTAGATTGGATATCAGGAAGAAATTCTTTTCTGTGAGGGCGGTGAGGCACTGGAACAGGTTGCCCAGGTAAGTTATGGATGCCCCCCATTCCTGGGAACGTTTGAGGCCAGGCTGGAGGGAGCTCTGAGCAGCCTGGTCTAGTGGAAGATGTCCCTGCCCGTTGCAGGGGGGATTGGGACAAGATCAGCTTTCCAGCCCAAACCTTTCTATTCATTTTCTCAATTTTTCTCAATTCATTTTCTTCAAACTGGGCAATGAGGTTAGTATAGCTTGGAAGAATGTGTAAGGATTGAAGGGCTGCTGGAGCACCAAGAACAGTAACTGAAAGAGAAAACACTTCTGGCTACCTTTTTTTTTTTTTTTTTTTTTTTTTTTTTTTTTTTTTTTTTTTTTTTTTTTTTTTTTTTTTTTTTTTTTCCCTTGGCTTTGCCTGTGGAAAATAGGGATCCTTTGTGGTCCCAGTGACTATTGCTTCTAAGAGAGGCTGCGATATATAGGAAGATGACTACTCCGATTTTGTGCAGGATTTATATCCTGGGGTGAAGAGTTTACTACTGCAGTTCATGAGTATGAGAAGAAAGGTGTGTAACCCTGGCCGTCACCTAATATCAGCAGTATGTCTTCAGATCTCATTTGCTCCTCTGAGGGAAGGTGACTTTGGATTTTGCAAAAGGATTTGTAGGCTTCTTGGTTAGCTTTAGATCTTCATTTCCATATAATAATGTGTATGACTGAAAACTTACACTCTTCATAAATGTTATGGATGGATGCCTCCTGATTATCTGCATGTCCTAAAGACCCAGTGCACAAGATAGCACTGTATAACATGAGTAAGAGAAGCTACTGTTGAGAATTAGAATTAGAGAGCAATCTGTGCTCATTTTGATAGAAAACAAGTAGCTGTAGACCATGTGACCTGTGGTTTTTCTTCCTTTTTTTTTTCTTTCCTTCTTGGCGGTCAGATTTGGGGTTTGTGTGGGTTTTTTATTTCTTTGATCAGTTTTTCTTTGTTGTTTTGGGGTTTTTTTTCTACTTCATTCACTTGTACTAAGGTGTCTGAATTCATACTGTAGGACTATGCTTTTGCTCCATCAAATAAGGACTTTTTGTCAATCTGCTGCTGATAGAGATTTTCAGCTTTTGTGGTCCGATTCACCCTCACTCAACAAACTTGAAACTATTCTTCCATAATTTTCCACCTTTCACTTCTTCATGAAAACGTATTTTGTCCATTTAAAATCATAACGTTTTAAGTTTTGCATACCACCAGTGCAAGCTGTTCCGTGTTCTTAACATAGGATGGTCTTGCCCCCATTTTGCTTACTTGAGAAGGAAAAGGCAAGAGTGAAGAAATTCACAGTTGTAATGCCTGGTGAACAAATAGATAATTCAAGTTGCCAGAGTTGGTACCAAAAGCGTTGGATTCTTGGTCTAGCATAGAGGAGAGTTAGTTAATATACCAAATCAAGTAATGCACTAAAACATGGTAGTTTACTGATTAAAGATTTTGCTTCCTTTCCCTCTGTGGTGTTAAATATTAGATATTCAGAATGAAGTTTTTGTCTCTCTGGCTTTTAGTTGCATCACAGCAGGAGCTGAGTAAAATGGTAGTGCTGTTAGGAAGCAGCTCTTTTATTTCTGCACCCATCCCAAGTCAGCCACGGATTTGAATTTTTGTATTTGCTAGATTATAAAGTCAAAACTTGTTAACTGCATATTGGTTCACAATCTTGGTCAGTTCTTAGCAGTCTTAAAAGTTGGAAGTCTGCTGGGACAAAGATTTAGAGTACAAATAGTACAACTTGTGTAAAAATTTTTAAATTTATTTTAATGTAAACTTGTTCTGTGGTGATAAGTATGTTTATATGTATATACACAATTATGCTCACATAATTATTTGTCAAAGGTGAGTTTGTGGTCACATACACGAAAGCTAGATTCATGTTTTCTGTATGCTAGTGTGTGTATAATTATGCAGAAGTTTAATTATGCTGGGTTTGTGTTGTTTACCCAGACTGGGCATTTGGTCTGAAGGCACATAAAGCTAAACCAACAAACAAAACACCTTGCATGGTGTGTCAGGGGACAAGGAGTCTGTTAGCTAGGCCAGATCAACAGAAGATCAAGTGCAATGAGGAAGGGGGTGAAAGAGAGACCACAGTTTAGGGGTTTTGGAGAAAACCTTGAGATAAAAATGAGCTTCACAGAACTCCTTGAGAAGAAACTCTCGTTGGAGGTAAATATGAGGCTTTGTCTTTACCAGTCACCAGTGGAACAAATATGACTATTAACAGTTAAACTGGGTATTTTGCATAGCATAGTGAAATTACAGTTCTTTTGATGCTTCCAGGCAAAGCTGTATAACAGCAGAGATTCCCCAGCTGCTTGGAGAATTAAAAACTTAGAAATTCTTCTAGTCACAGAAGTATCTATGATTTTTGTCTGCTGTTCAGTGGCATGACTGTTGGTTTGTGAGAAGAATGGCATTTGACGATTGTTTAGGGAACTAATTTAGAAGTGGATCATGTTGGGGGTTTGTGGTTTTTTTTAGCTTGGGTGTTTCTTTGTTTTGTTTTTGGTTGGTTGGTTGGTTGGGGGGGGGGTGGTTTTTGTTTGTTGTTTTTTCTTTCAATGTGAAGGATCTGCTGCTAAGATGTAAAGACTGAGCATGTCTTAGTGCTAGGACATCTGAATACTCCTATGTCTTTCTGGGTGCCAAGTATGACAGTGTAGTCAGCTAGAGAGGCCCCAGCTTTCAGCTGTTCATAGAGAGCTTGTCCATGTTGGTTTTTTGAAATCACATTCTTTGTGTGCCAAGATTTACTCCCCCACTCACCCGGCGGGGAGTTACAACAGACTGAGGCTCTCTGGTCCTCACCTTCTTAACTCTCCTATTGTTACCCTGGTTTTTCTGAGTTTTTTAAAGCCTTTTGAAATGGAGTCAGACCTTTAGCTACTGTACAATATTAGGAGCAGTTTCTACCTTTTTCCCACATATGTAGCATAAACAAATCCTTTGATTTTCATTCTCTGTCCTTTGCTTGCATATTTCTAACCTGAAAACAATTGTAACTGACAGTTGGTCTAGCCACTGAGGCTGAGGGGTGGAAAACCCCAGAAGCCAATGTTCAGCCAGACCCACAAATGTATAAAAAGTAAGAAATAAACAAGGAAGCGCTCTCTCTCTGCCCTGACTCAGCTTGAGCTGGATCGGAGAAAGTCTCTGCCCTGCGAAACTTCTCATCTCTCGTGTGATTGCTTTGCGTATCACAATCACATCCTATAGTGGTGGGATCCTCAGGGCTGGTACCATCTTTGCATTACTGTTTAGTCAAACCATCTGGAAAATAAAGTAATTAAAACTCTCATAACTTCCAGTGTGGGGCTTGTCTTGCGTGGAGGTAAACAGTACACAAAAATTGCATAGAAAAAGGCACAGATTTTGGAAGGAAAAAGAACATTTCATGTGTGCAAAAAATATTTAAACAAGTGTAATAATTAAATTTATTGTTTTGATCACTTGAACGTCTAGGCTTGAAAGCAGGTTACTCTGCATTTCAGCTGTCAATTTTGTACGTTTTGATTAGTTGTTGAGCCCTGAGAGTAAGTAAACCCAAATAAGAAAAATCTCTGTCCTTGAAGAAGCTGTTAGGATCAGAGCTGAACATTTCCAAACACATTATTGAACTGATCGGACAGTCCAGTCCAGTGGTCGGAGTGTGTCTGTGAACTCTTACTTGCTAACACCTGTTTAATAAAGGTTTAATTTCTTAAAAGTGTTGCAGGGCCTGTCAGTGTCTACAGAAGAAAATCTGCAGTGGATTTTTTTTTATATATATTTCATTTTTATTTAATTATAAAGAGTTACTTTTTGGGGGTAACTGGAGGCTGACAGCTTGATTCGTAGAAGCTTTTTTCATCTCTCCAAGATTTCATCCCTTTTCTGCCCAGTGAGACAGAGGACTGTTCATGCCTGGCCAGCTGAACAGCTTTACTGCCTTGAAAGGTGGAAGAATGTAAAGAATGAGATGCATTAAGAGCAGCAGAGAGGATTCCTTGCTGCTTTTCTCTCTGCTACTCATCATGTGGCAGTAGGTCTTCCTAGCCTGCCCTACATAGTTGATTGTTAATATCTTGAAGAAACTGCCAATATAAGGCAGAGATGGTACATTTTATCTCTGAGGAAGACAATTTAATGCTTTTGTGTGTGCATTTTTTACACTTTGTTTTCCAGGAAGGACCTTTAAGGCCTGTCCTTGAATGCATTGATCTTGTCAGCAGTGGGGATGAAGAACCTAATAGCAGTTCTAATTTTCATGTGAGTATGTCGTAATGTATTTTAGGACATCTCGGCTGAATAAAATGATTGGTCTTCTGTATTTTTTCCTATCAGTTACTCTTCACAAAAGCCTTGTTAGATGTATTTTTAACAAGTACTAAATAACCAGTATTGAATTATTTTGATTTTTCTACTTGCTGTTGAGTAAAAAGCAAGAATACCAGCACTTCACTTTTTCCAGAGCCATTTTTTCTGCCTTGAAATCACTTGGTACTTTTATTTGTCTTTCAGTCATCTTAATAAATATGTGGAAATAAAATGTCACTTTACATGCAGCCTCGGAAATCGGGCTGTTCTGTTTCTAGCCTGAAAACACATCTGGTCTACTACTAGACCTTTTCTTTCTAAAATAACCTTTTAGGAACAATAGGTTGAATGACCTTGTTTCAGTCACAGTCTGGTCTTATCCTAATCCTTCATAATCCATTCTAAGAATGTACAAGTCAGAAGCAGGCTCTCAGGTTTATTTGTCCCCCAAACTTATTCTGCCTGCTCTGCAAGGCCTTTGAAAGGGACATTGATAGACCCTACTAGAGCTGGTCTTGGCAGCAGTGACTATCTTTTGACTTTTGTTTTCCTGTGCTGCAGCAGAGGATGTTTGTAATAAACCTGATTCTTAAGGAAAGGTGATCTTTTGTACATGCACAGGCTGACATTACAGGGATCATTACTAGAGCTGCCTGTGTAAGAGGAAACTACAGTATGTGGCCTATCCCTTAGGCTGGAAAAAGCTCATGATCTGCCTTTTTGAGGATAGTGCGCAGTGTTAGAGCATGAGTGATAGCAGTTTTCAGGTTTTTAGATGAGTTGCATGTTGGCTTTGAAGTCAGGAGGGATTTTGCTTACTTAGAACTTACTTAGCTTTGCATTTGTTGGAGACTTCTAGGACACACAGCACAATCATGCATGTTTCTCTGCTGCGTCGTGATGGTAATGTTTATGTTGAATTGTCTTGAGTATGTGGAGGAGAGGGTTGTTTTATTGTGGTTTTTTTACCTGAAGTTACAGATGCCGATAGAAAGGAAGAGAAGGCTACAAGGTAGCTCATAGAATTTAGGATAAGAGTATCTTTACTGAATTATGTGATGCTTGGGCGTCGCTTTTCACTGTATTAGTGTCTGTTACATATCACCTAATAAGAGTTTAACTTTTCAATTGTAGAGAAATACTAAGAGTAAGGATCACATTGACTATCAGAAGGAGCGAGTTGCATCAACCCTGGATCGTCTGGCACGCCGTGTTGAGGTAGAGAAACAGCAAAAAGAGGAGAAAAACAAAGCCTTTAAGGTATTGGATGTGTTTTATTTTGGAAGAATTGCATAATAAAGGCCTTGTAGTCTCAAGTTCTTTGTTTCCACTGCTAAGTAAATAAAAAAATTGGTGAGGCATGTCTGGAATTAGCACCTAGACTTCTATTTCTAGGGCATCCTGTGAAACACAGCATGGACTTTCTCTTTTCAGTGGCTTTTAACTGATCAAATTTCTGGTCTTTTTGCATTTCCTAAGGGGGGAAAAATTAAATTAATGAAAACCAATGGCAAAAACTTGTGTATATAGCAGGGAAAACTTAGTATCAATTATTCTGATATTCTAATATTTCAGTTAATTGAAAAATAACAGTTATCACAAACCACCATGCAGCAAGCCTTGCTATTTACCTGCTTTTGTCTGAGATTTTTGGGAAGCTGTTTGCCGCATTAAATCTGTGTCAGGTAGTATTTCATAATGGGATAAAATTTTCAATGTTTATGGCATAATTTTAAAGTTGAGTCCTATTAGTTGCACTTTGCAGCCATTTGAAAAGAACATACTTTTTACTTTTATTACAAACTGGGAGATAACAGTCAGTGGACTTAATGGTAAGACTGCTGTCAGTGGGAGCTGGACATCTTTAAGGGAATGGGATTACAAGAACTTCATGGAATTGAACAAATATAAATGCAGAGTTGGCAAAATGTGCTGACTTCCCATTTTCTCAACTCTGTTATTGGCTTTTAAAATCACATAATTCAACTATAGTTACAGCTTGTTACAGTCTATGGTAAACTATGCAACTGTAGTACAGTGGAGTAAAAGGCTAGATTAGATATAGTCCAAGGTAGCCTTGAAGTCTGGAGGCCTACTCCCTTCTGTCTCTTCCACTTTGAATTTGGAAATCTGTTTATGTCTCCACATGCAGTTTTTCAGCTGTTAAGTGGAGTCAGAGATAACTGTAGCTTTTAAAGCAGCTAGAGAATGAAGGTTAAAAGATCTTTTTGTTAAAGGTGAATATTTTCCTCCTGCTTGGCTCTTCACTCTTCATCAGGTAATGCAAATTGCACACTTAAATTTAGTCTTCAAAGTGGAAACACCTTTTTTTCTTTTTCTATTGCATTCTTTTTTTATTGTATTAAGTAGAAGTCAGTGGAGTTGTAAGATTTTTTTCCCCTCACTTAGGCTTTTGTGGGTGTGTTTTTTAGGAACCCGTATGTAAGTTCTGAGATACGTACTTAAATTTTTTTTTTTTTTTTTAATATGATCACAACCTTGTTGGGTATGTTTTTCCCCTTAGGAGAAAGTTGATTCCCAATATGCTCATGGGTTACAAGAATTAGAATTTATTCGGGAGCACAGTGATACAGAAGCTGCAAGGTTGTGTGTGGACCAGTGGTTAAAAATGCCAGGTAAGAATAGAAAACTAAGTTTGAGTGATGGTTTCTAAGTCCTGCATTACTGAGTAGAACATATGAATATTGTGTTGAGCTTGCAGGTGCCTTGGGTATAGCAAAATCCTACAATAATAATTTTGCTAGAGGATATAATTAGGAAGTTCCTAAAGATTTATTTCTATGAAAGCTACTCTTGTAATGCTTTGCTACTTTGAAAATTAAAGATACGAAGTCTAAAAATGAGTAAGGCAGTGTTAATTATTTTTATAAGCAAAGTTGCTGGGAAGAAAAAATATTGCTGTTGAACTGCAGCTTAGGGAAGTGTAAACGTAACTTCACAATGCTTAATGAATTTAAAATACTGCCTGGAGGAAGGGTGTCAAATTGTTCGAAAAGTTACACTACTGGGAATTGAAGAGACAGTGGAAGAGCAGTCTTATGTAGTAGGATTGAAGGACAGTGCATGGATTGTCAGTTTGTTTTTAGGAATCACTACAATTTGATTCTGGAATGTTTTAGGGCTTGTGTGTTCTTTGTTTTCTTAAGCCTCTGTAATTCAGCTTCTGGTTAAGTACTTTGTTTTGGAACACAGGTCTGAAACCAGGCTCTGTTAACGGTGGAAGAAGGGGTGTTTATAAGAGGACTGATCAGAGTCGAGTCAACAGCAGTCCCAAACGTTGTCCTGTGATGCATTGCAACAGACAGTTTGATAATATACATCTTCTTCTAGGTCACCTTCAAAGGTAAGGAGATACATTGCAAGAGTTCAGTGCAAGGAATAGTATAAAAGAGTATGTTCTAACTTAGGACATCAGCATCAAGTCTGCTTTAAACTGCCTGTACTGACAAAGCTCCATTTTGAGAGCCACTTAATATGTTACAATGTATGTAGATGAGCTTCATGGGGGCTTTTGTGGTTGGTTTGGTTTAGTTTTTTACTTGGTGGGCATGGTTTGTTTTTTTCATTCAGAATTGACGTCTTCCTCTTGTTGAGCATTTTTTAACATCTTGAGTTTTTTTGAGAAGTAAGATTTCTGTACTCCAGTTTAGTTGTATCGTCATCCCAACTTGAAATAAACCAAAAGGCTAACTTATACAAGTTGATGGTAAGATAAAAAGAAAAGCCTCTAATGCAGGGAAAGAGGAACAAAAGCAATAGGCTATCTGTTCATAGTTGATCTTGCTAGTCAGTACTCAGTGTGTCTGTGTTCAATTCCAGCAGATTTGAACTTTGCCTTTTAACTGGTCAATGTGTCCATAGGCAGGATGGTGAGAAGTTGAGAGGAGTGTCATGGGTTAACCCCCATAGGCAGCTCAGCCCCACACAGCTGCTCACTCACTCACCCTAGTGGGATGTAGGGTAAAAGTGAGAAAACTCTGGGCTGAGGTAAAAACAGTTCAGTAAGGAAAGCAAAAGCTGTGCATACATGCAAAGCAAAATAAGGAACTGGCAGACGGAGCTCTATCACACATGATAGTTACTTGGAGTAGTGGCATTTGTCTTCCTCCTCCACCCAACTTTTACTGCTTCCACCCATCTTTTATTGCTTAGTATGGTGTTTAATGCTGTGGGATGTCTGTTTGGCCATTTGAGGTCAGCTGTCCCACCTGTGTCTCCCAACATTTTGCTGGTGGGACAGTCTGAAAAACAGAGAAGACCTTGACACTGTGCAGGCGCTGCTCAGCAGTAACTAAAACTTCAGTGTGCTATCAGCACTGTTGTTCATAAATCCAAAACACAGGAGCCATACAAGCTGCTACAAACACATGAACTCCATCCCAACCAGAACTAGTACAGTGAGATAGACATTTTTATAATTTATTTTTATGTAGGAAATTAAGGCTTTGTTAGTTCTCTTAAAAGCAGTATGATTTTTCTGCAGAGTGGCCATTTTAACACATAAGCTGCAGGGAGAATCATCTCTGAATAGGACACTTGAACTGATACATTTCATGATAGGGGAAGTAAGGAATTTTTTATAGTTTCAGTTGGTTAGATAGGGGCTTTTTGTCTGATAACTTCAAAGGACAGAATTTTTCCCATTAAAAAAAAGTTATTTGACTGTTTAGAGGGGACTACTTTGTTAATTATTTCTTCTTCTCCAGGTTTGATCATTCTCCTTGTGACCCAACAGTCACCTTACATGGACCCCCACATAATGCTGTTGCCTGTGTGATATGCTGTGAAAGATTTTCAACCTCTCAGCAGTACAGTGATCATCTTTTATCTAAGGCAAGAGCATAAGGATAAATAACTCGCCTGACTGAATGTAACAGAGGGTTTAAGACTTAAAATTATGCATTGATTTTTGGTGGGGTTTTTTGGTTTGTTTTTTCTTTAATCCTCTTTCCTCTCTTTTACTCTTCAAGATATTTTTCTCTGATTCTGCTGTGTTTCAAACACCTGGTGTAGCCTGACAGTATTCCCTTTAGATGTGACCATTAGGTTGTACTTTTTGGTAATGCTTTCAAGAGGACCATAGTTCTGTCTTGAACCTCTGGTCCATCTGTTTGGGTTGTTGGTGGGTATTTCCTTTTATTAGCATTTCCAAAACTATGAAAGGTAAAGACAGAAAGTTAGGGTGAAATAAGGGACAGCAAAGAGAAGCAGCAGAAAGGATATAGGGGTTTTAATTAAGCAGTCTGCTGTTGAATTGGATATCGGATAGCATTTTAAAAATTGGGTGTTTTCATAACAAATACTCTTGTGTAGTCTCCAGAAGCTGCATTCAGTTTGGGGAAGTTTAGAATTTTTGAAAATCAGACTAAATTTTGCTTGTAGTAATAACTCTTGCTATGTAGTCATACCTGACAAGCTGAAAGATTGCATCCTTGCTCTTTTTCCTTTTCTTCGAAGTTGTGTACCTCTGATGTGTCAAGGACATTAGCAGGAGTAGCAGCTAAGGTGGGGGAAAGGCAGTGAGTGTCTCTTGCAGACAGCGACAAGATGGGATTACTTTGTTGGATAGGGAGATAATCCTAGTCAAAGCTCTGAGCATATAGTAAAGATTCGTGGAGTGACATAGAAAGAAGCAAGCAAAAATATCAGAAGCAGGACTAAAGGATTTATGCCTTGAAGGCAGAGCTCTGAAGCTGATGTAGAAGGCAAAGCAGGTGGAAGGAGTTCACTTCTACGAAGGTCGCAGACCTTTCAGGCTACTCTGAGGAGCAGCATTTTGGGGAGTTAGAGGTTAGCAGGATTAGACAAGAAATGACATGAGAAGAAATGACAGCTGCCTTACTGATAGAGGGAGCTTTTTCTGAGAGCCTGGGTAGAGAGGATGGCTAAGAACTGTTCTTAGCCACAGAATCATGCTATGCTGGAACCCGTAGTCCCTGGGAAGATGCTTACTCCCAGCGGTGCAAGAAGGGGATGGAGAAATTGATGGTGTAGTAAGGGTAGATGAGTAGCTGGGTTTGGCAGTGTTACTTTGGCCAGTTCCTTGTGTCTTGTGAGCTGAAGTGCAGAGGGCTAGGCTGAGGATAAATACAGATGTGGTAGCTGAAAACCTAAAAGTGAAAATATTACCACAGAAATGAGAAGGAATGGGAGTACATGAGAACTGGGACTGGTTTATTGACTTAATTTTTTTTCCTAAATAGATAATTTTCTCTTCCAGCTAAATGAAAATGATGGGCATAAAAAAGGTATTCCTCCA
Source organism: Hirundo rustica (assembly GCF_015227805.2). Lineage (NCBI taxonomy): Eukaryota > Metazoa > Chordata > Aves > Passeriformes > Hirundinidae > Hirundo > Hirundo rustica. The sequence continues at coordinate 91,288,192 of NC_053452.1, read as the reverse complement.
CAGCATATTCAGTGTTTTGCATGCCCAAACTGCTTCCTCCTTTTTGCCAAAAGAGATGAGTGTTTGCAGCATATGTCACAAGAGAACCACTTCCTCCAGGTTTCTGAACCGAGTGGTACGTTACTACTATGTGTATTGCTTATCATTTTTTCTGATAATTCATCCTTAAGACAGAAAATTACTTATGTTTTCCTGCTGCATAAAAAAGCTTTAGGTTTTAAAGTTTGTTATTAATAAGTTCTTGGCTTTCTTTTAAGATCTTAAATGTGATGCTTTGAAATTCTTTTTTTTTCTGTAGAAATGATTCCTTTATCACACTTGCTGTAAAGAGATGCTGTTGAGTCTCTCACATAAGCATCTCATCCTCCAGTGACTCCATGCAAGTGACTACTTTCCTGAATAAGTTTACATTTAGCATGTTGGTGGAGACTCAGAGCAAAGCACATAAATTTCTTTTTCAATTCCAGTCAGAGTGGCTGTTGCGTTCTCTCCTGTTACTCTACTGTCTCTAGTGTGCTTGGAGGCTATTTTTTTTGCCAGTGTCCTTTGCATTCCTGATGGCAAAGACTCGTGAAAATGTCTTCTCCCTATAATTGCAAATTTAGAATGCTTAGCTGGAGCATTGCTGCCAGTCTGATGGCTTGCATGGACTACATGGCTGATGAACACTGAAATACTGGTTATATTGTGAGCTGGCAACATCCTGAACCATGCTTAATAAAGTCCAGAGGAGAGATCTGTCTGATCACGGTGCTGCAAGCAGGGTTAATGCCCAACATAGCTGTAGTGACTTGGTTTTTTTGACATAAGCAATAGTCATTAAAGTATTTACTTCAATGTTAGCTAAACTGCTAAGTGGCCGTATTTTAGATATTGTAACTCTCTGGACAAGCCTACATCACCAAAAGGCTTAATATAGTTACTTTGCATCTTCATAAGTGTATCTTCAACTTCTGCCATCCCCTAGAGTGGCTGCAGGAGATGTCCAGAAAAGGCTGGCTTTGAAGGAATCCCCTGCAGGTCAAGTCAGTTCTGCTGCCTTCATGTAGTGAAGTGACAAATCAGCTGCATGGTTATACTTTCCCTTATGCACTGTCACTCTAATGTACTTTTATTCTCAAATACGTTATTTATTCTGAACGTGATGACTGCAGATGCTTTTAAATTCAGGTCATAGGTTTGAAAAAAGTTTACTGGTGAGCTATTGCTTTGAGAAGATTAGAAGCACAAGTTAGTGTTTTCTTCTTTAGAGATGGAGAGTGCTTAACTCAGAACAAAAAATTGAGTGCTCCATTTTTTACTTTGCATTAGTAAGGCTCATGATTAATAATTGTCAGCATAGCCTGAGATCTGCCAGTGAAGTTAGCTGAAAGGCATAACCTCAAATTACTGCCTGCTGATCATCACATTTTACTGAAACAGAAAAATTAAAGAGAATTTACCTGCCTGAGAAGGTGCAGAACATGAACAATATATAACCCACAAACCATTTTCAGTAGAATTTTCTTACTCGGCTGGTACCAGAAGTTACATGTGGAATATATATTCAGAAAACCAGAAAGTCTTGCATCTAAAAATTTAAGAATTAACATTAAGGATGGGAAAGAGAGAAAGAGATGGTCAGGGTATGTGGGAATCTGTTAAATTATGTGCTTTAAAAAAAGTACTCTATGGCTTAAAACAAAATTTTATGTATTAAAAGTAGACAGCTGATAATAGGTGGAGGAGAAGAAGGTAAGAACCTTCCTAAGAAAGATATTGACCTGGCATTGTAGGATGAAAAGGGAAGTAAAGTCAGTCCCCAGTATGAAAAAGCAAGATGCAAGCAGATTTGGGTATAAGATAGTTATAGAAGTTTAAAAAATTAGTTACAGCTTCCATTGCACAGTTACTGTAGCTCAGCTGACATTTGTTAACTTGCTTTCTAAACCCTGTGACAAATGAGTAACATTAGAAATTATGTCATCATAGAGCTGAAATTCTATGGAAAAACTCTAATGTGTGGTTACACTTTCTGCCATTCCGTTGTATAGATGCAGTGAAGTCTGACCGGCCACTGCCTTTTCCATCCTTTGCAAAGAACCTCTTGATATCTCTGTGCAAGGAGGTCTCCTTCCAAGTGAAGTGTATGTCCTGCTTCAAGATACTGCGCTCACATATGGAATTAACGGCTCATTTCAGGTTTGTGAAGGGCAATTGTCTTTGTAATGGGACCATCCCTAGATCAATGACAGGTATGCAGACAGGCTTTTAGCGGTACTATTGGATTTCAGGGCAGCTAGGACCGTCTGAAGGTTGACTTCCTGAATAAACAAAAGTCTGTCCCCTTAACTTTACCTCACACTGTAGAAAGCTGATCAGTGTCAGGATTCTTTTTGTGTTTTCTGTAACAGAACAACAAAACCTATTCTCTGTTCCACTATGTCTATGTTGACAGCATTTGATTTTGAAAATGTGCAGTCAAAAACAAAAGCATCAATCTACATGCTAGCTTTGGAAACTAGCACCTAATTATCTGCAAAGTTCAGAGACTAAATGTACATTGCATGGTTTTGTTGGCAAGCTGGTAGGTGGGTTAAAGTACATAGAGGACACTGTTTCCAAGCATTTACTGCTGTAACTACTTGGAAATATATCAAGTACATCTGAAAAATGTGTCAGGTTGTGATATAACCTCTCTATGTTTTTAATCCATTCTAGAACACGTTGTTATAATTCTGGGCCCATGGCACTGTCAAAGAAAAGCATCTCCCAAGTTGCAGAGATATTTAAAATGAAAGGTCACTGTGAGAACTGTGATGAACTGTTTGCTGACAAGGATCAGATGACCCAACACAAACAAACCACTCAACATAACATTAGAGTTTTTACTACACTGGAAGAGTCCATCTTGATGTTCTGCCATGTCAATGGAAAACATAAAAATCAATCTCATTTGTGCTACGTTGTGGAACGGTCAAGACCACTGCTTAAAAGACATTTGAGTCCAGATGAGTCCTCCAGCGAAATGGCATCTTCTCCTTCAAAACGGAAGAGTAATTTAAAAGATAAAAGTGAAGATAAAGTCGCAAACCAAAGTCAAGGTAGTGCTTGCAAAGTAAAAGCCTGGTTTTGTGAATGCCTTCAAAAGTTTTTTACAGAAGAGTCAGTAGAAAAGCACATTTTATCAGCAAATAGGATCTGTCACAAGTGTGCTGTGTGTGGAAAGCTGGCTGAAAATTCAAGCATTATCCGCCTGCATATGAGTCGGTTCCATGGAGGAGCACATTTGTCTAATTTTCTTCTCTGGTGCAGAGCATGCTCTGTAGATCTTAGAGAAGAGGATATTATGGGACACATAACTGAATTTCATGGTGGACATAGTTACTACTATGAGCAAGAAGCTGTAGAAGATGAACCTATGCCATCTGCTTCTGATGCAGTGAGCATTTCTCCAGGTGGAGATAAAGATTGCATTTCTGGCCCTCTGGAACGCTCGCCTGAAAGTGGTCCTGTCGTGGGAAAATGGCAGTGCCGCATTTGTGAGGAGATGTTTGAGTCTGAAGAGAGTGTTAAACAGCATTGCATGTCCTTAGAAAGCCATGCATTTCACAGGTACTCATGTGGCTTATGTAGAAATCATTTTCGGAAAGTAGGAACGCTGCAGCGGCACTTCCAGGAGCATCATAATCAGGAGATACAGACTAAATACTTCTGTGGCCTTTGTGGTAATCTCTTCTTCAACACAGAGGAAGAATTTCTAACCCATTACAAGGAGCTTCATAGCATGGACTATACATTTGTGCCTGAGCAGATGGAGCTATCAATAAAAGAAGATGAGGACTTCCTCCCAGTCGAACAAGGAGACCGTTTGACCTGTGGTTGCCGGACAACTTATGTCTCCAGGATAAACAGGAGGAACGATCATGAGAACTGCCAGAAGGCCTTGCTGCAGAAAGGACACTTATGGTTTCGATGCTGCTTGTGTTCTGTAACGGCACAGAACATTGCTGATTTGAACAGTCACCTCGAGAGTCACACATCAGTAAAACCTAAGGGAGAGATGTATGTTGTTAGATGTGCTGCATGCAACAAAAACTTCGATGACCTTCAAAGCGCGCATCAGCACTATCACATGAAACACTGCTTCTTGCAGAAACCTGATCTATCAAGTCTTGCATCACAATCAGAGGACACAGTATTCAAATTTTCAGCAAGTGGGGCTTGTGCAGTCAGAAAACCTCACGGGCAACAATTTCAAGCATCTCCATCCAAAACTCAGGACAGACCACAGTTTTCTCCTCTGCAGGGCCCAATAGAGGGAAAGAAAATAAAGAAAGAGGACTTAGAACAGTCTGAAGAACTTAGTGAAAGTATGTAGAAAATTTCTTTCAACATTAGAAAAGTATTGCTGTCCTTAATGCACTGTTTCATTGTCAGTACATGTTACATGCCATTTGGTTGCATCCAGTTTATAAATGAGCTCAGAATTTAGTACTCCTTATTTCTCAAATACTGAATTCTCAGTACTTGAATTTCCAAAATTTGGAGTCCACAATTTATTGTTATATGCCATATGTATGAAGTCTTGGGGAAAAAAAAAAACCAAGCAGAAAGGCAGATGTGAGAATCCTGAGACTGAAACATTTGATTTTCAAATTAGTTTGGAGCATAATTTAGTGTTAAAAGAAAGAGGATCATGAAGGGATGGTCCCAATTAGGGATCTAATGCCTAGAACTGTAAAAGTGATCTGTCATACACATTCAAAAGAAACTTGCCTTCTTTATAAGTATTTATAAGCCTGTTAGTGCTTTCTGTGTGGGCAGTACTGTTATATCACCATCATCTCAGCTTTCTTAGCTTGCCAAAAAGCAGAATCAGTTGAGAATTTATATTCCTAGTACGTATTTTTTTCCCCTCAAACATGCAATTTTTTTCGCAAGTTCATTTTCACTTCTGAGAATGCTGAAGATGTACCTTGCATTCAGAAATTGGAAGTGTTCCTTGATTACTAGTGGTATCATAATGCTTTTGATTAAGAGGTTGACACTTATGTTGTGTACAGCAAAAGGTACATGTCTAAACATTTTATGTGCTTTTATGCATGCAAGCAATTGAATGTCACAAAGACTTGCCATAGTCAGGAGTACACAGCTGGATATTAAATGAGTTATTAAAAGGTCTTGATATAAAACAATAGCTTTCTGTACTTATCACGAAACTATCCAGGTCTATGCCATCATATAGCCAGATTCTGCTCTTCTCTCTAATTTGTACATTATTAAGTGACAATCCACTTTAGTTTAAAATTATACAATCACCAAATAACGTCATGTTTTGTAACTTTTCTTTTTGTAACTTTTCACTTATATATGTGACTAAAAGAATTTCCAAAAGCAAGTTGGTTGACCAGAAAGTCACATGAATTTTAAATGTGTCCTTTTTATCCCATTGAAGATGGTGAACTTCCTGATCTTGACTATCTGCGTACCATGACTCACATTGTGTTGGTGGATCTGGACAACTGGGGAAGCTTTTTCACACAGCTGCCAGCTAACCTGAACCAAGGGACATTTATCTGGGGTTTTCAAGGTAAAAAATATTTGAAGTACATTAAAAGATAAGATTAACAACTCTACACGTGTACTTGAGCAGAGATTGCTTGAATCTGAGAGAATGAAGAACAGGGGCAAGTAGGCACTAGGCTTCTAAAGTTGCATTGTCACAGGCACCATGTAAGAGAAGTGTTCTTCAACTTTTCAAACTCCATCTAAACCTCCACTGCTCTTACTATTCCTTGTAGAATAGTTCCAGAATTGCAGAACTGTTTAGGAGTCTTTCCGGCTTCCCTCAAGAGCTTAAGCCGTATCATATTTTCATAATTATCAGGGCAGCCATAAGAGATTATATGAACTCCTACATCCTTCTCATATGGCTGGGATTTTTTATTTTGGTTTGGATTTTTGAGTTCCAGAAGGCATGATTTTGCACTCTTAGACATTTTGTTCTGTCTCTGGCTTGTTCTGTAAAGGGTGGTCCTGGGTCATCCTGTACAACAATAGGTGTGTGTCCCATCTTGAAGATACCAGTAATTGATGGAATTCACATTGTCATGGGTTTGATAGAATGATGGAATGGTTTGTGTTGAAAGGGACCGTAAAGATTCTGCCATTTTGCAAAGTCTGCCAGTAGTATCCCTTTAACTTGTTACTTCTGCTTACCTTGACTGTTTCTGAACCAACTGCTTGTCCCCCTCATGCTTTTTCTACAGATTTTCTCTGTATCTACCTTTAAAATTATTTTGTCTGGGGTACATTGATTTCTTCAGTAAAGTGTAGATAAGCAATAGTTTCAGAATATTTATGGCCTGAAACACAAACATCATCTTACCAGATTTGTAGGTCAGGTGTGTTTTGCACTTGATAAACTATTGCACTGCACTTCCTTGCTAAGTGTTTTTTACTGTCTCTTTCCATAAAAGATAATCAAAGATATTCTGAAAGCTAAGAGTTGTCATACTGCTCAGGTTGAACAGAAAAGCCTGTTGATGCCTGGGTAATTTTTTTTTTTTTTCCCCCTCTTAGGAACAGATTTTCCAGTTAGCTGATGAAAGCAGAGCAAGTATAACTGTTAATATAAAGTAGTGGAGATTGAACCAGTCATCTGTGATTCTGAACCTGTAATCTGGTATCTGCTTGTTAGGAGTTTTGGGGATGAATCCTCTCATTTTCCCTGTTAAAGCAGGCTATTCTCCAGAGTTTCGTGTTCTCCTCCAGCATTACTTCTGTATCACTATCTCTATTGTCATTACCTCTGGTCTTTCTGTAACAGTATTCTTGTACACATGCAAGCCACAGAAAACACTGATTCTGAGGTTTTAAATCAGAATGTTAAGTGTTGGAATGGACCTTAGAGATCATCTAGTCCCAGCGCCTTCTGCCATGGCCAGGGACAGAGAGGTGTCCTCTCACTAGACCAGGTTGCTCAAGGCCTTATCAACCTGGCTTGTAATACTGCTGGGGATGAGGCATCCATGACCTCCCTGAGCAACCTGTTCCAGTGTCTAACCACCCTCACAGTAAAAACTTTCCTTCTAATATCAAACCTAAAATCCTTCTCTTTCAGTTTATGTCCATTACTCCGTGTCCGTTCCTCCTACAGTTCCTGCCAAAGAGTCCCTCTCTGGCTTCCCTTAGGCCACTTGATATACTGAAAGGTTGCTGTGAGTTCTCCACACAACCTTCTCTTCTCCAGGCTGAACAGCCCCAGCTTTCTCAGCCTGCCTTTATAGGGCTGGTGCTCTTACCAGCTTCCTGATCCCTTGCCTGGACTTGCTCCAAAAGTTCCATGTCCTTCCTGTACTGGGGAGACCAGAACTGGACACAAGTAATCCAAGTTGGGTCTCACAAGATAAAAGGTATCTCACACTTTCCATATTATACCTAATGGTCCTAGGTTTCTATTTCATCCATATTGCTTGGCTGCTTCATTTATGTACATTCTCTTTTCTATATGGCGGAGCAACCTGTTGTTTGTTCTTAATATCTTTTGTAAGGCTTTTCCCAGCTTGAACATCTGGGCAGATTTCACTTCACCTGTGTACTCCTTGAATTCTGTAGTGATTTGGGATTTAGTTGTAGTTTTTAATTGCTGAAGGCAATTAAGACTGTTTATATCTACAGTTATTCAATCTACTTGGCCTTGGAAAAACTTTGTCTGCTGATAAAAATAAGAAACTATTAGGAACCTATGTCTGGATACTCTGGGTTTTATAAAGGATTATTTAGTAATGAAGAATTTCCCCACATGAATTCAGATACTGGCTTTCAGTCATACTTCATTCTATCTAATTTACTCAAAATTAATTTGTCATTAGTTTATTTAGGCTTGTTTGCTCTGACAAGGTCTTCTGTGCTATTCCTGTTTTCCAAAGTTAAAACATAGTTTTGATGCATTAAGAGAAAGTTGGTTGCACCTAGGGCTGCCTGAGCTGTATTGTCAGAAATTTCTATGCTGACTTACGAGAAAGAAATAATCACAGTATAACCATAGTGTTACTAGTGTATCAGTAGGAACCCCTGCTAATACAATACTCTTACCCAAAGGTACCTTTGTGCTAGTTAACACTCTGAGCCCAGAGATGTTCCAAGCACAGGTGCCTGATGGCACGGCACAGCCAATATCAGCACCATGTGATCATGGTATGCAAAGCAATCACATGGAGACAAGAGATGTGCAGGGCAGAGTTGCTCCTCAGAGAGAGAGAGAGCAGGGCCGAGAGCCCCAGCCTGTTTCTTTCTTACATTTTATACATTTGTGGGTCTGGTTGTGGATTGGCTTCTGGGGTTACTACCTTTCATTCCAGTGACAGACCAGCTGTCAGTTACAATTATTTTTAGGCTAGAAATATGTAAACAAAGGACAGGGAATGAAAAACAAAAGGTTTGTTTCTGTTTCCCATGTGTGAGAGAAGCGAAAACTGCTCCTAATATTGTGCAGAAACTAAAGAAACTGGCTCCATCTTATGAGCAAGTAGAAGGCTTTAAAAAACAGAGAAAAACCAGGGTAACAGCAGCACTCAATTCCATACTTCCTAATGCGTTTGCTGCATGCAGGCTGCCTTGTGGGAATGGCCCCTGAAGCACATGAACTAAAAAACATGCTAAAGAGTTACGTGTGAATAAAATAGGCCATAGTCATATTAAAGAAACATTTACCAGGTTTAGCATCAATTATATTGATTTTGAGCCTGGAACACTAAGGCTCCCAGCTACATCTGGATCTATTGTTGTAGGTACCCTCTCATAATAATGGTTTGTATAGTTACTTGAGGCATGCTGTTATTGTTTGTTTAACCTGTGAAAATACAGCAACATTTTTTTCCTGCATTTCCCAAACAGCATTTCTGAATTTTTAATTATTATTTTTGTACTATATATCTGCATTATTTCTATTATTCCTGTTTCTTGTATAGCCTTAGCTTTGCTTTGAGTTCCTCCATTGTATTGCCTGGACTCTATATTGTTTCTGACTTCAGATACTCAGTTGTCTTTCATCCATTTGTGGGCTAACATATTAAATAAATACGAATCTGTTTTTGTTTTCAGCTGCCCTGGTCAAGTGCTTATGTTGTACATTTATGCAGCCAAAAATCAGGGCTGGTGATTACAAGTCTTTCCCAAATAGGGACTGAGGGCTGTCACAGCAGACAAGAACAACTTGCAAATAGCATTTTTTTCTTATGGACATGGTCCACTAAATCATTTCTGTGTACACTTTAAAAAATCTTTGCAATCATTTTTGATATCATCTTTTTGCCATTAGGCTGAAAAGGTGGGGGGGAAGCAGGAGAAATCTACTGAGGAATGTTTTTCTTTGTCAGACTGCGTGTGGACACGTTGGCATAAACCATCCTCAGCAGCCTGTTTACTTAAGCATTGGTTTCCCATGTCCTCACGTGAAGTGCCATCAGTAACTGCTTTCATTTTCCATTCAAAATCCTTTCTTATATCCAGCCACTCTATCATCTAGCAGATAAAGCGACATTTTTTCCTTCAGGTTGCAGACTGGTTATTTCTTAGCCATTAGAATGTTACAAAATTCTTAATCACTCTGGTCAAATTGTCCTTCCATTTGCTTGCCTTTTTATACTGTCATGTGTATTTTTATGGTGCAGGCTCCTCTGGTTTTTTCCTCTATTCTTGAGACACTTCCTGCTTCTTTCCTTTCCCTTGCAACTTGTTTCAGTCTGGTGCTGGTTTTGTCTGCAGCAGGCACTTTACTCAGCTCATCTTTATTATCCACCAATTTTTTCAGCCTCTAACTACATGCTTAGCAGCACTGTTTAAAATGCCTGCATTTTTTTTTTAGTTGTAGCCCATTTTGCTCATCCTTGACTACATCCACAGATTTGTCAGGACTCTAGCATTTCTCTCAGGTGTTGCTCCAGTTCTTGGATCTTCTTTTTAATGAGTTCAGACATGGAATGTGTCAGGCAGTTATGGTACATGTTGACTCTGTAATTCCTGTGGTACAGGTTTCCCTAAGAGAAGCATTTCTGTTACTTGTACCGTTTCCAGAGCTCTTTTGATTCTGTACATTAACTGTAATTGTGCTTCAAATTGGAGAAAAGCACATCCTTGTGTCTAAAAGCACATGATATCTAGAGGATAAGTTTTTCAGGAACTGAAGAAAAGAAATTGTACAAAATTGGTAGAGTAGCATCAGGCTAGCTACTTTTTTGCCTTCTATCTAAAGAAAAAGAGGGCTGGAGGGATTTGGGTTATATGTTTTTCTTAGCTTTCACAGTGGTCAAAATAAATTGTGTCTTTATAGACAGTTTTATATTCGATTTTGCCTTCTTGCATTCTTAATTCATAGAGGCATTTCTGCCCAAACCCGTGGTTTGTTTGTTTTTAATGTTTGTCTTTTTTTTACTATTATTCCTCTTCACTGTATAGGAGGCTACAGCAACTGGAAGCCTCCAGTGAATTGCAAAATTTACAATTATCTTAAGAGGATTGGATGTTTCTTTCTTCATCCACGTTGCAGTACCAGAAGAGAGGCAGCAGACTTTGCTCTCTGTGTTCATGTAAGTTATAGCATGCTTGCTTTATTGTGTCCTGTACCTAGAGAAGAGTGGCAGATGGTATCTGCTATTGATGTTAAGTACAGATGCAGATGACATTTTTAGATTCTTTCATGATACTTCTGTGTCCCCTCTAAAGAATGATAAACCTGGATTGAGTGGAGGCAGGTGGCTGAGAAGTGACTTAAAAATTAGCCCAAATAGGACAGCGGTCTGTTGTGGAGGGGAATGGAGCTGGTTAGGGAATGAAGAGTGAAAAACCTGCACTTCTTACAGTTTCTGTTTAAGAGTGATGAGTAACTCCTTCATCTCTTCAAGTAGCCCAAATCTCAAGCCATCTTTGCAGTGGAGTTGAATGGGTTTTACAGACCCTCTTGAGCTGATGAAGAGCAGTGCCTTCATGCAGTAGACTTTGGGCTTTGGTAGGGTTGGGGATGTGCAGGTGCGAGATGGGAATCTGGGATGCCATGGGGACTTGTGTTCCTAATGTAGAATCATAGATTTTAAGGTTGGAAAAGACCTTCTAGATGATCAAATCCAGCCATCAACCCAGCCCTTAAGCCATCAGCCACAGTCATTAAGCCATGTCCTCAAGTGCTATATCCGCATGATTTTTGAACACTTCCAGGGATGGTGACTCCACTGCTTCTCTGGGTGGCCTGTTCCAATGCTTGGCAACCTTTTCAGTGAAAATCTAAACCTCCCCTGGTTTAGAGGGGAGGTTTAGCTTGAACCCATATAGTGCTTTATCAGTTTGATAAATTAGTACCTATCTAACTGTATAAGCACATTTTTGCAACAGTGGTTTTATCTTTCATCATGTTTTTATGTTACCCTTAAAATGCTCTGCAGAGATGATTTGTTTTATGTGGAGACAGTTCTAAAAGGCTGCTTTTTAGGAATTTGTTCCATACTCCATCTGTACTGTTCTGGTAGCCATCATCAGTATCTATTGTACATAGAAAAGAAATTAGCATCAAACTTTTCAAACAGTGCCTTTCACTGTGGGGTGATGTGGCTTGGATCACAGAGGAATAAGTTGCTGGAGAAAACTTTCCAGGGATGATCTGTCTTGCACAAGGCTAACCATGAGATAAAAACATGATCTCTGTTCAACACTTGTCATTTGTTTTGTATAGGCTGGTCGTCTGGATGAGCACCTTCCTAAGCAAATTCCTTTCACTGTTCTTTCTGGAGACAAAAGCTTCCTGGAGCTGGAAAACCAATTTAAAATGACCCAGCGGTCAGCTCGCATCCTGAATCCTCACCACATTGAAGGAGACATGATGTGTGCCTTGCTAAACAGCATTTCAGATATCACAAAAGGTAGAAAGTAAACATTAAACACAATTTTTCCAGTAAACTGCTAAACTTTCCAATAAAAAAATGGAACACTTACACTGGTAACATAAAGGGTTGCTTGGTGCTTCTTGTGTTATAGTGGTATTTCAGTGAATAATAGATCAGAAAATCATTATGCTTGGGCATGTTTTGAAAACAGACTAAATTAAGCATTTTTATTCAATATAACAAACTCTGTCATCCCTGTATTCTTTATTATTGCAGGAGATAAAACTGATGCTTGAGCCTGAGAGCTCCTTTCTAGTTAAAAAGAAGCTGTTTAAAGTACTCTTGTGGGCATAGTTATCAGTTTGTGCTCAGATCTGTTTGGCTTAATTTATGCTGTGTCTGAAACAAATATGACCCTGCTAAAGCATCATTCTTTCTCAAAATACTTCTATTTTAATTCTGACCTCCTGGCTACTTCCTATCATTTGATAACTGTCTTCACTGGCACATGACTCAACTCACGCATCCATTTGAAGAAAAAAAAATCTCAGGGAAAGTTTTTAAGTTCTCTAAAGTTCCAGATTCTAATGACATGCTAAAATGATCACATTGGTTTTATATAGGATAATCAAAGAGGATTGAGCCAGCTCATTTTCATGCAAAGGGTGCCAGAGCTGAGAGGAGTTTTAATACTTACTAGCATTTTATAGTATTTTGCTGTTTTCCCTAGAAAAGCTAACATTTCTTTGTAGACATTTTTGCTTTTTATGGCTTCTTCTTGTGGTTTTGGGGGGGTTGTAAACAGAGCATATTACAGAAAGCTGTTTCTGAATCAGCCATAAACTGTTTTCTGAAAAAACTACACTGCTAGTCTTGATACAGGTTTATGAGAGCCATAACATGTTGCTGCTGTTCCACCAAGATTAAAGTGGAGTGCTGTCTCTGAATGATGAATTGGCATTGAGTAAAGGGGAAAAAAAACAGGGGAAATTAAATAGTTTTCTGAAAAGAAGTTACATGTGGTGAGCTGGAATTGATTTAGGTTCTTTTGATACAGAAAAGGTGCTTACGGAGTTTTCTGGCCACCCCAGACATTAGAAGTTTCTTAATTTAACACTTCTTTCAATGTCCTTTACTGCATTAATATTTAATATGCTAATTGGCCCTACCTGGAGGCTGCAAACCTTAACTTGCTGGCTGGCTGCTCATTGTCAGTTCCACTTAAGTTACACATGTGGTCATTATGAAAAAAAAACAACCCATGAACAGGAAATTGATGGAATGACACATGATTCCTTTGGCTGTTGGCATTCCCTAGCAAACTTGTAAGGAACAGAATTGTCCCCTTTTTTAGTCAGTGTTGGCAAGGGGGCCTCAGACAGCACAAGCCCTGCCTTTATCTCCCCATCCTGTATTAAAACAGAATATTGGAAAATTCACTGTTGGTAATAGGTCTGTATTTGCTGCATTGTGGAATGATGTTCTTACCAAGAGTTTATAGAGGTTTTTCTTTAAAAAGATAAAGCCACCACAGAGTACACACGTGTTGTGTGGCTTAGCAGCTTCAGCCATCATTTACAAATCTTAGTGTGGTAAAACCAGTTATTGGAGGGTTGAGATGGAAAGTTGTGCAGTGTATCATAGGCTGGTATAACTTGTTGACCTGTTACAGAAAAGCAGCTGAGTATAAGGAAATGCAAACAAGAATTGCTTGCTTTGTGGCTTTCTCAAGCCTATGGCTATTATTCTGGAGAGAGAAGTAAGAGAGAAACAGGACAGAGAATCACACTGAAAAATATCAGACTGTTATTGGTATTGGATGAGTTGCAAAATGAAGAAGTTCTATCTCTAAATCACGTTCACAGAGCTATCATTAGCTTCTGAGTACCTGGATTGTGTTTGAATGTGGCAATCTGACAGGTGCATCTTGTGCATGGTTTTACCAGCACTGCTGTGGGAACCGTAGTACTGCAGTAATTTTAAAATAAGTAAATAAAAATAAAATTTTCTGCGGATGTTGCAATACAATACCAACTGTATGTTACTATAGGAAACCTTGGCTGGAGGAGATATTTGAACTTCCTTTGAGGTATGGAAAGAGTAGGCATTCTTATTTGTTTTCTGCTGCTGCTAAGCCTGAGTTCATAAATGAAGGTTTTGTTTTTATGCTGAAGCCACAGCACATGACAAGCACTTCATGCATGTTAACTGAGTGGCTTGGGAACGCAGAAAAGACGAGTTTTCAGTGTCTTCCTTTATAACAAAGAAATTGTAGTGTGCAGGAAAATACCATTATTTCATTGTCTGTGTCTTGATGATATCCTGTGTGTTGAAAGTACAGTTTTAATGAGTGATGAACAATGATGAGGGCAAAGCTGATGGTAGGTTGGGGTCATCATATCCATCTGGACAGTGACAGGAATGCCACAACTTTTTGGTTGACAAGTTATTTTTGTGTAAGTTGATGTCTTTCGCTTAACTGCATTTCTCCCAGTTATGTTCAAATGAGATCCTTAAGTGACTGAGCTCTTATGTAAAACAGACTCTTTTAAATAATACGAGCAAATTTTTGGAAGTATTTCTTGTCCTTTCTTTTGAAGAGCCGGTCTGTCATGAGCCATCAAAATCAGTGGTGTACTAAATATAGTGTTGTCTGCCAAATAGCCACCGTACTTCTTTCACTGACCCATAAAATACATCTCACTGTGCTCCAAATGAAGTTGCTAGCCTGTGTCTTCAATCTGCTACTCTTGCCTGAAATATTTAAATACTACCAAATGCAGTCTCTGTGAGGGCTTTTATGCTTTGAAGAGCAGGATTTCAGTTCATTTTAATGAATGCTCCTAAGCTTCCTAGCTCCCACCATGCCCAAAAGCTTTTGTTTTACATACAGCCGGCGAAAGAATTCAAGAGGACGGAAGAATAAATTTATAGAAGACATTGAGAATAGTTGGTTTACTTCTCCATAGTGGAGATTTTCATGGGTGAAAGTCCATGTGTGGTCTAGTTTGAGGTCCAGTGTGAATGCTACATCTCTCTTGTCTCTGCTTTTTCCAAATCTTTAGTTAACAGATTGCAAGTGACTAAAGTTAGGTCACAGCCTCCAGCCCCCACTTCCCTGAATGTGAAACTGAATGTGAAGGGCATGAGCATCTGCAGAGTGATGCACCGTGAATGAATTACAGTTTCTGTAGTAATACATTCCTTTATTATGGCAGCCACAGCTTATTGCAGTAGAGAGTGATATGAAAGTCACCCTCCAGTTGTAACCTTGTGTTTAGCTACAGGAAGGAAGTTACTACTGGGTTTGGTGTGTCACAGGCATCTCTTGTATGTATATGCCCTAGGGAGAAAGCAGTGTACTGAGACCTAAGGTAATGAGCCTGAACAATAATTGTCGGCCGGGGGATGAGCTGGAAAGACCTCACCACACAGATCCCACCAAAAAAATCTTGAGGTTTAGCTTAAATCTGGCTCTGAATTTGAGAGAGGAGTCTGAGATAAAGGTTAGCCGAAGGTCTGAGTGACCATCATTATATTGGCCACAGTTTCCAAGAAATGGAATTGGAGGAGGCAGCTTGAGAGCTTTATTTTTATCTGTCCTACACTTGAGTGAGCAACTGTAGGCAGAGATACATAGAGTGAAGCTTGCTTTGCATGGAGGAAGAGAGGTCTTGTATGGTGGTAACCCTCAGCAGGAAGGAGCTGTACTTACATTTACAGATGATATTACCTTAATATGAAGAGAGATTAGAGCAGTAAGTATTGGGGAAGAGTATGTGAGAAGGATCCTTCGGGGGCATATGAAAAAAGGAATAAAAGAAAATATTCTAGAAGCCAAGGAAACAGTATTTTAAAGGCAGCATGGCCACATATACCAAATGTGATTGCAAACAAAGGTAAGGATGGGGTACTGATCTAAAGATTTTGGCTAAGTAATTTGTGCGATCCTGAATGAGTTAACAAATGGTATCTATAAGGTAGCACTAAAACTCCAGACATCAGCTGTAAAAGGAGAAGGGTCAGTGCTTGGAGAGATAGTGTGATGTGAATGTCACTGTACATTGCAATGGGAAAGAGGCAGGTGAGATTGGGAGTTACTGAAAAGACTAAAAGAAGGAATATTTTAGGAGAGAAGTGGAAGTGGGGTGTGAGACTATACAGTAGACGAAGTGTGTTGTGTGGTAAGGGAGCAGGAGGGAGGCTGGGGAAGGGCAATTAAGTCTCTGATGCTAAACCAAATGGAAATTATGAAAGGGTTGGTGGGAACTGGGAAGGTTGCAAAAGAAGAAGATCAGATAGAGTGAGGAGATGCCCTGAGCTGTGTGGGCAGCTCATCCAAATTCAAGCTGTGGTGCTTTGATGGCAGGACAGTGGGTAACTGTGAAAGTTACCGGTCTCTCCCCGGAACAGGTTTCTGAGAGACACATGAAATGTCAAAAAAAATCACTCTGAGCTCTATATTCATCCAGAGATTCCTTTCCTGTTTTCTCATTCTTCGAGCAGGAATATGTCAGTATGTGAGGACAATACTGAGCAGTAGGATTTCTTTTGAAAGAACAGGTACAGTCAGAAGTTCTTAGCTGATAGATAATTGACAAAATGAACTAGAGAATAGTACAAGAGATCTTAAAATCTCTTGCCTCTGAAACTGGGCAGCTACTTTTCCTCTGACACTGGAGGAGTTAGGAGCTATAGCATGCACTGAGCATTTTAACAAAAGGGACAGAACATGCCTGATTTCTCAAAATTAAATATTCTTCATTAGAAGATGCCAGCAGTATCAGGAGTATATGCTGACAAAGTGTGGGCTGGATGAGAAAACTGAGGTGGATTGAAAACCAGCTGAACAGCCAGACCTGGAACGTGGTGATCAGTGGCATGAAGTTCAGATGGGGGTCAGGAACCAGCTGTGTCCCAGTACTGGGACTGATCCTATTTAATGTGTGTTAATGACTTAGAGTATACCTACAGCCAGGGTGTTGATGACAAAACTGGGAGTGGCAGTTCGTACACCACAGGAACTGTGCTACCATCCAGAGGAACCTTGACAGGGCACAAGTGGGCTGACAGTGAATCTCATTAAGTTCAACAAAGGGAAGTGCAGAGTTCTGCATCTGGGGAGAAACAGCCACAAGCATGAATATATGCTGACCAGGAGTCAACAGCTTTGTAGGGAAGGACCTGGTGGCCCTGGTGGACACCAAGTTGACCGTGAGCTAATGTGTGCTCTGGTGCCTAAGAGGTCCAAAGTACCGTGCGCTGCATTAGGCATATTGTTGCCAGCAGGTTGAGGAAGGTGATCCTTTCATTTTATTCAGTAAGGTGCTATCTAACAAGATGGGAGCTCCCCAACTACACTGACCTAAGAGGTCCAAAGTACCCTGCGCTGCATTAGGCATATTGTTGCCAGCAGGTTGAGGAAGGTGATTCTTTCATTTTATTCAGTAAGGTGATATCTAACAAGATGGGAGCTCCCCAACTACACTGACCTAAGAGGTCCAAAGTACCCTGCGCTGCATTAGGAATATTGTTGCCAGCAGGTTGAGGAAGGTGATTTCTTTCATTTTATTCAGTAAGGTGATATCTAACAAGATGGGAGCTCCCCAACTACACTGTCTTTTCAGTAATACTCAAAAGCCATCTGGATGTAGTCCTGGGCAGCAGATGATTCTGATTGAGCCAGCAGGCTGGACAGTATGACTTCCAGAGGTCCCTTCCAATTTCCACCATTCTGGTGGCTTTTTATGATGGACCAGTGGCAATGGTTGACAAGAGAAAGCTGGACTTTTGCATATCATCTGCCTGGACTTTTGTAAGGCCTTACACCGTCCACTGACCTTGGCATGACATCCTTATCTCCAAATTGGAGAGATGTGGATTTGATGGATGGACTTCTCAGTGGATAAGGAATTGGCTGGATGGACATAGTCAGAGAGCTGTGGTCGGTGGCTCCATGTCAAAGTGGAGGCTGGTGACAAGTGTCTTGGGACTGGTGCTCTTCAATCTCTTAATTAGTGACACAGGCAGTGGAAGGGAGGGCACCCTCAGCAGGTTTGCAGATGACAAGAAGCTGAGAGCAGTGCAGTTGACACACCTAAAGGATGGGACGTCATCCAGGAGGGCCTGGAGAAACTTGAGAAGTGGGCCCATGAGAACCTCATGAAGTTCAGAAAGGCCAAGTGCAAGGTGCTGCACCTGGTTCAGGGTAATTCCAGACATGAGTACAGCCTGGGAGAAGAACTTCATGTGAACAGAGCAGTGGAGAAGAACTTGGGGGTTCTCAGGGATGGAAAGCTGGACATGAGCCAATAGTGTGTGGTCACAGCCCAGAAGGCCAACTGCATCTTGGTCTGCATCAGAAGAGGGGCAGCCAGCAGGTCAGGGGTGGTGATTGTGCCCCTCTACTCTGCCGTCATGAGACCCCACCAGGAGTGCTGTGTCCAGTTCTGGGGTCCTCAGCACAAGAAAGACATGGACCTGTTGGAACAGGTCCAGAGGAGGCCACAAAGATGATCAGAGAGCTGGAAGGAAAGGCTGAGAGTGTTGTGGATGTTCAGCCTGGAGTAGAAAAGGCTCTGAGGAGACTACATTGTGGCTTTCCAGTATTTAAAGGGGGCTTATGAAAAAGAGGGACCTTTTCCATGGGCAGATAGTGACAAGACAAGGGGGAATGGTTTTGTACTAAAAGAAGGAAGATTTGGATTAGATGGTAGGAAGAAATTATTTACTTGGAGGGTAGTGAGACACTTGACCAGTTGCCCAGAAAAGCTGTGGATGCCCCATCCCTGGAAGTGTTTTTATGTCATGTACTTATGCCAAGAATTGAGTTAGGGATTGATTATTTCAACTGTTCCACCTCTAACAAGTATAAAACTTTTTAGAATGGTCTGACAGGTCTTCCTGGCTGGAAGAATAAAAGAATAGTTAATAGGGGAGAAGCTGCTTGGGAAGAGGCTTTCCTTTGCGCTTTTTCCTCCCTTTCATTAGTAATTATAGTGACTGCTTTTGGGGGAGGAGGGGGTGTGGATTTTGCTTTGGAAATTGATGTAAAAATTAGTATCTCTTCTGCTCAGAAATAGTAGGCAGCTCCAGAAGGAGTTCACAGTCAATCTGCCAAGTGTGTGGAGAATTACCATTTTAATTCTCTATTTCTGACATCTTTTTGGGCGGCTGATCACTGTTTGACACCAGCTATTGGAATTTTTATTCCTGGAATTGGGAAAGTCATCAAGGTTCTGCTCAAACAGGTTGTGTACCAGAAGTTTGGAAACAAAAATTGGAAAGCATACCTGACAATTTGAATAGCTAAGTGGGGTAATTCAAAATGCCAGAAGTCGCACAGTCAGTAAATTAGATGGCCATATCGGAAAGTTCTTTGCTGGTCAGTGTAATCAGAAGTACATTGATGTATTAATGATGACTTTAAGGGAAGTGCTTCTGTTGCTATGACTGTAGGAGACCTTGTTGTTTGCTAATACTGTAAGACCTCATTACAGAGACCATCTCCCAAAATAGCAATAGCCTGTAGCAGGAGGAGAATGAATGCATTACGTGACTCATTGGCTTGGTTTTTAACCTGTACTTTACTGCACCTCTGTCTAATGGGGAAACAAATCAACCAACAAAAAAACTAAACCAACCAACTAATCAAACCCCCCACCACTTTAGGTACACAAATCTTTACTAGACACTTCAAAAGAAAGCCAGCCTTCTGGAGCTGGAAACCAGCCTTGTGAGAGTGGTACTAAGAAAGGGAAAGGTTGTGGATTTTGGCTGGGCTGGGTTGTGATGAATTAACAGATTAAACCGAGTCTACCAACTTTCTGCTTAGATGAGACTTGAACAGCAACATTTGCTGAATTGCACTGCTCAGTTGAGTTTTAGCACTCCATTGTTCAAATGCAGTATTAGCAATAAAATACAGCTGCAGTTGTGTGTAGGCAGAGACACTCTAAGGCACTTCTTCCCATAATTAAATCCTTGATACATTTTATAGAAAGTGAGAAATATATAGAAAGTGAGTCATTTTTAAATAACTGAATATTACAAAAAAAACCCTCTCCAAATGCACTAGACACAGTAGCTTCTGCACCTATTATTTCTTGTTACCGCTTTAACATAATAAAAAATTGAAGCAATCTGCCTCTAGATTATGGGAAGAAGGTAGCTGAAAAATAACTCTTGAGTTATCTGAGTCTCTTGAGTTGCTGTCTTAAGCTACCACTGCATTGTATTTTTATCTTGATTTTTTTTTTTTTGATCATAAGTGTATTCTTCAAATCAGTTGGTAAGAGAAATGCAAGAGAGGCTGTTCTTAATTAGAAGCAATGTGTAATTTACTTCATTTGTGCATTTAAGGTTCAGATAGTGAAGAGGATGAAGATATGAAAGAAACAGTGAAGCAGAGCTTAGAAGAAATAAACAAACAGGAAGGTCTGTCAATTTTTACTTTTCTATGTTCAAGAGCACTATTAATTATGGAAGATACAGAAACTAAGCTTAAAATCAGTTTTACAGCAAGTGACCTCTTAGGAATACTCTCCAGACTATGCTGGGCAGTCTTGAGCAGTGAAGGATGCTGCAATGAGTTATAAATAAAAAAATTCCTAACCTGAAAAGTATGCCAGCGGACTAAAAATCTATTTCATTGGACAGCGCAGGGTACCAATCAATTAAAGACTTGACTGAGTTCACTTTGTACCATTTTAATATGACTGTGTTGTCTCAGAGCAGAAGTATTGACTAAATAGTTGAACTTCTGAATAAATAATTCAAGATTAGATACCATTTCACAGTAAAGCACTCTGGTCTCCTGAAAGAGCTGTAAAGTTATACACAGGGTTGAATCAGCATCACATCTGTCTGTTCACATCCTATCTTAAATTATTTGAAATTGTTTTTATGCTTTTGCTCTTGAGCTTATTGGTGGTGCTCAATGTAGTCATGCATTTTTGGTGACAAACCACAGTGTACTTTGAAAATAATTTATTGTTGAAAGACTTGATTCTGCCCCTCCACCTGATGGAAACAAAATTAAAAAAAAAAAAAAAAAAAAAAAAAAAAAAAAAAAAAAAAAAAGTTGTAAAAGCTCAGTGATAAAAGTGATTACTGAATCTTAGGTTCCCAGAATTAATTCAATTGTAAGTTTACCAGCTGTTACTAAATACTGTTTTTAAATGTCCACATTCATCTCTAGCACTGAAAGTTTGGTGCATTCAGGCTTCCCCTAGTACTGGGATGGCAGTGGCATTTGGTGCGTGCAAGAGGTCCCACTTCTGATTCTGCAGTGCAGAGCATCTGACCTTATGAAGCAGCCTGGCTTCAGATGAGTCACAGCTTGGACCTTATTCTGGGTTTTCACACAGGCTTAGTGGCTGAATAACAGCATATTTTAATGCAAGCAGTTGTCTGTAAATGGTTTTCTGTCTTTGTTTCTGTGACCATACAATATTTTCCTTTAAGCAACTCTCTCTTATCAGTAGCTCTGGATATTACAGGAAAGTCCAGATGCATGAGAGAGCAGTCAATGATATGATCTCTGTTCCAAATCTCAGCCTTGCATGAAACAGCCCAATAATTATTGAAGTTTCAAAATTCTATTTCCTTTTCCATAAGAACAGACAGATCTTTCTTTTCAATAGGAAGTTTGTGTCCTCCTAAAGCAGATGTCTAATTCATGAATGGCAGTGTGTCCGAAAGCTGCTTTAATTTTTCCAGCTAGATTATTGATGTTAATACTTGCTGTATGTACAGACCTTGTTGAATTTATGGTATTTGATTGCTGACACCAAGCAATTAGTGCCCATAACAACCTAAATGTAATGCAAAAACAGAATTTCTTTTTTGAGTATTATGAAAGTTGTTTGAGATTGTTAAGAAGTCAGATGAGTGCAATGTGATTTTCCTCCCCACCATCAAAACTGTTACAGCCCTGATCTAGACTATTCCTATTGCTGATAATGAATTTTTATCTACCTCTCTGGCCTACCTAGTAAGAGTGACAACACTGGTGCCAAGCCAGAATGTAGGTATGGGCATATCTCTGGATAAGGAACTGGAATGAAAATACTCAAACCTCTCTGCTTGTTATGTGTGTGTGTTTTTTGTTTCAATACTTCGTTTATTTTTCTTGGTGCATACATATGGGTTCTAATCTTGCTGTTATTTTGACCAGTAAATACATCATTGCATTATGGTCTTAAACTAATCATTAGGCTGCTCCTGGTTAAAACAGTGAAAAGTTGGAGAGGTGTTTTCCATATTTTGTAGTGTTGAAAAGATAAGATAAACAGAAGGAAAGAAAATATTTTCATCAGTTTATTAGGGGTTTTTTGCAGTCTCCTGACATTGCCCACAGAATTAAGTTCATGTTTTATGTGGTAATGTTAAGGTAGTTGTGTTTATGGATAGCTATCAGTTGTAGTTTGAGATGAGTCTTTTTTTTTGTTTATGCAGAACTGCAAGATGCAGAACTACATGATGCAGAACTGCAAGAAGCTATCAAAAGGAGCCTTGAGGAAATGTAAATGAAGATACTTCAGTACACTAACACCATGCCATCAGAACTGCTCACAGAAATAATCTGATGTCCTCTGTCATACTGATGAACAGCTGGAGTTTATTCATATTCACGGCAATGTGTTATGTTTGAGAAAAATAAATTTTTAAGCCTTTTCATATTTCTTTCTAAAGGGTGATGATGAAGTCTTTCTAATTTAGCTGTTTAAAATTGTTGCCTAATTAGTAGGCTGGTCTTACTAGGTATTTTGGGGTTCCTGGTTGTTCAGGTTTTTTTTTTCTTAAATTGGTTCTTGTGTTTAATTTTTTGTCATATAATGTCATTGTCTTTATTTACTTTTTCGTGTGGTCTTTGCGACAGATAAAAATAGTAAACTCCAGTTATCTCAGATTTGCCTGGCTAATCTTGTTATAAAGAGAAGCTTAGATCCCAGGATTGCTGAACATATGGCCTGACTCTTTCCTGTGGCTGGTCTTACTTCATAGGCCATGATTTTGTCTCTGTCCTGTTTGTTATAAATGTCAGAATCAGGACCACAGGCTGTACAGTTAGTTTACCAGCTTTGTTTTTATGCATATGTTTGTTTTTTTCAAGAGCGGTAGAGTATTTGGATTTGATGGCTCAAAGTTTGATGACTTCATTGCCTCTCCCTTACCTGAGGCAGGAACAACCTTTTAAGGGAACAGAATCTAAATAAACTTCCTAGTTTCTGTTGGGAATACATGTGAGAAGAGTTAAACTGTAATATTTCTGTATACTATGGTCTTTGCTCTCTTCCATTCATGAAGAGGTGGCATTGGATAAATGAATGTAAATGTGCTAATTATTTTTGTACTGTCCTTATTTTAAGTGAAATTATTTCTGTGTTTAAAATTATCTATGTCGTCTTTCTCAGTTTTGTTTAAAAATACCTATGCAAACTGTCCAGCTTTACCAGCCTGTTATCCTTCAGTTATTGATTGCTGTCAATCAGTAAGAAATCTCAATGTAATAAAATGTCAGCTTAATTCTTTTTTATGATTCACTCACCTTGTGAGTTTGCTTCTACCTGCTGTATCCTTAAATACTCATTATGCAAGTACATATTTTTTGTGGAGAATAAGATGTGGGGAAGGCTGAATTGTTCTCACTATTCCAAAGAGTCAGCATAACTACAGCTGTTTGTCGTCATGGTTAGAAAAGCTGGAAGACTGACACTGGTTTATTTCTAATCACAACTCTGATGTAATTTCTATCTCTGAAGCAAGTAGAATGAATGAAGAATCTAGTGAGGTATCTCAGCGCTCATTAGCAATTGTACAGCTTGAAGAAACTATTCAAATGCCAGAAAATAGTTTAAACACAGTGCATTTGAGTGTGACTCCCAAGTGTTAAAGGGTGAACAAGACCTCTTGGTTTTCCCTTGTGCCTGCTGCTGGTTTTCCTACGGCCAGTCTTGGATTAATTGTACTCCTGGTAAAATTCAGGTGTGTCGTTCACACTGCTGCTGAGAAAGCCCTATTCTGGGAGATTTTGAGTTGTCTTTAGCTACTGACTCAAGTTTAAATCAGTTCCAGAATTTTCCCACCCAGTGCTTCTGTTAAAGGGTGAAATGAAACAGAGAACTATTTTCATTTTCAAAAGCATCTCCATCCAAGTTACAGAAGCTTTTGGGCAGGTTTGTTTTCCATCTAGATCCTAAAGTTTCAAATTCTTTTCTCATGAAAAGATGTTTCAGTCTGAGAAAGTTCTTGGGCTCAATGGTGTTTAAAACCTGGGTAGAACATCTTTTCCAGAGTCTGCTATGTTAGAATTTGATTATGTGCTTTATTTCTCATAACATTTTATTCTGTAATAAATGTAAAGTTTGCTTGTATTTCATGGGCCATGATTTAATTGGTTGCATTAAAAACTCCTGTGTGCACACATATTCTGTATACTTGAAGCTCCACTTATTATAAACACATTGTATTGGCCTTGTCATCTGCTTACCAAAACAAGTGGCAAACCCCCAACCATTGCTGCAACTAAATAGAGTTCTAGTTTCTCTATTATTTTTATGATAAAAGTAGTCTGCCGAATTAGCAACATCTTGAAATTTGGCCTCATTTTGAAGAAAATTTTGGTCTCTGAGATTCTCTTTTAACTCAAATTTTTCTTTGTAAAATTTTCTGCCATCACAGGCTTGTGGTACTTCTGTTTGCAGAAGAACAGAGAAAATTGGATTCTTAAAAGACTACATGTACAGACATGTGACTTGTTACTCACCAGCATCTTGTGGTTGAACACCTTCAACTGGAAAAGTTGTCTTGTAAATGTGTTTCGGAATTTAATGGTTTTGTCTGGTGAGTCTTGTTTAACTGGCTGAAATTTTTGAGGTTTGTCCTGCATATGCTGAGAAATCTGCCTGCATTTACAAGCACAGCTTGTCTGTTAAAAGGTGCTTGCCCAGTACATTTGTACTAGAAGAGGTTTGTCATGCCCTTTTCAAGAGCTTTTACTTTTGTGATGATGTTTGAGTTCATCCTTCATTAGCCTAAAGTAATCCAGTCGGGCTTTTTTTGTATTTATCTTTAATGAGGAAAATGTCCAATGTCCACTTGACTACCACCAACTGTTGGTCATTTTAATGCTCTTAATTTCTGTGTGGTGCATGTGTTAAGTTTTACAAAACTGAAACCATGACAACTTGAGATTGGTATAAGGCTCTTAATTCTTTGGTGCTTTATGTGCCATATTCTTATGAAACAAAAATCCTTTTTGTTTCCATATTCAGAGACAAGGTGAGATGCCAAGTAAGTCAGTGCAACGATTATTAAAGTCACTGGAGCACCTGAAGTATTATATCTGCCTGGTTGCTTCTGCTATTTAATAATATTTTTAAAAAGAGAGAGATATTAGCTGATTCTGGGATCCTTGCCTTGTATGTATTTTTTGGGTGGTGGGTTAATTTTCTTAGCTCTTCAAGGTTCCTGTAGTGGTCATGGAATGCAAGCCTTTATGAAATCTTTACCAAATATAGTGAAGTTTATGGAGGCATGAAGTTATGCCATCGTCTTTCTTAAAAGGAAAGTGTTCTATCATCTGCTTGCCAGTGTCCTGGCTATGTTTACAGAGACTGCTGTAAATTGGAAGGAGGTAAGGAGAATGAATGATGAATTGTTTCAAAATTAATTCAGAAAAATTGGCTGACATTAGCACAAAGATACTTTCTGGCAATTTTCTCCAGCTAAGCAATTTTATGAAAGTCTGCATCTGCATTTTTCTTTGGTACTTCTAAACCCCTTCAAGTTTCCTGTAGAAATTCTTAATTCAAGTGGTTTGGTGCTCAGTAGTAACAATCTGAGTCAAATAATATGGCCTGAGATAGTCTAAAAGTGGATGTAAACAACCCAGAAAATTTATGGCAAACGGCAAGAACATGTCAAGTGTGTTCTTGAACGGCAAAGCTCTGTGTGCATGGAAATTTAATGTAAAGTTCCCTTTGTAAATCTGTGCAAATTGGCTTTCACTGACTCCTGTATCCTAATTTCTGGTAGTCCTTCCCTTTGGTTTTTTGCTCAGAGCTCCACTGTCAAGCAACCAAGCATCTGCAGCTTTACAGAATGCACTGGCTCATTTAATCGACTGCTCCAGTGAGAATGAACTGCTGCATGCCCCAAGATGGTCACAGCTGCTCTCAGACTGCTCTTGAGACAGAGGGCTTCATTCAGACTTCTAGCAGGCCTGGGACCTCGGGACTTGCCTACACAGTGAAACGACTGCAGCAGGTAGAGGCAAACCCGGGGCTAGTTTTAATTAGCATTGACAACAGCAGTAAAGACACAGCAGCGCAGGTTCAGCACGTGTGAAGTGAGGGGGCAGCCAACTGTGATAGCAGGTGTGTATTTTCATTGAAAACATACCCTGAAAGGTCAGGTTGGCCCATCTTTATTGTTACTGTTACAGTGCTGGGGAGACTGCAGGCTGGTTTTGCTTGGCTGGCCTGAGCCATGGATGCGTCCTTCAGCCATGTCTGGGAACTGTTGTGTTTCCAGAATACCTGGGCACAAGGAAGGTTCTTAACCACAGAATGGTTTGGGTTGGAAGAGACCTTAAAAAGCATCTAGTTCCAGCATGCCTGCTGTGGGGAGAGACACCTCCCACATGACCAGGTTGGTCTTGTCCCCTTCCAACCTGGCCTTGGGCACTTACAGCGATGGAGCATCCACAGCTTCTCTGGACAACCTGTTCCAGTGCCTTGCCACCCTCACAGGAAAGAATTTCTTCCTAGTATCTAACCTAAATTTCCCTTCTTTCAGCTTGAAAATATGAAGTTCTCGTAGGTGAAGGCAAGAAAATAATCCTGCATGGCATTTCTTGGGTGTGGACTTTTCTCTTTGATCCTGTTCCATGACAGCTCATGTTTAAGTGTTAGGGTATGTGACAAGGTATATATCAGAGTTTCAAATAAGGCAAAGCTGGAACTAAGGTGCTGTTTAGTAGTGTTACGATTTGCAGTGCTTTCGGTGGAGGTCATCTGGCTGTGGGACTTCTACGGATACATCGGATGTCTGAGATCTGGGAAAGTTGCTTTCTGCTGTCTCAAGGGATTTGATGTGTGTGAATGAGATTTCTGTTCATCGCTCTGTTTTGCAATCAGCACCCATTTTTTACAACACTGTAGTTTAAACAAGAGACAGCCAGTGTTCTCACTGCTGTGATGGGAATGCAGGAACAATGGGATACACACCCTCTCCTCATGTTTTTGCTGGTGCCCATAGCCAGAGCAGGGCTATGCAGTCCTTCACGTGATCACAGATGTGGGGATGTGGGAGAAGACAGGGACATTAGCATGGCATCACCAGCACTCCTGATCATGCTTCACCACTGATGGCCAGGAGGAGGGTGAAATATGTGCTTTGTTTCAGGTGTGGGCCCTTCCTCCTTCCATTTCCTTGTGGCCCCAAAGGACCCAATTCCTGCCTTTTGTGTCTCCAGAATTCCCCCAACTCAGCTGTGAGTCACTTTCTTTCCTGCAGGGACGGACTCCATTCATCCTAAACCAACCAGTTATTATTTTGGAAAAGTGATGCCAATCGTCACTCTATGTACCTGGGCAAAAATAGAGGGGGTGGGGGCAATCTACTCCAGAGAGCAGGAAAAGCAGTTTTCAAGGTCCTTCCAAGTCTTTGAAAGGGAAAATGGATATCCCAGTTTTCACAGGCAGTACTTTCAAGACTCGTCCTGGAAGACCATTTTTGCTTTTAAATTTGCATTTTGTTTTCACACTTTTGTTATTCTTCCTTCTAGTGTAAAGAGTCCTTTTGCTGTAAAGAGGGTGAGTCAAGTGTGATACTTTTGGACACTCGGAGCTGTTCTGCCCCTCTGATTCAGCTGTTGTAACTTCTACCTGTGTGGAATTAAACCCGTTTACCTGTGGAGGAAAAAAATGTTCAGAGCTGTTCAGCTACTTTGATTTCTGCTTTTTAAACCAAATCTCATTAATGCTTAATAAATTGGCATGGGAAGAATAGAAGGATCCCAGGAAATAAACGGTAACAGACTGTGTCATGGCTACAAATGGTTTCTGTTTGGGGTGGGAAATGATTTTTAATTATCGTCTATAGAGACTGTAGAGAGATGGATGGAATGAAGTTATTTCCCTGAGCTCACAGGCATTGAACTTTGCTTATCCAACCACGTAAACCAAAGAAAACTCAGGCAATTAATTTAACGAGAGTACTTGGGACATGATATCATTCTGAATGGACAAGCCTGAGAAAACAGCTATTTTGAATCACAGCAGGATAAGCATACAAAACAGTATCCCTGCGCAACAAAATCCCTCTTAGCTGGGTGCCAATAATTGGTCTGTTAGAGCCATGGGGTGTTTGCCCAAACCTTGGCTTTTGGGATAAGCAAATTCCTTTTTAAATACTCACAGTAGTGGCAAGTAAAACTTACGTGTGACTTGAATTGATTGTGCTTGTGAGAGAGAAGGTGCCGTTTCATACAGGGAAGTTAAATATTTTCTTGGGACAAG
The DNA here is from genome assembly GCF_015227805.2 of Hirundo rustica. Classification (NCBI taxonomy): domain Eukaryota; kingdom Metazoa; phylum Chordata; class Aves; order Passeriformes; family Hirundinidae; genus Hirundo; species Hirundo rustica. The sequence continues at coordinate 91,259,808 of NC_053452.1, read as the reverse complement.
TCATTACTAGATGTAGATCCACTACCTTAGCTATCATGAAATAGATAAATCTTTTCTTCTGACATAGAAAGAGAACATGAACCACTTTTCTTTCCAGTAAGCTTTCTTGTAGAATCTTACAATAACAGCTGGTGAAACAGCTCATTTTCTGCAAGTAGTAAGGGGGCTCTTACAGTTGACAGGAGAAAGATGCACTATGAGTAGTAGTATCTAAAGTACCTTTTTTGTTTTCTTCTTTTTTCTTCTTTTTTTTTTTAGGAATTCTGTTCTGTTTCTGCTTGCAGTAAGGGCTGCCCCTGGTTTAAATTTTCTCTCCTTTCAAGCTTCTGGATTTTTAAAGCCCTTTATTTTTTCTCCTCCCGTTTCTTGCACTTTCCACTGTTTTCAGTTTTGTAGTTTACTGTTCAATTAGCCTTAAATAAAAATAACGGGTGGTTGTTGGGTTTCTGGTTTTCGTTAATGAAAGAGCCAACCAGAAACAACTATACAGATCAATTCTGGAACACAAATCCTTGTCCCAACAGCTCCCATTTCACACAGTTAATATAGATATTGAAAACAACAGTATTCCTCCCATAGCTTCTGGTTTAACTACAGCCAGAGTTCATGCTGCTTTTGGCTGGTCCGGGTGTTGTTGCTTTTGTCACAAAGGGGAGGTGAGACAGGAGCAGGGCAGCCCGGGGTCTCTCTGTGCCCCAGATGGTGACAGCGAGGAGCAGAGACAGCACGCGGCTGCCGTGTGGGGGGTGTGGGGTGGCCGGGCACCCGCGTGGGGCAGGCGCAGGTGACACAGTCGGTCACCACAGGGAACACTGGACTGCGGCGGTCGCAGCCCCCGTCCGTCCCCGGCTCATGGTGAGCTCGGCCGGCCTCCATCGCTGTGTGCGGGGAGGGAGGCGTGCGAGGGCAGAGACAACAGGTACAGGGAGCTCCTGGAGCAGGTAAACTTAACCAAGAGTCTGGAGAATCTCTGAATCTCTCTTTCCTGGAATGCCTGAGGGAGATGGGTCTGTTCAACTTTGAGGAGTGACTGAGAGGGGGCCTCATCAATGTGATTACGTACCTAAAGAACGGGTGTCAAGAAGATGGACCAGCCCCTTCTCAGCGGTGCCAAGTAAAAGGACAAGAGACAATGGGCAGAAACGGATGCACAGGAAGTTCCACCTGAATACGAAGAACTTTTTTACTGTCGAGCTGATCGAGCACTGGAACAGATTGCCCAGGGAGGTTGTGGAGTCTCCCGCACTGGAGAGGGGGCAGGGAGGTCGCACCGGATGACCCAGTGCGGTCCCTCCCAACCCGGCCCGTCCCGTGCCTCCGTTGCCCCCGGCCGAGGCGAGGCGGCCCCGCCGCGCTGCGTGAGGCGGCGCCCGCGGGCCCGGCGCGGGGGCGGGGTGGCCGCGGGGGCCGGCGGCGGGGCGGCTCCTTCTTTGGCCATGAGCGAGGTGCCGGCATTCGGCCGCCGCCGCCGCCTGCGGGACGCGGGGAGGGAGCGGCCGCGGCGAGGTTCCGCCGGCGGCAGCGGCGGGTGGGATGGCCCAGGCCAGGATCAGCGCCAAGGCCAGCGAGGGGGCGCAGCAGCAGCAGCCGCAGCAGCAGCAGTCGGGCGGGCAGCTCCGGGGCCGCTTCTACCGCTCCACCTCCATGGCCGACCGCTCCAGCCGCCTGCTCGAGAACCTGGACCAGCTGGAGCTCAGGTGGGGCCCGGGACGGGCGCTGGGAGGGGGCCGCGGAGCTGTCTGGCCCCGAGCCCGCGGCTCCGCACCGCGGGGCGGCGGCGGGCGCGGAGCCCTCCCCGGCCTGGGGGGAGGGGGGAGGCTTCTTGAGGGGGCCGAGGGGAAAAGGGTTCTCCTTCTCGGGGGGCAAAGTTTAAAAATAGGAGCTGCTGCTCTAAGGTGAACTTGCGTGGCCTGGAAATACACGAAAATAGGAATATGTACACGAATGTATGAAAGTAGACGTTTTTGAGAAAAAGCGCGAAGGGCTGCTTCAGATTTGTTACCCTTGAGGGTGCGGGGAGCGCTGGGCAGACGGGGCTGCGCTCTGCGGGCTGTGACACGCCGGGTACGAGCCCGCGGTGCATCGTGCCTGTCGTCCCTCCCTGTCGCCCCTATCCCGCATCTGCGGGCAGGTGTTTTATAAGAAGATGCAGGAAATCCGAGGATAAAACCTGGTGTCATTCGAGCTCTCGGAGACTCTGGCAAGCCTTTAAGCTGCAGTGCTGAGTGCTGGCGTGTGGGGCTTCTTGTCTTCCAAACCTTCCTCTGCACTTACTGGTTCAGCTGTGGATGTTCTGGATGTGTTTATGTCCACCTCCTCTCCGAGGTGTATTAAAACGTCTCCTTACAATGTGAACAGCATTGCATTCTGCAGCTGAGGTGTGTTTTTCCAAAGTTATTGTAAATGCTATGTGAAATTCATCATTGTGCCAAGACATGTCCTGACTTTTTCTGTTACTTGACGTTCCCTAAATAATACCATTTGACTTTTTTCCCAGTTTGGCCTTATAAGAGATGATACCTTGCCTTTAATCATCTTCCCTGTCTTCTCAGCTCTGCTAAATTACATAGTGTCCTTTCTGAGGTGGATGGATGTGCAGGATGCCACTGATTCACCTCCTCTGGTACTGTCTCTGTTTCAACACACCCTTTCCTTCATTACAGCTGCATATTGATCAGCGGCTTTCACAGAACCACCCAGAATGTTTCTAGGACTTTCCTGTAATTAAAAGAGCTCTGTGGGATGCAGGAGTTTTATTTCCCCTTTCTGCTTGCATTGCTTTGCATTATTCAGGAGTGGACTCGATGTGCTGTTATATTAGCCTTTCACTTAGCTTGATTAAATCTCCTTGAAGTCCTTTGCAGACTTCTCTGAATTTGATTAAACAAAATCACTGTCTGCAAACAAGTCTCACTCCTTACATCCAGGTCTAGGCATATGATGAATATATAATCCAAAAATTAGCATGAGAATATGCAAAAATGTGTTTTAGATTTGGTGAGTGACTCTGAAACAAAGCAGACAGTTTGGTTAGCCAGCAATTAAACCCTCAATTAAACTTCCCAGTTTGCTGTGGTTCTTTCAGACAGCCATAATTCTAAATGTTGAATAGTCATGAGGAAAAAAAAAAAAGTCTAATTTGATAAAAGTCACTCAAGTCCTGTGTACGTTTTTCTATTTACAACTAATCGACATGCTTCATTTCAAACTTATTTGAATTACAGGAGGAAAAATTTCTAAACTTTCTCCTTCTCCAGCTGGTTTGGTTTTGCTGTAGACCCTCAAGATGTTGCTTTTAAATATAATAAGTGAAAATTTGTCAAACTGAACTATAGCCTTTAATTAAAACCCTCAACCCTCAAACCCTCAAAAATCCTCAGTTCTCAAGTTGCTTAAGGCCAACTGAACTCTGAAGCAAGCCTCATCCCTCTGGAAATCACAGGAGCACAGAATGGTTTGGCTTAGGAGGGACCTTAAAGGTCACCTAGTTCCAACCCCCTGACATGGGCAGGGGCACCTTTCAGTAGACCAGGTGGCTCAAAGCCCCATCCAACCTGGCCTTGAACACCTCCAAGGATGGAGAGTTCACATCCTCTCTGGGCAACCTCTTCCTCTTAGTGAAGAATTTCTTCTTAATACCTAATCTAAGTCTACCCTCTTTCAGTTAAAAGCCATTTTAAAATGCTCCAGTTTGAACAGCCTTCCTTTTCCTCCACTTCTTTCCACTATGAGTGCTGATTTTCCAACAGTAATGGGATATTTTTGTACCTCCCTGATAGGTGTTTGCAGAGGGGCTTTCTTCTATATGGAATGTGAGCAGGGAAGGGGAGTTAATTTGGCTGCCAGGGTGCAAGTGCCTGAGGTAGAGGTGGCGAGGGGGGTAGATGGCACCTTTGCCCCTTGTAAGGGCTTGGACCTTGGTGTTGCCGTGACTGCCAAGATATCTCAGGAGCAGCTGGAAGCGAGACCAGAGGCTCTGTTTATGAGTCACTGTGTTCTGTTGGTCGTGTTGAGAACAGTTTTAGGTGTGATGATACATGAGGTAAGTCAGACTCTTGCTGGGTATTTTTTAATCTTCATTTTTTGTACTTTTTATCTTGTTCTTTGGATCAACCATATTCCCCCACCATTCATTTCAATGTTCACAGGACTCCTCACCTGGGAGTGGACACTCATCTGAAGGAGCTGAGGATGCTAGGGTGAAACCCCCCCATCTCCTTCCAGTGTGCCTGATTAGCTCCATTTCAGGAAAAAAGTTGCTCCATCCTCAGATGTTTCTTATTTCCTTTGAAGACGTATCTGAACCTCCAGCACGTGGGCTTTAACAGTGGGCTGTTTAAGTCAGTCAGTAGTTTAAAGGACAGGGTTATTGCAGCTGTCCTAAGAAAGCGGGTATCAAGTTTCTCATCTGGAAACAAAAGCACAGCCTGGTCCACCTGTTTCTCAGGGGAATGCTCTGCTCATGTAAATGGTATGTAGCAAAGAAAGGCACTGCTCAGCTAATTGCTCATAAACAGGGAAAATCAGAAGTAAGGAATGTCTTTTGCAGTGTTAGGTAATAGATGGAATATTCAGCTGATGTTCAAAGCAACAAATACACTCCAAGTAAAAATACGAATGGAGGTTTTTCATCTCTGAGGAAAAAAGACCATACTGCTGCATCAGAATAATTGATAACTGGGAATAAATATTGAGTATTTTGTGTTCTTTTTTCTTTGCCTTTTATTCTTTGGTTGGGTTTTTTTTTAGACTTGGATTGTTTTTCCACCTCTTCCCACATCAGTCACCTCTGTTAGAGGTTTAAATCTTCGAACTTTTTTGGGGGGTCCCCCACACAAGGAAAGGAAAATTTTACAGAAACCTGTGAAGTTAAGAAACCGTGCATTTTGTAGGAAAGAAATTATGAGAACTGACTGCAAGGTGTGATCCTGACACATTCTTTTCCTGAAGCTGGTGTGACTTGTTTCCATTTTTTTTTCCTGGTTTTCGTTTCCTCACTACTCTTCTGAAATTACCCTGTCCCATTGTTGTGTGGCACTCTATATTGCAGTTTAAAAAATGGCAAAACTAATTCTGAAGAATCAATTATTGCAAATAAAATAGTTTTAAAGATTTGGTTATATTACCTTCGGTAAATTAATGTCAATTGAAGCTTTAGTTGGTGAACTATATTTTTCTTTTCTTGCAGTGTGCAACATTTATTCTGACAATTTGGCTTTTAGGCCCTATTTCACATACCGAGCTGGCCTTTGTAAGCAGTGATATTTTAGGCACTCTTTTTACAACTGTACCAATTCAGGATACATCTCTGCAATGCAGCTTTTCCACGTTCTTCTTAGGACCCAGCAAAGCTTGTGGAAATCACAGACTGATCTATCTGCTGAAGGCAGAACTTTAGTTTTAAGTCAGTACAGAATACAGATACACAGAATCTGATTTAAAAACACTACAAAATTGAAATCCTGCACTTCAAAATTTTAATTTACAACTTTCCAGTGACCACAATGCATTTTTTAAATTGTGAAAATACTAGGTTTTTTTAAAAGGCATGGCAAGGCATTTTGAAAATATTGCTAGACTTAGTAAATTATAAAGTGGAGACATCTGAAGTATGAAATGACTCCACCTGCCTCACTGCTCTTACTAACTGGTCCAAAATAATAATTAAAAGTATTTGCTCTTGGCATGAATTTGCATTGCATTAGCTTTTCCCATTCCTCCTCAGAACAAACATTAAAGGCAAAGCCTGAAGCCTGCGCTTTCACTGACTATATTAGGCTAACTATTTTGTAAAACAGAATCATTTCGTGAGCAGGCTGCGTGTGAAAAGTGACTATATCCTGAAATGCCCCTGTTCTTCTGCTTTCACCCTCTTTTCTCTTACTGCTATTTTCCTGAAGTTACCTGCCTTCAGCCAGCCTGTGAGGAAGGAGCAGCAGCTCTGTTCTTGTCTCAGGAGATGCAACCTCATCTGCAGATACAGCAATGAGCCACTGCTGCTCCAGGGCAGCACCCAGAAATGTTGAAGAGTGTAGAGCACCTAAGAGACTTAACAGTGTTTTGGTTTGTCTCCCCTTTTCTGGCCAGGTTTCATAAGCATTTCAGGCTAGATGGACGGATTCTTGTGATGCAACTAGACCTCCAGAGCTGTGCATTGCAAACATCTCAAACCATCAGTCAGGTTCACATGATACTCTTGCTTTTCCGTGCTGCGCTTGAACGCAGAGTTGATGGTTTTGGCACAACTCTTCCAGCCACTTCCAGCTTGGAAAGTCTTTCTGCAACCCCCGACCCTTAAGTCTCAGAGAAAAGCCAAGGGAGTGGGATATTTCCCTCTTTTGTATCAGGTCTTCAGAGTGTTGCATTAGATTTCTCCAGCATTCCATATTATTCAGCTGAATGCAAAAGCCCCTTCTTGAAAACTGTGGTGAGGAATAAGACATAAATTAAGAAACTGGACTTGGATTTGTCATGTGGCATTTTCACATCGCCCATGATGAACTGAGTCTGTACTTTATGCCAGGAAGGCAGGCTGTTGGCACAGAACCACACACCTTACCAAGACCCAATAGTTACGGGGACAGCAGTTTCTTATAGACTTTCCCCTTGTCCTCATTGCATTACATGTGTGTTTCAGCACAGTAATGGGACTAGAGTAGGCATCTGGTTTCAGGAGGGACCAAGTTTTGTGCTTCCTTGCAAGCCCAGGAGCTGCTCCCACAGAAGCTTCCTCCCTGTGTGAATCACTGTGAGCATCATTCTGTGGAACACACCAGTGACAGCAGGAGCAGACAGTCCAGCATCTTCTCCCAGTGACCAAGGCACACCGCTTGTGTCAGGAAACCCTTTCATGTTAATAAAAGTGTGTGAGCTTTGTCCCACTCACAGGGTTTTCTGCTTTGCGAAAGGAATTGTTTGGCACGTTGCAGTTTTCTGGAGTGTTGCTTTGCAGGTGGATTTTATCAGTTCTGCTGGCCTGCAGGTGGCACAGGGAGCTAAGGGCCCCTTGCTGCCTCTATCTCTGCAGCCGCCACCCTCACTGTCAAGTTCCCTGATGGGGACTCGGTCCCTTTCTCTCCTCGTTCCTAATTAGGCAGCTGATAATAATTGCCAGTTGGCTACAGGACTTCTGCTATGGGGCTGTAGTACTGTCAGGCTCTGCATATCCAGGTTAACCACACAGTAGGATACAACAGCACTGTCAGTAAAATAAAAGATTCCATTCGCCCCTCCATTTTTTTATTTTTCTTTAAATTATATTGAGTTTTGAAAAGTGAAGTTAAGATAGAGAAAGTCATGAAATCAGTCTGTCTCATGGATAACTAAGAACTGATTGTACTTACTATATGCCAAAGTTTAAAATAAATTCTTTGCAGCTGTAGAGGTGAACACTATTCTATTATTTAAACATTTTGTTTGGTTCAACCATGTACAGGGTAGAGGCTTTCCGTGATGCAGCATCTGCTATGGAACAAGAGAAAGAAATTCTGCTTGAAATGATCCACAATATACAGAACAGTCAGGATATGAGGCACATCAGTGAAGGTGAGAGGCTGCTTTCCTGTACCACCCAACTTGCCCAAAGTCTAATCAGTCCATCTTTTAGGGAGGAGTTCTGTGCGAGCAGCTCTCTGCTGCTCGTAAAGGCGCAGCATTGGAGCCAGCTGAAATGGTTGAAGTGTCTCCCATTATCCTGAGATCTCCTCTTCTTGAGTGTAAATTCATGCTGTTCAGGTGGATGGACTAGCATGAGTGTCACTACTGTGTATGTGAAAGCCTATATTCAGTTCACTGACACATTTTCAAAATCAAGATTAACATCGCTCTGCTGGGGGAGAGACATTGATGATGATGATGGAGTTGAAAATTATTTTGACTACTGGATAGGCATGAGTGTTACAAAGTGTACAGCCTGCAAGAACCTGATGATTCAGATCATTGTCTAAGTTGTGTGATTCACGGCTTTAAATATATTCCTTAAACCTGATCATTAGGTGCTTTAAATTGCTGGTTTATTGGCTCTTCAGGAGCCTACATATCAAGTATGTTGTGTTCATATATTTGAAAAGCAGCTATGCTTTCAGAAAATAGAAAAACAGTTTTTTCATGGCCTCTTATTATATGTAATTTTCTCTATATGGCTTTCTGGGGTATTGCCTAAATCTCTCCCTCAGAATGGCACAGAAGTCTTTAATGAGCCAGTTCTGTTACTGAACATTTCATGGTAATTTTCTATGTTTTGCTTTAAAGTGACACAGCAAGCATTGTGTCAGCAGTGGAAAATCATTGCTTACAATTTTAGTAGAGTTTCATGCCTCATTTCAAATCAGACACTGGCTTCTATGAAATCAGTATCCCTTGGGAAAATGCAAAAAGCTCATTTCTGGCTTCTGGAAATCTTGTTGATTTTCACTTGTTTACTGCTACGTCATAGCAGTTTGAGTGTCTAGACGATACTATTTGCACAGGAAAATATTTGCCTGTAACCAAGAATATTTTCTTGTTTTCGATTGAGGTGAGAGAGAAGAACTTAATCTGACCGCTAATCGCCTGATGGGCCGAACCCTCACTGTGGAGGTTTCCGTCGAAACCATCCGCAACGCGCAGCAGCAGGAATCCCTACTGCACGCCACCAAGATGATTGATGAGATCGTCAATAAACTCCTCGATGATTTGGAAGATGCCAAAATGCGCTTAATGTCACTTTACGGTGCGTGCACGTCCGATGTGCCAGCAGGACCCATCGATCAGAAATTTCAGTCTGTGGTCATCGGATGTGCCATTGAGGATCAGAAGAAAATCAAAAGGCGCCTAGAGACTCTGCTCAGAAACTTGGAAAATTCTGAAAAGTCCATCACATTGTTGGAGCATCAGAAATCATCTGTTCGGCAGTCTTGCAACAGCAAACAGGATTAACGTATCCTCCTGGCTACTTCTGGCAAATCACAGGGTGAGCAACTGGCCATAAAAAGCACACAGAAGCCAAGAAAAGAATTCTCTGTACGAGCACACACACGTATATATGCATCCACGCGCACCAAAGTATATTTGATTGTGAGGTGCAAGCATTTAATGGGTTTTGGTAGCATTGGCATTTTCTTTTGGCAATAAGGAATGCTGTCAGTTCTTCTGTAGAGTTGATACTGCTCTATTGCAAATTGTAATTGTGCTTCTGCTGAACTGACAAAAACTGAAAATCTAGCCTTTCCTCCATTCTCCTGGGTTTTTTTAAACTAAAGCTGTTTTGTCCTGTCATGAGATTTCAGCTTTTCTCTGCTCTATACGAAGTGTGTGAACCAGACTTTTGGGGACAGAAGACAGACCATGGCAATAAATCAAAACAATTAATAAACCGTTTATGGTATTTTCATAAACGACCCAGTGTCCTACTCATTACCATTTATGATTTTCCACTTTTTGAATATTTTGAATAAACTGGTCAGAGTACTTTTCTAGAGATGGACAGCTACATCCCGTTTGTAACTGAGGCAGTGAAGAGCAACACATGTAACCCAGCAATCACCAGCCAGGCTAGAAATGACCTCTCAAAATCCCCTCTCCATGCCTGGTGAACCTTTCTGCTCCCACAAGCTCATTGTAGCTTTGAGCTTGCTGTGTGTTTCTTTTTAAAATATAATAGAAAGGGGAATTGTAAATCAGCTACTACTCCACTTTTGTATCATCCATGAAGCCACAGAGCAAAACATTTTAACTTCTCACCTGGCAAACACCCTATTTTGTGTCTTGTGCAGGATGGTACTTTGTACATCCAGCATTACTCACCTCTTTCCTGAGTGGTTTTTGGTTTGTTTATTATCTTCCACTGTCACTCACAGTAACTGCTGCACATCATCACTGAACTCTGTGGCTGTGGGTCAAGTCGCAGATTTTAGGGTGTGCCTGTAGTTTTTTTGACCCCCTATAGCCTGTCCAGTCTTGCAGTATTTCACCCAAGGGTGCCCTGAGGGAAGCAGCAGCCATCAGTGTGCTGAACTTGGCTCAGGCTAAAGTTCAGCTGAAGGGAGCCTGAAGGGTGTGAGTGATGCCACCAACCACAGCTGCCTCGTTGGCAGTGCCTAGGGTGTTACAGCTGGAGTGTCACACCTGGATGCTGAGGGCACCAGCCCATGGTGAGGGCCCCGCACATCAGGCTCCTGCACAACCAACACTCAGGAGCCTCGTGGTTTTAAATGCCTTGGATGGGCTCATATGCTCTGCAGGAAAACTCAGCCTCAGCTGCTCTGAGGTCACTGGCACAGCATTTAATTTGCAGAAACGGCACTTCAGGTGGGTGCTTTGAATGCAGTCCAAGTTTCAGCTTCGAGATCATGAGAAGTTTCTAAGAGCTGGTGACATTAATTCTGTAATTCCACTTTAAAAAATCTTCAGCTATTAAAACCCTTTACAGTAATATACAGCCTGGGTTGTTTCCAGAACTCAGGCTGTGCAATACTTAAGTTGAACACAGCTTCTTGTTGCTTAGAATATTTCTTCAATATCTGGGGGTTTAAGGCCATTATAAGGTTATTCAGGCAACAAGTTTGTTTTCTTTCTTAAATCTCTTTATTGTCCTGATACCTAAAAGAATTTTTATTTCTCATAGCACTTGTGCTATCACAGAATTGCAGAATAGGTGCATTAGAAGGGACTGATGAAGGTCATCTCATCCAATAACTGTAATGAACTTAAAACGTTGCCAGTTAATCTTTATCTGGGTGTTAAGCAAAAACATTGATTTTCTGTGTTCAAAACTGCATGCGAGAGGAAGCAGGAGTATGTTACTTCTGATACTCTTCAGATTCCTGGGTAAAGAGGCAGACATAGATACTGATTTGGGTTTTAACTAAAAAGAAAAAATACCAAAATAATGCAAAAGCCCCAGCCAACAATCACTAGTGACTATTTACCTGCTTATTTTCAGAAAATGTACCAGGCATCTTTGATATATTAATAATATTTTAATGCCACTTCCAGTGTCTATTAAACCTTGTCACTGTATTGGCTGGACCAATCATGAAAGGCAAAATGACCAGAAAGATCAGAAAATAATTCCTATTTTGCATTTCAACCACATGGTAAAGAAATCAGAGGCAAGAGCTAAGAAACACCATTTCTATTGGACTGGGGTGTCCACACCTGTTCCTTTGAGTGCTCTCAAAGTGCTGCCTTGGATCCCAGCTGTTGGCAGCACACACAAGAATCGAGCACATTTCTCAATCAGATCGAGGTTGCACAGCTTGTAGTTACAGCAATTTTTGAAATTTAATAATCTGACAATTTAATATAACCACAAAAGTAGTGACTTATATCAGACCAAACAATAAGCAAACAAACATTTTAAGTTGCATGATGCAACTAGTGTCACTTACAAGAGAACAGCAGAATTAATTTGGGATATTAATTAATAAGGGATTTTACAGAACAGCATATACAAGATACTCAGTTTTAAACACTGATTCTTTTGCTTGAGCATTCATGGTATGTTGACTTTTTCTTCTATAAATCTGTTACATTAACTTGAGATCCTGATGGTGATAAAACCAGTTATGTACATTTCCTCTTTAGCCAGTTACATTTAAGCCATTAGTAACAATGCATCTTAATCCTCCCAATGAGAGTGGTGTTCTTCCTGGTCCACAGTAGTTTTTCATTTTTCTTACCAACATTAGCGAGATTGGCAGAACTGACAAACTATTTATCAGTATTATCCTTCTAAATGAGAATGAGCCTAGTTCAGTACTAGGACTCACCTGGCTTTGAGATGACTTGTACAGAACATTTCAACATGGAACAGTAGCAGGTTTCTCTTACTCCATTATAGCACCTTCTATCTTAAATCTAAGCATTCCTGTGTTCTTCATTCTATAATTTTGATTACCTGCTTGGATGCTATATTTAACAGAGAATTATTTTCTTAATACTATTGGTACATTAGAAAGAAGATCTGCACAACTTTTACTTCCTACAAAAGGATGGCAAGATTGTTTCAATGAACTCAAGCTGGACCATCCTTGCACTCTAATTTTGGTACAATTAGTGCTCAGGTAATGCAACTTCAACCGAAGGTCTGACTACACTTAGAAAAGCAGCAGGGGCTCAGGCAGAGTCACTGTAACAGGAGCAGCATGTGTGTTGGCTTGCTGCATGATGAACTCCCACAGAGGAGAAGGAGAGATCATTCACCCTGTTAACACCTGGAGCTCTCAGCCTGAAGGGTGCATGAACAACTTCAAGTGCAGGCTTGCTGAGTACTGTGCATGTACCCCACATGACCCCCCAGAATGCTGCGTGTTCAGCTGCTCAATGCTCTTTAGATTATCCCACTGCTACAGAAATGATGCAGAGGAAAACTTCATGTCAGATGTGCCGCAGCCCAATAATGAAGCATAAAAATTAAACAGGAAATCAGACTGACAGTGTGGTAATTCAGGCATTTTGACTACAAAAGTGTTGCCTTAAGAAACACTGAAAATGAGAAAGCTTCAAAATTGTCTTAAGTGGAATATTTAAATTCTTTTTTTAAATTAACCACACACACACAAGCACAAAAATAAGTGTGATCAGTCATACAGCTTTGAGATTTGCTATTTCCAGTTGGAAATACATCCCTATCATTACTGCTTTGCATCTAACGATGCCTCACCTACTGGGAGAACACCCATTCACTGAATGGATACAACACAGAAGTGACAAAGCTGTAGTGTCGTACTCTTTAGTGAATCCCTCTTTCACTAAGGCATTAACAATCACTAAAGTTTCCTGCTAGCGGTAGCTTCATCAGCCAAGGGCAAAGAATTGTGGCAAGATCCAGATAATACAGCCAATGAGCTATGCAAGAGATACAGAAAGAATATACAGGAGTGCAAGGAATTTTGTGTCTTGTGGTGTGTGCATCTCTTGCTCTCTATCCAGGCTACCACGGGCATAACAGAGCTACACCCTCACCCACCACGCAGTCCCAGGGATGCAAAGAGAAGAGCATTATTACCAGCCCTGCACCTGGAGGTTTTGCTGACAAAAACATATGATATTTAATGAGTGGAGAATGAAGTAATGTTTGTAATAAAAATTATTCATTCACATGTGCTAAAACATTTAGGCATGACTCTTCTTCCAAAAGGCAAAAGTTAGTGCCACTGAAGAGTGATGTGAATACCTAAGGGTTCCTGCACTATGCTAGTCATCTGGTTTACATCTCCACACTAGCCCCAGTAGAATAAAAAATCAAAATTTTCGAGCAGCGTACATGCAGGGCACTTCCCAGGAAGATGCTAATTTGGGCAGTTTCCATCTTAGTTATACTGGAGAAAAGCACTGCAAGGTCTCAACAAAGAAAGATCCACTTTAGATTTAGGATGTGAGTAAAATGAAAACTCACTGTTACCCAATGCTGCAAATAACTATTCCTACATTAAAGTATATGCACTACATTTCAATGTATTTTATATTTATCAAGTCTGTCAAGTCTCCAACTATGAAAATTTCTGCTGAGTCGTTAAAAACAGTAGTTTATAGTGACATACTTTAAGTACAAATGGCCTATATTAATTGTGCAGTGTGTTACAGTGCAACATAAAATAGTCCAGATTGTCATATATAATAAAGAGTTACCTTCCATTATGCTGTACAAAGTCAAACAAGGCAAAAAAGATGTTTCAGACACTGTGGTTTTGTTTGTTTTTCATGAAAAATGAATAAAACCCCAT